>NW_027135945.1:0-600000 GCF_039906515.1 Pseudorca crassidens | reverse complement strand
GATATTGCATTGTACGTAAGGACCACAACTTCTTTATCCATTTTTCGCTTTCTGCGATATTGAACTTGTACCGTAAACGAGGTTCTTGTAAACAGAGCCGTCCCAAATTTTGGGGTGGCTGTTTCTTTTTGATTTTAATTTCCCTAAGCTATAGGACCATAAGTAGAAGTGCCCTAGGCTCTGTTGCTTTGTTTTTTAGATGTTTCAGGAAACACCATACACTTCTCCAGAGTGGCTGTTGGCAATTTACATCCCGCCCCTCAGCATAACAAGGCTCCCAGTTCTCCATGGCCTGTCCTGCCTTTCAGGATTTTACACTTTTTTCAGATGGCCCTTTTGACAGGGGGGCAGTGAGACTTCATTGTAGTGCAGATATCCTTTGCAAGCTTGCTTGGTTGGCCAAAAAGGGCGTATGCGTTTTTTCCTGAATATATTCAGGAAAAAACGCATACGCCCTTTTTGGCCAAGTGCATCATTGTGGACGTTCTGCCTCTTTTCCTATGCTTTACATGCAATTCCAGTCTACCTCCTGAAATCGGTTTCCTGCAATTCTGCCCCGCTTTCAAGTCCTCTTGGCAGCCTTACTTCAATATATTTTTGGATGATAGCTGTCATTTAGAACTCTGCAGGTGTGTGAATTACAGGGCCCCTTAGCTCTTTCTTCAACTCGCTTTCTTGTGAGCTGGCCGCAACACTGCAGGATTGCTTCAGGCCCTAGTGTGGTTTCAGCATGGCTCGCTGAGCCTTTGGTTAATTCCTCTTCCTGGTGGGAAATGAGAGTTAAATTTGCCCGTCCAGAAACCTCCAGCTAGTCTCTCATTGGTTCTCCCTATTCCTGTTCATTTTCTGCAGAAATTGCAAACTAGGCCAACCAGGAGGTTAAAGGCACTGACTCTCCAAGTGGGGAGAGTGTTAGTAAAGCGTCTGGAATGTTGCACCCGAGTACCAGGGGACGAAAACTGAGACACATTTGAACACGTTTCCCGATCACACGGTGGATCATACTCTGGGTTCCACATGCATGTTTTAGCTGAAGGAAGAATCCCTTAAACCTGGAGAGTTGAGAACCATGGAATGGGTACCATGCAATATGACTTCAAAGGGTCTGCATTTGCTCACCGTAAAGGCACTGACTCTCCAAGTGGGGAGAGTGTTAGTAAAGCGTCTGGAATGTTGCACCCGAGTACCAGGGGACGAAAACTGAGACACATTAGAACACGTTTCCCGATCACACGGTGGATCATACTCTGGGTTCCACATGCATGTTTTAGCTGAAGGAAGAATCCCTTAAACCTGGAGAGTTGAGAACCATGGAATGGGTACCATGCAATATGACTTCAAAGGGTCTGCATTTGCTCACCGAACCTCACCACACCTATCACTGCTGCATTTATGCCGCTGTACACACGCTTGATTCTCTTTCGGAGACATATAAATCCATAGGTTTTAAGATTCTTACTAGTCAGGTATATTCTTAGGCGTTTAATATGGGGTGTTGAGTCCACTTCATTGAGCAAGCAGTAGCTCTTGTCTATTACATATTTGGCTTATGGAAATGTATCTGTGTTAATTTCAATCTCTGGTTTTATGCAGCACCCCAACTCACCTTTCCCCTTAAGCAAGCATAAGTTGGTTTTCTACATTTGAGACCCTATTCTCTTTTGTAATTCAGTTCCTGTGTAGCCAAGTTTACATTCCGTGTATTAGTGATATCTCATGATGTTTCTTTTTCTGTGTGACTTATTTCACTTAGAATCATCGTACCTGAATCCACTCATTATGCTGCTACTGGCCTGATGACATAGATTTCATTGCTGAGTGATATTGCATTGTACGTAAGTACCACAACTTCTTTATCCATTTTTCGCTTTATGCGATATTGAACTTGTACTGTAAACGAGGTTCTTGTAAACAGAGCCGTCCCAAACTTTGGGGTGGCTGTGTCTTTTTGATTTTAATTTCCCTAATCTATAGGACCATAAGTGGAAGTGCCCTAGGCTCTGTTGCTTTGTTTTTTAGATGTTTCAGGAAACACCATACACTTCTCCAGAGTGGCTGTTGGCAATTTACATCCCGCCCATCAGCATAAGAAGGCTCCCAGTTCTTCATGGCCTGTCCTGCCTTTCTAGATTTTACACTTTTTTCAGAATGCCCTTTTGACCGGGGGGCAGTGAGACTTCATTGTAGTGCAGATTTCCTTTGCAAGCTTGCTTGGTTGGCCAAAAAGTGCGTATGTGTTTTTTCCTGAATATATTCAGGAAAAAACTCATACGCCCTTTTTGGCCAAGTGCATCATTGTGGACGTTCTGCCTCTTTTCCTATGCTTTACATGCAATTCCAGTCTACCTCCTGAAATCGGTTTCCTGCAATTCTGCCCCGCTTTCAAGTCCTCTTGGCAACCTTACTTCAATATATTTTTGGACGATAGCTGTCATTTATAACTCTGCAGGTGTGTGAATTACAGGGCCCCTGAGCTCCTTTCTTCAACTCGCTTTCTTGTGAGCTGGCCGCAACACCGCAGGATTGCTTCAGGCCCTAGTGTGGTTCCGGCATGGCTCGCTGAGCCTTTGGTTAATTCCTCTTTCTGTTGGGAAATGAGAGTTAAATTTGCCCGTCCAGACACCTCCAGCTAGTCTCTCATTGGTTCTCCCTATTCCTGTTCATTTTCCGCAGAAATTGCCAACTGGGCCAAACAGGAGGTTAAAGGCACTGACTCTCCAAGTGGGGAGAGTGTTAGTAAAGCGTCTGGAATGTTGCACCCGAGTACCAGGGGACGAAAACTGAGACACATTAGAACACGTTTCCCGATCACACGGTGGATCATACTCTGGGTTCCACATGCATGTTTTAGCTGAAGGAAGAATCCCTTAAACCTGGAGAGTTGAGAACCATGGAATGGGTACCATGCAATATGACTTCAAAGGGTCTGCATTTGCTCACCGAACCTCACCACACCTATCACTGCTGCATTTATGCCGCTGTACACACGCTTGATTCTCTTTCGGAGACATATAAATCCATAGGTTTTAAGATTCTTACTAGTCAGGTATATTCTTAGGCGTTTAATATGGGGTGTTGAGTCCACTTCGTTGAGCAAGCAGTAGCTCTTGTCTATTACATATTTGGCTTATGGAAATGTATCTGTGTTAATTTCAATCTCTGGTTTTATGCAGCACCCCAACTCACCTTTCCCCTTAAGCAAGCATAAGTTGGTTTTCTACATTTGAGACCCTATTCTCTTTTGTAATTCAGTTCCTGTGTAGCCAAGTTTACATTCCGTGTATTAGTGATATCTTATGATGTTTCTTTTTCTGTGTGACTTATTTCACTTAGAATCATCGTACCTGAATCCACTCATTATGCTGCTACTGGCCTGATGACATAGATTTCATTGCTGAGTGATATTGCATTGTACGTTAGTACCACAACTTCTTTATCCATTTTTTGCTTTCTGCGATATTGAACTTGTACCGTAAATGAGGTTCTTGTAAACAGAGCTGTCCCAAACTTTGGGGTGGCTGTGTCTTTATTTTAATTTCCCTAAGCTATAGGACCATAAGTGGAAGTGCCCTAGGCTCTGTTGCTTTGTTTTTTAGATGTTTCAGGAAACACCATACACTTCTCCAGAGTGGCTGTTGGCAATTTACATCACGCCCATCAGCATAACAAGGCTCCCAGTTCTCCATGGCCTGTCCTGCCTTTCTGGATTTTACACTTTTTTCAGATGGCCCTTTTGACCGGGGGGCAGTGAGACTTCATTGTAGTGCAGATTTCCTTTGCAAGCTTGCTTGGTTGGACAAAAAGTGCGTATGCGGTTTTTTCCTGAATATATTCAGGAAAAAACGCATACGCCCTTTTTGGCCAAGTGCATCATTGTGGACGTTCTGCCTCTTTTCCTATGCTTTACATGCAATTCCAGTCTACCTCCTGAAATCGGTTTCCTGCAATTCTGCCCCACTTTCAAGTCCTCTTGGCAGCCTTACTTCAATATATTTTTGGACTATAGCTGTAATTTACAACTCTGCAGGTGTGTGAATTACAGGGCCCCTGAGCTCCTTTCTTCAACTCGCTTTCTTGTGAGCTGGCCGCAACACCGCAGGATTGCTTCAGGCCCTAGTGTGGTTCCGGCATGGCTCGCTGAGCCTTTGGTTAATTCCTCTTCTTGGTGGGAAAAGAGAATTAAATTTACCCGTCCAGACACCTCCAGCTAGTCTCTCATTGGTTCTCCCTATTCCTGTTCATTTTCCGCAGAAATTGCAAACTGGGCCAAACAGGAGGTTAAAGGCACTGACTCTCCAAGTGGGGAGAGTGTTAGTAAAGCGTCTGGAATGTTGCACCCGAGTACCAGGGGACGAAAACTGAGACACATTTGAACACGTTTCCCGATCACACGGTGGATCATCCTCTGGGTTCCACATGCATGTTTTAGCTGAAGGAAGAATCCCTTAAACCTGGAGAGTTGAGACCCATGGAATGGGTACCATGCAATACGACTTCAAAGGGTCTGCATTTGCTCACCGAACCTCACCAATCCTATCACTGCTGCGTTTATGCCGCTGTACACACGCTTGATTCTCTTTCAGAGACATATAAATCCATAGGTTTTAAGATTCTTACTAGTCAGGTATATTCTTAGGCGTTTAATATGGGGTGTTGAGTCCACTTCGTTGAGCAAGCAGTAGCTCTTGTCTATTACATATTTGGCTTATGGAAAGGTATCTGTGCTAATTTCAATCTCTGGTTTTATGCAGCACCCCAACTCACCTTTCCCCTTAAGCAAGCATAAGTTGGTTTTCTACATTTGAGACCCTATTCTGTTTTGTAATTCAGTTCCTGTGTAGCCAAGTTTACATTCCGTGTATTAGTGATATCTTATGATGTTTCTTTTTCTGTGTGACTTATTTCACTTAGAATCATCGTACCTGAATCCACTCATTATGCTGCTACTGGCCTGATGACATAGATTTCATTGCTGAGTGATATTGCATTGTACGTAAGTACCACAACTTCTTTATCCATTTTTTGCTTTCTGCGATATTGAACTTGTACCGTAAACGAGGTTCTTGTAAACAGAGCCGTCCCAAACTTTGAGGTGGCTGTGTCTTTTTGATTTTAATTTCCCTAAGCTATAGGACCATAAGTGGAAGTGCCCTAGGCTCTGTTGCTTTGTTTTTTAGATGTTTCAGGAAACACCATACACTTTTGCAGGTTGGCTGTTGGTAATTTACATCCCGCCCATCAGCATAAGAAGGCTCCCAGTTCTCCATGGCCTGTCCTGCCTTTCTGGATTTTACACTTTTTTCAGATGGCCCTTTTGACCGGGGGGCATTGAGACTTCATTGTAGTGCAGATTTCCTTTGCAAGCTTGCTTGGTTGGCCAAAAAGGGCGTATGCGTTTTTTCCTGAATATATTCAGGAAAAAACGCATACGCCCTTTTTGGCCAAGTGCATCATTGTGGACGTTCTGCCTCTTTTCCTATGCTTTACATGCAATTCCAGTCTACCTCCTGAAATCGGTTTCCTGCAATTCTGCCCCACTTTCAAGTCCTCTTGGCAGCCTTACTTCAATATATTTTTGGACGATAGCTGTCATTTATAACTCTGCAGGTTTGTGAATTACAGGGGCCCTGAGCTCCTTTCTTCAACTCGCTTTCTTGTGAGCTGGCCGCAACACCGCAGGATTGCTTCAGGCCCTAGTGTGGTTCTGGCATGGCTCGCTGAGCCTTTGGTTAATTCCTCTTCTTGGTGGGAAATGAGAGTTAAATTTACCCGTCCAGACATCTCCAGCTAGTCTCTCATTGGTTCTCCCTATTCCTGTTCATTTTCCGCAGAAATTGCAAACTGGGCCAAACAGGAGGTTAAAGGCACTGACTCTCCAAGTGGGGAGAGTGTTAGTAAAGCATCTGGAATGTTGCACCCGAGTACCAGGGGACGAAAACTGAGACACATTTGAACACGTTTCCCGATCACACGGTGCATCATACTCTGGGTTCCACATGCATGTTTTAGCTGAAGGAAGAATCCCTTAAACCTGGAGAGTTGAGAACTATGGAATGGGTACCATGCAATATGACTTCAAAGGGTCTGCATTTGCTCACCGAACCTCACCAATCCTATCACTGTTGCATTTATGCCGCTGTACACACGCTTGATTCTCTTTCGGAGACATATAAATCCATTGGTTTTAAGATTCTTTCTAGTCAGGTATATTCTTAGGCGTTTAATATGGGGTGTTGAGTCCACTTCGTTGAGCAAGCAGTAGCTCTTGTCTATTACATATTTGGCTTATGGAAAGGTATCTGTGCTAATTTCAATCTCTGGTTTTATGCAGCACCCCAACTCACCTTTCCCCTTAAGCAAGCATAAGTTGGTTTTCTACATTTGAGACCCTATTCTGTTTTGTAATTCAGTTCCTGTGTAGCCAAGTTTACATTCCGTGTATTAGTGATATCTTATGATGTTTCTTTTTCTGTGTGACTTATTTCACTTAGAATCATCGTACCTGAATCCACTCATTATGCTGCTACTGGCCTGATGACATAGATTTCATTGTTGAGTGATATTGCATTGTACCAAAGTACCACAACTTCTTTATCCATTTTTCGCTTTCTGCGATATTAAACTTGTACCATAAATGAGCTTCTTGTAAACAGAGCCGTCCCAAACTTTGGGGTGGCTGTGTCTTTTTGATTTTAATTTCCCTAAGCTATAGGACCATAAGTGGAAGTGCCCTAGGCTCTGTTGCTTTGTTTTTTAGATGTTTCAGGAAACACCATACACTTCTCCAGAGTGGCTGTTGGCAATTTACATCCCGCCCATCAGCATAAGAAGGCTCCCAGTTCTCCATGGCCTGTCCTGCCTTTCTGGATTTTACACTTTTTTCAGATGACCCTTTTGACCGGGGGGCAGTGAGACTTCATTGTAGTGCAGGTTTCCTTTGCAAGCTTTCTTGGTTGGCCAAAAAGGGCGTATGTGTTTTTTCCTGAATATATTCAGGAAAAAACGCATACGCCCTTTTTGGCCAAGTGCATCATTGTGGACGTTCTGCCTCTTTTCCTATGCTTTACATGCAATTCCAGTCTACCTCCTGAAATCGGTTTCCTGCAATTCTGCCCCGCTTTCAAGTCCTCTTGGCAGCCTTACTTCAATATATTTTTGGACGATAGCTGTCATTTACAACTCTGCAGGTGTGTGAATTACAGGGCCCCTGAGCTCCTTTCTTCAACTCGCTTTCTTGTGAGCTGGCCGCAACACCGCAGGATTGCTTCAGGCCCTAGTGTGGTTCCGGCATGGCTCGCTGAGCCTTTGGTTAATTCCTCTTCTTGGTGGGAAATGACAGTTAAATTTACCCGGGCAGACACCTCCAGCTAGTCTCTCATTGGTTCTCCCTATTCCTGTTAATTTTCCGCAGAAATTGCAAACTGGGCCAAACAGGAGGTTAAAGGCACTGACTCTCCAAGTGGGGAGAGTGTTAGTAAAGCGTCTGGAATGTTGCACCCGAGTACCAGGGGACGAAAACTGAGACACATTTGAACACGTTTCGCGATCACACGGTGGATCATACTCTGGGTTCCACATGCATGTTTTAGCTGAAGGAAGAATCCCTTAAACCTGGAGAGTTGAGAACCATGGAATGGGTACCATGCAATATGACTTCAAAGGGTCTGCATTTGCTCACCGAACCTCACCAATCCTATCACTGCTGCGTTTATGCCGCTGTACACATGCTTGATTCTCTTTCGGAGACATATAAATTCATAGGTTTTAAGATTCTTACTAGTCAGGTATATTCTTAGGCGTTTAATATGGGGTGTTGAGTCCACTTCGTTGAGCAAGCAGTAGCTCTTGTCTATTACATATTTGGCTTATGGAAAGGTATCTGTGGTAATTTCAATCTCTGGTTTTATGCAGCACCCCAACTCACCTTTCCCCTTAAGCAAGCATAAGTTGGTTTTCTACATTTGAGACCCTATTCTGTTTTGTAATTCAGTTCCTGTGTAGCCAAGTTTACATTCCGTGTATTCGTGATATCTTATGATGTTTCTTTTTCTGTGTGACGTATTTCACTTAGAATCATCGTACCTGAATCCACTCATTATGCTGCTATGAGCCTGATGAAAGAGATTTCATTGCTGAGTGATATTGCATTGTACGTTAGTACCACAACTTCTTTATCCATTTTTCGCTTTCTGCGATATTGAACTTGTACCGGAAACGAGGTTCTTGTAAACAGAGCCGTCCCAAACTTTGGGGTGGCTGTGTCTTTTTAATTTTAATTTCCCTAAGCTATAGGACCATAAGTGCAAGTGCCCTAGGCTGTGTTGCTTTGTTTTTTAGATGTTTCAGGAAACACCATACACTTCTCCAGAGTGGCTGTTGGCAATTTACATCCCACCCATCAGCATAAGAAGGCTCCCAGTTCTCCATGGCCTGTCCTGCCTTTCTGGATTTTACACTTTTTTCAGATGTCCCTTTTGACCGGGGGGCAGTGAGACTTCATTGTAGTGCAGATTTCCTTTGCAAGCTTGCTTGGTTGGCCAAAAAGGGCGTATGCGTTTTTTCCTGAATATATTCAGGAAAAAACGCATACGCCCTTTTTGGCCAAGTGCATCATTGTGGACGTTCTGCCTCTTTTCCTATGCTTTTCATGCAATTCCAGTCTACCTCCTGAAATCGGTTTCCTGCAATTCTGCCCCGCTTTCAAGTCCTCTTGGCAGCCTTACTTCAATATATTTTTGGACGATAGCTGTCATTTAGAACTCTGCAGGTGTGTGAATTACAGGGCCCCTAAGCTCCTTTCTTCAACTCGCTTTCTTGTGAGCTGGCCGCAACACCGCAGGATTGCTTCAGGCCCTAGTGTGGTTCCGGCTTGGCTCGCTGAGCCTTTGGTTAATTCCTCTTCCTGGTGGGAAATGAGAGTTAAATTTACCCGTCCAGACACCTCCAGCTAGTCTCTCATTGGTTCTCCCTATTCCTGTTCATTTTCCGCAGAAATTGCCAACTGGGCCAAACAGGAGGTTAAAGGCACTGACTCTCCAAGTGGGGAGAGTGTTAGTAAAGCGTCTGGAATGTTGCACCCGAGTACCAGGGGACAAAACGTGAGACATATTTGAACACGTTTCCCGATCACACGGTGGATCATACTCTGGGTTCCACATGCATGTTTTAGCTGAAGGAAGAATCCCTTAAACCTGGAGAGTTGAGAACCATGGAATGGGTACCATGCAATATGACTTCAAAGGGTCTGCATTTGCTCACCGAACCTCACCAATCCTATCACTGCTGCGTTTATGCCGCTGTACACACGCTTGATTCTCTTTCGGAGACATATAAATCCATAGGTTTTAAGATTCTTACTAGTCAGGTATATTCTTAGGCGTTTAATATGGGGTGTTGAGTCCACTTCGTTGAGCAAGCAGTAGCTCTTGTCTATTACATATTTGGCTTATGGATAGGTATCTGTGCTAATTTCAATCTCTGGTTTTATGCAGCACCCCAACTCACCTTTCCCCGTAAGCAAGCATAAGTTGGTTTTCTACATTTGAGACCCTATTCTGTTTTGTAATTCAGTTCCTGTGTAGCCAAGTTTACATTCCGTGTATTAGTGATATCTTATGATGTTTCTTTTTCTGTGTGACATATTTCACTTAGAATCATCGTACCTGAATCCACTCATTATGCTGCTATGGGCCTTATGAAAGAGATTTCATTGCTTAGTGATATTGCATTGTACGTTAGTACCACAACTTCTTTATCCATTTTTCGCTTTCTGCGATATTGAACTTGTACCGTAAACGAGGTTCTTGTAAACAGAGCCGTCCCAAACTTTGGGGTGGCTGTGTCTTTTTGATTTTAATTTCCCTAATCTATAGGACCATAAGTGGAAGTGCTCTAGGCTCTGTTGCTTTGTTTTTTAGATGTTTCAGGAAACACCATACACTTCTCCAGAGTGGCTGTTGGCAATTTACATCATGCCCATCAGCATAACAAGGCTCCCAGTTCTCCATGGCCTGTCCTGCCTTTCTGGATTTTACACTTTTTTCAGATGGCCCTTTTGACCGGGGGGCAGTGAGACTTCATTGTAGTGCAGATTTCCTTTGCAAGCTTGCTTGGTTGGCCAAAAAGGGCGTATGCGTTTTTTCCTGAATATATTCAGGAAAAAACGCATACGCCCTTTTTGGCCAAGTGCATCATTGTGGACGTTCTGCCTCTTTTCCTATGCTTTACATGCAATTCCAGTCTACCTCCTGAAATCGGTTTCCTGCAATTCTGCCCCGCTTTCAAGTCCTCTTGGCAGCCTTACTTCAATATATTTTTGGACGATAGCTGTCATTTAGAACTCTGCAGGTTTGTGAATTACAGTGCCCCTGAGCTCCTTTCTTCAACTCGCTTTCTTGTGAGCTGGCCGCAACACCGCAGGATTGCTTCAGGCCCTAGTGTGGTTCCGGCATGGCTCGCTGAGCCTTTTGTTAATTCCTCTTCTTGGTGGGAAATGAGAGTTAAATTTGCCCGTCCAGACACCTACAGCTAGTCTCTCATTGGTTCTCCCTATTCCTGTTCCTTTTCTGCAGAAATTGCAAACTGGGCCAAACAGGAGGTTAAAGGCACTGACTCTCCAAGTGGGGAGAGTTTTAGTAAAGCGTCTGGAATGTTGCACCCGAGTACCAGGGGACGAAAACTGAGACATATTTGAACACGTTTCCCGATCACATGGTTGATCATACTCTAGGTTCCACATGCATGTTTTAGCTGAAGGAAGAATACCTTAAACCTGGGTAGTTGAAACCCGTGGAATGGGTACCATGCAATATGACTTCAAAGGGTCTTCATTTGCTCACCGAACCTCTCCAATCCTATCACTGCTGCGTTTATGCCCCTGTACACATGCTTGATTCTCTTTCGGAGACATAGCAATCCATAGGTTTTAAGATACTTACTAGTCAGGTACATTCTTAGGCGTTTAATATGGGGTGTTGAGTCCATTTCGTTGAGCAAGGAGTAGCTCTTGTCTATTCCATATTTGGCTTAAGGAACTTTATCTGTGCTCATTTCAATCTCTGGTTTTATGCAGCACCCCAACTCACCTTTCCCCTTAAGCAAGCATAAGTTGGTTTTCTAAATTTGAGACCCTGTTCTGTTTTGGAATTCAGTTCCTGTGTAGCCAAGTTTACATTCCGTGTATTAGTGATATCTTGTGATGTTTCTTTTTCTGTGTGAGTTATTTCAGTTAGAATCATCGTACCTGAATCCACTCATTATGCTGCTATGGGCCTGATGACATAGATTTCATTGCTGAGTGATACTGCATTGTACGTAAGTACCACAACTTCTTTATCCATTTTTCGCTTTCTGTGATATTGAACTTGTACCGTAAACGAGGTTCTTGTAAACAGAGCTGTCCCAAACTTTGGGGTGGCTGTGTCTTTATTTTAATTTCCCTAAGCTATAGGACCATAAGTGGAAGTGCCCTAGGCTCTGTTGCTTTGTTTTTTAGATGTTTCAGGAAACACCATACACTTCTCCAGAGTGGCTGTTGGCAATTTACATCCCGTCCATCAGCATAACAAGGCTCCCAGTTCTCCATGGCCTGTCCTGCCTTTCTGGATTTTACACTTTTTTCAGATGGCCCTTTTGACCGGGGGGCAGTGCGACTTCATTGTAGTGCAGATTTCCTTTGCAAGCTTGCTTGGTTGGACAAAAAGGGCGTATGCGTTTTTTCCTGAATATATTCAGGAAAAAACGCATACGCCCTTTTTGGCCAAGTGCATCATTGTGGACGTTCTGCCTCTTTTCCTATGCTTTACATGCAATTCCAGTCTACCTCCTGAAATCGGTTTCCTGCAATTCTGCCCCGCTTTCAAGTCCTCTTGGCAGCCTTACTTCAATATATTTTTGGACGATAGCTGTCATTTACAACTCTGCAGGTGTGTGAATTACAGGGCCCCTGAGCTCCTTTCTTCAACTCGCTTTCTTGTGAGCTGGCCGCAACACCGCAGGATTGCTTCAGGCCCTAGTGTGGTTCCGGCATGGCTCGCTGAGCCTTTGGTTAATTCCTCTTCTTGGTGGGAAATGAGAGTTAAATTTACCCGTCCAGACACCTCCAGCTAGTCTCTCATTGGTTCTCCCTATTCCTGTTCATTTTCCGCAGAAATTGCAAACTGGGCCAAACAGGAGGTTAAAGGCACTGACTCTCCAAGTGGGGAGAGTGTTAGTAAAGCGTCTGGAATGTTGCACCCGAGTACCAGGGGACGAAAACTGAGACACATTTGAACACGTTTCCCGATCACACGGTGGATCATCCTCTGGGTTCCACATGCATGTTTTAGCTGAAGGAAGAATCCCTTAAACCTGGAGAGTTGAGACCCATGGAATGGGTACCATGCAATACGACTTCAAAGGGTCTGCATTTGCTCACCGAACCTCACCAATCCTATCACTGCTGCGTTTATGCCGCTGTACACACGCTTGATTCTCTTTCGGAGACGTATAAATCCATAGGTTTTAAGATTCTTACTAGTCAGGTATATTCTTAGGCGTTTAATATGGGGTGTTGAGTCCACTTCGTTGAGCAAGCAGTAGCTCTTGTCTATTACATATTTGGCTTATGGAAAGGTATCTGTGGTAATTTCAATCTCTGGTTTTATGCAGCACCCCAACTCACCTTTCCCCTTAAGCAAGCATAAGTTGGTTTTCTACATTTGAGACCCTATTCTGTTTTGTAATTCAGTTCCTGTGTAGCCAAGTTTACATTCCGTGTATTAGTGATATCTTATGATGTTTCTTTTTCTGTGTGACTTATTTCACTTAGAATCATCGTACCTGAATCCACTCATTATGCTGCTACTGGCCTGATGACATAGATTTCATTGCTGAGTGATATTGCATTGTACGTAAGTACCACAACTTCTTTATCCATTTTTTGCTTTCTGTGATATTGAACTTGTACCGTAAACGAGGTTCTTGTAAACAGAGCTGTCCCAAACTTTGGGGTGGCTGTGTCTTTATTTTAATTTCCCTAAGCTATAGGACCATAAGTGGAAGTGCCCTAGGCTCTGTTGCTTTGTTTTTTAGATGTTTCAGGAAACACCATACACTTCTCCAGAGTGGCTGTTGGCAATTTACATCACGCCCATCAGCATAACAAGGCTCCCAGTTCTCCATGGCCTGTCCTGCCTTTCTGGATTTTACACTTTTTTCAGATGGCCCTTTTGACCGGGGGGCAGTGAGACTTCATTGTAGTGCAGATTTCCTTTGCAAGCTTGCTTGGTTGGACAAAAAGGGCGTATGCGTTTTTTCCTGAATATATTCAGGAAAAAACGCATACGCCCTTTTTGGCCAAGTGCATCATTGTGGACGTTCTGCCTCTTTTCCTATGCTTTACATGCAATTCCAGTCTACCTCCTGAAATCGGTTTCCTGCAATTCTGCCCCGCTTTCAAGTCCTCTTGGCAGCCTTACTTCAATATATTTTTGGACGATAGCTGTCATTTACAACTCTGCAGGTGTGTGAATTACAGGGCCCCTGAGCTCCTTTCTTCAACTCGCTTTCTTGTGAGCTGGCCGCAACACCGCAGGATTGCTTCAGGCCCTAGTGTGGTTCCGGCATGGCTCGCTGAGCCTTTGGTTAATTCCTCTTCTTGGTGGGAAATGAGAGTTAAATTTACCCGTCCAGACACCTCCAGCTAGTCTCTCATTGGTTCTCCCTATTCCTGTTCATTTTCCGCAGAAATTGCAAACTGGGCCAAACAGGAGGTTAAAGGCACTGACTCTCCAAGTGGGGAGAGTGTTAGTAAAGCGTCTGGAATGTTGCACCCGAGTACCAGGGGACGAAAACTGAGACACATTTGAACACGTTTCCCGATCACACGGTGGATCATCCTCTGGGTTCCACATGCATGTTTTAGCTGAAGGAAGAATCCCTTAAACCTGGAGAGTTGAGACCCATGGAATGGGTACCATGCAATACGACTTCAAAGGGTCTGCATTTGCTCACCGAACCTCACCAATCCTATCACTGCTGCGTTTATGCCGCTGTACACACGCTTGATTCTCTTTCGGAGACGTATAAATCCATAGGTTTTAAGATTCTTACTAGTCAGGTATATTCTTAGGCGTTTAATATGGGGTGTTGAGTCCACTTCGTTGAGCAAGCAGTAGCTCTTGTCTATTACATATTTGGCTTATGGAAAGGTATCTGTGGTAATTTCAATCTCTGGTTTTATGCAGCACCCCAACTCACCTTTCCCCTTAAGCAAGCATAAGTTGGTTTTCTACATTTGAGACCCTATTCTGTTTTGTAATTCAGTTCCTGTGTAGCCAAGTTTACATTCCGTGTATTAGTGATATCTTATGATGTTTCTTTTTCTGTGTGACTTATTTCACTTAGAATCATCGTACCTGAATCCACTCATTATGCTGCTACTGGCCTGATGACATAGATTTCATTGCTGAGTGATATTGCATTGTACGTAAGTACCACAACTTCTTTATCCATTTTTTGCTTTCTGTGATATTGAACTTGTACCGTAAACGAGGTTCTTGTAAACAGAGCTGTCCCAAACTTTGGGGTGGCTGTGTCTTTATTTTAATTTCCCTAAGCTATAGGACCATAAGTGGAAGTGCCCTAGGCTCTGTTGCTTTGTTTTTTAGATGTTTCAGGAAACACCATACACTTCTCCAGAGTGGCTGTTGGCAATTTACATCACGCCCATCAGCATAACAAGGCTCCCAGTTCTCCATGGCCTGTCCTGCCTTTCTGGATTTTACACTTTTTTCAGATGGCCCTTTTGACCGGGGGGCAGTGAGACTTCATTGTAGTGCAGATTTCCTTTGCAAGCTTGCTTGGTTGGACAAAAAGGGCGTATGCGTTTTTTCCTGAATATATTCAGGAAAAAACGCATACGCCCTTTTTGGCCAAGTGCATCATTGTGGACGTTCTGCCTCTTTTCCTATGCTTTACATGCAATTCCAGTCTACCTCCTGAAATCGGTTTCCTGCAATTCTGCCCCGCTTTCAAGTCCTCTTGGCAGCCTTACTTCAATATATTTTTGGACGATAGCTGTCATTTACAACTCTGCAGGTGTGTGAATTACAGGGCCCCTGAGCTCCTTTCTTCAACTCGCTTTCTTGTGAGCTGGCCGCAACACCGCAGGATTGCTTCAGGCCCTAGTGTGGTTCCGGCATGGCTCGCTGAGCCTTTGGTTAATTCCTCTTCTTGGTGGGAAATGAGAGTTAAATTTACCCGGGCAGACACCTCCAGCTAGTCTCTCATTGGTTCTCCCTATTCCTGTTCATTTTCCGCAGAAATTGCAAACTGGGCCAAACAGGAGGTTAAAGGCACTGACTCTCCAAGTGGGGAGAGTGTTAGTAAAGCGTCTGGAATGTTGCACCCGAGTACGAGGGGACTAAAACTGAGACATATTTGAACACGTTTCCCGATCACACGGTGGATCATACTCTGGGTTCCACATGCATGTTTTAGCTGAAGGAAGAATCCCTTAAACCTGGAGAGTTGAGAACCATGGAATGGGTACCATGCAATATGACTTCAAAGGGTCTGCATTTGCTCACCGAACCTCACCAATCCTATCACTGCTGCGTTTATGCCGCTGTACACACACTTGTTTCTCTTTCGGAGACATATAAATCCATAGGTTTTAAGATTCTTACTAGTCAGGTATATTCTTAGGCGTTTAATATGGGGTGTTGAGTCCACTTCGTTGAGCAAGCAGTAGCTCTTGTCTATTACATATTTGG
The DNA here is from genome assembly GCF_039906515.1 of Pseudorca crassidens. Classification (NCBI taxonomy): domain Eukaryota; kingdom Metazoa; phylum Chordata; class Mammalia; order Artiodactyla; family Delphinidae; genus Pseudorca; species Pseudorca crassidens. The sequence goes on along the minus strand of NW_027135945.1, from coordinate 584,245 downwards.
CTTATGGATAGGTATCTGTGCTAATTTCAATCTCTGGTTTTATGCAGCACCCCAACTCACCTTTCCCCTTAAGCAAGCATAAGTTGGTTTTCTACATTTGAGACCCTATTCTGTTTTGTAATTCAGTTCCTGTGTAGCCATGTTTACATTCCGTGTATTAGTGATATCTTATGATGTTTCTTTTTCTGTGTGACATATTTCACTTAGAATCATCGTACCTAAATCCACTCATTATTCTGCTATGGGCCTGATGACATAGATTTCATTGCTGAGTGATATTGCATTGTACGTAAGTACCACAACTTCTTTATCCATTTTTCGCTTTCTGCGATATTGAAATTGTACCGTAAACAAGGTTCTTGTAAACAGAGCCGTCCCAAACATTGGGGTGGCTGTGTCTTTTTGATTTTAATTTCCCTAAGCTATAGGACCATAAGTGGAAGTGCCCTAGGCTCTGTTGCTTTGTTTTTTAGATGTTTCAGGAAACACCATACACTTCTCCAGAGTGGCTGTTGGCAATTTGCATCACGCCCATCAGCATAACAAGGCTCCCAGTTCTCCATGGTCTGTCCTGCCTTTCTGGATTTTACACTTTTTTCAGATGGCCCTTTTGACCGGGGGGCAGTGAGACTTCATTGTAGTGCAGATTTCCTTTGCAAGCTTGCTTGGTTGGCCAAAAAGGGCGTATGCGTTTTTTCCTGAATATATTCAGGAAAAAACGCATACGCCCTTTTTGGCCAAGTGCATCATTGTGGACGTTCTGCCTCTTTTCCTATGCTTTACATGCAATTCCAGTCTACCTCCTGAAATCGGTTTCCTGCAATTCTGCCCCGCTTTCAAGTCCTCTTGGCAGCCTTACTTCAATATATTTTTGGACGATAGCTGTCATTTAGAACTCTGCAGGTGTGTGAATTACAGGGCCCCTGAGCTCCTTTCTTCAACTCGCTTTCTTGTGAGCTGGCCGCAACACCGCAGGATTGCTTCAGGCCCTAGTGTGGTTCCGGCATGGCTCGCTGAGCCTTTGGTTAATTCCTCTTCTTGGTGGGAAATGAGAGTTAAATTTACCCGGGCAGACACCTCCAGCTAGTCTCTCATTGGTTCTCCCTATTCCTGTTCATTTTCCACAGAAATTGCAAACTGGGCCAAACAGGAGGTTAAAGGCACTGACTCTCCAAGTGGGGAGAGTGTTAGTAAAGCGTCTGGAATGTTGCACCCGAGTACGAGGGGACTAAAACTGAGACATATTTGAACACGTTTCCCGATCACATGGTGGATCATACTCTGGGTTCCACATGCATGTTTTAGCTGAAGGAAGAATCCCTTAAACCTGGAGAGTTGAGAACCATGGAATGGGTACCATGCAATATGACTTCAAAGGGTCTGCATTTGCTCACCGAACCTCACCAATCCTATCACTGCTGCGTTTATGCCGCTGTACACACACTTGTTTCTCTTTCGGAGACATATAAATCCATAGGTTTTAAGATTCTTACTAGTCAGGTATATTCTTAGGCGTTTAATATGGGGTGTTGAGTCCACTTCGTTGAGCAAGCAGTAGCTCTTGTCTATTACATATTTGGCTTATGGATAGGTATCTGTGCTAATTTCAATCTCTGGTTTTATGCAGCACCCCAACTCACCTTTCCCCTTAAGCAAGCATAAGTTGGTTTTCTACATTTGAGACCCTATTCTGTTTTGTAATTCAGTTCCTGTGTAGCCATGTTTACATTCCGTGTATTAGTGATATCTTATGATGTTTCTTTTTCTGTGTGACATATTTCACTTAGAATCATCGTACCTAAATCCACTCATTATTCTGCTATGGGCCTGATGACATAGATTTCATTGCTGAGTGATATTGCATTGTACGTAAGTACCACAACTTCTTTATCCATTTTTCGCTTTCTGCGATATTGAAATTGTACCGTAAACAAGGTTCTTGTAAACAGAGCCGTCCCAAACATTGGGGTGGCTGTGTCTTTTTGATTTTAATTTCCCTAAGCTATAGGACCATAAGTGGAAGTGCCCTAGGCTCTGTTGCTTTGTTTTTTAGATGTTTCAGGAAACACCATACACTTCTCCAGAGTGGCTGTTGGCAATTTGCATCACGCCCATCAGCATAACAAGGCTCCCAGTTCTCCATGGTCTGTCCTGCCTTTCTGGATTTTACACTTTTTTCAGATGGCCCTTTTGACCGGGGGGCAGTGAGACTTCATTGTAGTGCAGATTTCCTTTGCAAGCTTGCTTGGTTGGCCAAAAAGGGCGTATGCGTTTTTTCCTGAATATATTCAGGAAAAAATGCATACGCCCTTTTTGGCCAAGTGCATCATTGTGGACGTTCTGCCTCTTTTCCTATGCTTTACATGCAATTCCAGTCTACCTCCTGAAATCGGTTTCCTGCAATTCTGCCCCGCTTTCAAGTCCTCTTGGCAGCCTTACTTCAATATATTTTTGGACGATAGCTGTCATTTAGAACTCTGCAGGTGTGTGAATTACAGTGCCCCTGAGCTCCTTTCTTCAACTCGCTTTCTTGTGAGCTGGCCGCAACACCGCAGGATTGCTTCAGGCCCTAGTGTGGTTCCGGCATGGCTCGCTGAGCCTTTGGTTAATTCCTCTTCTTGGTGGGAAATGAGAGTTAAATTTACCCGGGCAGACACCTACAGCTAGTCTCTCATTGGTTCTCCCTATTCCTGTTCATTTTCCGCAGAAATTGCAAACTGGGCCAAACAGGAGGTTAAAGGCACTGACTCTCCAAGTGGGGAGAGTGTTAGTAAAGCGTCTGGAATGTTGCACCCGAGTACGAGGGGACTAAAACTGAGACATATTTGAACACGTTTCCCGATCACACGGTGGATCATCCTCTGGGTTCCACATGCATGTTTTAGCTGAAGGAAGAATCCCTTAAACCTGGAGAGTTGAGACCCATGGAATGGGTACTATGCAATACGACTTCAAAGGGTCTGCATTTGCTCACCGAACCTCACCAATCCTATCACTGCTGTGTTTATGCCGCTGTACACACGCTTGATTCTCTTTCGGAGACATATAAATCCATAGGTTTTAAGATTCTTACTAGTCAGGTATATTCTTAGGCGTTTAATATGGGGTGTTGAGTCCACTTCGTTGAGCAAGCAGTAGCTCTTGTCTATTACATATTTGGCTTATGGAAAGGTATCTGTGCTAATTTCAATCTCTGGTTTTATGCAGCACCACAACTCACCTTTCCCGTTAAGCAAGCATAAGTTGGTTTTCTGCATTTGAGACCCTATTCTGTTTTGTAATTCAGTTCCTGTGTAGCCAAGTTTACATTCCGTGTATTAGTGATATCTTATGATGTTTCTTTTTCTGTGTGACTTATTTCACTTAGAATCATCGTACCTGAATCCACTCATTATGCTGCTACTGGCCTGATGACATAGATTTCATTGCTGAGTGATATTGCATTGTACGTAAGTACCACAACTTCTTTATCCATTTTTTGCTTTCTGCGATATTGAACTTGTACCGTAAACGAGGTTCTTGTAAACAGAGCTGTCCCAAACTTTGGGGTGGCTGTGTCTTTATTTTAATTTCCCTAAGCTATAGGACCATAAGTGGAAGTGCCCTAGGCTCTGTTGCTTTGTTTTTTAGATGTTTCAGGAAACACCATACACTTCTCCAGAGTGGCTGTTGGCAATTTACATCCCTCCCATCAGCAAAAGAAGGCTCCCAGTTCTCCATGGCCTGTCCTGCCTTTCTGGATTTTACACTTTTTTCAGATGGCCCTTTTGACCGGGGGGCAGTGAGACTTCATTGTAGTGCAGATTTCCTTTGCAAGCATGCTTGGTTGGCCAAAAAGGGCGTATGCGTTTTTTCCTGAATATATTCAGGAAAAAACGCATACGCCCTTTTTGGCCAAGTGCATCATTGTGGACGTTCTGCCTCTTTTCCTATGCTTTACATGCAATTCCAGTCTACCTCCTGAAATCGGTTTCCTGCAATTCTGCCCCGCTTTCAAGTCCTCTTGGCAGCCTTACTTCAATATATTTTTGGACGATAGCTGTCATTTACAACTCTGCAGGTGTGTGAATTACAGGGACCCTGAGCTCCTTTCTTCAACTCGCTTTCTTGTGAGCTGGCCGCAACACTGCAGGATTGCTTCAGGCCCTAGTGTGGTTCCGGCATGGCTCGCTGAGCCTTTGGTTAATTCCTCTTCTTGGTGGGAAATGAGAGTTAAATTTACCCGTCCAGACACCTCCAGCTAGTCTCTCATTGGTTCTCCCTATTCCTGTTCATTTTCCACAGAAATTGCAAACTGGGCCAAACAGGAGGTTAAAGGCACTGACTCTCCAAGTGGGGAGAGTGTTAGTAAAGCGTCTGGAATGTTGCACCCGAGTACCAGGGGACGAAAACTGAGACACATTTGAACACGTTTCCCGATCACACGGTGGATCATCCTCTGGGTTCCACATGCATGTTTTAGCTGAAGGAAGAATCCCTTAAACCTGGAGAGTTGAGACCCATGGAATGGGTACTATGCAATACGACTTCAAAGGGTCTGCATTTGCTCACCGAACCTCACCAATCCTATCACTGCTGTGTTTATGCCGCTGTACACACGCTTGATTCTCTTTCGGAGACATATAAATCCATAGGTTTTAAGATTCTTACTAGTCAGGTATATTCTTAGGCGTTTAATATGGGGTGTTGAGTCCACTTCGTTGAGCAAGCAGTAGCTCTTGTCTATTACATATTTGGCTTATGGAAAGGTATCTGTGCTAATTTCAATCTCTGGTTTTATGCAGCACCACAACTCACCTTTCCCCTTAAGCAAGCATAAGTTGGTTTTCTGCATTTGAGACCCTATTCTGTTTTGTAATTCAGTTCCTGTGTAGCCAAGTTTACATTCCGTGTATTAGTGATATCTTATGATGTTTCTTTTTCTGTGTGACTTATTTCACTTAGAATCATCGTACCTGAATCCACTCATTATGCTGCTACTGGCCTGATGACATAGATTTCATTGCTGAGTGATATTGCATTGTACGTAAGTACCACAACTTCTTTATCCATTTTTTGCTTTCTGCGATATTGAACTTGTACCGTAAACGAGGTTCTTGTAAACAGAGCTGTCCCAAACTTTGGGGTGGCTGTGTCTTTATTTTAATTTCCCTAAGCTATAGGACCATAAGTGGAAGTGCCCTAGGCTCTGTTGCTTTGTTTTTTAGATGTTTCAGGAAACACCATACACTTCTCCAGAGTGGCTGCTGGCAATTTACATCACGCCCATCAGCATAACAAGGCTCCCAGTTCTCCATGGCCTGTCCTGCCTTTCTGGATTTTACACTTTTTTCAGATGGCCCTTTTGACCGTGGGGCAGTGAGACTTCATTGTAGTGCAGATTTCCTTTGCAAGCTTGCTTGGTTGGCCAAAAAGCGCGTATGCGTTTTTTCCTGAATATATTCAGGGAAAAATGCATACGCCCTTTTTGGCCAAGTGCATCATTGTGGACGTTCTGCCTCTTTTCCTATGCTTTACATGCAATTCCAGTCTACCTCCTGAAATCGGTTTCCTGCAATTCTGCCCCGCTTTCAAGTCCTCTTGGCAGCCTTACTTCAATATATTTTTGGACGATAGCTGTCATTTACAACTCTGCATGTGTGTGAATTACAGTTCCCCTGAGCTCCTTACTTCAACTCGCTTTCTTGTGAGCTGGCCGCAACACCGCAGGATTGCTTCAGGCCCTAGTGTGGTTCCGGCATGGCTCGCTGAGCCTTTGGTTAATTCCTCTTCTTGGTGGGAAATGAGAGTTAAATTTACCCGTCCAGACACCTCCAGCTAGTCTCTCATTGTTTCTCCCTATTCCTGTTCATTTTCCGCAGAAATTGCCAACTGGGCCAAACAGGAGGTTAAAGGCACTGACTCTCCAAGTGGGGAGAGTGTTAGTAAAGCGTCTGGAATGTTGCACCCGAGTACCAGGGGACGAAAACTGAGACACATTTGAACACGTTTCCCGATCACACGGTGGATCATACTCTGGGTTCCACATGCATGTTTTAGCTGAAGGAAGAATCCCTTAAACCTGGAGAGTTGAGACCCATGGAATGGGTACCATGCAATACGACTTCAAAGGGTCTGCATTTGCTCACCGAACCTCACCAATCCTATCACTGCTGCGTTTATGCCGCTGTACACATGCTTGATTCTCTTTCGGAGACATATAAATCCATAGGTTTTAAGATTCTTACTAGTCAGGTATATTCTTAGGCGTTTAATATGGGGTGTTGAGTCCACTTCGTTGAGCAAGCAGTAGCTCTTGTCTATTACATATTTGGCTTATGGAAAGGTATCTGTGCTAATTTCAATCTCTGGTTTTATGCAGCACCACAACTCACCTTTCCCCTTAAGCAAGCATAAGTTGGTTTTCTGCATTTGAGACCCTATTCTGTTTTGTAATTCAGTTCCTGTGTAGCCAAGTTTACATTCCGTGTATTAGTGATATCTTATGATGTTTCTTTTTCTGTGTGACTTATTTCACTTAGAATCATCGTACCTGAATCCACTCATTATGCTGCTACTGGCCTGGTGACATAGATTTCATTGCTGAGTGATATTGCATTGTACGTAAGTACCACAACTTCTTTATCCATTTTTTGCTTTCTGCGATATTGAACTTGTACCGTAAACGAGGTTCTTGTAAACAGAGCTGTCCCAAACTTTGGGGTGGCTGTGTCTTTATTTTAATTTCCCTAAGCTATAGGACCATAAGTGGAAGTGCCCTAGGCTCTGTTGCTTTGTTTTTTAGATGTTTCAGGAAACACCATACACTTCTCCAGAGTGGCTGTTGGCAATTTACATCCCGCCCATCAGCATAAGAATGCTCCCAGTTCTCCATGGCCTGTCCTGCCTTTCTGGATTTTACACTTTTTTCAGATGGCCCTTTTGACCGGGGGGCAGTGAGACTTCATTGTAGTGCAGATTTCCTTTGCAAGCTTGCTTGGTTGGCCAAAAAGGGCGTATGCGTTTTTTCCTGAATATATTCAGGGAAAAACGCATACGCCCTTTTTGGCCAAGTGCATCATTGTGGACGTTCTGCCTCTTTTCCTATGCTTTACATGCAATTCCAGTCTACCTCCTGAAATCGGTTTCCTGCAATTCTGCCCCGCTTTCAAGTCCTCTTGGCAGCCTTACTTCAATATATTTTTGGACGATAGCTGTCATTTATAACTCTGCATGTGTGTGAATTACAGTTCCCCTGAGCTCCTTACTTCAACTCGCTTTCTTGTGAGCTGGCCGCAACACCGCAGGGTTGCTTCAGGCCCTAGTGTGGTTCCGGCATGGCTCGCTGAGCCTTTGGTTAATTCCTCTTCTTGGTGGGAAATGAGAGTTAAATTTACCCGGGCAGACACCTCCAGCTAGTCTCTCATTGGTTCTCCCTATTCCTGTTAATTTTCCGCAGAAATTGCAAACTGGGCCAAACAGGAGGTTAAAGGCACTGACTCTCCAAGTGGGGAGAGTGTTAGTAAAGCGTCTGGAATGTTGCACCCGAGTACCAGGGGACGAAAACTGAGACACATTTGAACACGTTTCCCGATCACACGGTGGATCATCCTCTGGGTTCCACATGCATGTTTTAGCTGAAGGAAGAATCCCTTAAACCTGGAGAGTTGAGAACCATGGAATGGGTACCATGCAATACGACTTCAAAGGGTCTGCATTTGCTCACCGAACCTCACCAATCCTATCACTGCTGCGTTTATGCCGCTGTACACACGCTTGATTCTCTTTCGGAGACGTATAAACCCATAGGTTTTAAGATTCTTACTAGTCAGGTATATTCTTAGGCGTTTAATATGGGGTGTTGAGTCCACTTCGTTGAGCAAGCAGTAGCTCTTGTCTATTACATATGTGGCTTATGGATAGGTATCTGTGCTAATTTCAATCTCTGGTTTTATGCAGCACCCCAACTCACCTTTCCCCTTAAGCAAGCATAAGTTGGTTTTCTACATTTGAGACCCTATTCTGTTTTGTAATTCAGTTCCTGTGTAGCCATGTTTACATTCCGTGTATTAGTGATATCTTATGATGTTTCTTTTTCTGTGTGACATATTTCACTTAGAATCATCGTACCTAAATCCACTCATTATTCTGCTATGGGCCTGATGACATAGATTTCATTGCTGAGTGATATTGCATTGTACGTAAGTACCACAACTTCTTTATCCATTTTTCGCTTTCTGCGATATTGAAATTGTACCGTAAACAAGGTTCTTGTAAACAGAGCCGTCCCAAACATTGGGGTGGCTGTGTCTTTTTGATTTTAATTTCCCTAAGCTATAGGACCATAAGTGGAAGTGCCCTAGGCTCTGTTGCTTTGTTTTTTAGATGTTTCAGGAAACACCATACACTTCTCCAGAGTGGCTGTTGGCAATTTGCATCACGCCCATCAGCATAACAAGGCTCCCAGTTCTCCATGGTCTGTCCTGCCTTTCTGGATTTTACACTTTTTTCAGATGGCCCTTTTGACCGGGGGGCAGTGAGACTTCATTGTAGTGCAGATTTCCTTTGCAAGCTTGCTTGGTTGGCCAAAAAGGGCGTATGCGTTTTTTCCTGAATATATTCAGGAAAAAATGCATACGCCCTTTTTGGCCAAGTGCATCATTGTGGACGTTCTGCCTCTTTTCCTATGCTTTACATGCAATTCCAGTCTACCTCCTGAAATCGGTTTCCTGCAATTCTGCCCCGCTTTCAAGTCCTCTTGGCAGCCTTACTTCAATATATTTTTGGACGATAGCTGTCATTTACAACTCTGCAGGTGTGTGAATTACAGGGCCCCTGAGCTCCTTTCTTCAACTCGCTTTCTTGTGAGCTGGCCGCAACACTGCAGGATTGCTTCAGGCCCTAGTGTGGTTCCGGCATGGCTCGCTGAGCCTTTGGTTAATTCCTCTTCTTGGTGGGAAATGAGAGTTAAATTTACCCGTCCAGACACCTCCAGCTAGTCTCTCATTGGTTCTCCCTATTCCTGTTCATTTTCCACAGAAATTGCAAACTGGGCCAAACAGGAGGTTAAAGGCACTGACTCTCCAAGTGGGGAGAGTGTTAGTAAAGCGTCTGGAATGTTGCACCCGAGTACCAGGGGACGAAAACTGAGACACATTTGAACACGTTTCCCGATCACACGGTGGATCATCCTCTGGGTTCCACATGCATGTTTTAGCTGAAGGAAGAATCCCTTAAAACTGGAGAGTTGAGACCCATGGAATGGGTACTATGCAATACGACTTCAAAGGGTCTGCATTTGCTCACCGAACCTCACCAATCCTATCACTGCTGTGTTTATGCCGCTGTACACACGCTTGATTCTCTTTCGGAGACATATAAATCCATAGGTTTTAAGATTCTTACTAGTCAGGTATATTCTTAGGCGTTTAATATGGGGTGTTGAGTCCACTTCGTTGAGCAAGCAGTAGCTCTTGTCTATTACATATTTGGCTTATGGAAAGGTATCTGTGCTAATTTCAATCTCTGGTTTTATGCAGCACCACAACTCACCTTTCCCCTTAAGCAAGCATAAGTTGGTTTTCTGCATTTGAGACCCTATTCTGTTTTGTAATTCAGTTCCTGTGTAGCCAAGTTTACATTCCGTGTATTAGTGATATCTTATGATGTTTCTTTTTCTGTGTGACTTATTTCACTTAGAATCATCGTACCTGAATCCACTCATTATGCTGCTACTGGCCTGATGACATAGATTTCATTGCTGAGTGATATTGCATTGTACGTAAGTACCACAACTTCTTTATCCATTTTTTGCTTTCTGCGATATTGAACTTGTACCGTAAACGAGGTTCTTGTAAACAGAGCTGTCCCAAACTTTGGGGTGGCTGTGTCTTTATTTTAATTTCCCTAAGCTATAGGACCATAAGTGGAAGTGCCCTAGGCTCTGTTGCTTTGTTTTTTAGATGTTTCAGGAAACACCATACACTTCTCCAGAGTGGCTGTTGGCAATTTACATCACGCCCATCAGCATAACAAGGCTCCCAGTTCTCCATGGCCTGTCCTGCCTTTCTGGATTTTACACTTTTTTCAGATGGCCCTTTTGACCGTGGGGCAGTGAGACTTCATTGTAGTGCAGATTTCCTTTGCAAGCTTGCTTGGTTGGCCAAAAAGGGCGTATGCGTTTTTTCCTGAATATATTCAGGGAAAAACACATACGCCCTTTTTGGCCAAGTGCATCATTGTGGACGTTCTGCCTCTTTTCCTATGCTTTACATGCAATTCCAGTCTACCTCCTGAAATCGGTTTCCTGCAATTCTGCCCCGCTTTCAAGTCCTCTTGGCAGCCTTACTTCAATATATTTTTGGACGATAGCTGTCATTTACAACTCTGCATGTGTGTGAATTACAGTTCCCCTGAGCTCCTTACTTCAACTCGCTTTCTTGTGAGCTGGCCGCAACACCGCAGGATTGCTTCAGGCCCTAGTGTGGTTCCGGCATGGCTCGCTGAGCCTTTGGTTAATTCCTCTTCTTGGTGGGAAATGAGAGTTAAATTTACCCGTCCAGACACCTCCAGCTAGTCTCTCATTGTTTCTCCCTATTCCTGTTCATTTTCCGCAGAAATTGCCAACTGGGCCAAACAGGAGGTTAAAGGCACTGACTCTCCAAGTGGGGAGAGTGTTAGTAAAGCGTCTGGAATGTTGCACCCGAGTACCAGGGGATGAAAACTGAGACACATTTGAACACGTTTCCCGATCACACGGTGGATCATCCTCTGGGTTCCACATGCATGTTTTAGCTGAAGGAAGAATCCCTTAAACCTGGAGAGTTGAGACCCATGGAATGGGTACCATGCAATACGACTTCAAAGGGTCTGCATTTGCTCACCGAACCTCACCAATCCTATCACTGCTGCGTTTATGCCGCTGTACACATGCTTGATTCTCTTTCGGAGACATATAAATCCATAGGTTTTAAGATTCTTACTAGTCAGGTATATTCTTAGGCGTTTAATATGGGGTGTTGAGTCCACTTCGTTGAGCAAGCAGTAGCTCTTGTCTATTACATATTTGGCTTATGGAAAGGTATCTGTGCTAATTTCAATCTCTGGTTTTATGCAGCACCACAACTCACCTTTCCCGTTAAGCAAGCATAAGTTGGTTTTCTGCATTTGAGACCCTATTCTGTTTTGTAATTCAGTTCCTGTGTAGCCAAGTTTACATTCCGTGTATTAGTGATATCTTATGATGTTTCTTTTTCTGTGTGACTTATTTCACTTAGAATCATCGTACCTGAATCCACTCATTATGCTGCTACTGGCCTGATGACATGGATTTCATTGCTGAGTGATATTGCATTGTACGTAAGTACCACAACTTCTTTATCCATTTTTTGCTTTCTGCGATATTGAACTTGTACCGTAAACGAGGTTCTTGTAAACAGAGCTGTCCCAAACTTTGGGGTGGCTGTGTCTTTATTTTAATTTCCCTAAGCTATAGGACCATAAGTGGAAGTGCCCTAGGCTCTGTTGCTTTGTTTTTTAGATGTTTCAGGAAACACCATACACTTCTCCAGAGTGGCTGTTGGCAATTTACATCCCTCCCATCAGCATAAGAAGGCTCCCAGTTCTCCATGGCCTGTCCTGCCTTTCTGGATTTTACACTTTTTTCAGATGGCCCTTTTGACCGGGGGGCAGTGAGACTTCATTGTAGTGCAGATTTCCTTTGCAAGCATGCTTGGTTGGCCAAAAAGGGCGTATGCGTTTTTTCCTGAATATATTCAGGAAAAAACGCATACGCCCTTTTTGGCCAAGTGCATCATTGTGGACGTTCTGCCTCTTTTCCTATGCTTTACATGCAATTCCAGTCTACCTCCTGAAATCGGTTTCCTGCAATTCTGCCCCGCTTTCAAGTCCTCTTGGCAGCCTTACTTCAATATATTTTTGGACGATAGCTGTCATTTACAACTCTGCAGGTGTGTGAATTACAGGGCCCCTGAGCTCCTTTCTTCAACTCGCTTTCTTGTGAGCTGGCCGCAACACTGCAGGATTGCTTCAGGCCCTAGTGTGGTTCCGGCATGGCTCGCTGAGCCTTTGGTTAATTCCTCTTCTTGGTGGGAAATGAGAGTTAAATTTACCCGTCCAGACACCTCCAGCTAGTCTCTCATTGGTTCTCCCTATTCCTGTTCATTTTCCACAGAAATTGCAAACTGGGCCAAACAGGAGGTTAAAGGCACTGACTCTCCAAGTGGGGAGAGTGTTAGTAAAGCGTCTGGAATGTTGCACCCGAGTACCAGGGGACGAAAACTGAGACACATTTGAACACGTTTCCCGATCACACGGTGGATCATCCTCTGGGTTCCACATGCATGTTTTAGCTGAAGGAAGAATCCCTTAAAACTGGAGAGTTGAGACCCATGGAATGGGTACTATGCAATACGACTTCAAAGGGTCTGCATTTGCTCACCGAACCTCACCAATCCTATCACTGCTGTGTTTATGCTGCTGTACACACGCTTGATTCTCTTTCGGAGACATATAAATCCATAGGTTTTAAGATTCTTACTAGTCAGGTATATTCTTAGGCGTTTAATATGGGGTGTTGAGTCCACTTCGTTGAGCAAGCAGTAGCTCTTGTCTATTACATATTTGGCTTATGGAAAGGTATCTGTGCTAATTTCAATCTCTGGTTTTATGCAGCACCACAACTCACCTTTCCCCTTAAGCAAGCATAAGTTGGTTTTCTGCATTTGAGACCCTATTCTGTTTTGTAATTCAGTTCCTGTGTAGCCAAGTTTACATTCCGTGTATTAGTGATATCTTATGATGTTTCTTTTTCTGTGTGACTTATTTCACTTAGAATCATCGTACCTGAATCCACTCATTATGCTGCTACTGGCCTGATGACATAGATTTCATTGCTGAGTGATATTGCATTGTACGTAAGTACCACAACTTCTTTATCCATTTTTTGCTTTCTGCGATATTGAACTTGTACCGTAAACGAGGTTCTTGTAAACAGAGCTGTCCCAAACTTTGGGGTGGCTGTGTCTTTATTTTAATTTCCCTAAGCTATAGGACCATAAGTGGAAGTGCCCTAGGCTCTGTTGCTTTGTTTTTTAGATATTTCAGGAAACACCATACACTTCTCCAGAGTGGCTGTTGGCAATTTACATCACGCCCATCAGCATAACAAGGCTCCCAGTTCTCCATGGCCTGTCCTGCCTTTCTGGATTTTACACTTTTTTCAGATGGCCCTTTTGACCGTGGGGCAGTGAGACTTCATTGTAGTGCAGATTTCCTTTGCAAGCTTGCTTGGTTGGCCAAAAAGGGCGTATGCGTTTTTTCCTGAATATATTCAGGGAAAAACGCATACGCCCTTTTTGGCCAAGTGCATCATTGTGGACGTTCTGCCTCTTTTCCTATGCTTTACATGCAATTCCAGTCTACCTCCTGAAATCGGTTTCCTGCAATTCTGCCCCGCTTTCAAGTCCTCTTGGCAGCCTTACTTCAATATATTTTTGGACGATAGCTGTCATTTACAACTCTGCATGTGTGTGAATTACAGTTCCCCTGAGCTCCTTACTTCAACTCGCTTTCTTGTGAGCTGGCCGCAACACCGCAGGATTGCTTCAGGCCCTAGTGTGGTTCCGGCATGGCTCGCTGAGCCTTTGGTTAATTCCTCTTCTTGGTGGGAAATGAGAGTTAAATTTACCCGTCCAGACACCTCCAGCTAGTCTCTCATTGTTTCTCCCTATTCCTGTTCATTTTCCGCAGAAATTGCCAACTGGGCCAAACAGGAGGTTAAAGGCACTGACTCTCCAAGTGGGGAGAGTGTTAGTAAAGCGTCTGGAATGTTGCACCCGAGTACCAGGGGACGAAAACTGAGACACATTTGAACACGTTTCCCGATCACACGGTGGATCATCCTCTGGGTTCCACATGCATGTTTTAGCTGAAGGAAGAATCCCTTAAACCTGGAGAGTTGAGACCCATGGAATGGGTACCATGCAATACGACTTCAAAGGGTCTGCATTTGCTCACCGAACCTCACCAATCCTATCACTGCTGCGTTTATGCCGCTGTACACATGCTTGATTCTCTTTCGGAGACATATAAATCCATAGGTTTTAAGATTCTTACTAGTCAGGTATATTCTTAGGCGTTTAATATGGGGTGTTGAGTCCACTTCGTTGAGCAAGCAGTAGCTCTTGTCTATTACATATTTGGCTTATGGAAAGGTATCTGTGCTAATTTCAATCTCTGGTTTTATGCAGCACCACAACTCACCTTTCCCCTTAAGCAAGCATAAGTTGGTTTTCTACATTTGAGACCCTATTCTGTTTTGTAATTCAGTTCCTGTGTAGCCAAGTTTACATTCCGTGTATTAGTGATATCTTATGATGTTTCTTTTTCTGTGTGACTTATTTCACTTAGAATCATCGTACCTGAATCCACTCATTATGCTGCTACTGGCCTGATGACATAGATTTCATTGCTGAGTGATATTGCATTGTACGTAAGTACCACAACTTCTTTATCCATTTTTTGCTTTCTGCGATATTGAACTTGTACCGTAAACGAGGTTCTTGTAAACAGAGCTGTCCCAAACTTTGGGGTGGCTGTGTCTTTATTTTAATTTCCCTAAGCTATAGGACCATAAGTGGAAGTGCCCTAGGCTCTGTTGCTTTGTTTTTTAGATGTTTCAGGAAACACCATACACTTCTCCAGAGTGGCTGTTGGCAATTTACATCACGCCCATCAGCATAACAAGGCTCCCAGTTCTCCATGGCCTGTCCTGCCTTTCTGGATTTTATACTTTTTTCAGATGGCCCTTTTGACCGGGGGGCAGTGAGACTTCATTGTAGTGCAGATTTCCTTTGCAAGCTTGCTTGGTTGGCCAAAAAGGGCGTATGCGTTTTTTCCTGAATATATTCAGGAAAAAACGCATACGCCCTTTTTGGCCAAGTGCATCATTGTGGACGTTCTGCCTCTTTTCCTATGCTTTACATGCAATTCCAGTCTACCTCCTGAAATCGGTTTCCTGCAATTCTGCCCCGCTTTCAAGTCGTCTTGGCAGCCTTACTTCAATATATTTTTGGACGATAGCTGTCATTTACAACTCTGCAGGTGTGTGAATTACAGGGCCCCTGAGCTCCTTTCTTCAACTCGCTTTCTTGTGAGCTGGCCGCAACACCGCAGGATTGCTTCAGCCCCTAGTGTGGTTCCGGCATGGCTCGCTGAGCCTTTGGTTAATTCCTCTTCCTGGTGGGAAATGAGAGTTAAATTTTCCCGTCCAGACACCTCCAGCTAGTCTCTCATTGGTTCTCCCTATTCCTGTTCATTTTCCGCAGAAATTGCAAACTGGGCCAAACAGGAGGTTAAAGGCACTGACTCTCCAAGTGGGGAGAGTGTTAGTAAAGCGTCTGGAATGTTGCACCCGAGTACCAGGGGACGAAAACTGAGACACATTTGAACACGTTTCCCGATCACACGGTGGATCATACTCTGGGTTCCACATGCATGTTTTAGCTGAAGGAAGAATCCCTTAAACCTGGAGAGTTGAGAACCATGGAATGGGTACCATGCAATATGACTTCAAAGGGTCTGCATTTGCTCACCGAACCTCACCAATCCTATCACTGCTGCGTTTATGCCGCTGTACACACGCTTGATTCTCCTTCGGAGACATATAAATCCATAGGTTTTAAGATTCTTACTAGTCAAGTATATTCTTAGGCGTTTAATATGGGGTGTTGAGTCCACTTCGTTGAGCAAACAGTAACTCTTGTCTATTACATATTTGGCTTATGGAAAGGTATCTGTGCTAATTTCCATCTCTGGTTTTATGCAGCACCCCAACTCACCTTTCCCCTTAAACAAGCATAAGTTGGTTTTCTACATTTGAGACCCTATTCTGTTTTGTAATTCAGTTCCTGTGTAGCCAAGTTTACATTCCGTGTATTAGTGATATCTTATGATGTTTCTTTTTCTGTGTGACATATTTCACTTAGAATCATCGTACCTGAATCCACTCATTATGCTGCTACGGGCATGATGACATAGATTTCATTGCTGAATGATATTGCATTGTACGTAAATCCCACAACTTCTTTATCCATTTTTCGCTTTCTGCGATATTGAACTTGTACCGGAAACGAGGTTCTTGTAAACAGAGCTGTCCCAAACTTTGGGGTGGCTGTGTCTTTTTTATTTTAATTTCCCTAAGCTATAGGACCATAAGTGGAAGTGCCCTAGGCTCTGTTGCTTTGTTTTTTAGATGTTTCAGGAAACACCATACACTTCTCCAGAGTGGCTGTTGGCAATTTACATCACGCCCATCAGCATAACAAGGCTCCCAGTTCTCCATGGCCTGTCCTGCCTTTCTGGATTTTACACTTTTTTCAGATGGCCCTTTTGACCGGGGGGCAGTGAGACTTCATTGTAGTGCAGATTTCCTTTGCAAGCTTGCTTGGTTGGCCAAAAAGGGCGTATGCGTTTTTTCCTGAATATATTCAGGAAAAAACGCATATGCCCTTTTTGGCCAAGTGCGTCATTGTGGACGTTCTGCCTCTTTTCCTATGCTTTACATGCAATTCCAGTCTACCTCCTGAAATCGGTTTCCTGCAATTCTGCCCCGCTTTCAAGTCCTCTTGGCAGCCTTACTTCAATATATTTTTGGACGATAGCTGTCATTTAGAACTCTGCAGGTGTGTGAATTACAGGGCCCCTGAGCTCCTTTCTTCAACTCGCTTTCTTGTGAGCTGGCCGCAACACCGCAGGATTGTTTCAGGCCCTAGTGTGGTTCCGGCATGGCTCGCTGAGCCTTTGGTTAATTCCTCTTCCTGGTGGGAAATGAGAGTTAAATTTGCCCGTCCAGACTCCTCCAGCTAGTCTCTCATTGGTTCTCCCTATTCCTGTTCATTTTCCGCAGAATTTGCAAACTGGGCCAAACAGGAGGTTAAAGGCACTGACTCTCCAAGTGGGGAGAGTGTTAGTAAAGCGTCTGGAATGTTGCACCCGAGTACCAGGGGACGAAAACTGAGACACATTTGAACACGTTTCCCGATCACACGGTGGATCATACTCTGGGTTCCACATGCATGTTTTAGCTGAAGGAAGAATCCCTTAAACCTGGAGAGTTGAGAACCATGGAATGGGTACCATGCAATATGACTTCAAAGGGTCTGCATTTGCTCACCGAACCTCACCAATCCTATCACTGCTGCGTTTATGCCACTGTAAACATGCTTGATTCTCTTTTGGAGACATATAAATCCATAAGTTTTAAGATTCTTACTAGTCAGGTATATTTTTAGGCGGTTAATATGGGGTGTTGAGTCCACTTCGTTGAGCAAGCAGTAGCTCTTGTCTATTACATATTTGGCTTATGGAAAGGTATCTGTGCTAATTTCAATCTCTGGTTTTATGCAGCACCCCAACTCACCTTTCCCCTTAAGCAAGCATAAGTTGGTTTTCTACATTTGAGACCCTATTCTGTTTTGTAATTCAGTTCCTGTGTAGCCAAGTTTACATTCCGTGTATTAGTGATATCTTATGATGTTTCTTTTTCTGTGTGACTTATTTCACTTAGAATCATCGTACCTGAATCCACTCATTATGCTGCTATGGGCCTGATGACAGAGATTTCATTGCTGAGTGATATTGCATTGTACGTAAGTACCACAACTTCTTTATCCATTTTTCGCTTTCTGCGATATTGAACTTGTACCGTAAACGAGGTTCTTGTAAACAGAGCCGTCCCAAACTTTGGGGTGGCTGTGTCTTTTTGATTTTAATTTCCCTAAGCTATAGGACCATAAGTGGAAGTGCCCTAGGCTCTGTTGCTTTGTTTTTTAGATGTTTCAGGAAACACCATACACTTCTCCAGAGTGGCTGTTGGCAATTTACATCCCGCCCATCAGCATAACAAGGCTCCCAGTTCTCCATGGCCTGTCCTGCCTTTCTGGATTTTACACTTTTTTCAGATGGCCCTTTTGACCGTGGGGCAGTGAGACTTCATTGTAGTGCAGATTTCCTTTGCAAGCTTGCTTGGTTGGCCAAAAAGGGCGTATGCGTTTTTTCCTGAATATATTCAGGGAAAAACGCATACGCCCTTTTTGGCCAAGTGCATCATTGTGGACGTTCTGCCTCTTTTCCTATGCTTTACATGCAATTCCAGTCTACCTCCTGAAATCGGTTTCCTGCAATTCTGCCCCGCTTTCAAGTCCTCTTGGCAGCCTTACTTCAATATATTTTTGGACGATAGCTGTCATTTACAACTCTGCATGTGTGTGAATTACAGTTCCCCTGAGCTCCTTACTTCAACTCGCTTTCTTGTGAGCTGGCCGCAACACCGCAGGATTGCTTCAGGCCCTAGTGTGGTTCCGGCATGGCTCGCTGAGCCTTTGGTTAATTCCTCTTCTTGGTGGGAAATGAGAGTTAAATTTACCCGTCCAGACACCTCCAGCTAGTCTCTCATTGTTTCTCCCTATTCCTGTTCATTTTCCGCAGAAATTGCCAACTGGGCCAAACAGGAGGTTAAAGGCACTGACTCTCCAAGTGGGGAGAGTGTTAGTAAAGCGTCTGGAATGTTGCACCCGAGTACCAGGGGACGAAAACTGAGACACATTTGAACACGTTTCCCGATCACACGGTGGATCATCCTCTGGGTTCCACATGCATGTTTTAGCTGAAGGAAGAATCCCTTAAACCTGGAGAGTTGAGACCCATGGAATGGGTACCATGCAATACGACTTCAAAGGGTCTGCATTTGCTCACCGAACCTCACCAATCCTATCACTGCTGCGTTTATGCCGCTGTACACATGCTTGATTCTCTTTCGGAGACATATAAATCCATAGGTTTTAAGATTCTTACTAGTCAGGTATATTCTTAGGCGTTTAATATGGGGTGTTGAGTCCACTTCGTTGAGCAAGCAGTAGCTCTTGTCTATTACATATTTGGCTTATGGAAAGGTATCTGTGCTAATTTCAATCTCTGGTTTTATGCAGCACCACAACTCACCTTTCCCCTTAAGCAAGCATAAGTTGGTTTTCTACATTTGAGACCCTATTCTGTTTTGTAATTCAGTTCCTGTGTAGCCAAGTTTACATTCCGTGTATTAGTGATATCTTATGATGTTTCTTTTTCTGTGTGACTTATTTCACTTAGAATCATCGTACCTGAATCCACTCATTATGCTGCTACTGGCCTGATGACATAGATTTCATTGCTGAGTGATATTGCATTGTACGTAAGTACCACAACTTCTTTATCCATTTTTTGCTTTCTGCGATATTGAACTTGTACCGTAAACGAGGTTCTTGTAAACAGAGCTGTCCCAAACTTTGGGGTGGCTGTGTCTTTATTTTAATTTCCCTAAGCTATAGGACCATAAGTGGAAGTGCCCTAGGCTCTGTTGCTTTGTTTTTTAGATGTTTCAGGAAACACCATACACTTCTCCAGAGTGGCTGTTGGCAATTTACATCACGCCCATCAGCATAACAAGGCTCCCAGTTCTCCATGGCCTGTCCTGCCTTTCTGGATTTTATACTTTTTTCAGATGGCCCTTTTGACCGGGGGGCAGTGAGACTTCATTGTAGTGCAGATTTCCTTTGCAAGCTTGCTTGGTTGGCCAAAAAGGGCGTATGCGTTTTTTCCTGAATATATTCAGGAAAAAACGCATACGCCCTTTTTGGCCAAGTGCATCATTGTGGACGTTCTGCCTCTTTTCCTATGCTTTACATGCAATTCCAGTCTACCTCCTGAAATCGGTTTCCTGCAATTCTGCCCCGCTTTCAAGTCGTCTTGGCAGCCTTACTTCAATATATTTTTGGACGATAGCTGTCATTTACAACTCTGCAGGTGTGTGAATTACAGGGCCCCTGAGCTCCTTTCTTCAACTCGCTTTCTTGTGAGCTGGCCGCAACACCGCAGGATTGCTTCAGCCCCTAGTGTGGTTCCGGCATGGCTCGCTGAGCCTTTGGTTAATTCCTCTTCCTGGTGGGAAATGAGAGTTAAATTTTCCCGTCCAGACACCTCCAGCTAGTCTCTCATTGGTTCTCCCTATTCCTGTTCATTTTCCGCAGAAATTGCAAACTGGGCCAAACAGGAGGTTAAAGGCACTGACTCTCCAAGTGGGGAGAGTGTTAGTAAAGCGTCTGGAATGTTGCACCCGAGTACCAGGGGACGAAAACTGAGACACATTTGAACACGTTTCCCGATCACACGGTGGATCATCCTCTGGGTTCCACATGCATGTTTTAGCTGAAGGAAGAATCCCTTAAACCTGGAGAGTTGAGAACCATGGAATGGGTACCATGCAATATGACTTCAAAGGGTCTGCATTTGCTCACCGAACCTCACCAATCCTATCACTGCTGCGTTTATGCCGCTGTACACACGCTTGATTCTCCTTCGGAGACATATAAATCCATAGGTTTTAAGATTCTTACTAGTCAAGTATATTCTTAGGCGTTTAATATGGGGTGTTGAGTCCACTTCGTTGAGCAAACAGTAACTCTTGTCTATTACATATTTGGCTTATGGAAAGGTATCTGTGCTAATTTCCATCTCTGGTTTTATGCAGCACCCCAACTCACCTTTCCCCTTAAACAAGCATAAGTTGGTTTTCTACATTTGAGACCCTATTCTGTTTTGTAATTCAGTTCCTGTGTAGCCAAGTTTACATTCCGTGTATTAGTGATATCTTATGATGTTTCTTTTTCTGTGTGACATATTTCACTTAGAATCATCGTACCTGAATCCACTCATTATGCTGCTACGGGCATGATGACATAGATTTCATTGCTGAATGATATTGCATTGTACGTAAATCCCACAACTTCTTTATCCATTTTTCGCTTTCTGCGATATTGAACTTGTACCGGAAACGAGGTTCTTGTAAACAGAGCTGTCCCAAACTTTGGGGTGGCTGTGTCTTTTTTATTTTAATTTCCCTAAGCTATAGGACCATAAGTGGAAGTGCCCTAGGCTCTGTTGCTTTGTTTTTTAGATGTTTCAGGAAACACCATACACTTCTCCAGAGTGGCTGTTGGCAATTTACATCACGCCCATCAGCATAACAAGGCTCCCAGTTCTCCATGGCCTGTCCTGCCTTTCTGGATTTTACACTTTTTTCAGATGGCCCTTTTGACCGGGGGGCAGTGAGACTTCATTGTAGTGCAGATTTCCTTTGCAAGCTTGCTTGGTTGGCCAAAAAGGGCGTATGCGTTTTTTCCTGAATATATTCAGGAAAAAACGCATATGCCCTTTTTGGCCAAGTGCGTCATTGTGGACGTTCTGCCTCTTTTCCTATGCTTTACATGCAATTCCAGTCTACCTCCTGAAATCGGTTTCCTGCAATTCTGCCCCGCTTTCAAGTCCTCTTGGCAGCCTTACTTCAATATATTTTTGGACGATAGCTGTCATTTAGAACTCTGCAGGTGTGTGAATTACAGGGCCCCTGAGCTCCTTTCTTCAACTCGCTTTCTTGTGAGCTGGCCGCAACACCGCAGGATTGTTTCAGGCCCTAGTGTGGTTCCGGCATGGCTCGCTGAGCCTTTGGTTAATTCCTCTTCCTGGTGGGAAATGAGAGTTAAATTTGCCCGTCCAGACTCCTCCAGCTAGTCTCTCATTGGTTCTCCCTATTCCTGTTCATTTTCCGCAGAATTTGCAAACTGGGCCAAACAGGAGGTTAAAGGCACTGACTCTCCAAGTGGGGAGAGTGTTAGTAAAGCGTCTGGAATGTTGCACCCGAGTACCAGGGGACGAAAACTGAGACACATTTGAACACGTTTCCCGATCACACGGTGGATCATACTCTGGGTTCCACATGCATGTTTTAGCTGAAGGAAGAATCCCTTAAACCTGGAGAGTTGAGAACCATGGAATGGGTACCATGCAATATGACTTCAAAGGGTCTGCATTTGCTCACCGAACCTCACCAATCCTATCACTGCTGCGTTTATGCCACTGTAAACATGCTTGATTCTCTTTTGGAGACATATAAATCCATAAGTTTTAAGATTCTTACTAGTCAGGTATATTTTTAGGCGGTTAATATGGGGTGTTGAGTCCACTTCGTTGAGCAAGCAGTAGCTCTTGTCTATTACATATTTGGCTTATGGAAAGGTATCTGTGCTAATTTCAATCTCTGGTTTTATGCAGCACCCCAACTCACCTTTCCCCTTAAGCAAGCATAAGTTGGTTTTCTACATTTGAGACCCTATTCTGTTTTGTAATTCAGTTCCTGTGTAGCCAAGTTTACATTCCGTGTATTAGTGATATCTTATGATGTTTCTTTTTCTGTGTGACTTATTTCACTTAGAATCATCGTACCTGAATCCACTCATTATGCTGCTATGGGCCTGATGACAGAGATTTCATTGCTGAGTGATATTGCATTGTACGTAAGTACCACAACTTCTTTATCCATTTTTCGCTTTCTGCGATATTGAACTTGTACCGTAAACGAGGTTCTTGTAAACAGAGCCGTCCCAAACTTTGGGGTGGCTGTGTCTTTTTGATTTTAATTTCCCTAAGCTATAGGACCATAAGTGGAAGTGCCCTAGGCTCTGTTGCTTTGTTTTTTAGATGTTTCAGGAAACACCATACACTTCTCCAGAGTGGCTGTTGGCAATTTACATCACGCCCATCAGCATAACAAGGCTCCCAGTTCTCCATGGCCTGTCCTGCCTTTCTGGATTTTACACTTTTTTCAGATGGCCCTTTTGACCGTGGGGCAGTGAGACTTCATTGTAGTGCAGATTTCCTTTGCAAGCTTGCTTGGTTGGCCAAAAAGGGCGTATGCGTTTTTTCCTGAATATATTCAGGGAAAAACGCATACGCCCTTTTTGGCCAAGTGCATCATTGTGGACGTTCTGCCTCTTTTCCTATGCTTTACATGCAATTCCAGTCTACCTCCTGAAATCGGTTTCCTGCAATTCTGCCCCGCTTTCAAGTCCTCTTGGCAGCCTTACTTCAATATATTTTTGGACGATAGCTGTCATTTACAACTCTGCATGTGTGTGAATTACAGTTCCCCTGAGCTCCTTACTTCAACTCGCTTTCTTGTGAGCTGGCCGCAACACCGCAGGATTGCTTCAGGCCCTAGTGTGGTTCCGGCATGGCTCGCTGAGCCTTTGGTTAATTCCTCTTCTTGGTGGGAAATGAGAGTTAAATTTACCCGTCCAGACACCTCCAGCTAGTCTCTCATTGTTTCTCCCTATTCCTGTTCATTTTCCGCAGAAATTGCCAACTGGGCCAAACAGGAGGTTAAAGGCACTGACTCTCCAAGTGGGGAGAGTGTTAGTAAAGCGTCTGGAATGTTGCACCCGAGTACCAGGGGACGAAAACTGAGACACATTTGAACACGTTTCCCGATCACACGGTGGATCATCCTCTGGGTTCCACATGCATGTTTTAGCTGAAGGAAGAATCCCTTAAACCTGGAGAGTTGAGACCCATGGAATGGGTACCATGCAATACGACTTCAAAGGGTCTGCATTTGCTCACCGAACCTCACCAATCCTATCACTGCTGCGTTTATGCCGCTGTACACATGCTTGATTCTCTTTCGGAGACATATAAATCCATAGGTTTTAAGATTCTTACTAGTCAGGTATATTCTTAGGCGTTTAATATGGGGTGTTGAGTCCACTTCGTTGAGCAAGCAGTAGCTCTTGTCTATTACATATTTGGCTTATGGAAAGGTATCTGTGCTAATTTCAATCTCTGGTTTTATGCAGCACCACAACTCACCTTTCCCCTTAAGCAAGCATAAGTTGGTTTTCTACATTTGAGACCCTATTCTGTTTTGTAATTCAGTTCCTGTGTAGCCAAGTTTACATTCCGTGTATTAGTGATATCTTATGATGTTTCTTTTTCTGTGTGACTTATTTCACTTAGAATCATCGTACCTGAATCCACTCATTATGCTGCTACTGGCCTGATGACATAGATTTCATTGCTGAGTGATATTGCATTGTACGTAAGTACCACAACTTCTTTATCCATTTTTTGCTTTCTGCGATATTGAACTTGTACCGTAAACGAGGTTCTTGTAAACAGAGCTGTCCCAAACTTTGGGGTGGCTGTGTCTTTATTTTAATTTCCCTAAGCTATAGGACCATAAGTGGAAGTGCCCTAGGCTCTGTTGCTTTGTTTTTTAGATGTTTCAGGAAACACCATACACTTCTCCAGAGTGGCTGTTGGCAATTTACATCACGCCCATCAGCATAACAAGGCTCCCAGTTCTCCATGGCCTGTCCTGCCTTTCTGGATTTTATACTTTTTTCAGATGGCCCTTTTGACCGGGGGGCAGTGAGACTTCATTGTAGTGCAGATTTCCTTTGCAAGCTTGCTTGGTTGGCCAAAAAGGGCGTATGCGTTTTTTCCTGAATATATTCAGGAAAAAACGCATACGCCCTTTTTGGCCAAGTGCATCATTGTGGACGTTCTGCCTCTTTTCCTATGCTTTACATGCAATTCCAGTCTACCTCCTGAAATCGGTTTCCTGCAATTCTGCCCCGCTTTCAAGTCCTCTTGGCAGCCTTACTTCAATATATTTTTGGACGATAGCTGTCATTTAGAACTCTGCAGGTGTGTGAATTACAGGGCCCCTGAGCTCCTTTCTTCAACTCGCTTTCTTGTGAGCTGGCCGCAACACCGCAGGATTGTTTCAGGCCCTAGTGTGGTTCCGGCATGGCTCGCTGAGCCTTTGGTTAATTCCTCTTCCTGGTGGGAAATGAGAGTTAAATTTGCCCGTCCAGACTCCTCCAGCTAGTCTCTCATTGGTTCTCCCTATTCCTGTTCATTTTCCGCAGAAATTGCAAACTGGGCCAAACAGGAGGTTAAAGGCACTGACTCTCCAAGTGGGGAGAGTGTTAGTAAAGCGTCTGGAATGTTGCACCCGAGTACCAGGGGACGAAAACTGAGACACATTTGAACACGTTTCCCGATCACACGGTGGATCATACTCTGGGTTCCACATGCATGTTTTAGCTGAAGGAAGAATCCCTTAAACCTGGAGAGTTGAGAACCATGGAATGGGTACCATGCAATATGACTTCAAAGGGTCTGCATTTGCTCACCGAACCTCACCAATCCTATCACTGCTGCGTTTATGCCACTGTAAACATGCTTGATTCTCTTTTGGAGACATATAAATCCATAAGTTTTAAGATTCTTACTAGTCAGGTATATTTTTAGGCGGTTAATATGGGGTGTTGAGTCCACTTCGTTGAGCAAGCAGTAGCTCTTGTCTATTACATATTTGGCTTATGGAAAGGTATCTGTGCTAATTTCAATCTCTGGTTTTATGCAGCACCCCAACTCACCTTTCCCCTTAAGCAAGCATAAGTTGGTTTTCTACATTTGAGACCCTATTCTGTTTTGTAATTCAGTTCCTGTGTAGCCAAGTTTACATTCCGTGTATTAGTGATATCTTATGATGTTTCTTTTTCTGTGTGACTTATTTCACTTAGAATCATCGTACCTGAATCCACTCATTATGCTGCTATGGGCCTGATGACAGAGATTTCATTGCTGAGTGATATTGCATTGTACGTAAGTACCACAACTTCTTTATCCATTTTTCGCTTTCTGCGATATTGAACTTGTACCGTAAACGAGGTTCTTGTAAACAGAGCCGTCCCAAACTTTGGGGTGGCTGTGTCTTTTTGATTTTAATTTCCCTAAGCTATAGGACCATAAGTGGAAGTGCCCTAGGCTCTGTTGCTTTGTTTTTTAGATGTTTCAGGAAACACCATACACTTCTCCAGAGTGGCTGTTGGCAATTTACATCACGCCCATCAGCATAACAAGGCTCCCAGTTCTCCATGGCCTGTCCTGCCTTTCTGGATTTTACACTTTTTTCAGATGGCCCTTTTGACCGGGGGGCAGTGAGACTTCATTGTAGTGCAGATTTCCTTTGCAAGCTTGCTTGGTTGGCCAAAAAGGGCGTATGCGTTTTTTCCTGAATATATTCAGGAAAAAACGCATACGCCCTTTTTGGCCAAGTGCATCATTGTGGACGTTCTGCCTCTTTTCCTATGCTTTACATGCAATTCCAGTCTACCTGCTGAAATCGGTTTCCTGCAATTCTGCCTTGCTGTCAGTGCCTCTTCATAGCCTTACCTCAATATACTTTTGGCAAATAGTTGGCCTTTATAACTCTGCAGGTTTTTGAATTGCAGTGGCCCTTAGCTCCATTTTTCAGCTCTTATTTTTGTGATCTTGCCTCATATCCACAGGATTTCTTCAGGCCCTATCCTTCTTCTGGGGCGCCTTGCTCTGCCTTTGGTTAATTCTTCTTCCTGATGTGAAATTAGAGTGACATGTGCCCATTGAAACCGCTACAGCTATTTTCTCACTGGTTCCCCCTATTCCCATTCATCCTCCGCACTAACTGCAGACTGTGCGATACCGGAACTTAAAGGCATTGACTCTCCATGTGGAGATGTTGTTAGTAAAGTGGCTGGAATGTTGATCCGGAGCCCCAGGAGAGGAAAATGAGGTGCGTTTTAGAAACCTTTCCCGATCATATGGTATACCATCTGCTGGATTCCCCATGCATGGTTTAGCTGTAGGAAGATTCCCTTCAACCTGGAGTGTTGGGACCCTTGGAATGAGTAGTATGAAGTATTGCATTAAACTTTCGGCAGTTGCTCACCAAAGCTCACCAATGCTCTCAGCCCCAAGTGTCCAGCCTTATGTCTTATCCAGCTGTGGGTTTATATGTGGTCATTACAGGTTGCATCACAGCCCCTGAGCGAATTTTGTAAGAATTTTTCTCTCTTTCATTGTTTCTGCGTTTTGGTTTTAAAATTTATTTCTATAATGGGGTTTAGCTCATTTTCACTGCTGTGTTTGTGCCGCTCTGCACACACTTGATTCCCTTATGGAGATATATCAATACATGGGTTTTAAGATTCTTATTACTCAGATATATTTCTCTGCGGTGTATAGGGTGTGTTGAGGCCAGTTCATTGAGCAAGGTGTAGATCTTGTCTAATACCTATTTGGTTTATTGAACGGTATCTGTGCTAATTTCAAACTCTGGTTTTATGCATCACCCCACCTCTCCTTTCCCCTTAAGCTGACATAAGTGTGTTTTCTAAATGTGAGACACTGTTCTGTTTTGTAATTCATTTTTTGTGCAGCCATATTTATCCTCCCTCTATAAGTGATATCTTATGATATGTTTCTTTTTCTGTTTGACTTATTTCAAGTAGTATTATCGGACCTAAATCCACTCTTTATCCTTCTACTAGCCTTATTACATTGATTTCATGGTGAAGAGATATTCCATTGTACATAAGTACCACATTTTCTTTATCCATTGTTCTCTTTCCTGGGATATTTAAGGTGTACTGAAGTTGAGGTTCTTGTAAACAGAGTAGCCCTAAACTGTGGTGTGCTTGTGTCTTGTTGATTTTTAGACTTCCCTAGATATACTTCCATGATTGGAAGTGCCCTATGCTCTGTAGCTCTGTTTTTTAGATGATTTAGGAACCACCATACACTTCTCCAGAGTGGCTCTCGGCAGTTCACACACTGTCCATCAGCGTATAAAGGCTCCCTGTTCTCCATGGCCTGTCCTGCATTTCTGGTTTTTACAATTTTTTCGGATGGCCCTTTTGACCGGTGGGAAATGAGACTTCTTTGTTGTGCACATTTGCATTGCTTGCTTGCTTGGTTGCCCATAAAGTGCGTATGCGTTTTTTCCTGGATATATTCAGGAAAAAACGCATACTCCCTTTTGGGCCAACTACATCATTGTCGAAATTCTGCCGCTTTTCATGTACTTTAAGGACGAGTCCAATCTATCTCTTGAAATCTGTTTCTTGCAATTCTGTCTTGCATTCAGATCCTCTTCTTTGCCTTACCTCAACATATTTTTGGACGTTAGTTTTCATTTATAACTCTGCAGGTTTGTGAATTGCAGTGACCCTGAGCTCCATTTTTTAAGTTGCTCTTTTGTGAGCTGGCCTCAAAGCCGCAGGATTGCTTCAGGCCCTATTTTGGCTCCGGTGAGGCGGGCTGAGCCTTTTTTTAATTCTTACTCTTAATGGGAAATTAGAGTGACATGTGCCCGTCCAAACCCCTACAACTATTCTCTCATTGGTTCCCCCTCTTCCCGTTCATCCTCCTCACAATTTGCAAAATGTGTGAAACAGACGTTTAAATGTGCTGATTCTCTAAGTGGGGAGATTCTAAGTAACGTGGCTGGAATGATGAACAGGAGCACCAGGAGAGGATAAATGAGGTGCATTTTAGACACATCTCCCGATCACATGGTGTTTTCCATGCATGTTTTCCATGCATGTTTTAGCTGTAGGAAGATTCCTTGAACCTGCAGATTTGGGACCCATTGAATGGGTACCAGGTAGTATTACTTTAAAGGGTGTGCATTTCCTCACCCAACCTCACATTTCTCTTAGCGCGAACAGTTTCCAGCCTTATGTCTCATCCTGCTGTGGGTCTAGATGTGTTCAATCCATGTTGCATCACCGTCCCTGAGGAAAAGTTGTAAGAGGTTTTCTCTGTCTCTCTGTCGTTTATTTTTTTCAATTTATTACTATATTGGTTACAACTGATTTTCAAAGCTCTGTTTCTTGCTGCTGTACATCCACTTGATTCACGTACAGAGAGACATCAATAAATTCTTTTTCAGATTCTTACCAGTCATAGATATTCTTTTCCGGTGACTTGAGTGTGCTGAGTGCAGTTCTTTTAGCTACCGTGTAGGCCTTGTTGATTATCAGTTTGGTATTTGGAATGGTATCTTTGCTAATTTCAACCTCCTGGATGATGCCTCACCCCTCCCCACCTTTCCCGTTTAGCAGCCTTACGCGTGTTTTCTACATATTTGACTATGTTTTTGTTTTGTAATTTATTTCATGTGTAGCCATTTTGGATTCCACCTTTAAGTGATATCTTATGATATGTGTCTTTTTCTTTTTGAATTATGTCACTTAGAATGATCATACGTAACTCCTCCGGAGTTGTTACAACTGGCCATATTTCATTGATTTCCAGGCTGAGTAATATTCCACTCTACATAAGTACCACATCTCTATCCATTTTTTCCCTCCAGAGACATTTAAGTTATATCCTAGTCGAGGATCTTTTAAACAGAGAGGCAGTAAACATTGGGGTGCCTGTGTCCTCTCGATTTTTGTTTTTCCCAAGATATACGCCCATGAGTGCAAGTGCCCTATGCTCTGTAGCTCATTTTTTAGATGCTTTAGTAAACACAATACACTTCTCCAGAATGGCCGTTGGCAATATACATTTCCACTATAAGCCTCACAGGGCTCCCTCTTCTCCTTGCCCTGTCCTGCATTTCTGGTGTTTACACTTTATGAGGATGGCTTTTCTGACTGATGCGAAGTGATATCTTTTGTAGTATTGATTTCCAGTGCCCACCTGTTTGGTTGGCTAAAAAAGTGTATGCCCTTTTCTTGAATATATACAGAAAAAAACGCATACAGCCTTTTTGGCCAACTGCAATGTTGGCAATGTTCAGCCCCTTTTCTTGTGCTTAATGGCGAGTCCTTTCTACCTCCTCAAATCCCTTTCCTGCCATTCTCCCTTGCTTACCAATCCTTTTCTTTGACTTTCCTCAAGACATTTTTCAGTGATAGATATTTTCAACTCTGCAGTTTCGTGAATTTTACTGCCCCTGAGTTCCATTGTTCAACTTGTGTTTATGGGAACTGGCCACAAAGCAGTGGGATTTCCTCAAGCCCTATACTGTTTCCATGGGCAACCCTAGCCTTTGGTCAATTCGTCTTCCTGATTGGAAATTAGAGTGACATGTGCCTGTCTGAACACCTAGGACTTGTCTCTCATTGTTCCTCATCCTTCCGCTTCATCCTCTGGGCAAATTCCAAACTGTACGCAACAGGATGTTGACAGTGCTGACATCTCCAAGTGGGGAGACTGTTAGTAAAGACGCTGGAGGGGTGAACCCGAGCACCAGGAGATGAGGAGATGAGATGCCTTTTCCAAATTCTTCCCGATCAGACGGTATACCATCCTCTGGGTGTGACAGACATGTTTTAGCAGTAGGAAGGGTCCCATTCATGTAAGGAGAACACCAGGGCTTTTTCAAAATCAGTGTCTCCCCGAAACCCAAACTGGGGAAATTTTTAAGCTACGGCTACACATATGTTCATTAAGGGCCTTGGGAAGTAGGCAGAGTCCAAACTTTAGATGATTGAAGTCTTCAGGGTCAGAAGCACTCACCACCGGCTTCCCTTAGGTTACACTTTAACTGTCATTGATAGATGATGTCAATAAAAATATCTATTCTTTTTCCGATTATTTCCCCTTATAGGTTATTGCAAAATATTGAGTGTAGTTCCCTGTGCTATACAGTAGTTCCTTGTTGATGATCTATTTTATACATAGCAGTGTGTATGTTTTAATTCCAAACTGTTAATTTATCCCTCCTCCCACCTTTCCCCTTTGGTAATAATAAATTATAAGATTTTATACTTCTCAGAAATGGGGGAGCTGAAAGAGAGGTATCATTTTCAATGGAAAAGCATTTAAAACAAGATTGAAGCTTTAACCAAGATTATTAGATATACATCCTTGGAAAGAAATCACTTCATTTCTCTAATATTGACCTGACAAATAAGACAAACCTTTTCACTGAACTTGCTTATAATAAAGTGATGGAAATATCAAATGGAAGTGTTAGAAACATCTTATTTTACCCGAGCCTTATAAACTGTTCTATGTTAACTACAGTTTGGCTCACACATCTGTTCATTGAAGTTACAGTAGTCTCAATTTCTGTTACTGATCCTCCAGAGTGGACCCCAACAAGTGTCCCCCTGCCCAGTGTCATTGGGGCCAACAGATCGAGACTGAGTTTGGTTCACAAGCAAAGGAAACTTTATATTTTGATCAGAGAATGGAGAGGTGAGAGCATGCACTACCCCGTGGGCTGTGGGCTGGGCTGCTGTGTAGAGATCCTGTCAGAGTCAGTGGGAGGGAGGGGGCGGAGCTCTCGAGGGCCGGGTTGGCTGCAGCTCAGGCTCTATATCTCGGAGTCTGCACTGGGCCCCAGGAGCTGAGGTGTCGACCCAGCCATTCTGCACTAGGAAATCTGGTCTGAAGTGCCGGGTGTGGAACCTCTGTATGCGGGACCCTAGGAGCACGTGAAATTAGACAAAGCACAAAGGATAAAAAAAGGTCAGACTTGACTTTATTGCCCAGATTCTATTTTTATCTCCCAGGGATTTTTAATGGGCTTTGCTGGGGACAAACCCCTCCTCTGCCTTTTGTCCCATTCCTCATTCTTGGAGTGCTGAGGGTGCAGACCCTTCTTCTGTAACTGCTGAGTGCTGAGTTGGGAGCCCTCATACCAGGGGACGAGGGTCAGAACTTCTCCCCAGCAGCCTCCAGGTGACGTTGATTGGCCCCAGGACCCCTGCCTCCCTGCTCGTCCGCCTGAGCACCAGCATTGGAAGTGTTATAGATTCTAATGACCTTTAAGGGTCCAGGAAAGAGATGTGCAGAGACGCTGTGGGGGCCGGTTTCACCCCGCCCCACATTTGTTCGGCCACCTTAGGCTGACCGTTTCTGCCAGCCTAGATGCTCTGTCCAGTAGTCTGCTCTTTCTTCAATTAGGTCCCTGAATTAACGTAAAAACAGCACCAGGTGTCAGAGCCCTTCCCGCTCAACTCCCAGACAGTCCAGGGTCAGTGGTGATCAAGGACCATGATGGCCACTGAGTCAACAGCCTTTTGAAGTAAACAGGAGTCCAGCCGGTCTTATTGGCCACCATCATCACGGTGTCTGTAGGCTTTTCTATGGTGACAGTGTGATATACGGTTCCCCCGCCAAGATTATTAGCTCCCCTCCGGGTGCAGTAAGTCCTGCAAGCAGTAGTCTACTCCTTCGGGACACACTATTGTTGTTTTATGAGAGAAACTCCAGGTCAAGTGATGTTCACATGAGTCGTCATGGTGCCCTGCTGCCCCCGGTTATCTCTCTGGATGTTGGAGTTGGAGGGCCTCCTCACTCGAGGTCGGTGTGCCCACGGAGCGAACCCTGCAACTTCAGGGCATGGTTGGTGATTAGGATCACCACGTGGGGTCCTTTTCCCTTAGGAGGGAGGTGGCCTTTTGGGCTGCTGATTTCCAGGTTTTTAGATACCGCCAGTATCTTGGCCAGATGTGGCAGTGGGCCAAGCCCCTTGGTGACTGTAGTTTATCCTACCTGGATGGCATTCTTGCGTTGTTCCATTTCAAGTGGTCCCAGTTTTTGCACTAATTCTCCAATGGCGATTCACCTTTCACCGGGAATGGAAAGGTCAAAGGGTTTAGCTCAATTAGGGAGTTCCAGGGCAAGGGTCTGAATTGACTGCTCTTTCCATTCTTGAAAGGCCACTTCTGGATTCTGTTCAAAAGGATCATCATCTTTTCCTTTCAGTGTTTCATATAGAGGCCCAGCTAGTAGACTGTAGTTAGGGATCCAGAAGCAGCAAACCCTGGCCTCCCCAGGAACCCCTAAGCTGTCTTCTCGTTTTAGAAAGGGGTAAGGCTGCAAATGGTTTCTTCCCTTTCCTGGGATGGGCTTCTCCGACCTTGTGTGAGAATGAAGCCCAGGCAGGTCACCGCAGTCTGTGATATTTGAGCTTTTTCTTGGACAACTTCTATCCTTTATTGGCTTGGTAGTTCAGAGGCCTCCTTAGTAGGGCTGGCGATCAGAATGTCGTCTGCATATTGAAGGAGGGTTTCCTTTTCCAGAGGTAGAACTTTTCTGTCTTTAGCTAAGCTTTCCCCAAAGATGGTGTGGGAATTTTTGAACCCTTGGGGCAAGACGGCCCGGAAGTATTGTTTTAGTTGTATGTTGAGTCCTGCCACTCACAAGCCAAAATTTCTTGTGACTCTGGGACTAATGGAATACAAAAGAAGGCATCATTGAAGACTAATACAGAATACCATGTCCTGGTGGTTGGTAGAATGACCAGCAGGGTGTAGGAATTAGGAGCAACTGGAGGTATATCCTCGGTGGCTTCACTGACTGTCCTGACATCCTTTACCAGGTCCCCAGCAGCCCATGGAGCTCTCGTGGTCAGGCCAATCCCAGGATATGGAGCTCTCCTGGGCAGGTACCCCACCCCCAAGCCAGCCCACGGGGCTCTCGTGGTCAGGCCCCTCCCAGGATACAGAGCTACCCTTGCAGGTACCGTGGCAGGGCTGGGCACACAGGAACCGTGCACATAGCCCTCATTGAAGAGCACCCCCAGCTCACCTGTCGCTCAGAGCTGACACAGAGCACCTCAGAGCAGGATTTGAACTAACAAACAGCAGCTCCGACAGGTCTGTGACCCTGGGCATCACTCTGTGTGGCCTCCCTCCACCTGGTCTTCCAGAGACTTCCACTGCACCCGGGGCACCAGGCCTCTGTCTCCAACCACCACCCACCCCTCCTCTCCCTGACTCCTGGGTTCCTCTCATTAGGAGAGGGTTTTCTTGAAGTTGTCTCCCACTCATGGGCCAGATAAAATGATTAGAAAACAAGCCAAAGCTGCAGCCCCTTGTCTATCCTGACTCTCAGGAGCCCACACCTGTTCCTTGGACCTGGCCGGTTCAGCAAGTTCCATTTTCTGCAACTGTGAGCCCCTGAGGGGTGACGATTGGCTGACCTGGGCAGCCTTACGGTGCCGGCCAGCCCTCCCCAGGTGTGCCTGGGTTGAGATCAATATAAATACCACTCCAGGCAGCAAGAGCCCCTGCAGCTGTGTCTGACGCCATTTTCTCTGCCCTGTCAGCAGTCTCGGGGCTGGGCTGGTGGGAGGGAGTGAGAGGCCACGGCTTTGTGGGTGGCCCAGTGTGAGTGGGGCTCTGCTGGACTTTCTGCAGCAGTTGCCAGGCTGCCACCTGCTAAAGAAGAGGATGTGTCACCCATACCTGCTGCTGGAATTGCTCCCTGGGCAGAGGTGAGGAAGGAAAAAAGCAGTGGGGGCAGGGACAGGACGGGTATCTCAGGCAGGGAAATGGAAATCTTCCAGAAGAGCACCCAGGGCCAGGACCATCCTGGCTGGCCTGCAGGCACCAAGTCAGCTGGCATGCTGTCACTCGTGTGGCTCCATGGCCCTTCCTCTAGGCTTTCAAGTCCTTGTATATATTCAGGTGTTTTACCTGGGAAGGGTGGGAACAGTTCAGCAGCAACTGGCCTGGGGCTCAGCTCACGTTTACTCACAGATGCCTCGGCACAGTGCCCCAGCTTTGCAATGAGGACGCTTGTTGTGTGGGGGCTGCTGGCTGAATGGGAGACGATTCCCCACCACTGACCAACTTCAGAATTGTTTACAACTGGAGCAAGTGCCCTGATACGGTTTTCCTCTGAGTAACTGGTGGGTTCTGTTTTTTTTTTCTCTTTTTTGTTTTTGGTTCAAGGTAGATTTTATTCCTCTTTTTTGTATTTACAGATATAAGCATGGAAATAATTTATTCATATAAATACATGTATGTGAAGGGAATAATTGTTTTTTCTGTTTTATTTTTTAAATTTTATTTCTTTTTAATTTTGAATTTTATTTTATATTTTTATACAGCAGGTTCTTATTGGTTATCTATTTTATACATATAAATGTTTACATGCCA
Organism: Pseudorca crassidens; assembly: GCF_039906515.1. Taxonomy (NCBI): domain Eukaryota; kingdom Metazoa; phylum Chordata; class Mammalia; order Artiodactyla; family Delphinidae; genus Pseudorca; species Pseudorca crassidens. The sequence continues at coordinate 549,638 of NW_027135945.1, read as the reverse complement.
ATCCCAATCTCTCAACTCCTCCCACCACCACCACCCCCAAGAGCTTTCCCCCCTTGTTGTCCATACGATTGTTGTCTACATCTGTTGCTCTATTTATGCCTTGCAAAACGGTTAATCTGTACAGTTTTTCTAGGTTCCACATATATGCATGAATATACAAGATTTGTTTTTCTCTTTCTGACTTACTTCACTCTGTATGACAGTCTCTAGATCCATCGACGTCTCTACAAATGACCCAATTTCATTCCTTTCATGGCTTAGTAATATTCCATTTTATATATGTACCACATCTTTATGCATTGGTCTGTCTGTGGGCATTTAGGTTGCTTCCATTACCTCGATATTGTAAATAGTGATGCAATGAACATTACGGTGAATGTCTCTTTTTGATTTATGGTTTTGTCTGGGTATATGTCCAGTACTGGGATTGCTGTATCATATGGTAATTCTATTATTAGTTTCTTAAGAAACTCCATATTGTTCTCCATAGTGACTGTATCAATTTATATTCCCAACAATAGTGGAAGAGGCTTCCTTTTCTCCACACCCTTTCCAGCATTTGTTGTTTGTAGATTTTCAGATGATGCCCATTCTAACAGGTGTGAGGTGATACCTCATTGTTGAGTCCATTTCGATGAACAAGGGGTAGGTCTTGTCTATTACATATTTGGCTTATGGAACGGTATCTGTGCTAATTTCAAACTCTGGTTTTATGCAGCACCCCAACTCACCTTTCCCCTTAAGCAAGCATAAGTTGGTTTTCTAAACTTGAGACCCTGTTCTGTTTTGTAATTCAGTTCATGTGTAGCCAAGTTTACATTCCGTGCATTAGTGATACCTTATGATGTTTCTTTTTCTGTGTTACTTATTTCACTTAGAATCACCGTGCCTCAATCCACTCATTATGCTGGTACAGGCCTGGTGACACAGATTTCATTGCTGAGTGATATTGCATTGTACATAAGTACCACAACTTCTTTATCCAGTTTTTGCTCTCTGTGATATTGAACTTGGACCGTAAACGAGGTTCTTGTAAACAGAGCCGTCCCAAATTTTGGGGTGGCTGTGTCTTTTTGATTTTAATTTCCCTAAGCTATAGGACCATAAGTGGAAATGCCCTAGACTCTGTTGCTTTGTTTTTCAGATGTATCAGGAAACACCATACACTTCTCCAGAGTGGCTGTTGGCAATTTACATCCCGCCCATCAGCATAACAAGGCTCCTTTTTCCCCATGGCCTGTCTTGCCTTTCTGGATTTTACACTTTTTTCAGATGGCCCTTTAGACCGGGGGGAAGTGACACTTCATAGTAGTTCGGATTTCCATTGCAAGCTTGCTTGGTTTGCCAAAAAGGGTGTATGTGTTTTTTCCTGAATATATTCAGGAACAAACTCATACGCCCTTTTTTTGCCAAGTGCATCATTGTCGATGTTCTGCCTCTTTTCCTATGCTTTAAATGCAAATCCAGTCTACCTCCTGAAATCGGTTTCCTGAAATTCTGCCCCACTTTCAAGTCCTCTTGGCAGCCTTACTTCAATATATTTTTGGACGTTATCTGTCATTTATAACTCTGCAGGTTTGTGAATTACAGGGTCCCTGAGCTCCTTTCTTCAACTCGCTTTCTTGTGAGCTGGCCGCAAACCCGCAAGACTGCTTCAGGCCCTAATCTGCTTCTGGCAGGGCACGCTGAGCCTTTGGTTAATTCCTCTTCCTGGTGGGAAATGAGTGTTAAATATGCCCGTCCAGACACCTACCTCACTCTCAACCCCTTGGTGATGTGGGTCCTCTGGTTTGTGGCCACCTTTGCTGGGTTCCTCACCTTTCGATGATGTGGCCCCACTAGTGTGAGGACACTCCTGCCTGGTTCTCATCTACGTGGTTATGTGGACCCCCTGGTGAGAGTCTGTTCCTGGCTGTGTTCCTCACCCTTCTGTGAGGGAGGTCACTGCTGATAGGTCACTCCTGCATGGCTGGCACACATTGCCTTGGTGAAGTCAGCCATGTGGTGGCAGTAGGAGCGTGCTGAGGATCTCCTCCCCTCGTTGATGAGGGCCCTCTTGCGTCAGGCCCTAACTGCTGGGCTCACCAACTTTTCTTAGTGAGCCCAATGATGCTTGGGCACTCCTCTTAGGATCCCATCTCGATGGGGATGTGGGCCTTCTGCTCTGAAGTCCCAACGGCTGGGTTGTTCACATTTTCATGATGTGGGCTCTCTGGTGTTAGTTCACAGAGGCCTGGATCCCATAGCCTCTGTGCTCTTGGCCACCTGTTGGGAGGTTCCAACTGCTGGATTCCTCACTTTTTTAATTTTTTGGGTCTTCTGTTGTGAGGATCCTCCTGCCTGCCTCACTCCCAGCCCCTTCGTGATGTGTGTCGTCTGGTCTGAGGCCACATGTGCTGGGTTCCTCACCTTTCGATGATGTGGGACCAATGGTCTTAGGAGACTCCTGCCTGGTTCACATCCCCTTGGTGATGTGGGCCCTCTGTTGAGAGTCTGATCCTGGCTGGGTTCCTCACCCATCTGTGAGGTGGGCCGTCTGCTGTGAGGTCACTCCTGCCTGGCTTGCTCACCTCGCCTTGTGGACATGAGCCCTCTGGTGGCACTTGGAGCCTGCTGGGAGCCTCCTCCCCTCGGTGATGAGGGCCCTCTGGCGTCAGGCCCTAACTGCTGGTCTCCCCACATTTTGTGATGTGCGCCCAGTGGTGCGAGGACACTCCAGCCAGGTTCACCTCCCCATTGGGATGTGGGCCTTCTGCTCTGAGGTACCAATGCCTGGGTTGCTCACAGTTTCATGATGTGGGCTCTCTGCTATTAGTTCACTCCTGCCTGCATCCCATAGCTTCTGTGCTCTCGGCCACCTGCTGGGAGGTTCCAACTGCTGGATTCCTCACCTTTCTTATTCTTTGGGCCCTCTGTTTTTAGGCTACTCCTGCCTGCCTCACTCCCATTCCCTTTGTGATATGTGTCCTCTGATTTGAGGCCACATGTGCTGGGTTCCGCACCTTTCGATGATGTGGCCCCACTGGAGGGAAGACAGTCCTGACTGGTTCCCATCCCCTTGCTGATGTGGGCCCTCAGGTGAGAGTCTGATCCTGGCTGGGTTCCCCACCCGTCTGTGAGGTGGCCCCTCTGCTGTGAGGTCATTCATGCCTGTCTGGCACACGTCACCTTGGCGACGTGGGCCCTCTGGTGGCAGTTGGAGTGTGCTGGGATCCTCCTCCCCTCAGTGATGAGGGCCCTCTTGCCTTAGGCCATAACTGCTGGGCTCCCCACATTTTCTGATGTGTGCCAAGTGAGTGAGGACACTCTTGCCAGGTTCCCATCCCCATGGGGATATGGGCCTTCTGCTCTGAGGTCAAAACGGCTGGCTTGCTCACAGTACCATGATGTGGGCCCTCTGCTGTGAGTTCACTCCGGCAAGGATCCCTTATCATCGGTGCTCTGAGCCGCCTGCTGGGAGGTTCCAACTGCTGGATTCCTCAACTTTTTTATTCTATGTGCCCTCTGTTGTGAGGCTCCTCCTGCCTGCCTCACTGCCAGCCCCTTGGTGATGACTGTCCTATGGCTTGAGGCCACATGTGCTGCGTTCCTCACCTTTCGATGATGTGGCCCCACTCGTGTGAGGACACTCCTGCCTGGTTCCCATCCCCTTGGTGAGGTGGGCCCTCTGGCGAGAGTCTAATCCTGGCTGGGTTCCTCAACGTTCTGTGAGGTAGGCCCTCTGCTGTGAGGTCACTCCTGCCTGGCTGGCACACGTCACCTTGGAGACGTGAGCCCTCTGGTGGCAGTTGGAGCGTGCAGGGTGCCTCCTCCTCTCGGTGATGACGGCCCTCTGGCATCAGGCCCTAAATGGTGGGCTCCCCACATTTTCTGATGTGCGCCCAGTGGTGCGAGGACACTCCAGCCAGGTTCCCATTCCCATGGGAATGTGGGCCTTCTGCGCTGAGGTCCCAACGCCTGGGTTGCTCACAGTTTTATGATGTGGGCCCTCTGCTGTGAGTTCACTGCGGCCTGGATCCCATAGCCTCGGTGTTCTGAGCCGCCTGCTGGAAGGTCTAAATGCTGGAATCCTCACGTTTTTTATATTATGTGCCCTGTGTTGTGAGGCTACTCCTGCCTGCCTCACTCCAAGGCCCTTGGTGATGTGGGTCCTCTGGTTTGAGGACACATGTGCTGGGTTCCTCACCTTAAGATGATGAGGCCCCACTGGTGTGAGGATAATCCTGACTGGTTCCCATCCCCTTTGTGATGTGGGCCCTCTGGTGAGAGTCTGATCCTGGCTGGGTTCCTCACCCATCTGTGAGGTGGGCCCTCTACTATCAGGTAACTCTTGCCTGGCTTGCTCACCTCGCCTTGTTAACATGAGCCCTCTGGTGGCACTTGGACCCTGCTGGGAGCCTCCTCACCTCTGTGATGAGGGCCCTCTGACGTCAGGCCCTAACTGCTGGGCTCCCCAACTTTTCTTAGTGAGCCCAGTGATGCTCGGGCACTCCTCTTAGGTTCCCATCTCCATGGGGATGTGGGCCTTCTGCTCTGAGGTTCCAACGGCTGGGTTGATCACAATTTCATGATGTGGGCTCTCTGGTGTTAGTTCACTGTGGCCTGGATCCCATAGCCTCTGTGCTCTTGGCCGCCTGCTGGGAGGTTCCAACTGCTGGATTCCTCACTTTTTTAATTTTTTAGGCCCTCTGTTGTGAGGATCCTCCTGCCTGCCTCACTCCCAGCCCCTTCGTGATGTGTGTCGTCTGGTTTGAGGCCACATGTGCTGGGTTCCTCACCTTTCGATGATGTGGGACCAATGGTCTTAGGAGACTCCTGCCTGGTTCACATCCCCTTGGTGATGTGGGCCCTCTGTTGAGAGTCTGATCCTGGCTGGGTTCCTCACCCTTCTGTGAGGTGGGCCGTCTGCTGTGAGGTCACTCCTGCTTGGCTTGCTCACCTCGCCTTGTGGACATGAGCCTTCGGTGGCACTTGGAGCCTGCTGGGAGCCTCCTCCCCTTGGTGATGAGGGCCCTCTGGCGTCAGGCCCTAACTGCTGGGCTCCCCACATTTTGTGATGTGCGCCCAGTGGTTCGAAGACACTCTATCCAGGTTCACATCCCCATTGGGATGTGGGTCTTCTGCTCTGAAGTCCCAACGGCTGGGTTGTTCACAGTTTCATGATGTGGGCTCTCTGCTGTTAGTTCACTCTGGCCTGGATGCCATAGCCTCTGTGCTCTGGGCCGCCTGCTGGGAGGTTCCAACTGCTCGATTCCTCAACTTTTGTATTCTATGGGTCCTGTGTTGCGATGCTCCTCCTGCCTGCCTCACTCGCAACCCCTTCGTGATGTGGGTCCTCTGGTTTGAGGCCACATGTGCTGGGTTCCGCAACTTTCAATGATGTGGCCCCACTGGTGTGAGGACACTCCTGCCTGGTTCCCATCCCCTTGGTGATGTGGGCCTTCTGGTGACAGTCTTATCCTGGCTGGGTTCCTCACTCTTCTGTGAGGTAGGCCCTCTGCTGTGAGGTCAATCCTGCCTGACTTGCACACATCACCTTGGCGACGTGGGCCCTCTGTTGGCACATGGAACCTGCTGGGAGCCTCCTGCCCTCGGTGATGACGGCCCTCTAGCATCAGGCCATAACTGCTGGGCTCCCCACGTTTTCTGATGTGAGCCCAGTGATGCCAGGACACTCCTGTCAGGTTCCCATCCCCATGGGGATGTGGGCTTTCTGCTCTGAGGTCCCAACGCCTGGGTTGCTCACAGTTTCATGATGTGGGCTCTCTGGTGTTAGTTCACTCCTGCCTGCATCCCATAGCTTCTGTGCTCTCGGCCGCCTGCTGGGAGGTTCCAAATGCTGGATTCCTCACCTTTTTTATTCTTTGGGCCCTCTGTATTTAGGCTACTCCTACCTGCCTCACTCCCATCCCCTTTGTGATGTATGTCCTCTGATATGAGGCCGCATGTGCTGGGTTCCTCACCTTTCGATGATGTGGCCCCACTGGTGGGAGGACAGTCCTGACTGGTTTCCATCCCCTTGGTGTTGTGGGCCCTCTGGCGAGAGTCTCATCCTGCCTCGGTTCCTCACCCTTCTGTGAGATAGGCCCTCTGCTGTGAGGTCACTACTGCCTGGCTGACGCATGCCTCCTTGTAGACGTGGGCCCTCTGTTGGCAGTTGGAACCTGCTGGGAGTCTCCTCCCCTCAGTTATGAGGGCCCCCTGGCGTCAGGCCCTAACTGCTGGGCTCCTAACATTTTCTGATATGTGCTAAGTGGTGCGAGGCCACTCCTGCCAGGTTCCCATCCCAATGGGGATGTGGGCCTTCTGTTCTGAGGTCCCAACGGCTGGGCTGCTCACAGGTTCATGATGTGGGCCGTCTGTTGTGAGTTCACTGCGGCCTGGATCTCATAGCCTCGGTGCTCTGGGCCACTTGCTGGGAGGTTCCAACTGCTGGATTCCTCAACTTTTATATTCTATGGACCCTGTGTTGTGAGGCTGGTCCTGCCAGCCTCGTTCCGAACCCCTTAGTGATGTGGTTCCTCTGGTTTGAGGCTACATGTGCTGGGATCCTCACCTTTCGATGATGTTGTCCCACTGGTTTGGGGACACTCCTGCCTTGTTCCCATCCCCTTGGTGATGTGGACCCTCTGGTGAGAGTCTGATCCTGGCTGTGTTCCTCACCCTTCTGTGAGGTGGGCCCTCTGCTGTGAGGTCACTCCTCACCTTTCTTATTTTTGGGCCCTCTTTTGTGAGGCTCCTCCTGCCTGCCTCACTCCCAGCCCCTTGATGATGGGTGTCCTATGGTTTGAAGCCACATGTTCTGGGTTCCTCAGCTTTAGATGATGTGGCCCTACTCATGTGAGGACACTCCTGCCTGGTTCGAATCCATTTGGTGATGTGGGCCCTCTGGTGCGAGTGTGATCCTGACTGGGTTCATCACACTTCTCTGAGGTGGGCCCTCTGCTGTGAGGTCATTCGTGCCTGGTTGGCACACATCACCTTGGCGACGTCAGCCCTCTGGTGGCAGTTGGAGCCTGCTGGGAGCCTCCTTCCCTTGGTGATGAGGGTCCTCTGGCGTCAGGCCCTAACTGCTGGTCTCCCAAAATTTTCTGATACGTTCTCAGTGGTGCGAGGACACTCCTACCAGATTTATATCCCCATGGGGATGTGGGCCTCCTGCTCTGAGGTCCCAATGGCTGGGTTGCTCAGTTTCATGACATGGGCCCTCTTCTGTGAGTTCACTGTGGCCTGGATCCCATAGCCTCGGTGCTCTGGGCCGCCTGCTGGGAGGTTCCAACTGCTGGATTCCTCACTTTTTTGTTCTATGGGCCCAGTGTTGTGAGGCTACTCCTGCCTGCCTCACTCCGAGGCCCTTGGTGATGTGGGTCCTCTGGTTTGAGGACACATGTGCTGAGTACCTCACCTTTCGATGATGTGGCCCCACTGGTGTGAAGACACTCCTGCCTGGTTCCCATCCCCTTGGTGATGTGGGCCCTCTGGTGAGAGTCTGATGTTGGCTGATTTTCTCACCCTTCTGTGAGCTGGGACCTCTGCTGTGAGGTAACTCCTGCCTGGCTTGCTCACGTTGCCTTGACAACGTGAGCCTTCAGGTGGCAGTTGGAGCCTGCTGGGAATCTCCTCCCCTCGGTTATGAGAGCTCTGGATAAAACACATATGCCCTCTTTTGCCAAGTGCATTATTTTCCAAGTTCTGTCTCTTTTCCTATGCTTTAAGAGCGACTCCCGTGTACCTTCTGAAATCGGTTTCCAGCAATTCTGCACCGTTTTCAAGTCCTCTTCGCAGCCTTACTTCAGTATAATTTTGGATGATACCTGTCATTTATAACTCTGCAGGTTTGTGAATTACAGTGCCCCTGAGCTCCTTTCTTCAACACGCTTTCTTGTGAGCTGGCCGCAACACCGCAGGATTGCTTCAGGCCCTAGTGTGGTTCTGGCATGGCTCGCTGAGCGTTTGGTTAATTCCTCTTCCTGGTGGGAAATGAGAGTTAAATTTGCCCGTCCAGACTCCTCCAGCTAGTCTCTCATTGGTTCTCCCTATTCCTGTTCATTTTACGCAGAAATTGCCAACTGGGCCAAACAGGAGGTTAAAGGCACTGACTCTCCAAGTGGGGAGAGTGTTAGTAAAGCGTCTGGAATGTTGCACCCGAGTACCAGGGGACGAAAACTGAGACACATTTGAACACGTTTCCCGATCACACGGTGGATCATACTCTGGGTTCCACATGCATGTTTTAGCTGAAAGAAAAATCCCTTAAACCTGGAGAGTTGAGAACCATGGAAGGGGTACCATGCAATATGACTTCAAAGGGTCTGCATTTGCTCACCGAACCTCACCAATCCTATCACTGCTGCGTTTATGCCGCTGTACACACGCTTGATTCTCTTTCGGAGACATATAAATCCATAGGTTTTAAGATTCTTACTAGTCAGGTATATTCTTAGGCGTTTAATATGGGGTGTTGAGTCTACTTCGTTGAGCAAGCAGTAGCTCTTGTCTATTACATATTTGGCTTATGGAAAGGTATCTGTGCTAATTTTAATCTCTGGTTTTATGCAGCACCCCAACTCACCTTTCCCCTTAAGAAAGCATAAGTTGGTTTTCTACATTTGAGACCCTATTCTGTTTTGTAATTCAGTTCCTGTGTAGCCAAGTTTACATTCCGTGTATTAGTGATATCTTATGATGTTTCTTTTTCTGTGTGACATATTTCACTTAGAATCATCATACCTGAATCCACTCATTATGCTGCTATGGGCCTGATGACAGAGATTTCATTGCTGAGTGACATTGCAGTGTACGTTAGTACCACAACTTCCTTATCCATTTTTAGCTTTCTGCGATATTGAACTTGTACTGTAAACGAGGTTCTTGTAAACAGAGCCGTCCCAAACTTTGGGGTAGCTGTGTCTTTTTGATTTTAATTTCCCTAAGCTATAGGACCATAAGTGGAAGTGCCCTTGGCTCTGTTGCTTTGTTTTTTAGATGTTTCAGGAAACACCATACACTTCTCCAGAGTGGCTGTTGGCAATTTACATCCCGCCCATCAGCATAACAAGGCTCCCAGTTCTCCATGGCCTGTCCTACCTTTCTAGATTTTACACTTTTTTCAGATGGCCCTTTTGACCGGGGGGCAGTGAGACTTCATTGTAGTGCAGATTTCCTTTGCAAGCTTGCTTGGGTGGCCAAAAAGTGCATATGCGTTTTTTCCTGAATATATTCAGGAAAAAACGCATACGCCCTTTTTGGCCAAGTGCATCATTGTGGACGTTCTGCCTCTTTTCCTATGCTTTACATGCAATTCCAGTCTACCTCCTGAAATCGGTTTCCTGCTATTCTGTCCCACTTTCAAGTCCTCTTGGCAGCCTTACTTCAATATATTTTTGGACGATAGCTGTCATGTATAACTCTGCAGGTTTGTGAATTACAGGGCCCCTGAGCTCCTTTCTTCAACTCGCTTTCTTGTGAGCTGGCCGCAACACCGCAGGATTGCTTCAGGCCCTAGTGTGTTTCCGGTATGGCTCGCTGAGCCTTTGGTTAATTCCTCCTCCTGGTGGGAAATGAGAGTTAAATTTACCCGGCCAGACACCTCCAGCTAGTCTCTCATTGGTTCTCCCTATTCCTGTTCATTTTCCGCAGAAATTGCCAACTGGGCCAAACAGGAGGTTAAAGGCACTGACTTTCCAAGTGGGGAGAGTGTTAGTAAAGCGTCTGGAATGTTGCACCCGAGTACCAGGGGACGAAAACTGAGACACATTTGAACACGTTTCCCGATCACACGGTGGATCATACTCTGGGTTCCACATGCATGTTTTAGCTGAAGGAAGAATACCTTAAACCTGGAGAGTTGAGAACCATGGAATGGGTACCATGCAATATGACTTCAAAGGGTCTGCATTTGCTCACCGAACCTCACCATTCCTATCACTGCTGCGTTTATGCCGCTGTACACACGCTTGATTCTCTTTCGGAGACATATCAATCCATAGGTTTTAAGATTCTTACTAGTCAGGTATATTCTTAGGCGTTTAATATGGGGTGTTGAGTCCACTTCGTTGAGCAAGCAGTAGCTCTTGTCTATTACGTATTTGGCTTATGGAAAGGTATCTGTGCTAATTTCAATCTCTGGTTTTATGCAGCACCCCAACTCACCTTTCCCCTTAAGCAAGCATAAGTTGGTTTTCTACATTTGAGACCCTATTCTGTTTTGTAATTCAGTTCCTGTGTAGCCAAGTTTACCTTCCGTGTATTAGTGATATCTTATGATGCTTCTATTTCTGTGTGACTTATTTCACTTAGAATCATCGTACCTGAATCCACTCATTATGCTGCTACGGGCCTGATGACATAGATTTTATTGCTGAGTGATATTGCATTGTACGTAAGTACCACAACTTCTTTATCCATTTTTCGCTTTCTGCGATATTGAACTTGTACCGTAAACGAGGTTCTTGTAAACGGAACCGTCCCAAACTTTGGGGTGGCTGTTTCTTTTTGATTTTAATTTCCCTAAGCTATAGGACCATAAGTAGAAGTGCCCTAGGCTCTGTTTCTTTGTTTTTTAGATGTTTCAGGAAACACCATACACTTCTCCAGAGTGTTTGTTGGCAATTTACATCCCGCCCCTCAGCATAACAAGGCTCCCAGTTCTCCATGGCCTGTCCTGCCTTTCAGGATTTTACACTTTTTTCAGATGGCCCTTTTGACCGGGGGGCAGTGAGACTTCATTGTAGTGAAGATATTCTTTGCAAGCTTGCTTGGTTGGCCAAAAAGGGCGTATGCGTTTTTTCCTGAATATATTCAGGAAAAAACGCATACGCCCTTTTTGGCCAAGTGCATCATTGTGGACGTTCTGCCTCTTTTCCTATGCTTTACATGCAATTCCAGTCTACCTCCTGAAATCGGTTTCCTGCAATTCTGCCCCGCTTTCAAGTCCTCTTGGCAGCCTTACTTCAATATATTTTTGGACGATAGCTGTCATTTAGAACTCTGCAGGTGTGTGAATTACAGTGCCCCTGAGCTCCTTTCTTCAACTCGCTGTCTTGTGAGCTGGCCGCAACACTGCAGGATTGCTTCAGGCCCTAGTGTGGTTCCGGCATGGCTCGCTGAGCCTTTGGTTAATTCCTCTTCCTGGTGGGAAATGAGAGTTAAATTTGCCCGTCCAGACACCTACAGCTAGTCTCTCATTGGTTCTCCCTATTCCTGTTCATTTTCTGCAGAAATTGCAAACTGGGCCAAACAGGAGGTTAAAGGCACTGACTCTCCAAGTGGGGAGAGTGTTAGTAAAGCATCTGGAATGTTGCACCCGAGTACCAGGGGACGAAAACTGAGACACATTTGAACACGTTTCCCGATCACACGGTGGATCATCCTCTGGGTTCCACATGCATGTTTTAGCTGAAGGAAGAATCCCTTAAACCTTGAGAGTTGAGAACCATGGAATGGGTACCATGCAATATGACTTCAAAGGGTCTTCATTTGCTCACCGAACCTCACAAATCCTATCACTGCTGCGTTTATGCCGCTGTACACACGCTTGATTCTCTTTCGGAGACATATATATCCATAGGTTTTAAGATTCTTACTAGTCAGGCATATTCTTAGGCGTTTAATATGGGGTGTTGTGTCCACTTCGTTGAGCAAGGAGTAGCTCTTGTCTATTACATATTTTTCTTATGGAAAGGTATCTGTGTTAATTTCAATCTCTGGTTTTATGCAGCACCCCAACTCACCTTTCCCCTTAAGCAAGCATAAGTTGGTTTTCTACATTTGAGACCCTATTCTGTTTTGTAATTCAGTTCCTATGTAGAGAAGTTTACATTCTGTGTATTAGTGATATCTTATGATGTTTCTTTTTCTGTGTGACTTATTTCACTTAGAATCATCGTACCTGAATCCACTCATTATGCTGCTACTGGCCTGATGACATACATTTCATTGCTGAGTGATATTGCATTGTACGTAAGTACCACAACTTCTTTATCCATTTTTTGCCTTCTGCGATATTGAACTTGTACCGTAAACGAGGTTCTTGTAAACAGAGCCGTCCCAAACATTGGGGTGGCTGTGTCTTTTTGATTTTAATTTCCCTAAGCTATAGGACCATAAGTGGAAGTGCCCTAGGCTGTGTTGCTTTGTTTTTTAGATATTTCAGGAACCACCATACACTTCTCCAGAGTGGCTGTTGGCAATTTACATCCTGCCCATCAGCATAACAAGGCTCCCAGTTCTCCATGGCCTGTCCTGCCTTTCTGGATTTTACACTTTTTTCAGATGGCCCTTTTGACCGGGGGGCAGTGAGACTTCATTGTAGTGCAGATTTCTTTGCAAGCTTGCTTGGGTGGCCAAAAAGGGCGTATGCGTTTTTTCCTGAATATATTCAGGAAAAAACGCATACGCCCTTTTTGGCCAAGTGCATCATTGTGGACGTTCTGCCTCTTTTCCTATGCTTTACATGCAATTCCAGTCTACCTCCTGAAATCGGTTTCCTGCAATTCTGCCCCGCTTTCAAGTCCTCTTGGCAGCCTTACTTCAATATATTTTTGGACGATAGCTGTCATTTATATCTCTGCAGGTTTGTGAATTACAGTGCCCCTGAGCTCCTTTCTTCAACTCGCTTTCTTGTGAGCTGGCCGCAACACCGCAGGATTGCTTCAGGCCCTAGTGTGATACTGGCATGGCATGCTGAGCCTTTGGTTAATTCCTCTTCCTGGTGAGAAATGAGAGTTAAATTTGCCCATCCAGACACCTCCAGTTAGTGTCTCATTGGTTCTCCCTATTCCTGTTCATTTTCCTCCAAAATTGCAAACTGGGCCCAACAGCAGATTAAAGGCACTGACTCTGCAAGTGGGGAGAGTGTTAGTAAAGCGTCTGGAATGTTGCACCCGAGTACCAGGGGACGAAATCTGAGACACATTTGAACACATTTCCCGATCACACGGTGGATCATACTCTGGGTTCCACATGCATGTTTTAGCTGAAGGAAGAATCCCTTAAACCTGGAGAGTTGAGAACCATGGAATGGGTACCATGCAATATGACTTCAAAGGGTCTGCATTTGCTCACCGAACCTCACCAATCCTTTCACTGCTGCGTTTATGCCGCTGTACACACGCTTGATTCTCTTTCGGAGACATATAAATCCATAGGTTTTAAGATTCTTACTAGTCAGGTATATTCTTAGGCGTTTAATATGGGGTGTTGAGTCCACTTCGTTGAGCAGGGAGTAGCTCTTTTCTATTACATATTTGTCTTATGGAAAGGTATCTGTGCTAATTTCAATCTCTGGTTTTATGCAGCACCCCAACTCACCTTGCCCCTTAAGCAAGCATAAGTTGGTTTTCTACATTTGAGACCCTATTCTGTTTTGTAATTCAGTTCCTGTGTAGCCAAGTTTACATTCTGTGTATTAGTGATATCTTATGATGTTTCTTTTTCTGTGTGACTTATTTCACTTAGAATCATCGTACCTCAATCCACTCATTATGCTGCTACTGGCCTGATGACATAGATTTCATTGCAGAGTGATATTGCATTGTACATTAGTACCACAACTTCTTTATCCATTTTTCGCTTTCTGTGATATTGAACTTGTACCGTAAATGAGGTTCCTGTAAACAGAGCCGTCCCCAATTTTGGGGTGGCTGTGTCTTTTTGATTTTAATTTCCCTAAGCTATAGGACCATAAGTGGAAGTACCCAAGGCTCTGTTGCTTTGTTTTTTAGATGTTTCAGGAAACACCATACACTTCTCCAGAGTGGCTGTTGGCAATTTACATCACGCCCATTGGCATAAGAAAACTCCCAGTTCTCCATGGCCTGTCCTGCCTTTCTGGATTTTACTCTTTTTTCAGATGGCCCTTTTGACCGAGGAGCAGTGAGACTTCATTGTAGTGCAGATTTCCTTTGCAAGCTTGCTTGGGTGGCCAAAAAGTGCATATGCGTTTTTTCCTGAATATATTCAGGAAAAAACGCATACGCCCTTTTTGGCCAAGTGCATCATTGTGGACGTTCTGCCTCTTTTCCTATGCTTTACATGCAATTCCAGTCTACCTCCTGAAATCGGTTTCCTGCAATTCTGCCCCGCTTTCAAGTCCTCTTGGCAGCCTTACTTCAATATATTTTTGGACGATAGCTGTCATGTATAACTCTGCAGGTGTGTGAATTACAGGGCCCCTGAGCTCCTTTCTTCAACTCGCTTTCTCGTGAGCTGGCCGCAACAGTGCAGGATTGCTTCAGGCTCTAGTTTGGTACTGGCATGGCACGCTGAGGCTTTGGTTAATTCCTCTTCCTGGTGGGTAATGAGAGTTAAATTTGCCCGTCCAGACACCTCCAGCTAGTCTCTCATTGGTTCTCCCTATTCCTGTTCATTTTCTGCAGAAATTGCAAACTGTGCCAAACAGGAGGTTAAAGGCACTGACTCTCCAAGTGGGGAGAGTGTTAGTAAAGCGTCTGGAATGTTGCACCCGAGTACCAGGGGACGAAAACTGAGACACATTTGAACACGTTTCCCGATCACACGGTGGATCATACTCTGGGTTCCACATGCATGTTTTAGCTGAAGGAAGAATCCCTTAAACCTGGAGAGTTGAGACCCATGGAATGGGTACCATGCAATATAACTTCAAAGGGTCTGCATTTGCTCACCGAACCTCAACAATCCTTTGTCTGCTGCGTTTATGCCGCTGTACACACGCTTGATTCTCTTTCGGAGTCATATAAATCCATAGGTTTTAAGATTCTTACTAGTCAGGTATATTCTTAGGCGTTTAATATGGGGTGTTGAGTCCACTTCGTTGAGCAAGCAGTAGCTCTTGTCTATTACATATTTGGCTTATGGAAAGGTATCTGTGCTAATTTCAATCTCTGGTTTTATGCAGCACCCCAACTCACCTTTCCCCTTAAGCAAGCATAAGTTGGTGTTCTACATTTGAGACCCTATTCTGTTTTGTAATTCAGTTCTTGTGTAGCCAAGTTTACATTCCGTGTATTAGTGATATCTTATGATGTTTGTTTTTCTGTGTCACATATTTCACTTAGAATCATCGTACCTGAATCCACTCATTATGCTGCTATGGGCCTGATGACAGAGATTTCATTGCTGAGTGATATTGCATTGTACGTTAGTACCACAACTTCTTTATCCATTTTTCGCTTTCTGCGATATTGAACTTGTACCAGAAACGAGGTTCTTGTAAACAGAGCCGTCCCAAACTTTGGGGTGCCTGTGTCTTTTTGATTTTAATTTCCCTAATCTATAGGACCGTAAGTGGAAATGCCCTAGGCTCTGTTGCTTTGTTTTTTAGATGTTTCAGGAAACACCATACACTTCTCCAGAGTGGCTGTTGGCAATTTACATCACGCCCATCAGCATAACAAGGCTCCCAGTTCTCCATGGCCTGTCCTGCCTTTCTGGATTTTACACTTTTTTCAGATGGCCCTTTTGACCGGGGGGCAGTGAGACTTCATTGTAGTGCAGATTTCCTTTGCAAGCTTGCTTGGTTGGCCAAAAAGGGCGTATGCGTTTTTTCCTGAATATATTCAGGAAAAAACGCATACGCCCTTTTTGGCCAAGTGCATCATTGTGGACGTTCTGCCTCTTTTCCTATGCTTTACATGCAATTCCAGTCTACCTCCTGAAATCGGTTTCCTGCAATTCTGCCCCGCTTTCAAGTCCTCTTGGCAGCCTTACTTCAATATATTTTTGGACGATAGCTGTCATTTAGAACTCTGCAGGTGTGTGAATTACAGGGCCCCTGAGCTCCTTTCTTCAACTCGCTTTCTTGTGAGCTGGCCGCAACACCGCAGGATTGCTTCAGGCCCTAGTGTGGTTCCGGCATGGCTCTCTGAGCCTTTGGTTAATTCCTCTTCTTGGTGGGAAATGAGAGTTAAATTTACCCGTCCAGACACCTCCAGCTAGTCTCTCATTGGTTCTCCCTATTCCTGTTCATTTTCCGCAGAAATTGCAAACTGGGCCAAACAGGCGGTTAAAGGCACTGACTCTCCAAGTGGGGAGAGTGTTAGTAAAGCGCCTGGAATGTTGCACCCGAGTACCAGGGGACGAAAACTGAGACACATTTGAACACGTTTCCCGATCACACGGTGGATCATACTCTGGGTTCCACATGCATGTTTTAGCTGAAGGAAGAATCCCTTAAACCTGGAGAGTTGAGAACCATGGAAAGGGTACCATGCAATATGACTTCAAAGGGTCTGCATTTGCTCACCGAACCTCACCAATCCTATCACTGCTGCGTTTATGCCGCTGTACACACGCTTGATTCTCTTTCGGAGACGTATAAATCCATAGGTTTTAAGATTCTTACTAGTCAGGTATATTCTTAGGCGTTTAATATGGGGTGTTGAGTCCACTTCGTTGAGCAAGCAGTAGCTCTTGTCTATTACGTATTTGGCTTATGGAAAGGTATCTGTGCTAATTTCAATCTCTGGTTTTATGCAGCACCTCAACTCACCTTTCCCCTTAAGCAAGCATAAGTTGGTTTTCTACATTTGAGACCTTATTCTGTTTTGTAATTCAGTTCCTGTGTAGCCAAGTTTACATTCCGTGTATTAGTGATATCTTATGATGTTTCTTTTTCTGTGTGACTTATTTCACTTAGAATCATCGTACCTGAATCCACTCATTATGCTGCTACTGGCCTGATGACATAGATTTCATTGCTGAGTGATATTGCATTGTACGTAAGTACCACAACTTCTTTATCCATTTTTCTCTTTCTGTGATATTGAACTTGTACCGTAAACGAGGTTCTTGTAAACAGAGCCGTCCCAAACTTTGGGGTCCCTGTGTCTTTTTGATTTTAATTTCCCTAATCTATAGGACCGTAAGTGGAAGTGCCCTAGGCTCTGTTGCTTTGTTTTTTAGATGTTTCAGGAAACACCATACACTTCTCCAGAGTGGCTGTTGGCAATTTACATCACGCCCATCAGCATAACAAGGCTCCCAGTTCTCCATGGCCTGTCCTGCCTTTCTGGATTTTACACTTTTTTCAGATGGCCCTTTTGACCGGGGGGCAGTGAGACTTCATTGTAGTGCAGATTTCCTTTGCAAGCTTGCTTGGTTGGCCAAAAAGGGCGTATGCGTTTTTTCCTGAATATATTCAGGAAAAAACGCATACGCCCTTTTTGGCCAAGTGCATCATTGTGGACGTTCTGCCTCTTTTCCTATGCTTTACATGCAATTCCAGTCTACCTCCTGAAATCGGTTTCCTGCAATTCTGCCCCGCTTTCAAGTCCTCTTGGCAGCCTTACTTCAATATATTTTTGGACGATAGCTGTCATTTAGAACTCTGCAGGTGTGTGAATTACAGGGCCCCTGAGCTCCTTTCTTCAACTCGCTTTCTTGTGAGCTGGCCGCAACACCGCAGGATTGCTTCAGGCCCTAGTGTGGTTCCGGCACGGCAGGCTGAGCCTTTGGTTAATTCCTCTTCCTGGTGGGAAATGAGAGTTAAATTTGCCCGTCCAGACACCTCCAGCTAGTCTCTCATTGGTTCTCCCTATTCCTGTTCATCTTCAGCAGAATTTGCAAATTGGGCCAAATAGGAGGTTAAAGGCACTGACTCTCCAAGTGGGGAGAGTGTTAGTAAAGCATCTGGAATGTTGCACCCGAGTACCAGGGGACGAAAACTGAGACACATTTGAACACGTTTCCCGATCACACGGTGGATCATACTCTGGGTTCCTCATGCATGTTTTAGCTGAAGGAAGAATACCTTAAACCTGGAGAGTTGAGACCCATGGAATGGGTACCATGCAATATGACTTCAAAGGGTCTGCATTTGCTCACCGAACTTCACCAATCCTATCACTGCTGCGTTTATGCCGCTGTACACATGCTTGATTCTCTTTCGTAGACATATCAATCCATAGGTTTTAAGATTCTTACTAGTCAGGTATATTCTTAGGCGTTTAATATGGGGTGTTGAGTCCACTTCATTGAGCAAGCAGTAGCTCTTGTCTATTACATATTTGGCTTATGGAAAGGTATCTGTGCTAATTTCAATCTCTGGTTTTATGCAGCACCCCAACTCACCTTTCCCCTAAAGTAAGCATAAGTTGGTTTTCTACATTTGAGACCCTATTCTGTTTTGTAATTCAGTTCCTGTGTAGCAAAGTTTACATTCCGTGTATTAGTGATATCTTATGATGCTTCTTTTTCTGTGTGACTTATTTCACTTAGAATCATCGTACCTGAATCCACTCATTATGCTGCTACTGGCCTGATGACATAGATTTCATTGCTGAGTGATATTGCATTGTACGTAAGTACCACAACTTCTTTATCCATTTTTCGCTTTCTGCGATATTGAACTTGAACCGTAAATGAGGTTCTTGTAAACAGAGCCGTTCCAAACTTTGGGGTGGCTGTGTCTTTTTGATTTTAATTTCACTAATCTATAGGACCAAAAATGGAAGTGCCCTAGGCTCTGTTGCTTTGTTTTTCAGATGTTTCAGGAAACACCATACACTTGTCCAGAGTGGCTGTTGGCAATTTACATCCCGCCCATCAGCATAATAAGGCTCCCAGTTCTCCATGGCCTGTCCTGCCTTTCTGGATTTTACACTTTTTTCAGATGGCCCTTTTGACTGCAGGGCAGTGAGACTTCATTGTAGTGGAGATTTCCTTTGCAAGCTTGCTTGGTTGGCCAAAAAGGGCGTATGCGTTTTTTCCTGAATATATTCAGGAAAAAAAGAATACGCCCTTTTTGGCCAAGTGCATCATTGTGGACGTTCTGCCTCTTTTCCTATGCTTTACATGCAATTCCAGTCTACCTCCTGAAATCGGTTTCCTGCAATTCTGCCCCGCTTTCAAGTCCTCTTGGCAGCCTTACTTCAATATATTTTTGGACGATAGCTGTCATTTATAACTCTGCAGGTTTGTGAATTACAGTGCCCCTGAGCTCCTTTCTTCAACTCGCTTTCTTGTGAGCTGGCCGCAACACCGCAGGATTGCTTCAGGCCCTAGTGTGGTTCCGGCACGGCAGGCTGAGCCTTTGGTTAATTCCTCTTCCTGGTGGGAAATGAGAGTAAAATTTGCCCGTCCAGACACCTCCAGCTAGTCTCTCATTGGTTCTCCCTATTCCTGTTCATTTTCCGAAGAAATTGCAAACTGGGCCAAACAGGAGGTTAAAGGCACTGACTCTCCAAGTGGGGAGAGTGTTAGTAAAGCATCTGGAATGTTGCACCCGAGTACCAGGGGACGAAATCTGAGACACATTTGAACACGTTTCCCGATCACACGGTTGATCATCCTCTGGGTTCCACATGCATGTTTTAGCTGAAGGAAGAATCCCTTAAACGTGGAGAGTTGAGAACCATGGAATGGGTACCATGCAATATGACTTCAAAGGGTCTGCATTTGCTCACCGAACCTCACCAATCCTATCACTGCTGCGTTTATGCCGCTGTACACACGCTTGATTCTCTTTCGTAGACATATCAATCCATAGGTTTTAAGATTCTTACTAGTCAGGTATATTTTTAGGCGTTTAATATGGGGTGTAGAGTCCACTTCGTTGAGCAAGCAGTAGCTCTTGTCTATTACATATTTGGCTTATGGAAAGGTATCTGTGCTAATTTCAATCTCTGGTTTTATGCAGCACCCCAACTCACCTTTCCCCTTAAGCAAGCATAAGTTGGTTTTCTACATTTGAGACCCTATTCTGTTTTGTAATTCAGTTCCTGTGTAGGCAAGTTTACATTCCGTGTATTAGTGATATCTTATGATGTTTCTTTTTCTGTGTGACTTATTTCACTTAGAATCATCGTACCTGAATCCACTCATTATGCTACTACTGCCCTGATGACATAGATTTCATTGCTGAGTGATATTGCATTGTACGTAAGTACCACAACTTCTTTATCCATTTTTCGCTTTCTGCGATATTGAACTTGTACCGTAACCGAGGTTCTTGTAAACAGAGCCGTCCCAAACTTTGGGGTGGCTGTGTCTTTTTGATTTTAATTTCCCTAAGCTATAGGACCATAAGTGGAAGTGCCCTAGGCTCTGTTGCTTTGTTTTTTAGATGTTTCAGGAAACACCATACACTTCTCCAGAGTGGCTGTTGGCAATTTACATCCCGCCCATCAGCCTAAGTAGGCTCCCAGTTCTCCATGGTCTGTCCTGCCTTTCTGGATTTTACACTTTTTTCAGATGGCCCTTTTGACCGGGGGGCAGTGAGACTTCATTGTAGTGCAGATTTCCTTTGCAAGCTTGCTTGGTTGGCCAAAAAGGGCGTATGCGTTTTTTCCTGAATATATTCAGGAAAAAACGCATACGCCCTTTTTGGCCAAGTGCATCATTGTGGACGTTCTGCCTCTTTTCCTATGCTTTACATGCAATTCCAGTCTACCTCCTGAAATCGGTTTCCTGCAATTCTGCCCCGCTTTCAAGTCGTCTTGGCAGCCTTACTTCAATATATTTTTGGACGATAGCTGTCATTTACAACTCTGCAGGTGTGTGAATTACAGGGCCCCTGAGCTCCTTTCTTCAACTCGCTTTCTTGTGAGCTGGCCGCAACACCGCAGGATTGCTTCAGCCCCTAGTGTGGTTCCGGCATGGCTCGCTGAGCCTTTGGTTAATTCCTCTTCCTGGTGGGAAATGAGAGTTAAATTTGCCCGTCCAGACACCTCCAGCTAGTCTCTCATTGGTTCTCCCTATTCCTGTTCATTTTCCGCAGAAATTGCAAACTGGGCCAAACAGGAGGTTAAAGGCACTGACTCTCCAAGTGGGGAGAGTGTTAGTAAAGCGTCTGGAATGTTGCACCCGAGTACCAGGGGACGAAAACTGAGACACATTTGAACACGTTTCCCGATCACACGGTGGATCATCCTCTGGGTTCCACATGCATGTTTTAGCTGAAGGAAGAATCCCTTAAACCTGGAGAGTTGAGAACCATGGAATGGGTACCATGCAATATGACTTCAAAGGGTCTGCATTTGCTCACCGAACCTCACCAATCCTATCACTGCTGCGTTTATGCCGCTGTACACACGCTTGATTCTCCTTCGGAGACATATAAATCCATAGGTTTTAAGATTCTTACTAGTCAAGTATATTCTTAGGCGTTTAATATGGGGTGTTGAGTCCACTTCGTTGAGCAAGCAGTAACTCTTGTCTATTACATATTTGGCTTATGGAAAGGTATCTGTGCTAATTTCCATCTCTGGTTTTATGCAGCACCCCAACTCACCTTTCCCCTTAAGCAAGCATAAGTTGGTTTTCTACATTTGAGACCCTATTCTGTTTTGTAATTCAGTTCCTGTGTAGCCAAGTTTACATTCCGTGTATTAGTGATATCTTATGATGTTTCTTTTTCTGTGTGACATATTTCACTTAGAATCATCGTACCTGAATCCACTCATTATGCTGCTATGGGCCTGATGACAGAGATTTCATTGCTGAGTGATATTGCATTGTACGTAAGTACCACAACTTCTTTATCCATTTTTCGCTTTCTGCGATATTGAACTTGTACCGTAAACGAGGTTCTTGTAAACAGAGCCGTCCCAAACTTTGGGGTGGCTGTGTCTTTTTGATTTTAATTTCCCTAAGCTATAGGACCATAAGTGGAAGTGCCCTAGGCTCTGTTGCTTTGTTTTTTAGATGTTTCAGGAAACACCATACACTTCTCCAGAGTGGCTGTTGGCAATTTACATCACGCCCATCAGCATAACAAGGCTCCCAGTTCTCCATGGCCTGTCCTGCCTTTCTGGATTTTACACTTTTTTCAGATGGCCCTTTTGACCGGGGGGCAGTGAGACTTCATTGTAGTGCAGATTTCCTTTGCAAGCTTGCTTGGTTGGCCAAAAAGGGCGTATGCGTTTTTTCCTGAATATATTCAGGAAAAAACGCATACGCCCTTTTTGGCCAAGTGCATCATTGTGGACGTTCTGCCTCTTTTCCTATGCTTTACATGCAATTCCAGTCTACCTCCTGAAAT
This sequence comes from Pseudorca crassidens, assembly GCF_039906515.1. Lineage (NCBI taxonomy): Eukaryota > Metazoa > Chordata > Mammalia > Artiodactyla > Delphinidae > Pseudorca > Pseudorca crassidens. The sequence goes on along the minus strand of NW_027135945.1, from coordinate 527,677 downwards.
CGGTTTCCTGCAATTCTGCCCCGCTTTCAAGTCCTCTTGGCAGCCTTACTTCAATATATTTTTGGACGATAGCTGTCATTTACAACTCTGCAGGTGTGTGAATTACAGGGCCCCTGAGCTCCTTTCTTCAACTCGCTTTCTTGTGAGCTGGCCGCAACACCGCAGGATTGCTTCAGGCTCTAGTGTGGTTCCGGCATGGCTCGCTGAGCCTTTGGTTAATTCCTCTTCTTGGTGGGAAATGAGAGTTAAATTTGCCCATCCAGACACCTCCAGCTAGTCTCTCATTGGTTCTCCCTATTCCTGTTCATTTTCCGCAGAAATTGCAAACTGGGCCAAACAGGAGGTTAAAGGCACTGACTCTCCAAGTGGGGAGAGTGTTAGTAAAGCGTCTGGAATGTTGCACCCGAGTACCAGGGGGCGAAAACTGAGACACATTTGAACACGTTTCCCGATCACACGGTGGATCATACTCTGGGTTCCACATGCATGTTTTAGCTGAAGGAAGAATCCCTTAAACCTGGAGAGTTGAGAACCATGGAATGGGTACCATGCAATATGACTTCAAAGGGTCTGCATTTGCTCACCGAACCTCACCAATCCTATCACTGCTGCGTTTATGCCGCTGTACACACGCTTGATTCTCCTTCGGAGACATATAAATCCATAGGTTTTAAGATTCTTACTAGTCAAGTATATTCTTAGGCGTTTAATGTGGGGTGTTGAGTCCACTTCGTTGAGCAAGCAGTAACTCTTGTCTATTACATATTTGGCTTATGGAAAGGTATCTGTGCTAAATTCCATCTCTGGTTTTATGCAGCACCCCAACTCACCTTTCCCCTTAAGCAAGCATAAGTTGGTTTTCTACATTTGAGACCCTATTCTGTTTTGTAATTCAGTTCCTGTGTAGCCAAGTTTACATTCCGTGTATTAGTGATATCTTATGATGTTTCTTTTTCTGTGTGACATATTTCATTTAGAATCATCGTACCTGAATCCACTCATTATGCTGCTACGGGCATGATGACATAGATTTCATTGCTGAATGATATTGCATTGTACGTAAGTCCCACAACTTCTTTATCCATTTTTCGCTTTCTGCGATATTGAACTTGTACCGGAAACGAGGTTCTTGTAAACAGAGCCGTCCCAAACTTTGGGGTGGCTGTGTCTTTTTGATTTTAATTTCCCTAAGCTATAGGACCATAAGTGGAAGTGCCCTAGGCTCTGTTGCTTTGTTTTTTAGATGTTTCAGGAAACACCATACACTTCTCCAGAGTGGCTGTTGGCAATTTACATCCCGCCCATCAGCATAAGAAGGCTCCCAGTTCTCCATGGCCTGTCCTGCCTTTCTGGATTTTACACTTTTTTCAGATGGCCCTTTTGACCAGGGGGCAGTGAGACTTCATTGTAGTGCAGATTTCCTTTGCAAGCTTGCTTGGTTGGCCAAAAAGGGCGTATGCGTTTTTTCCTGAATATATTCAGGAAAAAACGCATACGCCCTTTTTGGCCAAGTGCATCATTGTGGACGTTCTGCCTCTTTTCCTATGCTTTACATGCAATTCCAGTCTACCTCCTGAAATCGGTTTCCTGCAATTCTGCCCCGCTTTCAAGTCCTCTTGGCAGCCTTACTTCAATATATTTTTGGACGATAGCTGTCATTTAGAACTCTGCAGGTGTGTGAATTACAGGGGCCCTGAGCTCCTTTCTTCAACTCGCTTTCTTGTGAGCTGGCCGCAACACCGCAGGATTGTTTCAGGCCCTAGTGTGGTTCCGGCATGGCTCGCTGAGCCTTTGGTTAATTCCTCTTCCTGGTGGGAAATGAGAGTTAAATTTGCCCGTCCACACTCCTCCAGCTAGTCTCTCATTGGTTCTCCCTATTCCTGTTCATTTTCCGCAGAAATTGCCAACTGGGCCAAACAGGAGGTTAAAGGCACTGACTCTCCAAGTGGGGAGAGTGTTAGTAAAGCGTCTGGAATGTTGCACCCGAGTACCAGGGGACGAAAACTGAGACACATTTGAACACGTTTCCCGATCACACGGTGGATCATACTCTGGGTTCCACATGCATGTTTTAGCTGAAGGAAGAATCCCTTAAACCTGGAGAGTTGAGAACCATGGAATGGGTACCATGCAATATGACTTCAAAGGGTCTGCATTTGCTCACCGAACCTCACCAATCCTATCACTGCTGCGTTTATGCCACTGTAAACATGCTTGATTCTCTTTTGGAGACATATAAATCCATAGGTTTTAAGATTCTTACTAGTCAGGTATATTTTTAGGCGGTTAATATGGGGTGTTGAGTCCACTTCGTTGAGCAAGCAGTAGCTCTTGTCTATTACATATTTGGCTTATGGAAAGGTATCTGTGCTAATTTCAATCTCTGGTTTTATGCAGCACCCCAACTCACCTTTCCCCTTAAGCAAGCATAAGTTGGTTTTCTACATTTGAGACCCTATTCTGTTTTGTAATTCAGTTCCTGTGTAGCCAAGTTTACATTCCGTGTATTAGTGATATCTTATGATGTTTCTTTTTCTGTGTGACTTATTTCACTTAGAATCATCGTACCTGAATCCACTCATTATGCTGCTACTGGCCTGATGACATAGATTTCATTGCTGAGTGATATTGCATTGTACATAAGTACCACAACTTCTTTATCCATTTTTCGCTTTCTGCGATATTGAACTTGTACCGGAAACGAGGTTCCTGTAAACAGAGCCGTCCCAAACTTACTGGTGGCTGTGTCTTTTTGATTTTAATTTCCCTAAGCTATAGGACCGTAAGTGGAAGTGCCCTAGGCTCTGTTGTTTTGTTTTTTAGATGTTTCAGGAAACACCATACACTTCTCCAGAGTGGCTGTTGGCAATTTACATCACGCCCATCAGCATAACAAGGCTCCCAGTTCTCCATGGCCTGTCCTGCCTTTCTGGATTTTACACTTTTTTCAGATGGCCCTTTTGACCGGGGGGCAGTGAGACTTCATTGTAGTGCAGATTTCCTTTGCAAGCTTGCTTGGTTGGCCAAAAAGGGCGTATGCGTTTTTTCCTGAATATATTCAGGAAAAAACGCATACGCCCTTTTTGGCCAAGTGCATCATTGTGGACGTTCTGCCTCTTTTCCTATGCTTTACATGCAATTCCAGTCTACCTGCTGAAATCGGTTTCCTGCAATTCTGCCTTGCTGTCAGTGCCTCTTCATAGCCTTACCTCAATATACGTTTGGAAAATAGTTGGCCTTTATAACTCTGCAGGTTTTTGAATTGCAGTGGCCCTTAGCTCCATTTTTCAGCTCTTATTTTTGTGATCTTGCCTCATATCCACAGGATTTCTTCAGGCCCTATCCTTCTTCTGGGGCGCCTTGCTCTGCCTTTGGTTAATTCTTCTTCCTGATGTGAAATTAGAGTGACATGTGCCCATTGAATCCGCTACAGCTATTTTCTCACTGGTTCCCCCTATTCCCATTCATCCTCCGCACTAACTGCAGACTGTGCGATACCGGAACTTAAAGGCATTGACTCTCCATGTGGAGATGTTGTTAGTAAAGTGGCTGGAATGTTGATCCGGAGCCCCAGGAGAGGAAAATGAGGTGCGTTTTAGAAACCTTTCCCGATCATATGGTATACCATCTGCTGGATTCCCCATGCATGGTTTAGCTGTAGGAAGATTCCCTTCAACCTGGAGTGTTGGGACCCTTGGAATGAGTAGTATGAAGTATTGCATTAAACTTTCGGCAGTTGCTCACCAAAGCTCACCAATGCTCTCAGCCCCAAGTGTCCAGCCTTATGTCTTATCCAGCTGTGGGTTTATATGTGGTCATTACAGGTTGCATCACAGCCCCTGAGCGAATTTTGTAAGAATTTTTCTCTCTTTCATTGTTTCTGCGTTTTGGTTTTAAAATTTATTTCTATAATGGGGTTTAGCTCATTTTCACTGCTGTGTTTGTGCCGCTCTGCACACACTTGATTCCCTTATGGAGATATATCAATACATGGGTTTTAAGATTCTTATTACTCAGATATATTTCTCTGCGGTGTATAGGGTGTGTTGAGGCCAGTTCATTGAGCAAGGTGTAGATCTTGTCTAATACCTATTTGGTTTATTGAACGGTATCTGTGCTAATTTCAAACTCTGGTTTTATGCATCACCCCACCTCTCCTTTCCCCTTAAGCTGACATAAGTGTGTTTTCTAAATGTGAGACACTGTTCTGTTTTGTAATTCATTTTTTGTGCAGCCATATTTATCCTCCCTCTATAAGTGATATCTTATGATATGTTTCTTTTTCTGTTTGACTTATTTCAAGTAGTATTATCGGACCTAAATCCACTCTTTATCCTTCTACTAGCCTTATTACATTGATTTCATGGTGAAGAGATATTCCATTGTACATAAGTACCACATTTTCTTTATCCATTGTTCTCTTTCCTGGGATATTTAAGGTGTACTGAAGTTGAGGTTCTTGTAAACAGAGTAGCCCTAAACTGTGGTGTGCTTGTGTCTTGTTGATTTTTAGACTTCCCTAGATATACTTCCATGATTGGAAGTGCCCTATGCTCTGTAGCTCTGTTTTTTAGATGATTTAGGAACCACCATACACTTCTCCAGAGTGGCTCTCGGCAGTTCACACACTGTCCATCAGCGTATAAAGGCTCCCTGTTCTCCATGGCCTGTCCTGCATTTCTGGTTTTTACAATTTTTTCGGATGGCCCTTTTGACCGGTGGGAAATGAGACTTCTTTGTTGTGCACATTTGCATTGCTTGCTTGCTTGGTTGCCCATAAAGTGCGTATGCGTTTTTTCCTGGATATATTCAGGAAAAAACGCATACTCCCTTTTGGGCCAACTACATCATTGTCGAAATTCTGCCGCTTTTCATGTACTTTAAGGACGAGTCCAATCTATCTCTTGAAATCTGTTTCTTGCAATTCTGTCTTGCATTCAGATCCTCTTCTTTGCCTTACCTCAACATATTTTTGGACGTTAGTTTTCATTTATAACTCTGCAGGTTTGTGAATTGCAGTGACCCTGAGCTCCATTTTTTAAGTTGCTCTTTTGTGAGCTGGCCTCAAAGCCGCAGGATTGCTTCAGGCCCTATTTTGGCTCCGGTGAGGCGGGCTGAGCCTTTTTTTAATTCTTACTCTTAATGGGAAATTAGAGTGACATGTGCCCGTCCAAACCCCTACAACTATTCTCTCATTGGTTCCCCCTCTTCCCGTTCATCCTCCTCACAATTTGCAAAATGTGTGAAACAGACGTTTAAATGTGCTGATTCTCTAAGTGGGGAGATTCTAAGTAACGTGGCTGGAATGATGAACAGGAGCACCAGGAGAGGATAAATGAGGTGCATTTTAGACACATCTCCCGATCACATGGTGTTTTCCATGCATGTTTTCCATGCATGTTTTAGCTGTAGGAAGATTCCTTGAACCTGCAGATTTGGGACCCATTGAATGGGTACCAGGTAGTATTACTTTAAAGGGTGTGCATTTCCTCACCCAACCTCACATTTCTCTTAGCGCGAACAGTTTCCAGCCTTATGTCTCATCCTGCTGTGGGTCTAGATGTGTTCAATCCATGTTGCATCACCGTCCCTGAGGAAAAGTTGTAAGAGGTTTTCTCTGTCTCTCTGTCGTTTATTTTTTTCAATTTATTACTATATTGGTTACAACTGATTTTCAAAGCTCTGTTTCTTGCTGCTGTACATCCACTTGATTCACGTACAGAGAGACATCAATAAATTCTTTTTCAGATTCTTACCAGTCATAGATATTCTTTTCCGGTGACTTGAGTGTGCTGAGTGCAGTTCTTTTAGCTACCGTGTAGGCCTTGTTGATTATCAGTTTGGTATTTGGAATGGTATCTTTGCTAATTTCAACCTCCTGGATGATGCCTCACCCCTCCCCACCTTTCCCGTTTAGCAGCCTTATGCGTGTTTTCTACATATTTGACTATGTTTTTGTTTTGTAATTTATTTCATGTGTAGCCATTTTGGATTCCACCTTTAAGTGATATCTTATGATATGTGTCTTTTTCTTTTTGAATTATGTCACTTAGAATGATCATACGTAACTCCTCCGGAGTTGTTACAACTGGCCATATTTCATTGATTTCCAGGCTGAGTAATATTCCACTCTACATAAGTACCACATCTCTATCCATTTTTTCCCTCCAGAGACATTTAAGTTATATCCTAGTCGAGGATCTTTTAAACAGAGAGGCAGTAAACATTGGGGTGCCTGTGTCCTCTCGATTTTTGTTTTTCCCAAGATATACGCCCATGAGTGCAAGTGCCCTATGCTCTGTAGCTCATTTTTTAGATGCTTTAGTAAACACAATACACTTCTCCAGAATGGCCGTTGGCAATATACATTTCCACTATAAGCCTCACAGGGCTCCCTCTTCTCCTTGCCCTGTCCTGCATTTCTGGTGTTTACACTTTATGAGGATGGCTTTTCTGACTGATGCGAAGTGATATCTTTTGTAGTATTGATTTCCAGTGCCCACCTGTTTGGTTGGCTAAAAAAGTGTATGCCCTTTTCTTGAATATATACAGAAAAAAACGCATACAGCCTTTTTGGCCAACTGCAATGTTGGCAATGTTCAGCCCCTTTTCTTGTGCTTAATGGCGAGTCCTTTCTACCTCCTCAAATCCCTTTCCTGCCATTCTCCCTTGCTTACCAATCCTTTTCTTTGACTTTCCTCAAGACATTTTTCAGTGATAGATATTTTCAACTCTGCAGTTTCGTGAATTTTACTGCCCCTGAGTTCCATTGTTCAACTTGTGTTTATGGGAACTGGCCACAAAGCAGTGGGATTTCCTCAAGCCCTATACTGTTTCCATGGGCAACCCTAGCCTTTGGTCAATTCGTCTTCCTGATTGGAAATTAGAGTGACATGTGCCTGTCTGAACACCTAGGACTTGTCTCTCATTGTTCCTCATCCTTCTGCTTCATCCTCTGGGCAAATTCCAAACTGTACGCAACAGGATGTTGACAGTACTGACATCTCCAAGTGGGGAGACTGTTAGTAAAGACGCTGGAGGGGTGAACCCGAGCACCAGGAGATGAGGAGATGAGATGCCTTTTCCAAATTCTTCCCGATCAGACGGTATACCATCCTCTGGGTGTGACAGACATGTTTTAGCAGTAGGAAGGGTCCCATTCATGTAAGGAGAACACCAGGGCTTTTTCAAAATCAGTGTCTCCCCGAAACCCAAACTGGGGAAATTTTTAAGCTACGGCTACACATATGTTCATTAAGGGCCTTGGGAAGTAGGCAGAGTCCAAACTTTAGATGATTGAAGTCTTCAGGGTCAGAAGCACTCACCACCGGCTTCCCTTAGGTTACACTTTAACTGTCATTGATAGATGATGTCAATAAAAATATCTATTCTTTTTCCGATTATTTCCCCTTATAGGTTATTGCAAAATATTGAGTGTAGTTCCCTGTGCTATACAGTAGTTCCTTGTTGATGATCTATTTTATACATAGCAGTGTGTATGTTTTAATTCCAAACTGTTAATTTATCCCTCCTCCCACCTTTCCCCTTTGGTAATAATAAATTATAAGATTTTATACTTCTCAGAAATGGGGGAGCTGAAAGAGAGGTATCATTTTCAATGGAAAAGCATTTAAAACAAGATTGAAGCTTTAACCAAGATTATTAGATGTACATCCTTGGAAAGAAATCACTTCATTTCTCTAATATTGACCTGACAAATAAGACAAACCTTTTCACTGAACTTGCTTATAATAAAGTGATGGAAATATCAAATGGAAGTGTTAGAAACATCTTATTTTACCCGAGCCTTATAAACTGTTCTATGTTAACTACAGTTTGGCTCACACATCTGTTCATTGAAGTTACAGTAGTCTCAATTTCTGTTACTGATCCTCCAGAGTGGACCCCAACAAGTGTCCCCCTGCCCAGTGTCATTGGGGCCAACAGATCGAGACTGAGTTTGGTTCACAAGCAAAGGAAACTTTATATTTTGATCAGAGAATGGAGAGGTGAGAGCATGCACTACCCCGTGGGCTGTGGGCTGGGCTGCTGTGTAGAGATCCTGTCAGAGTCAGTGGGAGGGAGGGGGCGGAGCTCTCGAGGGCCGGGTTGGCTGCAGCTCAGGCTCTATATCTCGGAGTCTGCACTGGGCCCCAGGAGCTGAGGTGTCGACCCAGCCATTCTGCACTAGGAAATCTGGTCTGAAGTGCCGGGTGTGGAACCTCTGTATGCGGGACCCTAGGAGCACGTGAAATTAGACAAAGCACAAAGGATAAAAAAGGTCAGACTTGACTTTATTGCCCAGATTCTATTTTTATCTCCCAGGGATTTTTAATGGGCTTTGCTGGGGACAAACCCCTCCTCTGCCTTTTGTCCCATTCCTCATTCTTGGAGTGCTGAGGGTGCAGACCCTTCTTCTGTAACTGCTGAGTGCTGAGTTGGGAGCCCTCATACCAGGGGACGAGGGTCAGAACTTCTCCCCAGCAGCCTCCAGGTGACGTTGATTGGCCCCAGGACCCCTGCCTCCCTGCTCGTCCGCCTGAGCACCAGCATTGGAAGTGTTATAGATTCTAATGACCTTTAAGGGTCCAGGAAAGAGATGTGCAGAGACGCTGTGGGGGCCGGTTTCACCCCGCCCCACATTTGTTCGGCCACCTTAGGCTGACCGTTTCTGCCAGCCTAGATGCTCTGTCCAGTAGTCTGCTCTTTCTTCAATTAGGTCCCTGAATTAACGTAAAAACAGCACCAGGTGTCAGAGCCCTTCCCGCTCAACTCCCAGACAGTCCAGGGTCAGTGGTGATCAAGGACCATGATGGCCACTGAGTCAACAGCCTTTTGAAGTAAACAGGAGTCCAGCCGGTCTTATTGGCCACCATCATCACGGTGTCTGTAGGCTTTTCTATGGTGACAGTGTGATATACGGTTCCCCCGCCAAGATTATTAGCTCCCCTCCGGGTGCAGTAAGTCCTGCAAGCAGTAGTCTACTCCTTCGGGACACACTATTGTTGTTTTATGAGAGAAACTCCAGGTCAAGTGATGTTCACATGAGTCGTCATGGTGCCCTGCTGCCCCCGGTTATCTCTCTGGATGTTGGAGTTGGAGGGCCTCCTCACTCGAGGTCGGTGTGCCCACGGAGCGAACCCTGCAACTTCAGGGCATGGTTGGTGATTAGGATCACCACGTGGGGTCCTTTTCCCTTAGGAGGGAGGTGGCCTTTTGGGCTGCTGATTTCCAGGTTTTTAGATACCGCCAGTATCTTGGCCAGATGTGGCAGTGGGCCAAGCCCCTTGGTGACTGTAGTTTATCCTACCTGGATGGCATTCTTGCGTTGTTCCATTTCAAGTGGTCCCAGTTTTTGCACTAATTCTCCAATGGCGATTCACCTTTCACCGGGAATGGAAAGGTCAAAGGGTTTAGCTCAATTAGGGAGTTCCAGGGCAAGGGTCTGAATTGACTGCTCTTTCCATTCTTGAAAGGCCACTTCTGGATTCTGTTCAAAAGGATCATCATCTTTTCCTTTCAGTGTTTCATATAGAGGCCCAGCTAGTAGACTGTAGTTAGGGATCCAGAAGCAGCAAACTCTGGCCTCCCCAGGAACCCCTAAGCTGTCTTCTCGTTTTAGAAAGGGGTAAGGCTGCAAATGGTTTCTTCCCTTTCCTGGGATGGGCTTCTCCGACCTTGTGTGAGAATGAAGCCCAGGCAGGTCACCGCAGTCTGTGATATTTGAGCTTTTTCTTGGACAACTTCTATCCTTTATTGGCTTGGTAGTTCAGAGGCCTCCTTAGTAGGGCTGGCGATCAGAATGTCGTCTGCATATTGAAGGAGGGTTTCCTTTTCCAGAGGTAGAACTTTTCGGTCTTTAGCTAAGCTTTCCCCAAAGATGGTGTGGGAATTTTTGAACCCTTGGGGCAAGACGGCCCGGAAGTATTGTTTTAGTTGTATGTTGAGTCCTGCCACTCACAAGCCAAAATTTCTTGTGACTCTGGGACTAATGGAATACAAAAGAAGGCATCATTGAAGACTAATACAGAATACCATGTCCTGGTGGTTGGTAGAATGACCAGCAGGGTGTAGGAATTAGGAGCAACTGGAGGTATATCCTCGGTGGCTTCACTGACTGTCCTGACATCCTTTACCAGGTCCCCAGCAGCCCATGGAGCTCTCGTGGTCAGGCCAATCCCAGGATATGGAGCTCTCCTGGGCAGGTACCCCACCCCCAAGCCAGCCCACGGGGCTCTCGTGGTCAGGCCCCTCCCAGGATACAGAGCTACCCTTGCAGGTACCGTGGCAGGGCTGGGCACACAGGAACCGTGCACATAGCCCTCATTGAAGAGCACCCCCAGCTCACCTGTCGCTCAGAGCTGACACAGAGCACCTCAGAGCAGGATTTGAACTAACAAACAGCAGCTCCGACAGGTCTGTGACCCTGGGCATCACTCTGTGTGGCCTCCCTCCACCTGGTCTTCCAGAGACTTCCACTGCACCCGGGGCACCAGGCCTCTGTCTCCAACCACCACCCACCCCTCCTCTCCCTGACTCCTGGGTTCCTCTCATTAGGAGAGGGTTTTCTTGAAGTTGTCTCCCACTCATGGGCCAGATAAAATGATTAGAAAACAAGCCAAAGCTGCAGCCCCTTGTCTATCCTGACTCTCAGGAGCCCACACCTGTTCCTTGGACCTGGCCGGTTCAGCAAGTTCCATTTTCTGCAACTGTGAGCCCCTGAGGGGTGACGATTGGCTGACCTGGGCAGCCTTACGGTGCCGGCCAGCCCTCCCCAGGTGTGCCTGGGTTGAGATCAATATAAATACCACTCCAGGCAGCAAGAGCCCCTGCAGCTGTGTCTGACGCCATTTTCTCTGCCCTGTCAGCAGTCTCGGGGCTGGGCTGGTGGGAGGGAGTGAGAGGCCACGGCTTTGTGGGTGGCCCAGTGTGAGTGGGGCTCTGCTGGACTTTCTGCAGCAGTTGCCAGGCTGCCACCTGCTAAAGAAGAGGATGTGTCACCCATACCTGCTGCTGGAATTGCTCCCTGGGCAGAGGTGAGGAAGGAAAAAAGCAGTGGGGGCAGGGACAGGACGGGTATCTCAGGCAGGGAAATGGAAATCTTCCAGAAGAGCACCCAGGGCCAGGACCATCCTGGCTGGCCTGCAGGCACCAAGTCAGCTGGCATGCTGTCACTCGTGTGGCTCCATGGCCCTTCCTCTAGGCTTTCAAGTCCTTGTATATATTCAGGTGTTTTACCTGGGAAGGGTGGGAACAGTTCAGCAGCAACTGGCCTGGGGCTCAGCTCACGTTTACTCACAGATGCCTCGGCACAGTGCCCCAGCTTTGCAATGAGGACGCTTGTTGTGTGGGGGCTGCTGGCTGAATGGGAGACGATTCCCCACCACTGACCAACTTCAGAATTGTTTACAACTGGAGCAAGTGCCCTGATACGGTTTTCCTCTGAGTAACTGGTGGGTTCTGTTTTTTTTTTCTCTTTTTTGTTTTTGGTTCAAGGTAGATTTTATTCCTCTTTTTTGTATTTACAGATATAAGCATGGAAATAATTTATTCATATAAATACATGTATGTGAAGGGAATAATTGTTTTTTCTGTTTTATTTTTTAAATTTTATTTCTTTTTAATTTTGAATTTTATTTTATATTTTTATACAGCAGGTTCTTATTGGTTATCTATTTTATACATATAAATGTTTACATGCCAATCCCAATCTCTCAACTCCTCCCACCACCACCACCCCCAAGAGCTTTCCCCCCTTGTTGTCCATACGATTGTTGTCTACATCTGTTGCTCTATTTATGCCTTGCAAAACGGTTAATCTGTACAGTTTTTCTAGGTTCCACATATATGCATGAATATACAAGATTTGTTTTTCTCTTTCTGACTTACTTCACTCTGTATGACAGTCTCTAGATCCATCGACGTCTCTACAAATGACCCAATTTCATTCCTTTCATGGCTTAGTAATATTCCATTTTATATATGTACCACATCTTTATGCATTGGTCTGTCTGTGGGCATTTAGGTTGCTTCCATTACCTCGATATTGTAAATAGTGATGCAATGAACATTACGGTGAATGTCTCTTTTTGATTTATTGTTTTGTCTGGGTATATGTCCAGTACTGGGATTGCTGTATCATATGGTAATTCTATTATTAGTTTCTTAAGAAACTCCATATTGTTCTCCATAGTGACTGTATCAATTTATATTCCCAACAATAGTGGAAGAGGCTTCCTTTTCTCCACACCCTTTCCAGCATTTGTTGTTTGTAGATTTTCAGATGATGCCCATTCTAACAGGTGTGAGGTGATACCTCATTGTTGAGTCCATTTCGATGAACAAGGGGTAGGTCTTGTCTATTACATATTTGGCTTATGGAACGGTATCTGTGCTAATTTCAAACTCTGGTTTTATGCAGCACCCCAACTCACCTTTCCCCTTAAGCAAGCATAAGTTGGTTTTCTAAACTTGAGACCCTGTTCTGTTTTGTAATTCAGTTCATGTGTAGCCAAGTTTACATTCCGTGCATTAGTGATACCTTATGATGTTTCTTTTTCTGTGTTACTTATTTCACTTAGAATCACCGTGCCTCAATCCACTCATTATGCTGGTACAGGCCTGGTGACACAGATTTCATTGCTGAGTGATATTGCATTGTACATAAGTACCACAACTTCTTTATCCAGTTTTTGCTCTCTGTGATATTGAACTTGGACCGTAAACGAGGTTCTTGTAAACAGAGCCGTCCCAAATTTTGGGGTGGCTGTGTCTTTTTGATTTTAATTTCCCTAAGCTATAGGACCATAAGTGGAAATGCCCTAGACTCTGTTGCTTTGTTTTTCAGATGTATCAGGAAACACCATACACTTCTCCAGAGTGGCTGTTGGCAATTTACATCCCGCCCATCAGCATAACAAGGCTCCTTTTTCCCCATGGCCTGTCTTGCCTTTCTGGATTTTACACTTTTTTCAGATGGCCCTTTAGACCGGGGGGAAGTGACACTTCATAGTAGTTCGGATTTCCATTGCAAGCTTGCTTGGTTTGCCAAAAAGTGTGTATGTGTTTTTTCCTGAATATATTCAGGAACAAACTCATACGCCCTTTTTTTGCCAAGTGCATCATTGTCGATGTTCTGCCTCTTTTCCTATGCTTTAAATGCAAATCCAGTCTACCTCCTGAAATCGGTTTCCTGAAATTCTGCCCCACTTTCAAGTCCTCTTGGCAGCCTTACTTCAATATATTTTTGGACGTTATCTGTCATTTATAACTCTGCAGGTTTGTGAATTACAGGGTCCCTGAGCTCCTTTCTTCAACTCGCTTTCTTGTGAGCTGGCCGCAAACCCGCAAGACTGCTTCAGGCCCTAATCTGCTTCTGGCAGGGCACGCTGAGCCTTTGGTTAATTCCTCTTCCTGGTGGGAAATGAGTGTTAAATATGCCCGTCCAGACACCTACCTCACTCTCAACCCCTTGGTGATGTGGGTCCTCTGGTTTGTGGCCACCTTTGCTGGGTTCCTCACCTTTCGATGATGTGGCCCCACTAGTGTGAGGACACTCCTGCCTGGTTCTCATCTACGTGGTTATGTGGACCCCCTGGTGAGAGTCTGTTCCTGGCTGTGTTCCTCACCCTTCTGTGAGGGAGGTCACTGCTGATAGGTCACTCCTGCATGGCTGGCACACATTGCCTTGGTGAAGTCAGCCATGTGGTGGCAGTAGGAGCGTGCTGAGGATCTCCTCCCCTCGTTGATGAGGGCCCTCTTGCGTCAGGCCCTAACTGCTGGGCTCACCAACTTTTCTTAGTGAGCCCAATGATGCTTGGGCACTCCTCTTAGGATCCCATCTCGATGGGGATGTGGGCCTTCTGCTCTGAAGTCCCAACGGCTGGGTTGTTCACATTTTCATGATGTGGGCTCTCTGGTGTTAGTTCACAGAGGCCTGGATCCCATAGCCTCTGTGCTCTTGGCCACCTGTTGGGAGGTTCCAACTGCTGGATTCCTCACTTTTTTAATTTTTTGGGTCTTCTGTTGTGAGGATCCTCCTGCCTGCCTCACTCCCAGCCCCTTCGTGATGTGTGTCGTCTGGTCTGAGGCCACATGTGCTGGGTTCCTCACCTTTCGATGATGTGGGACCAATGGTCTTAGGAGACTCCTGCCTGGTTCACATCCCCTTGGTGATGTGGGCCCTCTGTTGAGAGTCTGATCCTGGCTGGGTTCCTCACCCATCTGTGAGGTGGGCCGTCTGCTGTGAGGTCACTCCTGCCTGGCTTGCTCACCTCGCCTTGTGGACATGAGCCCTCTGGTGGCACTTGGAGCCTGCTGGGAGCCTCCTCCCCTCGGTGATGAGGGCCCTCTGGCGTCAGGCCCTAACTGCTGGTCTCCCCACATTTTGTGATGTGCGCCCAGTGGTGCGAGGACACTCCAGCCAGGTTCACCTCCCCATTGGGATGTGGGCCTTCTGCTCTGAGGTACCAATGCCTGGGTTGCTCACAGTTTCATGATGTGGGCTCTCTGCTATTAGTTCACTCCTGCCTGCATCCCATAGCTTCTGTGCTCTCGGCCACCTGCTGGGAGGTTCCAACTGCTGGATTCCTCACCTTTCTTATTCTTTGGGCCCTCTGTTTTTAGGCTACTCCTGCCTGCCTCACTCCCATTCCCTTTGTGATATGTGTCCTCTGATTTGAGGCCACATGTGCTGGGTTCCGCACCTTTCGATGATGTGGCCCCACTGGAGGGAAGACAGTCCTGACTGGTTCCCATCCCCTTGCTGATGTGGGCCCTCAGGTGAGAGTCTGATCCTGGCTGGGTTCCCCACCCGTCTGTGAGGTGGCCCCTCTGCTGTGAGGTCATTCATGCCTGTCTGGCACACGTCACCTTGGCGACGTGGGCCCTCTGGTGGCAGTTGGAGTGTGCTGGGATCCTCCTCCCCTCAGTGATGAGGGCCCTCTTGCCTTAGGCCATAACTGCTGGGCTCCCCACATTTTCTGATGTGTGCCAAGTGAGTGAGGACACTCTTGCCAGGTTCCCATCCCCATGGGGATATGGGCCTTCTGCTCTGAGGTCAAAACGGCTGGCTTGCTCACAGTACCATGATGTGGGCCCTCTGCTGTGAGTTCACTCCGGCAAGGATCCCTTATCATCGGTGCTCTGAGCCGCCTGCTGGGAGGTTCCAACTGCTGGATTCCTCAACTTTTTTATTCTATGTGCCCTCTGTTGTGAGGCTCCTCCTGCCTGCCTCACTGCCAGCCCCTTGGTGATGACTGTCCTATGGCTTGAGGCCACATGTGCTGCGTTCCTCACCTTTCGATGATGTGGCCCCACTCGTGTGAGGACACTCCTGCCTGGTTCCCATCCCCTTGGTGAGGTGGGCCCTCTGGCGAGAGTCTAATCCTGGCTGGGTTCCTCAACGTTCTGTGAGGTAGGCCCTCTGCTGTGAGGTCACTCCTGCCTGGCTGGCACACGTCACCTTGGAGACGTGAGCCCTCTGGTGGCAGTTGGAGCGTGCAGGGTGCCTCCTCCTCTCGGTGATGACGGCCCTCTGGCATCAGGCCCTAAATGGTGGGCTCCCCACATTTTCTGATGTGCGCCCAGTGGTGCGAGGACACTCCAGCCAGGTTCCCATTCCCATGGGAATGTGGGCCTTCTGCGCTGAGGTCCCAACGCCTGGGTTGCTCACAGTTTTATGATGTGGGCCCTCTGCTGTGAGTTCACTGCGGCCTGGATCCCATAGCCTCGGTGTTCTGAGCCGCCTGCTGGAAGGTCTAAATGCTGGAATCCTCACGTTTTTTATATTATGTGCCCTGTGTTGTGAGGCTACTCCTGCCTGCCTCACTCCAAGGCCCTTGGTGATGTGGGTCCTCTGGTTTGAGGACACATGTGCTGGGTTCCTCACCTTAAGATGATGAGGCCCCACTGGTGTGAGGATAATCCTGACTGGTTCCCATCCCCTTTGTGATGTGGGCCCTCTGGTGAGAGTCTGATCCTGGCTGGGTTCCTCACCCATCTGTGAGGTGGGCCCTCTACTATCAGGTAACTCTTGCCTGGCTTGCTCACCTCGCCTTGTTAACATGAGCCCTCTGGTGGCACTTGGACCCTGCTGGGAGCCTCCTCACCTCTGTGATGAGGGCCCTCTGACGTCAGGCCCTAACTGCTGGGCTCCCCAACTTTTCTTAGTGAGCCCAGTGATGCTCGGGCACTCCTCTTAGGTTCCCATCTCCATGGGGATGTGGGCCTTCTGCTCTGAGGTTCCAACGGCTGGGTTGATCACAATTTCATGATGTGGGCTCTCTGGTGTTAGTTCACTGTGGCCTGGATCCCATAGCCTCTGTGCTCTTGGCCGCCTGCTGGGAGGTTCCAACTGCTGGATTCCTCACTTTTTTAATTTTTTAGGCCCTCTGTTGTGAGGATCCTCCTGCCTGCCTCACTCCCAGCCCCTTCGTGATGTGTGTCGTCTGGTTTGAGGCCACATGTGCTGGGTTCCTCACCTTTCGATGATGTGGGACCAATGGTCTTAGGAGACTCCTGCCTGGTTCACATCCCCTTGGTGATGTGGGCCCTCTGTTGAGAGTCTGATCCTGGCTGGGTTCCTCACCCTTCTGTGAGGTGGGCCGTCTGCTGTGAGGTCACTCCTGCTTGGCTTGCTCACCTCGCCTTGTGGACATGAGCCTTCGGTGGCACTTGGAGCCTGCTGGGAGCCTCCTCCCCTTGGTGATGAGGGCCCTCTGGCGTCAGGCCCTAACTGCTGGGCTCCCCACATTTTGTGATGTGCGCCCAGTGGTTCGAAGACACTCTATCCAGGTTCACATCCCCATTGGGATGTGGGTCTTCTGCTCTGAAGTCCCAACGGCTGGGTTGTTCACAGTTTCATGATGTGGGCTCTCTGCTGTTAGTTCACTCTGGCCTGGATGCCATAGCCTCTGTGCTCTGGGCCGCCTGCTGGGAGGTTCCAACTGCTCGATTCCTCAACTTTTGTATTCTATGGGTCCTGTGTTGCGATGCTCCTCCTGCCTGCCTCACTCGCAACCCCTTCGTGATGTGGGTCCTCTGGTTTGAGGCCACATGTGCTGGGTTCCGCAACTTTCAATGATGTGGCCCCACTGGTGTGAGGACACTCCTGCCTGGTTCCCATCCCCTTGGTGATGTGGGCCTTCTGGTGACAGTCTTATCCTGGCTGGGTTCCTCACTCTTCTGTGAGGTAGGCCCTCTGCTGTGAGGTCAATCCTGCCTGACTTGCACACATCACCTTGGCGACGTGGGCCCTCTGTTGGCACATGGAACCTGCTGGGAGCCTCCTGCCCTCGGTGATGACGGCCCTCTAGCATCAGGCCATAACTGCTGGGCTCCCCACGTTTTCTGATGTGAGCCCAGTGATGCCAGGACACTCCTGTCAGGTTCCCATCCCCATGGGGATGTGGGCTTTCTGCTCTGAGGTCCCAACGCCTGGGTTGCTCACAGTTTCATGATGTGGGCTCTCTGGTGTTAGTTCACTCCTGCCTGCATCCCATAGCTTCTGTGCTCTCGGCCGCCTGCTGGGAGGTTCCAAATGCTGGATTCCTCACCTTTTTTATTCTTTGGGCCCTCTGTATTTAGGCTACTCCTACCTGCCTCACTCCCATCCCCTTTGTGATGTATGTCCTCTGATATGAGGCCGCATGTGCTGGGTTCCTCACCTTTCGATGATGTGGCCCCACTGGTGGGAGGACAGTCCTGACTGGTTTCCATCCCCTTGGTGTTGTGGGCCCTCTGGCGAGAGTCTCATCCTGCCTCGGTTCCTCACCCTTCTGTGAGATAGGCCCTCTGCTGTGAGGTCACTACTGCCTGGCTGACGCATGCCTCCTTGTAGACGTGGGCCCTCTGTTGGCAGTTGGAACCTGCTGGGAGTCTCCTCCCCTCAGTTATGAGGGCCCCCTGGCGTCAGGCCCTAACTGCTGGGCTCCTAACATTTTCTGATATGTGCTAAGTGGTGCGAGGCCACTCCTGCCAGGTTCCCATCCCAATGGGGATGTGGGCCTTCTGTTCTGAGGTCCCAACGGCTGGGCTGCTCACAGGTTCATGATGTGGGCCGTCTGTTGTGAGTTCACTGCGGCCTGGATCTCATAGCCTCGGTGCTCTGGGCCACTTGCTGGGAGGTTCCAACTGCTGGATTCCTCAACTTTTATATTCTATGGACCCTGTGTTGTGAGGCTGGTCCTGCCAGCCTCGTTCCGAACCCCTTAGTGATGTGGTTCCTCTGGTTTGAGGCTACATGTGCTGGGATCCTCACCTTTCGATGATGTTGTCCCACTGGTTTGGGGACACTCCTGCCTTGTTCCCATCCCCTTGGTGATGTGGACCCTCTGGTGAGAGTCTGATCCTGGCTGTGTTCCTCACCCTTCTGTGAGGTGGGCCCTCTGCTGTGAGGTCACTCCTCACCTTTCTTATTTTTGGGCCCTCTTTTGTGAGGCTCCTCCTGCCTGCCTCACTCCCAGCCCCTTGATGATGGGTGTCCTATGGTTTGAAGCCACATGTTCTGGGTTCCTCAGCTTTAGATGATGTGGCCCTACTCATGTGAGGACACTCCTGCCTGGTTCGAATCCATTTGGTGATGTGGGCCCTCTGGTGCGAGTGTGATCCTGACTGGGTTCATCACACTTCTCTGAGGTGGGCCCTCTGCTGTGAGGTCATTCGTGCCTGGTTGGCACACATCACCTTGGCGACGTCAGCCCTCTGGTGGCAGTTGGAGCCTGCTGGGAGCCTCCTTCCCTTGGTGATGAGGGTCCTCTGGCGTCAGGCCCTAACTGCTGGTCTCCCAAAATTTTCTGATACGTTCTCAGTGGTGCGAGGACACTCCTACCAGATTTATATCCCCATGGGGATGTGGGCCTCCTGCTCTGAGGTCCCAATGGCTGGGTTGCTCAGTTTCATGACATGGGCCCTCTTCTGTGAGTTCACTGTGGCCTGGATCCCATAGCCTCGGTGCTCTGGGCCGCCTGCTGGGAGGTTCCAACTGCTGGATTCCTCACTTTTTTGTTCTATGGGCCCAGTGTTGTGAGGCTACTCCTGCCTGCCTCACTCCGAGGCCCTTGGTGATGTGGGTCCTCTGGTTTGAGGACACATGTGCTGAGTACCTCACCTTTCGATGATGTGGCCCCACTGGTGTGAAGACACTCCTGCCTGGTTCCCATCCCCTTGGTGATGTGGGCCCTCTGGTGAGAGTCTGATGTTGGCTGATTTTCTCACCCTTCTGTGAGCTGGGACCTCTGCTGTGAGGTAACTCCTGCCTGGCTTGCTCACGTTGCCTTGACAACGTGAGCCTTCAGGTGGCAGTTGGAGCCTGCTGGGAATCTCCTCCCCTCGGTTATGAGAGCTCTGGATAAAACACATATGCCCTCTTTTGCCAAGTGCATTATTTTCCAAGTTCTGTCTCTTTTCCTATGCTTTAAGAGCGACTCCCGTGTACCTTCTGAAATCGGTTTCCAGCAATTCTGCACCGTTTTCAAGTCCTCTTCGCAGCCTTACTTCAGTATAATTTTGGATGATACCTGTCATTTATAACTCTGCAGGTTTGTGAATTACAGTGCCCCTGAGCTCCTTTCTTCAACACGCTTTCTTGTGAGCTGGCCGCAACACCGCAGGATTGCTTCAGGCCCTAGTGTGGTTCTGGCATGGCTCACTGAGCGTTTGGTTAATTCCTCTTCCTGGTGGGAAATGAGAGTTAAATTTGCCCGTCCAGACTCCTCCAGCTAGTCTCTCATTGGTTCTCCCTATTCCTGTTCATTTTACGCAGAAATTGCCAACTGGGCCAAACAGGAGGTTAAAGGCACTGACTCTCCAAGTGGGGAGAGTGTTAGTAAAGCGTCTGGAATGTTGCACCCGAGTACCAGGGGACGAAAACTGAGACACATTTGAACACGTTTCCCGATCACACGGTGGATCATCCTCTGGGTTCCACATGCATGTTTTAGCTGAAAGAAAAATCCCTTAAACCTGGAGAGTTGAGAACCATGGAAGGGGTACCATGCAATATGACTTCAAAGGGTCTGCATTTGCTCACCGAACCTCACCAATCCTATCACTGCTGCGTTTATGCCGCTGTACACACGCTGGATTCTCTTTCGGAGACATATAAATCCATAGGTTTTAAGATTCTTACTAGTCAGGTATATTCTTAGGCGTTTAATATGGGGTGTTGAGTCCACTTCGTTGAGCAAGCAGTAGCTCTTGTCTATTACATATTTGGCTTATGGAAAGGTATCTGTGCTAATTTCAATCTCTGGTTTTATGCAGCACCCCAACTCACCTTTCCCCTTAAGCAAGCATAAGTTGGTTTTCTACATTTGAGACCCTATTCTGTTTTGTAATTCAGTTCCTGTGTAGCCAAGTTTACATTCCGTGTATTAGTGATATCTTATGATGTTTCTTTTTCTGTGTGACATATTTCACTTAGAATCATCATACCTGAATCCACTCATTATGCTGCTATGGGCCTGATGACAGAGATTTCATTGCTGAGTGACATTGCAGTGTACGTTAGTACCACAACTTCCTTATCCATTTTTAGCTTTCTGCGATATTGAACTTGTACTGTAAATGAGGTTCTTGTAAACAGAGCCGTCCCAAACTTTGGGGTAGCTGTGTCTTTTTGATTTTAATTTCCCTAAGCTATAGGACCATAAGTGGAAGTGCCCTTGGCTCTGTTGCTTTGTTTTTTAGATGTTTCAGGAAACACCATACACTTCTCCAGAGTGGCTGTTGGCAATTTACATCCCGCCCATCAGCATAACAAGGCTCCCAGTTCTCCATGGCCTGTCCTACCTTTCTAGATTTTACACTTTTTTCAGATGGCCCTTTTGACCGGGGGGCAGTGAGACTTCATTGTAGTGGAGATTTCCTTTGCAAGCTTGCTTGGGTGGCCAAAAAGTGCATATGCGTTTTTTCCTGAATATATTCAGGAAAAAACGCATACGCCCTTTTTGGCCAAGTGCATCATTGTGGACGTTCTGCCTCTTTTCCTATGCTTTACATGCAATTCCAGTCTACCTCCTGAAATCGGTTTCCTGCTATTCTGTCCCACTTTCAAGTCCTCTTGGCAGCCTTACTTCAATATATTTTTGGACGATAGCTGTCATGTATAACTCTGCAGGTTTGTGAATTACAGGGCCCCTGAGCTCCTTTCTTCAACTCGCTTTCTTGTGAGCTGGCCGCAACACCGCAGGATTGCTTCAGGCCCTAGTGTGTTTCCGGTATGGCTCGGTGAGCCTTTGGTTAATTCCTCCTCCTGGTGGGAAATGAGAGTTAAATTTGCCCGGCCAGACACCTCCAGCTAGTCTCTCATTGGTTCTCCCTATTCCTGTTCATTTTCCGCAGAAATTGCCAACTGGGCCAAACAGGAGGTTAAAGGCACTGACTTTCCAAGTGGGGAGAGTGTTAGTAAAGCGTCTGGAATGTTGCACCCGAGTACCAGGGGACGAAAACTGAGACACATTTGAACACGTTTCCCGATCACACGGTGGATCATACTCTGGGTTCCACATGCATGTTTTAGCTGAAGGAAGAATACCTTAAACCTGGAGAGTTGAGAACCATGGAATGGGTACCATGCAATATGACTTCAAAGGGTCTGCATTTGCTCACCGAACCTCACCATTCCTATCACTGCTGCGTTTATGCCGCTGTACACACGCTTGATTCTCTTTCGGAGACATATCAATCCATAGGTTTTAAGATTCTTACTAGTCAGGTATATTCTTAGGCGTTTAATATGGGGTGTTGAGTCCACTTCGTTGAGCAAGCAGTAGCTCTTGTCTATTACGTATTTGGCTTATGGAAAGGTATCTGTGCTAATTTCAATCTCTGGTTTTATGCAGCACCCCAACTCACCTTTCCCCTTAAGCAAGCATAAGTTGGTTTTCTACATTTGAGACCCTATTCTGTTTTGTAATTCAGTTCCTGTGTAGCCAAGTTTACCTTCCGTGTATTAGTGATATCTTATGATGCTTCTATTTCTGTGTGACTTATTTCACTTAGAATCATCGTACCTGAATCCACTCATTATGCTGCTACGGGCCTGATGACATAGATTTAATTGCTGAGTGATATTGCATTGTACGTAAGTACCACAACTTCTTTATCCATTTTTCGCTTTCTGCGATATTGAACTTGTACCGTAAACGAGGTTCTTGTAAACGGAACCGTCCCAAACTTTGGGGTGGCTGTTTCTTTTTGATTTTAATTTCCCTAAGCTATAGGACCATAAGTAGAAGTGCCCTAGGCTCTGTTTCTTTGTTTTTTAGATGTTTCAGGAAACACCATACACTTCTCCAGAGTGTTTGTTGGCAATTTACATCCCGCCCCTCAGCATAACAAGGCTCCCAGTTCTCCATGGCCTGTCCTGCCTTTCAGGATTTTACACTTTTTTCAGATGGCCCTTTTGACCGGGGGGCAGTGAGACTTCATTGTAGTGAAGATATTCTTTGCAAGCTTGCTTGGTTGGCCAAAAAGGGCGTATGCGTTTTTTCCTGAATATATTCAGGAAAAAACGCATACGCCCTTTTTGGCCAAGTGCATCATTGTGGACGTTCTGCCTCTTTTCCTATGCTTTACATGCAATTCCAGTCTACCTCCTGAAATCGGTTTCCTGCAATTCTGCCCCGCTTTCAAGTCCTCTTGGCAGCCTTACTTCAATATATTTTTGGACGATAGCTGTCATTTAGAACTCTGCAGGTGTGTGAATTACAGTGCCCCTGAGCTCCTTTCTTCAACTCGCTGTCTTGTGAGCTGGCCGCAACACTGCAGGATTGCTTCAGGCCCTAGTGTGGTTCCGGCATGGCTCGCTGAGCCTTTGGTTAATTCCTCTTCCTGGTGGGAAATGAGAGTTAAATTTGCCCGTCCAGACACCTACAGCTAGTCTCTCATTGGTTCTCCCTATTCCTGTTCATTTTCTGCAGAAATTGCAAACTGGGCCAAACAGGAGGTTAAAGGCACTGACTCTCCAAGTGGGGAGAGTGTTAGTAAAGCATCTGGAATGTTGCACCCGAGTACCAGGGGACGAAAACTGAGACACATTTGAACACGTTTCCCGATCACACGGTGGATCATCCTCTGGGTTCCACATGCATGTTTTAGCTGAAGGAAGAATCCCTTAAACCTTGAGAGTTGAGAACCATGGAATGGGTACCATGCAATATGACTTCAAAGGGTCTTCATTTGCTCACCGAACCTCACAAATCCTATCACTGCTGCGTTTATGCCGCTGTACACACGCTTGATTCTCTTTCGGAGACATATATATCCATAGGTTTTAAGATTCTTACTAGTCAGGCATATTCTTAGGCGTTTAATATGGGGTGTTGTGTCCACTTCGTTGAGCAAGGAGTAGCTCTTGTCTATTACATATTTTTCTTATGGAAAGGTATCTGTGTTAATTTCAATCTCTGGTTTTATGCAGCACCCCAACTCACCTTTCCCCTTAAGCAAGCATAAGTTGGTTTTCTACATTTGAGACCCTATTCTGTTTTGTAATTCAGTTCCTATGTAGAGAAGTTTACATTCTGTGTATTAATGATATCTTATGATGTTTCTTTTTCTGTGTGACTTATTTCACTTAGAATCATCGTACCTGAATCCACTCATTATGCTGCTACTGGCCTGATGACATACATTTCATTGCTGAGTGATATTGCATTGTACGTAAGTACCACAACTTCTTTATCCATTTTTCGCCTTCTGCGATATTGAACTTGTACCGTAAACGAGGTTCTTGTAAACAGAGCCGTCCCAAACATTGGGGTGGCTGTGTCTTTTTGATTTTAATTTCCCTAAGCTATAGGACCATAAGTGGAAGTGCCCTAGGCTGTGTTGCTTTGTTTTTTAGATATTTCAGGAACCACCATACACTTCTCCAGAGTGGCTGTTGGCAATTTACATCCTGCCCATCAGCATAACAAGGCTCCCAGTTCTCCATGGCCTGTCCTGCCTTTCTGGATTTTACACTTTTTTCAGATGGCCCTTTTGACCGGGGGGCAGTGAGACTTCATTGTAGTGCAGATTTCTTTGCAAGCTTGCTTGGGTGGCCAAAAAGGGCGTATGCGTTTTTTCCTGAATATATTCAGGAAAAAACGCATACGCCCTTTTTGGCCAAGTGCATCATTGTGGACGTTCTGCCTCTTTTCCTATGCTTTACATGCAATTCCAGTCTACCTCCTGAAATCGGTTTCCTGCAATTCTGCCCCGCTTTCAAGTCCTCTTGGCAGCCTTACTTCAATATATTTTTGGACGATAGCTGTCATTTATATCTCTGCAGGTTTGTGAATTACAGTGCCCCTGAGCTCCTTTCTTCAACTCGCTTTCTTGTGAGCTGGCCGCAACACCGCAGGATTGCTTCAGGCCCTAGTGTGATACTGGCATGGCATGCTGAGCCTTTGGTTAATTCCTCTTCCTGGTGAGAAATGAGAGTTAAATTTGCCCATCCAGACACCTCCAGTTAGTGTCTCATTGGTTCTCCCTATTCCTGTTCATTTTCCTCCAAAATTGCAAACTGGGCCCAACAGCAGATTAAAGGCACTGACTCTGCACGTGGGGAGAGTGTTAGTAAAGCGTCTGGAATGTTGCACCCGAGTACCAGGGGACGAAATCTGAGACACATTTGAACACATTTCCCGATCACACGGTGGATCATACTCTGGGTTCCACATGCATGTTTTAGCTGAAGGAAGAATCCCTTAAACCTGGAGAGTTGAGAACCATGGAATGGGTACCATGCAATATGACTTCAAAGGGTCTGCATTTGCTCACCGAACCTCACCAATCCTTTCACTGCTGCGTTTATGCCGCTGTACACACGCTTGATTCTCTTTCGGAGACATATAAATCCATAGGTTTTAAGATTCTTACTAGTCAGGTATATTCTTAGGCGTTTAATATGGGGTGTTGAGTCCACTTCGTTGAGCAGGGAGTAGCTCTTTTCTATTACATATTTGTCTTATGGAAAGGTATCTGTGCTAATTTCAATCTCTGGTTTTATGCAGCACCCCAACTCACCTTTCCCCTTAAGCAAGCATAAGTTGGTTTTCTACATTTGAGACCCTATTCTGTTTTGTAATTCAGTTCCTGTGTAGCCAAGTTTACATTCTGTGTATTAGTGATATCTTATGATGTTTCTTTTTCTGTGTGACTTATTTCACTTAGAATCATCGTACCTCAATCCACTCATTATGCTGCTACTGGCCTGATGACATAGATTTCATTGCAGAGTGATATTGCATTGTACATTAGTACCACAACTTCTTTATCCATTTTTCGCTTTCTGTGATATTGAACTTGTACCATAAATGAGGTTCCTGTAAACAGAGCCGTCCCCAATTTTGGGGTGGCTGTGTCTTTTTGATTTTAATTTCCCTAAGCTATAGGACCATAAGTGGAAGTACCCAAGGCTCTGTTGCTTTGTTTTTTAGATGTTTCAGGAAACACCATACACTTCTCCAGAGTGGCTGTTGGCAATTTACATCACGCCCATTGGCATAAGAAAACTCCCAGTTCTCCATGGCCTGTCCTGCCTTTCTGGATTTTACTCTTTTTTCAGATGGCCCTTTTGACCGGGGAGCAGTGAGACTTCATTGTAGTGCAGATTTCCTTTGCAAGCTTGCTTGGGTGGCCAAAAAGTGCATATGCGTTTTTTCCTGAATATATTCAGGAAAAAACGCATACGCCCTTTTTGGCCAAGTGCATCATTGTGGACGTTCTGCCTCTTTTCCTATGCTTTACATGCAATTCCAGTCTACCTCCTGAAATCGGTTTCCTGCAATTCTGCCCCGCTTTCAAGTCCTCTTGGCAGCCTTACTTCAATATATTTTTGGACGATAGCTGTCATGTATAACTCTGCAGGTGTGTGAATTACAGGGCCCCTGAGCTCCTTTCTTCAACTCGCTTTCTCGTGAGCTGGCCGCAACAGTGCAGGATTGCTTCAGGCTCTAGTTTGGTACTGGCATGGCACGCTGAGGCTTTGGTTAATTCCTCTTCCTGGTGGGTAATGAGAGTTAAATTTGCCCGTCCAGACACCTCCAGCTAGTCTCTCATTGGTTCTCCCTATTCCTGTTCATTTTCTGCAGAAATTGCAAACTGTGCCAAACAGGAGGTTAAAGGCACTGACTCTCCAAGTGGGGAGAGTGTTAGTAAAGCGTCTGGAATGTTGCACCCGAGTACCAGGGGACGAAAACTGAGACACATTTGAACACGTTTCCCGATCACACGGTGGATCATACTCTGGGTTCCACATGCATGTTTTAGCTGAAGGAAGAATCCCTTAAACCTGGAGAGTTGAGACCCATGGAATGGGTACCATGCAATATAACTTCAAAGGGTCTGCATTTGCTCACCGAACCTCAACAATCCTTTGTCTGCTGCGTTTATGCCACTGTACACACGCTTGATTCTCTTTCGGAGACATATAAATCCATAGGTTTTAAGATTCTTACTAGTCAGGTATATTCTTAGGCGTTTAATATGGGGTGTTGAGTCCACTTCGTTGAGCAAGCAGTAGCTCTTGTCTATTACATATTTGGCTTATGGAAAGGTATCTGTGCTAATTTCAATCTCTGGTTTTATGCAGCACCCCAACTCACCTTTCCCCTTAAGCAAGCATAAGTTGGTGTTCTACATTTGAGACCCTATTCTGTTTTGTAATTCAGTTCTTGTGTAGCCAAGTTTACATTCCGTGTATTAGTGATATCTTATGATGTTTGTTTTTCTGTGTCACATATTTCACTTAGAATCATCGTACCTGAATCCACTCATTATGCTGCTATGGGCCTGATGACAGAGATTTCATTGCTGAGTGATATTGCATTGTACGTTAGTACCACAACTTCTTTATCCATTTTTCGCTTTCTGCGATATTGAACTTGTACCAGAAACGAGGTTCTTGTAAACAGAGCCGTCCCAAACTTTGGGGTGCCTGTGTCTTTTTGATTTTAATTTCCCTAATCTATAGGACCGTAAGTGGAAGTGCCCTAGGCTCTGTTGCTTTGTTTTTTAGATGTTTCAGGAAACACCATACACTTCTCCAGAGTGGCTGTTGGCAATTTACATCACGCCCATCAGCATAACAAGGCTCCCAGTTCTCCATGGCCTGTCCTGCCTTTCTGGATTTTACACTTTTTTCAGATGGCCCTTTTGACCGGGGGGCAGTGAGACTTCATTGTAGTGCAGATTTCCTTTGCAAGCTTGCTTGGTTGGCCAAAAAGGGCGTATGCGTTTTTTCCTGAATATATTCAGGAAAAAACGCATACGCCCTTTTTGGCCAAGTGCATCATTGTGGACGTTCTGCCTCTTTTCCTATGCTTTACATGCAATTCCAGTCTACCTCCTGAAATCGGTTTCCTGCAATTCTGCCCCGCTTTCAAGTCCTCTTGGCAGCCTTACTTCAATATATTTTTGGACGATAGCTGTCATTTAGAACTCTGCAGGTGTGTGAATTACAGGGCCCCTGAGCTCCTTTCTTCAACTCGCTTTCTTGTGAGCTGGCCGCAACACCGCAGGATTGCTTCAGGCCCTAGTGTGGTTCCGGCACGGCAGGCTGAGCCTTTGGTTAATTCCTCTTCCTGGTGGGAAATGAGAGTTAAATTTGCCCGTCCAGACACCTCCAGCTAGTCTCTCATTGGTTCTCCCTATTCCTGTTCATCTTCAGCAGAATTTGCAAATTGGGCCAAATAGGAGGTTAAATGCACTGACTCTCCAAGTGGGGAGAGTGTTAGTAAAGCATCTGGAATGTTGCACCCGAGTACCAGGGGACGAAAACTGAGACACATTTGAACACGTTTCCCGATCACACGGTGGATCATACTCTGGGTTCCTCATGCATGTTTTAGCTGAAGGAAGAATCCCTTAAACCTGGAGAGTTGAGACCCATGGAATGGGTACCATGCAATATGACTTCAAAGGGTCTGCATTTGCTCACCGAACTTCACCAATCCTATCACTGCTGCGTTTATGCCGCTGTACACATGCTTGATTCTCTTTCGTAGACATATCAATCCATAGGTTTTAAGATTCTTACTAGTCAGGTATATTCTTAGGCGTTTAATATGGGGTGTTGAGTCCACTTCATTGAGCAAGCAGTAGCTCTTGTCTATTACATATTTGGCTTATGGAAAGGTATCTGTGCTAATTTCAATCTCTGGTTTTATGCAGCACCCCAACTCACCTTTCCCCTAAAGTAAGCATAAGTTGGTTTTCTACATTTGAGACCCTATTCTGTTTTGTAATTCAGTTCCTGTGTAGCAAAGTTTACATTCCGTGTATTAGTGATATCTTATGATGCTTCTTTTTCTGTGTGACTTATTTCACTTAGAATCATCGTACCTGAATCCACTCATTATGCTGCTACTGGCCTGATGACATAGATTTCATTGCTGAGTGATATTGCATTGTACGTAAGTACCACAACTTCTTTATCCATTTTTCGCTTTCTGCGATATTGAACTTGAACCGTAAATGAGGTTCTTGTAAACAGAGCCGTTCCAAACTTTGGGGTGGCTGTGTCTTTTTGATTTTAATTTCACTAATCTATAGGACCAAAAATGGAAGTGCCCTAGGCTCTGTTGCTTTGTTTTTCAGATGTTTCAGGAAACACCATACACTTGTCCAGAGTGGCTGTTGGCAATTTACATCCCACCCATCAGCATAATAAGGCTCCCAGTTCTCCATGGCCTGTCCTGCCTTTCTGGATTTTACACTTTTTTCAGATGGCCCTTTTGACTGCGGGGCAGTGAGACTTCATTGTAGTGCAGATTTCCTTTGCAAGCTTGCTTGGTTGGCCAAAAAGGGCGTATGCGTTTTTTCCTGAATATATTCAGGAAAAAAAGAATACGCCCTTTTTGGCCAAGTGCATCATTGTGGACGTTCTGCCTCTTTTCCTATGCTTTACATGCAATTCCAGTCTACCTCCTGAAATCGGTTTCCTGCAATTCTGCCCCGCTTTCAAGTCCTCTTGGCAGCCTTACTTCAATATATTTTTGGACGATAGCTGTCATTTATAACTCTGCAGGTTTGTGAATTACAGTGCCCCTGAGCTCCTTTCTTCAACTCGCTTTCTTGTGAGCTGGCCGCAACACCGCAGGATTGCTTCAGGCCCTAGTGTCGTTCCGGCACGGCAGGCTGAGCCTTTGGTTAATTCCTCTTCCTGGTGGGAAATGAGAGTAAAATTTGCCCGTCCAGACACCTCCAGCTAGTCTCTCATTGGTTCTCCCTATTCCTGTTCATTTTCCGAAGAAATTGCCAACTGGGCCAAACAGGAGGTTAAAGGCACTGACTCTCCAAGTGGGGAGAGTGTTAGTAAAGCATCTGGAATGTTGCACCCGAGTACCAGGGGACGAAATCTGAGACACATTTGAACACGTTTCCCGATCACACGGTGGATCATCCTCTGGGTTCCACATGCATGTTTTAGCTGAAGGAAGAATCCCTTAAACGTGGAGAGTTGAGAACCATGGAATGGGTACCATGCAATATGACTTCAAAGGGTCTGCATTTGCTCACCGAACCTCACCAATCCTATCACTGCTGCGTTTATGCCGCTGTACACACGCTTGATTCTCTTTCGTAGACATATCAATCCATAGGTTTTAAGATTCTTACTAGTCAGGTATATTTTTAGGCGTTTAATATGGGGTGTAGAGTCCACTTCGTTGAGCAAGCAGTAGCTCTTGTCTATTACATATTTGGCTTATGGAAAGGTATCTGTGCTAATTTCAATCTCTGGTTTTATGCAGCACCCCAACTCACCTTTCCCCTTAAGCAAGCATAAGTTGGTTTTCTACATTTGAGACCCTATTCTGTTTTGTAATTCAGTTCCTGTGTAGGCAAGTTTACATTCCGTGTATTAGTGATATCTTATGATGTTTCTTTTTCTGTGTGACTTATTTCACTTAGAATCATCGTACCTGAATCCACTCATTATGCTACTACTGGCCTGATGACATAGATTTCATTGCTGAGTGATATTGCATTGTACGTAAGTACCACAACTTCTTTATCCATTTTTCGCTTTCTGCGATATTGAACTTGTACCGTAACCGAGGTTCTTGTAAACAGAGCCGTCCCAAACTTTGGGGTGGCTGTGTCTTTTTGATTTTAATTTCCCTAAGCTATAGGACCATAAGTGGAAGTGCCCTAGGCTCTGTTGCTTTGTTTTTTAGATGTTTCAGGAAACACCATACACTTCTCCAGAGTGGCTGTTGGCAATTTACATCCCGCCCATCAGCCTAAGTAGGCTCCCAGTTCTCCATGGTCTGTCCTGCCTTTCTGGATTTTACACTTTTTTCAGATGGCCCTTTTGACCGGGGGGCAGTGAGACTTCATTGTAGTGCAGATTTCCTTTGCAAGCTTGCTTGGTTGGCCAAAAAGGGCGTATGCGTTTTTTCCTGAACATATTCAGGAAAAAAAGAATACGCCCTTTTTGGCCAAGTGCATCATTGTGGATGTTCTGCCTCTTTTCCTATGCTTTACATGCAATTCCAGTCTACCTCCGGAAATCGGTTTCCTGCAATTCTGCCCCGCTTTCAAGTCCTCTTGGCAGCCTTACTTCAATATATTTTTGGACGATAGCTGTCATTTATAACTCTGCAGGTTTGTGAATTACAGTGCCCCTGAGCTCCTTTCTTCAACTCGCTTTCTTGTGAGCTGGCCGCAACACCGCAGGATTGCTTCAGGCCCTAGTGTGATTTCGACATGGCTCGCTGAGCCTTTGGTTAATTCCTCTTCCTGGTGGGAAATGAGAGTTAAATTTGCCCGTCCAGACACCTCCAGCTAGTCTCTCATTGGTTCTTCCTATTCCTGTTCATCTTCAGCAGAATTTGCAAATTGGGCCAAATAGGAGGTTAAAGGCACTGACTCTCCAAGTGGGGAGAGTGTTAGTAAAGTGTCTGGAATGTTGCACCCGAGTACCAGGGGACGAAATCTGAGACACATTTGAACCCGTTTCCTGATCACACGGTGGATCATACTCTGGGTTCCACATGCATGTTTTAGCTGAAGGAAGAATCCCTTAAACCTGGAGAGTTGAGAACCATGGAATGGGTACCATGCAATATGACTTCAAAGGGTCTGCATTTGCTCACCGAACTTCACCAATCCTATCACTGCTGCGTTTATGCCGCTGTACACACGCTTGGTTCTCTTTCGGAGACATATAAATCCATAGGTTTTAAGATTCTTACTAGTCAGGTATATTCTTAGGTGTTTAATATGGGGTGTTGAGTCCACTTCGTTGAGCAAGCAGTAGCTCTTGTCTATTACATATTTGGCTTATGGAAAGGTATCTGTGCTAATTTCAATCTCTGGTTTTATGCAGCACCCCAACTCACCTTTCCCCTTAAGCAAGCATAAGTTGGTTTTCTACATTTGAGACCCTATTCTGTTTTGTAATTCAGTTCCTGTGTAGCCAAGTTTACATTCTGTGTATTAGTGATATCTTATGATGTTTCTTTTTCTGTGTGACTTATTTCACTTAGAATCATCGTACCTGAATCCACTCATTATGCTGCTACTGGCCTGATGACATACATTTCATTGCTGAGTGATATTGCATTGTACGTAAGTACCACAACTTCTTTATCCATTTTTCGCCTTCTGCGATATTGAACTTGTACCGTAAACGAGGTTCTTGTAAACAGAGCCGTCCCAAACATTGGGGTGGCTGTGTCTTTTTGATTTTAATTTCCCTAAGCTATAGGACCATAAGTGGAAGTGCCCTAGGCTGTGTTGCTTTGTTTTTTAGATATTTCAGGAACCACCATACACTTCTCCAGAGTGGCTGTTGGCAATTTACATCCTGCCCATCAGCGTAACAAGGCTCCCAGTTCTCCATGGCCTGTCCTGCCTTTCTGGATTTTACACTTTTTTCAGATGGCCCTTTTGACCGGGGGGCAGTGAGACTTCATTGTAGTGCAGATTTCTTTGCAAGCTTGCTTGGGTGGCCAAAAAGGGCGTATGCGTTTTTTCCTGAATATATTCAGGAAAAAACGCATACGCCCTTTTTGGCCAAGTGCATCATTGTGGACGTTCTGCCTCTTTTCCTATGCTTTACATGCAATTCCAGTCTACCTCCTGAAATCGGTTTCCTGCAATTCTGCCCCGCTTTCAAGTCCTCTTGGCAGCCTTACTTCAATATATTTTTGGACGATAGCTGTCATTTATATCTCTGCAGGTTTGTGAATTACAGTGCCCCTGAGCTCCTTTCTTCAACTCGCTTTCTTGTGAGCTGGCCGCAACACTGCAGGATTGCTTCAGGCCCTAGTGTGATACTGGCATGGCATGCTGAGCCTTACGTTAATTCCTCTTCCTGGTGAGAAATGAGAGTTAAATTTGCCCATCCAGACACCTCCAGCTAGTCTCTCATTGGTTCTCCCTATTCCTGTTCATTTTCCGCCGAAATTGCAAACTGGGCCCAACAGCAGATTAAAGGCACTGACTCTGCAAGTGGGGAGAGTGTTAGTAAAGCGTCTGGAATGTTGCACCCGAGTACCAGGGGACGAAATCTGAGACACATTTGAACACATTTCCCGATCACACGGTGGATCATACTCTGGGTTCCACATGCATGTTTTAGCTGAAGGAAGAATCCCTTAAACCTGGAGAGTTGAGAACCATGGAATGGGTACCATGCAATATGACTTCAAAGGGTCTGCATTTGCTCACCGAACCTCACCAGTCCTTTCACTGCTGCGTTTATGCCGCTGTACACACGCTTGATTCTCTTTCGGAGACATATAAATCCATAGGTTTTAAGATTCTTACTAGTCAGGTATATTCTTAGGCGTTTAATATGGGGTGTTGAGTCCACTTCGTTGAGCAGGGAGTAGCTCTTTTCTATTACATATTTGTCTTATGGAAAGGTATCTGTGCTAATTTCAATCTCTGCTTTTATGCAGCACCCCAACTCACCTTTCCCCTTAAGCAAGCATAAGTTGGTTTTCTACATTTGAGACCCTATTCTGTTTTGTAATTCAGTTCCTGTGTAGCCAAGTTTACATTCTGTGTATTAGTGATATCTTATGATGTTTCTTTTTCTGTGTGACTTATTTCACTTAGAATCATCGTACCTCAATCCACTCATTATGCTGCTACTGGCCTGATGAGATAGATTTCATTGCTGAGTGATATTGCATTGTACGTAAGTACCACAACTTCTTTATCCATTTTTCGCTTTCTGCGATATTGAACTTGTACCGTAAACGAGGTTCTTGTAAACAGAGCCGTCCCAAACTTTGGGGTAGCTGTGTCTTTTTGATTTTAATTTCCCTAAGCTATAGCACCATAAGTGGAAGTGCCCTAGGCTCTGTTGCTTTGTTTTTTAGATGTTTCAGGAAACACCATACACTTCTCCAGAGTGGCTGTTGGCAATTTACATCACGCCCATTGGCATAACAAAACTACCAGTTCTCCATGGCCTGTCCTGCCTTTCTGGATTTTACTCTTTTTTCAGATGGCTCTTTTGACCTGGGAGCAGTGAGACTTCATTGTAGTGCAGATTTCTTTGCAAGCTTGCTTGTTTGGCCAAAAAGGGCGTATGCATTTTTTCCTGAATATATTCAGGAAAAAACGCATACGCCCTTTTTGGCCAAGTGCATCATTGTGGACGTTCTGCCTCTTTTCCTATTCTTTACATGCAATTCCAGTCTACCTCCTGAAATCGGTTTCCTGCAATTCTGCCCCGCTTTCAAGTCCTCTTGGAAGCCTTACTTCAATATATTTTTGGACGATAGCTGTCATTTAGAACTCTGCAGGTGTGTGAATTAGAGTTCCCCTGAGCTCCTTTCTTCAACTCGCTTTCTTGTGAGCTGGCCGCAACACCGCAGGATTGCTTCAGGCCCTAGTGTGGTTCCGGCATGGCTCGCTGAGCCTTTCGATAATTCCTCTTTTTGGTGGGAAATGAGAGTTAAATTTGCCCGTCCATAACCCTCCAGCTAGTCTCTCATTGGTTCTCCCTATTCCTGTTCATTTTCCGCAGAAATTGCAAACTGGGCCAAACAGGAGGTTAAAGGCACTGACTCTCCAAGTGGGGGAGAGTGTTAGTAAAGCGTCTAGAATGTTGCACCCGATTACCAGGGGATGAAAACTGAGACACATTTGAACACGTTTCCCAATCACACGGTGGATCATACTCTGGGTTCCACATGCATGTTTTAGCTGAAGGAAGAATCCCTTAAACCTGGAGAGTTGAGAACCATGGAATGGGTACCATGCAATATGACTTCAAAGGGTCTGCATTTGCTCACCGAACCTCACCAATCCTATCACTGCTGCGTTTATGCCGCTGTAAACACGCTTGATTCTCTTTCGGAGACATATAAATCCATAGGTTTTAAGATTCTTACTAGTCAGGTATATTCTTAGGCGTTTAATATGGGGTGTTGAGTCCACTTCGTTGAGCAAGGAGTAGCTCTAGTCTATTACATATTTGGCTTATTGAACGGTATCTGTGCTCATTTCAATCTCTTGTTTTATGCAGCACACCAACTCACCTTTCCCCTTTAGCAAGCATAAGTTGGTTCTACATTTGAGACCCTGTTCTGTTTTGTAATTCATTTCCTGGGTAGCCAAGTTTACATTCCGTGTATTAGGGATATCTTATGATGTTTCTTTTTCTGTGTGACTTATTTCACTTAGAATCATCGTACCTGAATCCACTCATTATGCTGCTACGGGCCTGATGACATAGATTTCATTGCTGAATGATATTCCATTCTACGTATGTACCACAACTTCTTTATCCATTTTTTGCTTTCTACGATATTGAACTTGTACCGTAAACGAGGTTCTTGTAAACAGAGCCGTTCCAAACTTTGGGGTGGCTGTGTCTTTTTGATTTTAATTTCACTAAGCTATAGGACCATAAGTGGAAGTGCCCTAGGCTCTGTTGCTTTGTTTTTTAGATGTTTCAGGAAACACCATACACTTCTCCAGAGTGGCTGTTGGCAATTTACATCCTGCCCATAAGCACAAAAAGGCTCCCAGTTCTCCATGGCCTGTCCTGCCGTTCTGGATTTTACACTTTTTTCAGATGGCCCTTTTGACCGGGGGGCAGTGAGACTTCATTGTAGTGCAGATTTCCTTTGCAAGCTTGCTTGGTTGGCCAGAAAGTGCGTATGCGTTTCTTCCTGAATATATTCAGGAAGAAACGCATACGCCCTTTTTGGCCAAGTGCATCATTGTCGATGTTCTGAGTCTTTTCATATGTTTTCAATGCAGTTCCTGTCTACCTCTTGAAATCGGTTTCCTGCAATTCTGCCTTGCTGTCAGTGCCTCTTCATAGCCTTACCTCAATATACGTTTGGAAAATAGTTGGCCTTTATAACTCTGCAGGTTTTTGAATTGCAGTGGCCCTTAGCTCCATTTTTCAGCTCTTATTTTTGTGATCTTGCCTCATATCCACAGGATTTCTTCAGGCCCTATCGTTCTTCTGGGGCGCCTTGCTCTGCCTTTGGTTAATTCTTCTTCCTGATGTGAAATTAGAGTGACATGTGCCCATTGAAACCGCTACAGCTATTTTCTCACTGGTTCCCCCTATTCCCATTCATCCTCCGCACTAACTGCAGACTGTGCGATACCGGAACTTAAAGGCATTGACTCTCCATGTGGAGATGTTGTTAGTAAAGTGGCTGGAATGTTGATCCGGAGCCCCAGGAGAGGAAAATGAGGTGCGTTTTAGAAACCTTTCCCGATCATATGGTATACCATCTGCTGGATTCCCCATGCATGGTTTAGCTGTAGGAAGATTCCCTTCAACCTGGAGTGTTGGGACCCTTGGAATGAGTAGTATGAAGTATTGCATTAAACTTTCGGCAGTTGCTCACCAAAGCTCACCAATGCTCTCAGCCCCAAGTGTCCAGCCTTATGTCTTATCCAGCTGTGGGTTTATATGTGGTCATTACAGGTTGCATCACAGCCCCTGAGCGAATTTTGTAAGAATTTTTCTCTCTTTCATTGTTTCTGCGTTTTGGTTTTAAAATTTATTTCTATAATGGGGTTTAGCTCATTTTCACTGCTGTGTTTGTGCCGCTCTGCACACACTTGATTCCCTTATGGAGATATATCAATACATGGGTTTTAAGATTCTTATTACTCAGATATATTTCTCTGCGGTGTATAGGGTGTGTTGAGGCCAGTTCATTGAGCAAGGTGTAGATCTTGTCTAATACCTATTTGGTTTATTGAACGGTATCTGTGCTAATTTCAAACTCTGGTTTTATGCATCACCCCACCTCTCCTTTCCCCTTAAGCTGACATAAGTGTGTTTTCTAAATGTGAGACACTGTTCTGTTTTGTAATTCATTTTTTGTGCAGCCATATTTATCCTCCCTCTATAAGTGATATCTTATGATATGTTTCTTTTTCTGTTTGACTTATTTCAAGTAGTATTATCGGACCTAAATCCACTCTTTATCCTTCTACTAGCCTTATTACATTGATTTCATGGTGAAGAGATATTCCATTGTACATAAGTACCACATTTTCTTTATCCATTGTTCTCTTTCCTGGGATATTTAAGGTGTACTGAAGTTGAGGTTCTTGTAAACAGAGTAGCCCTAAACTGTGGTGTGCTTGTGTCTTGTTGATTTTTAGACTTCCCTAGATATACTTCCATGATTGGAAGTGCCCTATGCTCTGTAGCTCTGTTTTTTAGATGATTTAGGAACCACCATACACTTCTCCAGAGTGGCTCTCGGCAGTTCACACACTGTCCATCAGCATATAAAGGCTCCCTGTTCTCCATGGCCTGTCCTGCATTTCTGGTTTTTACAATTTTTTCGGATGGCCCTTTTGACCGGTGGGAAATGAGACTTCTTTGTTGTGCACATTTGCATTGCTTGCTTGCTTGGTTGCCCATAAAGTGCGTATGCGTTTTTTCCTGGATATATTCAGGAAAAAACGCATACTCCCTTTTGGGCCAACTACATCATTGTCGAAATTCTGCCGCTTTTCATGTACTTTAAGGACGAGTCCAATCTATCTCTTGAAATCTGTTTCTTGCAATTCTGTCTTGCATTCAGATCCTCTTCTTTGCCTTACCTCAACATATTTTTGGACATTAGTTTTCATTTATAACTCTGCAGGTTTGTGAATTGCAGTGACCCTGAGCTCCATTTTTTAAGTTGCTCTTTTGTGAGCTGGCCTCAAAGCCGCAGGATTGCTTCAGGCCCTATTTTGGCTCCGGTGAGGCGGGCTGAGCCTTTTTTTAATTCTTACTCTTAATGGGAAATTAGAGTGACATGTGCCCGTCCAAACCCCTACAACTATTCTCTCATTGGTTCCCCCTCTTCCCGTTCATCCTCCTCACAATTTGCAAAATGTGTGAAACAGAAGTTTAAATGTGCTGATTCTCTAAGTGGGGAGATTCTAAGTAACGTGGCTGGAATGATGAACAGGAGCACCAGGAGAGGATAAATGAGGTGCATTTTAGACACATCTCCCGATCACATGGTGTTTTCCATGCATGTTTTCCATGCATGTTTTAGCTGTAGGAAGATTCCTTGAACCTGCAGATTTGGGACCCATTGAATGGGTACCAGGTAGTATTACTTTAAAGGGTGTGCATTTCCTCACCCAACCTCACATTTCTCTTAGCGCGAACAGTTTCCAGCCTTATGTCTCATCCTGCTGTGGGTCTAGATGTGTTCAATCCATGTTGCATCACCGTCCCTGAGGAAAAGTTGTAAGAGGTTTTCTCTGTCTCTCTGTCGTTTATTTTTTTCAATTTATTACTATATTGGTTACAACTGATTTTCAAAGCTCTGTTTCTTGCTGCTGTACATCCACTTGATTCACGTACAGAGAGACATCAATAAATTCTTTTTCAGATTCTTACCAGTCATAGATATTCTTTTCCGGTGACTTGAGTGTGCTGAGTGCAGTTCTTTTAGCTACCGTGTAGGCCTTGTTGATTATCAGTTTGGTATTTGGAATGGTATCTTTGCTAATTTCAACCTCCTGGATGATGCCTCACCCCTCCCCACCTTTCCCGTTTAGCAGCCTTACGCGTGTTTTCTACATATTTGACTATGTTTTTGTTTTGTAATTTATTTCATGTGTAGCCATTTTGGATTCCACCTTTAAGTGATATCTTATGATATGTGTCTTTTTCTTTTTGAATTATGTCACTTAGAATGATCATACGTAACTCCTCCGGAGTTGTTACAACTGGCCATATTTCATTGATTTCCAGGCTGAGTAATATTCCACTCTACATAAGTACCACATCTCTATCCATTTTTTCCCTCCAGAGACATTTAAGTTATATCCTAGTCGAGGATCTTTTAAACAGAGAGGCAGTAAACATTGGGGTGCCTGTGTCCTCTCGATTTTTGTTTTTCCCAAGATATACGCCCATGAGTGCAAGTGCCCTATGCTCTGTAGCTCATTTTTTAGATGCTTTAGTAAACACAATACACTTCTCCAGAATGGCCGTTGGCAATATACATTTCCACTATAAGCCTCACAGGGCTCCCTCTTCTCCTTGCCCTGTCCTGCATTTCTGGTGTTTACACTTTATGAGGATGGCTTTTCTGACTGATGCGAAGTGATATCTTTTGTAGTATTGATTTCCAGTGCCCACCTGTTTGGTTGGCTAAAAAAGTGTATGCCCTTTTCTTGAATATATACAGAAAAAAACGCATACAGCCTTTTTGGCCAACTGCAATGTTGGCAATGTTCAGCCCCTTTTCTTGTGCTTAATGGCGAGTCCTTTCTACCTCCTCAAATCCCTTTCCTGCCATTCTCCCTTGCTTACCAATCCTTTTCTTTGACTTTCCTCAAGACATTTTTCAGTGATAGATATTTTCAACTCTGCAGTTTCGTGAATTTTACTGCCCCTGAGTTCCATTGTTCAACTTGTGTTTATGGGAACTGGCCACAAAGCAGTGGGATTTCCTCAAGCCCTATACTGTTTCCATGGGCAACCCTAGCCTTTGGTCAATTCGTCTTCCTGATTGGAAATTAGAGTGACATGTGCCTGTCTGAACACCTAGGACTTGTCTCTCATTGTTCCTCATCCTTCTGCTTCATCCTCTGGGCAAATTCCAAACTGTACGCAACAGGATGTTGACAGTGCTGACATCTCCAAGTGGGGAGACTGTTAGTAAAGACGCTGGAGGGGTGAACCCGAGCACCAGGAGATGAGGAGATGAGATGCCTTTTCCAAATTCTTCCCGATCAGACGGTATACCATCCTCTGGGTGTGACAGACATGTTTTAGCAGTAGGAAGGGTCCCATTCATGTAAGGAGAACACCAGGGCTTTTTCAAAATCAGTGTCTCCCCGAAACCCAAACTGGGGAAATTTTTAAGCTACGGCTACACATATGTTCATTAAGGGCCTTGGGAAGTAGGCAGAGTCCAAACTTTAGATGATTGAAGTCTTCAGGGTCAGAAGCACTCACCACCGGCTTCCCTTAGGTTACACTTTAACTGTCATTGATAGATGATGTCAATAAAAATATCTATTCTTTTTCCGATTATTTCCCCTTATAGGTTATTGCAAAATATTGAGTGTAGTTCCCTGTGCTATACAGTAGTTCCTTGTTGATGATCTATTTTATACATAGCAGTGTGTATGTTTTAATTCCAAACTGTTAATTTATCCCTCCTCCCACCTTTCCCCTTTGGTAATAATAAATTATAAGATTTTATACTTCTCAGAAATGGGGGAGCTGAAAGAGAGGTATCATTTTCAATGGAAAAGCATTTAAAACAAGATTGAAGCTTTAACCAAGATTATTAGATGTACATCCTTGGAAAGAAATCACTTCATTTCTCTAATATTGACCTGACAAATAAGACAAACCTTTTCACTGAACTTGCTTATAATAAAGTGATGGAAATATCAAATGGAAGTGTTAGAAACATCTTATTTTACCCGAGCCTTATAAACTGTTCTATGTTAACTACAGTTTGGCTCACACATCTGTTCATTGAAGTTACAGTAGTCTCAATTTCTGTTACTGATCCTCCAGAGTGGACCCCAACAAGTGTCCCCCTGCCCAGTGTCATTGGGGCCAACAGATCGAGACTGAGTTTGGTTCACAAGCAAAGGAAACTTTATATTTTGATCAGAGAATGGAGAGGTGAGAGCATGCACTACCCCGTGGGCTGTGGGCTGGGCTGCTGTGTAGAGATCCTGTCAGAGTCAGTGGGAGGGAGGGGGCGGAGCTCTCGAGGGCCGGGTTGGCTGCAGCTCAGGCTCTATATCTCGGAGTCTGCACTGGGCCCCAGGAGCTGAGGTGTCGACCCAGCCATTCTGCACTAGGAAATCTGGTCTGAAGTGCCGGGTGTGGAACCTCTGTATGCGGGACCCTAGGAGCACGTGAAATTAGACAAAGCACAAAGGATAAAAAAGGTCAGACTTGACTTTATTGCCCAGATTCTATTTTTATCTCCCAGGGATGTTTAATGGGCTTTGCTGGGGACAAACCCCTCCTCTGCCTTTTGTCCCATTCCTCATTCTTGGAGTGCTGAGGGTGCAGACCCTTCTTCTGTAACTGCTGAGTGCTGAGTTGGGAGCCCTCATACCAGGGGATGAGGGTCAGAACTTCTCCCCAGCAGCCTCCAGGTGACGTTGATTGGCCCCAGGACCCCTGCCTCCCTGCTCGTCCGCCTGAGCACCAGCATTGGAAGTGTTATAGATTCTAATGACCTTTAAGGGTCCAGGAAAGAGATGTGCAGAGACGCTGTGGGGGCCGGTTTCACCCCGCCCCACATTTGTTCGGCCACCTTAGGCTGACCGTTTCTGCCAGCCTAGATGCTCTGTCCAGTAGTCTGCTCTTTCTTCAATTAGGTCCCTGAATTAACGTAAAAACAGCACCAGGTGTCAGAGCCCTTCCCGCTCAACTCCCAGACAGTCCAGGGTCAGTGGTGATCAAGGACCATGATGGCCACTGAGTCAACAGCCTTTTGAAGTAAACAGGAGTCCAGCCGGTCTTATTGGCCACCATCATCACGGTGTCTGTAGGCTTTTCTATGGTGACAGTGTGATATACGGTTCCCCCGCCAAGATTATTAGCTCCCCTCCGGGTGCAGTAAGTCCTGCAAGCAGTAGTCTACTCCTTCGGGACACACTATTGTTGTTTTATGAGAGAAACTCCAGGTCAAGTGATGTTCACATGAGTCGTCATGGTGCCCTGCTGCCCCCGGTTATCTCTCTGGATGTTGGAGTTGGAGGGCCTCCTCACTCGAGGTCGGTGTGCCCACGGAGCGAACCCTGCAACTTCAGGGCATGGTTGGTGATTAGGATCACCACGTGGGGTCCTTTTCCCTTAGGAGGGAGGTGGCCTTTTGGGCTGCTGATTTCCAGGTTTTTAGATACCGCCAGTATCTTGGCCAGATGTGGCAGTGGGCCAAGCCCCTTGGTGACTGTAGTTTATCCTACCTGGATGGCATTCTTGCGTTGTTCCATTTCAAGTGGTCCCAGTTTTTGCACTAATTCTCCAATGGCGATTCACCTTTCACCGGGAATGGAAAGGTCAAAGGGTTTAGCTCAATTAGGGAGTTCCAGGGCAAGGGTCTGAATTGACTGCTCTTTCCATTCTTGAAAGGCCACTTCTGGATTCTGTTCAAAAGGATCATCATCTTTTCCTTTCAGTGTTTCATATAGAGGCCCAGCTAGTAGACTGTAGTTAGGGATCCAGAAGCAGCAAACCCTGGCCTCCCCAGGAACCCCTAAGCTGTCTTCTCGTTTTAGAAAGGGGTAAGGCTGCAAATGGTTTCTTCCCTTTCCTGGGATGGGCTTCTCCGACCTTGTGTGAGAATGAAGCCCAGGCAGGTCACCGCAGTCTGTGATATTTGAGCTTTTTCTTGGACAACTTCTATCCTTTATTGGCTTGGTAGTTCAGAGGCCTCCTTAGTAGGGCTGGCGATCAGAATGTCGTCTGCATATTGAAGGAGGGTTTCCTTTTCCAGAGGTAGAACTTTTCTGTCTTTAGCTAAGCTTTCCCCAAAGATGGTGTGGGAATTTTTGAACCCTTGGGGCAAGACGGCCCGGAAGTATTGTTTTAGTTGTATGTTGAGTCCTGCCACTCACAAGCCAAAATTTCTTGTGACTCTGGGACTAATGGAATACAAAAGAAGGCATCATTGAAGACTAATACAGAATACCATGTCCTGGTGGTTGGTAGAATGACCAGCAGGGTGTAGGAATTAGGAGCAACTGGAGGTATATCCTCGGTGGCTTCACTGACTGTCCTGACATCCTTTACCAGGTCCCCAGCAGCCCATGGAGCTCTCGTGGTCAGGCCAATCCCAGGATATGGAGCTCTCCTGGGCAGGTACCCCACCCCCAAGCCAGCCCACGGGGCTCTCGTGGTCAGGCCCCTCCCAGGATACAGAGCTACCCTTGCAGGTACCGTGGCAGGGCTGGGCACACAGGAACCGTGCACATAGCCCTCATTGAAGAGCACCCCCAGCTCACCTGTCGCTCAGAGCTGACACAGAGCACCTCAGAGCAGGATTTGAACTAACAAACAGCAGCTCCGACAGGTCTGTGACCCTGGGCATCACTCTGTGTGGCCTCCCTCCACCTGGTCTTCCAGAGACTTCCACTGCACCCGGGGCACCAGGCCTCTGTCTCCAACCACCACCCACCCCTCCTCTCCCTGACTCCTGGGTTCCTCTCATTAGGAGAGGGTTTTCTTGAAGTTGTCTCCCACTCATGGGCCAGATAAAATGATTAGAAAACAAGCCAAAGCTGCAGCCCCTTGTCTATCCTGACTCTCAGGAGCCCACACCTGTTCCTTGGACCTGGCCGGTTCAGCAAGTTCCATTTTCTGCAACTGTGAGCCCCTGAGGGGTGACGATTGGCTGACCTGGGCAGCCTTACGGTGCCGGCCAGCCCTCCCCAGGTGTGCCTGGGTTGAGATCAATATAAATACCACTCCAGGCAGCAAGAGCCCCTGCAGCTGTGTCTGACGCCATTTTCTCTGCCCTGTCAGCAGTCTCGGGGCTGGGCTGGTGGGAGGGAGTGAGAGGCCACGGCTTTGTGGGTGGCCCAGTGTGAGTGGGGCTCTGCTGGACTTTCTGCAGCAGTTGCCAGGCTGCCACCTGCTAAAGAAGAGGATGTGTCACCCATACCTGCTGCTGGAATTGCTCCCTGGGCAGAGGTGAGGAAGGAAAAAAGCAGTGGGGGCAGGGACAGGACGGGTATCTCAGGCAGGGAAATGGAAATCTTCCAGAAGAGCACCCAGGGCCAGGACCATCCTGGCTGGCCTGCAGGCACCAAGT
Source organism: Pseudorca crassidens (assembly GCF_039906515.1). Taxonomy (NCBI): domain Eukaryota; kingdom Metazoa; phylum Chordata; class Mammalia; order Artiodactyla; family Delphinidae; genus Pseudorca; species Pseudorca crassidens. Next base: position 484,439 of record NW_027135945.1, on the reverse strand, counting down.
CAGCTGGCATGCTGTCACTCGTGTGGCTCCATGGCCCTTCCTCTAGGCTTTCAAGTCCTTGTATATATTCAGGTGTTTTACCTGGGAAGGGTGGGAACAGTTCAGCAGCAACTGGCCTGGGGCTCAGCTCACGTTTACTCACAGATGCCTCGGCACAGTGCCCCAGCTTTGCAATGAGGACGCTTGTTGTGTGGGGGCTGCTGGCTGAATGGGAGACGATTCCCCACCACTGACCAACTTCAGAATTGTTTACAACTGGAGCAAGTGCCCTGATACGGTTTTCCTCTGAGTAACTGGTGGGTTCTGTTTTTTTTTTCTCTTTTTTGTTTTTGGTTCAAGGTAGATTTTATTCCTCTTTTTTGTATTTACAGATATAAGCATGGAAATAATTTATTCATATAAATACATGTATGTGAAGGGAATAATTGTTTTTTCTGTTTTATTTTTTAAATTTTATTTCTTTTTAATTTTGAATTTTATTTTATATTTTTATACAGCAGGTTCTTATTGGTTATCTATTTTATACATATAAATGTTTACATGCCAATCCCAATCTCTCAACTCCTCCCACCACCACCACCCCCAAGAGCTTTCCCCCCTTGTTGTCCATACGATTGTTGTCTACATCTGTTGCTCTATTTATGCCTTGCAAAACGGTTAATCTGTACAGTTTTTCTAGGTTCCACATATATGCATGAATATACAAGATTTGTTTTTCTCTTTCTGACTTACTTCACTCTGTATGACAGTCTCTAGATCCATCGACGTCTCTACAAATGACCCAATTTCATTCCTTTCATGGCTTAGTAATATTCCATTTTATATATGTACCACATCTTTATGCATTCGTCTGTCTGTGGGCATTTAGGTTGCTTCCATTACCTCGATATTGTAAATAGTGATGCAATGAACATTACGGTGAATGTCTCTTTTTGATTTATGGTTTTGTCTGGGTATATGTCCAGTACTGGGATTGCTGTATCATATGGTAATTCTATTATTAGTTTCTTAAGAAACTCCATATTGTTCTCCATAGTGACTGTATCAATTTATATTCCCAACAATAGTGGAAGAGGCTTCCTTTTCTCCACACCCTTTCCAGCATTTGTTGTTTGTAGATTTTCAGATGATGCCCATTCTAACAGGTGTGAGGTGATACCTCATTGTTGAGTCCATTTCGATGAACAAGGGGTAGGTCTTGTCTATTACATATTTGGCTTATGGAACGGTATCTGTGCTAATTTCAAACTCTGGTTTTATGCAGCACCCCAACTCACCTTTCCCCTTAAGCAAGCATAAGTTGGTTTTCTAAACTTGAGACCCTGTTCTGTTTTGTAATTCAGTTCATGTGTAGCCAAGTTTACATTCCGTGCATTAGTGATACCTTATGATGTTTCTTTTTCTGTGTTACTTATTTCACTTAGAATCACCGTGCCTCAATCCACTCATTATGCTGGTACAGGCCTGGTGACACAGATTTCATTGCTGAGTGATATTGCATTGTACATAAGTACCACAACTTCTTTATCCAGTTTTTGCTCTCTGTGATATTGAACTTGGACCGTAAACGAGGTTCTTGTAAACAGAGCCGTCCCAAATTTTGGGGTGGCTGTGTCTTTTTGATTTTAATTTCCCTAAGCTATAGGACCATAAGTGGAAATGCCCTAGACTCTGTTGCTTTGTTTTTCAGATGTTTCAGGAAACACCATACACTTCTCCAGAGTGGCTGTTGGCAATTTACATCCCGCCCATCAGCATAACAAGGCTCCTTTTTCCCCATGGCCTGTCTTGCCTTTCTGGATTTTACACTTTTTTCAGATGGCCCTTTAGACCGGGGGGAAGTGACACTTCATAGTAGTTCGGATTTCCATTGCAAGCTTGCTTGGTTTGCCAAAAAGGGTGTATGTGTTTTTTCCTGAATATATTCAGGAACAAACTCATACGCCCTTTTTTTGCCAAGTGCATCATTGTCGATGTTCTGCCTCTTTTCCTATGCTTTAAATGCAAATCCAGTCTACCTCCTGAAATCGGTTTCCTGAAATTCTGCCCCACTTTCAAGTCCTCTTGGCAGCCTTACTTCAATATATTTTTGGACGTTATCTGTCATTTATAACTCTGCAGGTTTGTGAATTACAGGGTCCCTGAGCTCCTTTCTTCAACTCGCTTTCTTGTGAGCTGGCCGCAAACCCGCAAGACTGCTTCAGGCCCTAATCTGCTTCTGGCAGGGCACGCTGAGCCTTTGGTTAATTCCTCTTCCTGGTGGGAAATGAGTGTTAAATATGCCCGTCCAGACACCTACCTCACTCTCATCCCCTTGGTGATGTGGGTCCTCTGGTTTGTGGCCACCTTTGCTGGGTTCCTCACCTTTCGATGATGTGGCCCCACTAGTGTGAGGACACTCCTGCCTGGTTCTCATCTACGTGGTTATGTGGACCCCCTGGTGAGAGTCTGTTCCTGGCTGTGTTCCTCACCCTTCTGTGAGGGAGGTCACTGCTGATAGGTCACTCCTGCATGGCTGGCACACATTGCCTTGGTGAAGTCAGCCATGTGGTGGCAGTAGGAGCGTGCTGAGGATCTCCTCCCCTCGTTGATGAGGGCCCTCTTGCGTCAGGCCCTAACTGCTGGGCTCACCAACTTTTCTTAGTGAGCCCAATGATGCTTGGGCACTCCTCTTAGGATCCCATCTCGATGGGGATGTGGGCCTTCTGCTCTGAAGTCCCAACGGCTGGGTTGTTCACATTTTCATGATGTGGGCTCTCTGGTGTTAGTTCACAGAGGCCTGGATCCCATAGCCTCTGTGCTCTTGGCCACCTGTTGGGAGGTTCCAACTGCTGGATTCCTCACTTTTTTAATTTTTTGGGTCTTCTGTTGTGAGGATCCTCCTGCCTGCCTCACTCCCAGCCCCTTCGTGATGTGTGTCGTCTGGTCTGAGGCCACATGTGCTGGGTTCCTCACCTTTCGATGATGTGGGACCAATGGTCTTAGGAGACTCCTGCCTGGTTCACATCCCCTTGGTGATGTGGGCCCTCTGTTGAGAGTCTGATCCTGGCTGGGTTCCTCACCCATCTGTGAGGTGGGCCGTCTGCTGTGAGGTCACTCCTGCCTGGCTTGCTCACCTCGCCTTGTGGACATGAGCCCTCTGGTGGCACTTGGAGCCTGCTGGGAGCCTCCTCCCCTCGGTGATGAGGGCCCTCTGGCGTCAGGCCCTAACTGCTGGTCTCCCCACATTTTGTGATGTGCGCCCAGTGGTGCGAGGACACTCCAGCCAGGTTCACCTCCCCATTGGGATGTGGGCCTTCTGCTCTGAGGTACCAATGCCTGGGTTGCTCACAGTTTCATGATGTGGGCTCTCTGCTATTAGTTCACTCCTGCCTGCATCCCATAGCTTCTGTGCTCTCGGCCACCTGCTGGGAGGTTCCAACTGCTGGATTCCTCACCTTTCTTATTCTTTGGGCCCTGTGTTTTTAGGCTACTCCTGCCTGCCTCACTCCCATTCCCTTTGTGATATGTGTCCTCTGATTTGAGGCCACATGTGCTGGGTTCCGCACCTTTCGATGATGTGGCCCCACTGGAGGGAAGACAGTCCTGCCTGGTTCCCATCCCCTTGCTGATGTGGGCCCTCAGGTGAGAGTCTGATCCTGGCTGGGTTCCCCACCCGTCTGTGAGGTGGCCCCTCTGCTGTGAGGTCATTCATGCCTGTCTGGCACACGTCACCTTGGCGACGTGGGCCCTCTGGTGGCAGTTGGAGTGTGCTGGGATCCTCCTCCCCTCAGTGATGAGGGCCCTCTTGCCTTAGGCCATAACTGCTGGGCTCCCCACATTTTCTGATGTGTGCCAAGTGAGTGAGGACACTCTTGCCAGGTTCCCATCCCCATGGGGATATGGGCCTTCTGCTCTGAGGTCAAAACGGCTGGCTTGCTCACAGTACCATGATGTGGGCCCTCTGCTGTGAGTTCACTCCGGCAAGGATCCCTTATCATCGGTGCTCTGAGCCGCCTGCTGGGAGGTTCCAACTGCTGGATTCCTCAACTTTTTTATTCTATGTGCCCTCTGTTGTGAGGCTCCTCCTGCCTGCCTCACTGCCAGCCCCTTGGTGATGACTGTCCTATGGCTTGAGGCCACATGTGCTGCGTTCCTCACCTTTCGATGATGTGGCCCCACTCGTGTGAGGACACTCCTGCCTGGTTCCCATCCCCTTGGTGAGGTGGGCCCTCTGGCGAGAGTCTAATCCTGGCTGGGTTCCTCAACGTTCTGTGAGGTAGGCCCTCTGCTGTGAGGTCACTCCTGCCTGGCTGGCACACGTCACCTTGGAGACGTGAGCCCTCTGGTGGCAGTTGGAGCGTGCAGGGTGCCTCCTCCTCTCGGTGATGACGGCCCTCTGGCATCAGGCCCTAAATGGTGGGCTCCCCACATTTTCTGATGTGCGCCCAGTGGTGCGAGGACACTCCAGCCAGGTTCCCATTCCCATGGGGATGTGGGCCTTCTGCGCTGAGGTCCCAACGCCTGGGTTGCTCACAGTTTTATGATGTGGGCCCTCTGCTGTGAGTTCACTGCGGCCTGGATCCCATAGCCTCGGTGTTCTGAGCCGCCTGCTGGAAGGTCTAAATGCTGGAATCCTCACGTTTTTTATATTATGTGCCCTGTGTTGTGAGGCTACTCCTGCCTGCCTCACTCCAAGGCCCTTGGTGATGTGGGTCCTCTGGTTTGAGGACACATGTGCTGGGTTCCTCACCTTAAGATGATGAGGCCCCACTGGTGTGAGGATAATCCTGACTGGTTCCCATCCCCTTTGTGATGTGGGCCCTCTGGTGAGAGTCTGATCCTGGCTGGGTTCCTCACCCATCTGTGAGGTGGGCCCTCTACTATCAGGTAACTCTTGCCTGGCTTGCTCACCTCGCCTTGTTAACATGAGCCCTCTGGTGGCACTTGGACCCTGCTGGGAGCCTCCTCACCTCTGTGATGAGGGCCCTCTGACGTCAGGCCCTAACTGCTGGGCTCCCCAACTTTTCTTAGTGAGCCCAGTGATGCTCGGGCACTCCTCTTAGGTTCCCATCTCCATGGGGATGTGGGCCTTCTGCTCTGAGGTTCCAACGGCTGGGTTGATCACAATTTCATGATGTGGGCTCTCTGGTGTTAGTTCACTGTGGCCTGGATCCCATAGCCTCTGTGCTCTTGGCCGCCTGCTGGGAGGTTCCAACTGCTGGATTCCTCACTTTTTTAATTTTTTAGGCCCTCTGTTGTGAGGATCCTCCTGCCTGCCTCACTCCCAGCCCCTTCGTGATGTGTGTCGTCTGGTTTGAGGCCACATGTGCTGGGTTCCTCACCTTTCGATGATGTGGGACCAATGGTCTTAGGAGACTCCTGCCTGGTTCACATCCCCTTGGTGATGTGGGCCCTCTGTTGAGAGTCTGATCCTGGCTGGGTTCCTCACCCTTCTGTGAGGTGGGCCGTCTGCTGTGAGGTCACTCCTGCTTGGCTTGCTCACCTCGCCTTGTGGACATGAGCCTTCGGTGGCACTTGGAGCCTGCTGGGAGCCTCCTCCCCTTGGTGATGAGGGCCCTCTGGCGTCAGGCCCTAACTGCTGGGCTCCCCACATTTTGTGATGTGCGCCCAGTGGTTCGAAGACACTCTATCCAGGTTCACATCCCCATTGGGATGTGGGTCTTCTGCTCTGAAGTCCCAACGGCTGGGTTGTTCACAGTTTCATGATGTGGGCTCTCTGCTGTTAGTTCACTCTGGCCTGGATGCCATAGCCTCTGTGCTCTGGGCCGCCTGCTGGGAGGTTCCAACTGCTCGATTCCTCAACTTTTGTATTCTATGGGTCCTGTGTTGCGATGCTCCTCCTGCCTGCCTCACTCGCAACCCCTTCGTGATGTGGGTCCTCTGGTTTGAGGCCACATGTGCTGGGTTCCGCAACTTTCAATGATGTGGCCCCACTGGTGTGAGGACACTCCTGCCTGGTTCCCATCCCCTTGGTGATGTGGGCCTTCTGGTGACAGTCTTATCCTGGCTGGGTTCCTCACTCTTCTGTGAGGTAGGCCCTCTGCTGTGAGGTCAATCCTGCCTGACTTGCACACATCACCTTGGCGACGTGGGCCCTCTGTTGGCACATGGAACCTGCTGGGAGCCTCCTGCCCTCGGTGATGACGGCCCTCTAACATCAGGCCATAACTGCTGGGCTCCCCACGTTTTCTGATGTGAGCCCAGTGATGCCAGGACACTCCTGTCAGGTTCCCATCCCCATGGGGATGTGGGCTTTCTGCTCTGAGGTCCCAACGCCTGGGTTGCTCACAGTTTCATGATGTGGGCTCTCTGGTGTTAGTTCACTCCTGCCTGCATCCCATAGCTTCTGTGCTCTCGGCCGCCTGCTGGGAGGTTCCAAATGCTGGATTCCTCACCTTTTTTATTCTTTGGGCCCTCTGTATTTAGGCTACTCCTACCTGCCTCACTCCCATCCCCTTTGTGATGTATGTCCTCTGATATGAGGCCGCATGTGCTGGGTTCCTCACCTTTCGATGATGTGGCCCCACTGGTGGGAGGACAGTCCTGACTGGTTTCCATCCCCTTGGTGTTGTGGGCCCTCTGGCGAGAGTCTCATCCTGCCTCGGTTCCTCACCCTTCTGTGAGATAGGCCCTCTGCTGTGAGGTCACTACTGCCTGGCTGACGCATGCCTCCTTGTAGACGTGGGCCCTCTGTTGGCAGTTGGAACCTGCTGGGAGTCTCCTCCCCTCAGTTATGAGGGCCCCCTGGCGTCAGGCCCTAACTGCTGGGCTCCTAACATTTTCTGATATGTGCTAAGTGGTGCGAGGCCACTCCTGCCAGGTTCCCATCCCAATGGGGATGTGGGCCTTCTGTTCTGAGGTCCCAACGGCTGGGCTGCTCACAGGTTCATGATGTGGGCCGTCTGTTGTGAGTTCACTGCGGCCTGGATCTCATAGCCTCGGTGCTCTGGGCCACTTGCTGGGAGGTTCCAACTGCTGGATTCCTCAACTTTTATATTCTATGGACCCTGTGTTGTGAGGCTGGTCCTGCCAGCCTCGTTCCGAACCCCTTAGTGATGTGGTTCCTCTGGTTTGAGGCTACATGTGCTGGGATCCTCACCTTTCGATGATGTTGTCCCACTGGTTTGGGGACACTCCTGCCTTGTTCCCATCCCCTTGGTGATGTGGACCCTCTGGTGAGAGTCTGATCCTGGCTGTGTTCCTCACCCTTCTGTGAGGTGGGCCCTCTGCTGTGAGGTCACTCCTCACCTTTCTTATTTTTGGGCCCTCTTTTGTGAGGCTCCTCCTGCCTGCCTCACTCCCAGCCCCTTGATGATGGGTGTCCTATGGTTTGAAGCCACATGTTCTGGGTTCCTCAGCTTTAGATGATGTGGCCCTACTCATGTGAGGACACTCCTGCCTGGTTCGAATCCATTTGGTGATGTGGGCCCTCTGGTGCGAGTGTGATCCTGACTGGGTTCATCACACTTCTCTGAGGTGGGCCCTCTGCTGTGAGGTCATTCGTGCCTGGTTGGCACACATCACCTTGGCGACGTCAGCCCTCTGGTGGCAGTTGGAGCCTGCTGGGAGCCTCCTTCCCTTGGTGATGAGGGTCCTCTGGCGTCAGGCCCTAACTGCTGGTCTCCCAAAATTTTCTGATACGTTCTCAGTGGTGCGAGGACACTCCTACCAGATTTATATCCCCATGGGGATGTGGGCCTCCTGCTCTGAGGTCCCAATGGCTGGGTTGCTCAGTTTCATGACATGGGCCCTCTTCTGTGAGTTCACTGTGGCCTGGATCCCATAGCCTCGGTGCTCTGGGCCGCCTGCTGGGAGGTTCCAACTGCTGGATTCCTCACTTTTTTGTTCTATGGGCCCAGTGTTGTGAGGCTACTCCTGCCTGCCTCACTCCGAGGCCCTTGGTGATGTGGGTCCTCTGGTTTGAGGACACATGTGCTGAGTACCTCACCTTTCGATGATGTGGCCCCACTGGTGTGAAGACACTCCTGCCTGGTTCCCATCCCCTTGGTGATGTGGGCCCTCTGGTGAGAGTCTGATGTTGGCTGATTTTCTCACCCTTCTGTGAGCTGGGACCTCTGCTGTGAGGTAACTCCTGCCTGGCTTGCTCACGTTGCCTTGACAACGTGAGCCTTCAGGTGGCAGTTGGAGCCTGCTGGGAATCTCCTCCCCTCGGTTATGAGAGCTCTGGATAAAACACATATGCCCTCTTTTGCCAAGTGCATTATTTTCCAAGTTCTGTCTCTTTTCCTATGCTTTAAGAGCGACTCCCGTGTACCTTCTGAAATCGGTTTCCAGCAATTCTGCACCGTTTTCAAGTCCTCTTCGCAGCCTTACTTCAGTATAATTTTGGATGATACCTGTCATTTATAACTCTGCAGGTTTGTGAATTACAGTGCCCCTGAGCTCCTTTCTTCAACACGCTTTCTTGTGAGCTGGCCGCAACACCGCAGGATTGCTTCAGGCCCTAGTGTGGTTCTGGCATGGCTCGCTGAGCGTTTGGTTAATTCCTCTTCCTGGTGGGAAATGAGAGTTAAATTTGCCCGTCCAGACTCCTCCAGCTAGTCTCTCATTGGTTCTCCCTATTCCTGTTCATTTTACGCAGAAATTGCCAACTGGGCCAAACAGGAGGTTAAAGGCACTGACTCTCCAAGTGGGGAGAGTGTTAGTAAAGCGTCTGGAATGTTGCACCCGAGTACCAGGGGACGAAAACTGAGACACATTTGAACACGTTTCCCGATCACACGGTGGATCATACTCTGGGTTCCACATGCATGTTTTAGCTGAAAGAAAAATCCCTTAAACCTGGAGAGTTGAGAACCATGGAAGGGGTACCATACAATATGACTTCAAAGGATCTGCATTTGCTCACCGAACCTCACCAATCCTATCACTGCTGCGTTTATGCCGCTGTACACACGCTTGATTCTCTTTCGGAGACATATAAATCCATAGGTTTTAAGATTCTTACTAGTCAGGTATATTCTTAGGCGTTTAATATGGGGTGTTGAGTCTACTTCGTTGAGCAAGCAGTAGCTCTTGTCTATTACATATTTGGCTTATGGAAAGGTATCTGTGCTAATTTTAATCTCTGGTTTTATGCAGCACCCCAACTCACCTTTCCCCTTAAGAAAGCATAAGTTGGTTTTCTACATTTGAGACCCTATTCTGTTTTGTAATTCAGTTCCTGTGTAGCCAAGTTTACATTCCGTGTATTAGTGATATCTTATGATGTTTCTTTTTCTGTGTGACATATTTCACTTAGAATCATCATACCTGAATCCACTCATTATGCTGCTATGGGCCTGATGACAGAGATTTCATTGCTGAGTGACATTGCAGTGTACGTTAGTACCACAACTTCCTTATCCATTTTTAGCTTTCTGCGATATTGAACTTGTACTGTAAACGAGGTTCTTGTAAACAGAGCCGTCCCAAACTTTGGGGTAGCTGTGTCTTTTTGATTTTAATTTCCCTAAGCTATAGGACCATAAGTGGAAGTGCCCTTGGCTCTGTTGCTTTGTTTTTTAGATGTTTCAGGAAACACCATACACTTCTCCAGAGTGGCTGTTGGCAATTTACATCCCGCCCATCAGCATAACAAGGCTCCCAGTTCTCCATGGCCTGTCCTACCTTTCTAGATTTTACACTTTTTTCAGATGGCCCTTTTGACCGGGGGGCAGTGAGACTTCATTGTAGTGCAGATTTCCTTTGCAAGCTTGCTTGGGTGGCCAAAAAGTGCATATGTGTTTTTTCCTGAATATATTCAGGGAAAAACGCATACGCCCTTTTTGGCCAAGTGCATCATTGTGGACGTTCTGCCTCTTTTCCTATGCTTTACATGCAATTCCAGTCTACCTCCTGAAATCGGTTTCCTGCTATTCTGTCCCACTTTCAAGTCCTCTTGGCAGCCTTACTTCAATATATTTTTGGACGATAGCTGTCATTTAGAACTCTGCAGGTTTGTGAATTACAGGGCCCCTGAGCTCCTTTCTTCAACTCGCTTTCTTGTGAGCTGGCCGCAACACCGCAGGATTGCTTCAGGCCCTAGTGTGTTTCCGGTATGGCTCGCTGAGCCTTTGGTTAATTCCTCCTCCTGGTGGGAAATGAGAGTTAAATTTGCCCGGCCAGACACCTCCAGCTAGTCTCTCATTGGTTCTCCCTATTCCTGTTCATTTTCCGCAGAAATTGCCAACTGGGCCAAACAGGAGGTTAAAGGCACTGACTTTCCAAGTGGGGAGAGTGTTAGTAAAGCGTCTGGAATGTTGCACCCGAGTACCAGGGGACGAAAACTGAGACACATTTGAACACGTTTCCCGATCACACGGTGGATCATACTCTGGGTTCCACATGCATGTTTTAGCTGAAGGAAGAATACCTTAAACCTGGAGAGTTGAGAACCATGGAATGGGTACCATGCAATATGACTTCAAAGGGTCTGCATTTGCTCACCGAACCTCACCATTCCTATCACTGCTGCGTTTATGCCGCTGTACACACGCTTGATTCTCTTTCGGAGACATATCAAACCATAGGTTTTAAGATTCTTACTAGTCAGGTATATTCTTAGGCGTTTAATATGGGGTGTTGAGTCCACTTCGTTGAGCAAGCAGTAGCTCTTGTCTATTACGTATTTGGCTTATGGAAAGGTATCTGTGCTAATTTCAATCTCTGGTTTTATGAAGCACCCCAACTCACCTTTCCCCTTAAGCAAGCATAAGTTGGTTTTCTACATTTGAGACCCTATTCTGTTTTGTAATTCAGTTCCTGTGTAGCCAAGTTTACCTTCCGTGTATTAGTGATATCTTATGATGCTTCTATTTCTGTGTGACTTATTTCACTTAGAATCATCGTACCTGAATCCACTCATTATGCTGCTACGGGCCTGATGACATAGATTTAATTGCTGAGTGATATTGCATTGTACGTAAGTACCACAACTTCTTTATCCATTTTTCGCTTTCTGCGATATTGAACTTGTACCGTAAACGAGGTTCTTGTAAACGGAACCGTCCCAAACTTTGGGGTGGCTGTTTCTTTTTGATTTTAATTTCCCTAAGCTATAGGACCATAAGTAGAAGTGCCCTAGGCTCTGTTTCTTTGTTTTTTAGATGTTTCAGGAAACACCATACACTTCTCCAGAGTGTTTGTTGGCAATTTACATCCCGCCCCTCAGCATAACAAGGCTCCCAGTTCTCCATGGCCTGTCCTGCCTTTCAGGATTTTACACTTTTTTCAGATGGCCCTTTTGACCGGGGGGCAGTGAGACTTCATTGTAGTGAAGATATTCTTTGCAAGCTTGCTTGGTTGGCCAAAAAGTGCGTATGCGTTTTTTCCTGAATATATTCAGGAAAAAACGCATACGCCCTTTTTGGCCAAGTGCATCATTGTGGACGTTCTGCCTCTTTTCCTATGCTTTACATGCAATTCCAGTCTACCTCCTGAAATCGGTTTCCTGCAATTCTGCCCCGCTTTCAAGTCCTCTTGGCAGCCTTACTTCAATATATTTGTGGACGATAGCTGTCATTTATAACTCTGCAGGTGTGTAAATTACAGTGCCCCTGAGCTCCTTTCTTCAACTCGCTTTCTTGTGAGCTGGCCGCAACACCGCAGGATTGCTTCAGGCCCTAGTGTGGTTCCGGCATGGCTCGCTGAGCCTTTGGTTAATTCCTCTTCATGATGGGAAATGAGAGTTAAATTTGCCCGTCCAGACACCTCCAGCTAGTCTCTCATTGGTTCTCCCTATTCCTGTTCATTTTCCGGAGAAATTGCCAACTGGGCCAAACAGGAGGTTAAAAGCACTGACTCTCCAAGTGGGGAGAGTGTTAGTAAAGCGTCTGGAATGTTGCACCCGAGTACCAGGGGACGAAAACTGAGACACATTTGAACAAGTTTCCCGATCACACGGTGGATCATACTCTGGGTTCCACATGCATGTTTTAGCTGAAGGAAGAATCCCTTAAACCTGGAGAGTTGAGAACCATGGAATGGGTACCATGCAATATGACTTCAAAGGGTCTGCATTTGCTCACCGAACCTCACCAATCCTTTCTCTGCTGCGTTTATGCCGCTGTACACACGCTTGATTCTCTTTCGGAGACATATAAATACATAGGTTTTTTAAGATTCTTACTAGTCAGGTATATTCTTAGGCGTTTAATATGGGGTGTTGAGTCCACTTCATTGAGCAAGCAGTAGCTCTTGTCTATTACATATTTAGCTTATGGAAAGGTATCTGTGCTAATTTCAATCTCTGGTTTTATGCAGCACCCCAACTCACCTTTCCCCTTAAGCAAGCATATGTTGGTTTTCTACATTTGAGACCCTATTCTGTTTTGTAATTCAGTTCCTGTGTAGCCAAGTTTACATTCCGTGTATTAGTGATATCTTATGATGTTTCTTTTTCTGTGTGACTTATTTCACTTAGAATCATCGTACCTGAATCCACTCATTATGCTGCTACTGGCCTGATGACATAGATTTCATTGCTGAGTGATATTGCATTGTACGTAAGTACCACAACTTCTTTATCCATTTTTCGCTTTCTGCGATATTGAACTTGTACCGTAAACGAGGTTCATGTAAACAGAGCCCTCTCAAACTTTGGGGTGGCTGTGACTTTTTGATTTTAATTTCCCTAATCTATAGGACCATAAGTGGAAGTGCCCTAGGCTCTGGTGCTTTGTTTTTTAGATGTTTCAGGAAACACCATACACTACTCCAGAGTGGCTGTTGGCAATTTACATCACGCCCATCAGCATAACAAGGCTCCCAGTTCTCCATGGCCTGTCCTGCCTTTCTGGATTTTACACTTTTTTCAGATGGCCCTTTTGACCGGGGGGCAGTGAGACTTCATTGTAGTGCAGATTTCCTTTGCAAGCTTGCTTGGTTGGCCAAAAAGGGCGTATGCGTTTTTTCCTGAATATATTCAGGAAAAAACGCATACGCACTTTTTGGCCAAGTGCATCATTGTGGACGTTCTGCCTCTTTTCCTATGCTTTACATGCAATTCCAGTCTACCTCCTGAAATCGGTTTCCTGCAATTCTGCCCCGCTTTCAAGTCCTCTTGGCAGCCTTACTTCAATATATTTTTGGACGATAGCTGTCATTTAGAACTCTGCAGGTGTGTGAATTACAGTGCCCCTGAGCTCCTTTCTTCAACTCGCTGTCTTGTGAGCTGGCCGCAACACTGCAGGATTGCTTCAGGCCCTAGTGTGGTTCCGGCATGGCTCGCTGAGCCTTTGGTTAATTCCTCTTCCTGGTGGGAAATGAGAGTTAAATTTGCCCGTCCAGACACCTACAGCTAGTCTCTCATTGGTTCTCCCTATTCCTGTTCATTTTCTGCAGAAATTGCAAACTGGGCCAAACAGGAGGTTAAAGGCACTGACTCTCCAAGTGGGGAGAGTGTTAGTAAAGCATCTGGAATGTTGCACCCGAGTACCAGGGGACGAAAACTGAGACACATTTGAACACGTTTCCCGATCACACGGTGGATCATCCTCTGGGTTCCACATGCATGATTTAGCTGAAGGAAGAATCCCTTAAACCTTGAGAGTTGAGAACCATGGAATGGGTACCATGCAATATGACTTCAAAGGGTCTTCATTTGCTCACCGAACCTCACAAATCCTATCACTGCTGCGTTTATGCCGCTGTACACACGCTTGATTCTCTTTCGGAGACATATATATCCATAGGTTTTAAGATTCTTACTAGTCAGGCATATTCTTAGGCGTTTAATATGGGGTGTTGTGTCCACTTCGTTGAGCAAGGAGTAGCTCTTGTCTATTACATATTTTTCTTATGGAAAGGTATCTGTGTTAATTTCAATCTCTGGTTTTATGCAGCACCCCAACTCACCTTTCCCCTTAAGCAAGCATAAGTTGGTTTTCTACATTTGAGACCCTATTCTGTTTTGTAATTCAGTTCCTATGTAGAGAAGTTTACATTCTGTGTATTAGTGATATCTTATGATGTTTCTTTTTCTGTGTGACTTATTTCACTTAGAATCATCGTACCTGAATCCACTCATTATGCTGCTACTGGCCTGATGACATACATTTCATTGCTGAGTGATATTGCATTGTACGTAAGTACCACAACTTCTTTATCCATTTTTCGCCTTCTGCGATATTGAACTTGTACCGTAAACGAGGTTCTTGTAAACAGAGCCGTCCCAAACATTGGGGTGGCTGTGTCTTTTTGATTTTAATTTCCCTAAGCTATAGGACCATAAGTGGAAGTGCCCTAGGCTGTGTTGCTTTGTTTTTTAGATATTTCAGGAACCACCATACACTTCTCCAGAGTGGCTGTTGGCAATTTACATCCTGCCCATCAGCATAACAAGGCTCCCAGTTCTCCATGGCCTGTCCTGCCTTTCTGGATTTTACAATTTTTTCAGATGGCCCTTTTGACCGGGGGGCAGTGAGACTTCATTGTAGTGCAGATTTCTTTGCAAGCTTGCTTGGGTGGCCAAAAAGGGCGTATGCGTTTTTTCCTGAATATATTCAGGAAAAAACGCATACGCCCTTTTTGGCCAAGTGCATCATTGTGGACGTTCTGCCTCTTTTCCTATGCTTTACATGCAATTCCAGTCTACCTCCTGAAATCGGTTTCCTGCAATTCTGCCCTGCTTTCAAGTCCTCTTGGCAGCCTTACTTCAATATATTTTTGGACGATAGCTGTCATTTATATCTCTGCAGGTTTGTGAATTACAGTGCCCCTGAGCTCCTTTCTTCAACTCGCTTTCTTGTGAGCTGGCCGCAACACCGCAGGATTGCTTCAGGCCCTAGTGTGATACTGGCATGGCATGCTGAGCCTTTGGTTAATTCCTCTTCCTGGTGAGAAATGAGAGTTAAATTTGCCCATCCAGACACCTCCAGCTAGTCTCTCATTGGTTCTCCCTATTCCTGTTCATTTTCCTCCAAAATTGCAAACTGGGCCCAACAGCAGATTAAAGGCACTGACTCTGCACGTGGGGAGAGTGTTAGTAAAGCGTCTGGAATGTTGCACCCGAGTACCAGGGGACGAAATCTGAGACACATTTGAACACATTTCCCGATCACACGGTGGATCATACTCTGGGTTCCACATGCATGTTTTAGCTGAAGGAAGAATCCCTTAAACCTGGAGAGTTGAGAACCATGGAATTGGTACCATGCAATATGACTTCAAAGGGTCTGCATTTGCTCACCGAACCTCACCAATCCTTTCACTGCTGCGTTTATGCCGCTGTACACACGCTTGATTCTCTTTCGGAGACATATAAATCCATAGGTTTTAAGATTCTTACTAGTCAGGTATATTCTTAGGCGTTTAATATGGGGTGTTGAGTCCACTTCATTGAGCAGGGAGTAGCTCTTTTCTATTACATATTTGTCTTATGGAAAGGTATCTGTGCTAATTTCAATCTCTGGTTTTATGCAGCACCCCAACTCACCTTTCCCCTTAAGCAAGCATAAGTTGGTTTTCTACATTTGAGACCCTATTCTGTTTTGTAATTCAGTTCCTGTGTAGCCAAGTTTACATTCTGTGTATTAGTGATATCTTATGATGTTTCTTTTTCTGTGTGACTTATTTCACTTAGAATCATCGTACCTCAATCCACTCATTATGCTGCTACTGGCCTGATGACATAGATTTCATTGCTGAGTGATATTGCATTGTACGTTAGTACCACAACTTCTTTATCCATTTTTCGCTTTCTGCGATATTGAACTTGTACCGTAAACGAGGTTCTTGTAAACAGAGCCGTCCCAAACTTTGGGGTGGCTGTGTCTTTTTGATTTTAATTTCCCTAAGCTATAGGACCATAAGTGGAAGTGCCCTAGGCTCTGTTGCTTTGTTTTTTAGATGTTTCAGGAAACACCATACACTTCTCCAGAGTGGCTGTTGGCAATTTACATCACGCCCATCAGCATAACAAGGCTCCCAGTTCTCCATGGCCTGTCCTGCCTTTCTGGATTTTACACTTTTTTCAGATGGCCCTTTTGACCGGGGGGCAGTGAGACTTCATTGTAGTGCAGATTTCCTTTGCAAGCTTGCTTGGTTGGCCAAAAAGGGCGTATGCGTTTTTTCCGGAATATATTCAGGAAAAAACGCATACGCCCTTTTTGGCCAAGTGCATCATTGTGGACGTTCTGCCTCTTTTCCTATGCTTTACATGCAATTCCAGTCTACCTCCTGAAATCGGTTTCCTGCAATTCTGCCCCGCTTTCAAGTCCTCTTGGCAGCCTTACTTCAATATATTTTTGGATGATAGCTGTCATTTATAACTCTGCAGGTGTGTGAATTACAGGGCCCCTGAGCTCCTTTCTTCAACTCGCTTTCTTGTGAGCTGGCCGCAACACCGCAGGATTGCTTCAGGCCCTAGTGTGGTTCCGGGATGGCTCGCTGAGCCTTTGGTTAATTCCTCTTCTTGGTGGGAAATGAGAGTTAAATTTACCCGTCCAGACACCTCCAGCTAGTCTCTCATTGGTTCTCCCTATTCCTGTTCATTTTCCGCAGAAATTGCAAACTGGGCCAAACAGGAGGTTAAAGGCACTGACTCTCCAAGTGGGGAGAGTGTTAGTAAAGCGTCTGGAATGTTGCACCCGAGTACCAGGGGACGAAAACTGAGACACATTTGAACACGTTTCCCGATCACACGGTGGATCATACTCTGGGTTCCACATGCATGTTTTAGCTGAAGGAAGAATCCCTTAAACCTGTAGAGTTGAGAACCATGGAAAGGGTACCATGCAATATGACTTCAAAGGGTCTGCATTTGCTCACCGAACCTCACCAATCCTATCACTGCTGCGTTTATGCCGCTGTACACACGCTTGATTCTCTTTCGGAGATGTATAAATCCATAGGTTTTAAGATTCTTACTAGTCAGGTATATTCTTAGGCGTTTAATATGGGGTGTTGAGTCCACTTCGTTGAGCAAGCAGTAGCTCTTGTCTATTACGTATTTGGCTTATGGAAAGGTATCTGTGCTAATTTCAATCTCTGGTTTTATGCAGCACCTCAACTCACCTTTCCCCTTAAGCAAGCATAAGTTGGTTTTCTACATTTGAGACCCTATTCTGTTTTGTAATTCAGTTCCTGTGTAGCCAAGTTTACATTCCGTGTATTAGTGATATCTTATGATGTTTCTTTTTCTGTGTGACTTATTTCACTTAGAATCATCGTACCTGAATCCACTCATTATGCTGCTACTGGCCTGATGACATAGATTTCATTGCTGAGTGATATTGCATTGTACGTAAGTACCACAACTTCTTTATCCATTTTTCGCTTTCTGCGATATTGAACTTGTACCAGAAACGAGGTTCTTGTAAACAGAGCCGTCCCAAACTTTGGGGTGCCTGTGTCTTTTTGATTTTAATTTCCCTAATCTATAGGACCGTAAGTGGAAGTGCCCTAGGCTCTGTTGCTTTGTTTTTTAGATGTTTCAGGAAACACCATACACTTCTCCAGAGTGGCTGTTGGCAATTTACATCACGCCCATCAGCATAACAAGGCTCCCAGTTCTCCATGGCCTGTCCTGCCTTTCTGGATTTTACACTTTTTTCAGATGGCCCTTTTGACCGGGGGGCAGTGAGACTTCATTGTAGTGCAGATTTCTTTGCAAGCTTGCTTGGGTGGCCAAAAAGGGCGTATGCGTTTTTTCCTGAATATATTCAGGAAAAAACGCATACGCCCTTTTTGGCCAAGTGCATCATTGTGGACGTTCTGCCTCTTTTCCTATGCTTTACATGCAATTCCAGTCTACCTCCTGAAATCGGTTTCCTGCAATTCTGCCCCGCTTTCAAGTCCTCTTGGCAGCCTTACTTCAATATATTTTTGGACGATAGCTGTCATTTATATCTCTGCAGGTTTGTGAATTACAGTGCCCCTGAGCTCCTTTCTTCAACTCGCTTTCTTGTGAGCTGGCCGCAACACCGCAGGATTGCTTCAGGCCCTAGTGTGATACTGGCATGGCATGCTGAGCCTTTGGTTAATTCCTCTTCCTGGTGAGAAATGAGAGTTAAATTTGCCCATCCAGACACCTCCAGCTAGTCTCTCATTGGTTCTCCCTATTCCTGTTCATTTTCCTCCAAAATTGCAAACTGGGCCCAACAGCAGATTAAAGGCACTGACTCTGCACGTGGGGAGAGTGTTAGTAAAGCGTCTGGAATGTTGCACCCGAGTACCAGGGGACGAAATCTGAGACACATTTGAACACATTTCCCGATCACACGGTGGATCATACTCTGGGTTCCACATGCATGTTTTAGCTGAAGGAAGAATCCCTTAAACCTGGAGAGTTGAGAACCATGGAATTGGTACCATGCAATATGACTTCAAAGGGTCTGCATTTGCTCACCGAACCTCACCAATCCTTTCACTGCTGCGTTTATGCCGCTGTACACACGCTTGATTCTCTTTCGGAGACATATAAATCCATAGGTTTTAAGATTCTTACTAGTCAGGTATATTCTTAGGCGTTTAATATGGGGTGTTGAGTCCACTTCATTGAGCAGGGAGTAGCTCTTTTCTATTACATATTTGTCTTATGGAAAGGTATCTGTGCTAATTTCAATCTCTGGTTTTATGCAGCACCCCAACTCACCTTTCCCCTTAAGCAAGCATAAGTTGGTTTTCTACATTTGAGACCCTATTCTGTTTTGTAATTCAGTTCCTGTGTAGCCAAGTTTACATTCTGTGTATTAGTGATATCTTATGATGTTTCTTTTTCTGTGTGACTTATTTCACTTAGAATCATCGTACCTCAATCCACTCATTATGCTGCTACTGGCCTGATGACATAGATTTCATTGCTGAGTGATATTGCATTGTACGTTAGTACCACAACTTCTTTATCCATTTTTCGCTTTCTGCGATATTGAACTTGTACCGTAAACGAGGTTCTTGTAAACAGAGCCGTCCCAAACTTTGGGGTGGCTGTGTCTTTTTGATTTTAATTTCCCTAAGCTATAGGACCATAAGTGGAAGTGCCCTAGGCTCTGTTGCTTTGTTTTTTAGATGTTTCAGGAAACACCATACACTTCTCCAGAGTGGCTGTTGGCAATTTACATCCCGCCCATCAGCATAAGAAGGCTCCCAGTTCTCCATGGCCTGTCCTGCCTTTCTGGATTTTACACTTTTTTCAGATGGCCCTTTTGACCGGGGGGCAGTGAGACTTCATTGTAGTGCAGATTTCCTTTGCAAGCTTGCTTGGTTGGCCAAAAAGGGCGTATGCGTTTTTTCCGGAATATATTCAGGAAAAAACGCATACGCCCTTTTTGGCCAAGTGCATCATTGTGGACGTTCTGCCTCTTTTCCTATGCTTTACATGCAATTCCAGTCTACCTCCTGAAATCGGTTTCCTGCAATTCTGCCCCGCTTTCAAGTCCTCTTGGCAGCCTTACTTCAATATATTTTTGGATGATAGCTGTCATTTATAACTCTGCAGGTGTGTGAATTACAGGGCCCCTGAGCTCCTTTCTTCAACTCGCTTTCTTGTGAGCTGGCCGCAACACCGCAGGATTGCTTCAGGCCCTAGTGTGGTTCCGGGATGGCTCGCTGAGCCTTTGGTTAATTCCTCTTCTTGGTGGGAAATGAGAGTTAAATTTACCCGTCCAGACACCTCCAGCTAGTCTCTCATTGGTTCTCCCTATTCCTGTTCATTTTCCGCAGAAATTGCAAACTGGGCCAAACAGGAGGTTAAAGGCACTGACTCTCCAAGTGGGGAGAGTGTTAGTAAAGCGTCTGGAATGTTGCACCCGAGTACCAGGGGACGAAAACTGAGACACATTTGAACACGTTTCCCGATCACACGGTGGATCATACTCTGGGTTCCACATGCATGTTTTAGCTGAAGGAAGAATCCCTTAAACCTGTAGAGTTGAGAACCATGGAAAGGGTACCATGCAATATGACTTCAAAGGGTCTGCATTTGCTCACCGAACCTCACCAATCCTATCACTGCTGCGTTTATGCCGCTGTACACACGCTTGATTCTCTTTCGGAGACGTATAAATCCATAGGTTTTAAGATTCTTACTAGTCAGGTATATTCTTAGGCGTTTAATATGGGGTGTTGAGTCC
The DNA here is from genome assembly GCF_039906515.1 of Pseudorca crassidens. Lineage (NCBI taxonomy): Eukaryota > Metazoa > Chordata > Mammalia > Artiodactyla > Delphinidae > Pseudorca > Pseudorca crassidens. The sequence goes on along the minus strand of NW_027135945.1, from coordinate 464,364 downwards.
ACTTCGTTGAGCAAGCAGTAGCTCTTGTCTATTACGTATTTGGCTTATGGAAAGGTATCTGTGCTAATTTCAATCTCTGGTTTTATGCAGCACCTCAACTCACCTTTCCCCTTAAGCAAGCATAAGTTGGTTTTCTACATTTGAGACCCTATTCTGTTTTGTAATTCAGTTCCTGTGTAGCCAAGTTTACATTCCGTGTATTAGTGATATCTTATGATGTTTCTTTTTCTGTGTGACTTATTTCACTTAGAATCATCGTACCTGAATCCACTCATTATGCTGCTACTGGCCTGATGACATAGATTTCATTGCTGAGTGATATTGCATTGTACGTAAGTACCACAACTTCTTTATCCATTTTTCGCTTTCTGCGATATTGAACTTGTACCAGAAACGAGGTTCTTGTAAACAGAGCCGTCCCAAACTTTGGGGTGCCTGTGTCTTTTTGATTTTAATTTCCCTAATCTATAGGACCGTAAGTGGAAGTGCCCTAGGCTCTGTTGCTTTGTTTTTTAGATGTTTCAGGAAACACCATACACTTCTCCAGAGTGGCTGTTGGCAATTTACATCACGCCCATCAGCATAACAAGGCTCCCAGTTCTCCATGGCCTGTCCTGCCTTTCTGGATTTTACACTTTTTTCAGATGGCCCTTTTGACCGGGGGGCAGTGAGACTTCATTGTAGTGCAGATTTCCTTTGCAAGCTTGCTTGGTTGGCCAAAAAGGGCGTATGCGTTTTTTCCTGAATATATTCAGGAAAAAACGCATACGCCCTTTTTGGCCAAGTGCATCATTGTGGACGTTCTGCCTCTTTTCCTATGCTTTACATGCAATTCCAGTCTACCTCCTGAAATCGGTTTCCTGCAATTCTGCCCCGCTTTCAAGTCCTCTTGGCAGCCTTACTTCAATATATTTTTGGACGATAGCTGTCATTTAGAACTCTGCAGGTGTGTGAATTACAGGGCCCCTGAGCTCCTTTCTTCAACTCGCTTTCTTGTGAGCTGGCCGCAACACCGCAGGATTGCTTCAGGCTCTAGTGTGGTTCCGGCATGGCTCGCTGAGCCTTTGGTTAATTCCTCTTCTTGGTGGGAAATGAGAGTTAAATTTGCCCGTCCAGACACCTCCAGCTAGTCTCTCATTGGTTCTCCCTATTCCTGTTCATTTTCCGCAGAAATTGCAAACTGGGCCAAACAGGAGGTTAAAGGCACTGACTCTCCAAGTGGGGAGAGTGTTAGTAAAGCGTCTGGAATGTTGCACCCGAGTACCAGAGGGCGAAAACTGAGACACATTTGAACACGTTTCCCGATCACACGGTGGATCATACTCTGGGTTCCACATGCATGTTTTAGCTGAAGGAAGAATCCCTTAAACCTGGAGAGTTGAGAACCATGGAATGGGTACCATGCAATATGACTTCAAAGGGTCTGCATTTGCTCACCGAACCTCACCAATCCTATCACTGCTGCGTTTATGCCGCTGTACACACGCTTGATTCTCCTTCGGAGACATATAAATCCATAGGTTTTAAGATTCTTACTAGTCAGGTATATTCTTAGGCGTTTAATATGGGGTGTTGAGTCCACTTCGTTGAGCAAGCAGTAGCTCTTGTCTATTACATATTTGGCTTATGGAAAGGTATCTGTGCTAATTTCCATCTCTGGTTTTATGCAGCACCCCAACTCACCTTTCCCCTTAAGCAAGCATAAGTTGGTTTTCTACATTTGAGACCCTATTCTGTTTTGTAATTCAGTTCCTGTGTAGCCAACTTTACATTCCGTGTATTAGTGATATCTTATGATGTTTCTTTTTCTGTGTGACATATTTCACTTAGAATCATCGTACCTGAATCCACTCATTATGCTGCTACGGGCATGATGACATAGATTTCATTGCTGAATGATATTGCATTGTACGTAAGTCCCACAACTTCTTTATCCATTTTTCGCTTTCTGCGATATTGAACTTGTACCAGAAACGAGGTTCTTGTAAACAGAGCCGTCCCAAACTTTGGGGTGGCTGTGTCTTTTTGATTTTAATTTCCCTAAGCTATAGGACCATAAGTGGAAGTGCCCTAGGCTCTGTTGCTTTGTTTTTCAGATGTTTCAGGAAACACCATACACTTCTCCAGAGTGGCTGTTGGCAATTTACATCACGCCCATCAGCATAACAAGGCTCCCAGTTCTCCATGGCCTGTCCTGCCTTTCTGGATTTTACACTTTTTTCAGATGGCCCTTTTGACCGGGGGGCAGTGAGACTTCATTGTAGTGCAGATTTCCTTTGCAAGCTTGCTTGGTTGGCCAAAAAGGGCGTATGCGTTTTTTCCGGAATATATTCAGGAAAAAACGCATACGCCCTTTTTGGCCAAGTGCATCATTGTGGACGTTCTGCCTCTTTTCCTATGCTTTACATGCAATTCCAGTCTACCTCCTGAAATCGGTTTCCTGCAATTCTGCCCCGCTTTCAAGTCCTCTTGGCAGCCTTACTTCAATATATTTTTGGACGATAGCTGTCATTTAGAACTCTGCAGGTGTGTGAATTACAGGGCCCCTGAGCTCCTTTCTTCAACTCGCTTTCTTGTGAGCTGGCCGCAACACCGCAGGATTGCTTCAGGCCCTAGTGTGGTTCCGGCATGGCTCGCTGAGCCTTTGGTTAATTCCTCTTCTTGGTGGGAATTGAGAGTTAAATTTACCTGTCCAGACACCTCCAGCTAGTCTCTCATTGGTTCTCCCTATTCCTGTTCATTTTCCGCAGAAATTGCAAACTGGGCCAAACAGGACGTTAAAGGCACTGACTCTCCAAGTGGGGAGAGTGTTAGTAAAGCGTCTGGAATGTTGCACCCGAGTACCAGGGGACGAAAACTGAGACACATTTGAACACGTTTCCCGATCACACGGTGGATCATACTCTGGGTTCCACATGCATGTTTTAGCTGAAGGAAGAATCCCTTAAACCTGGAGAGTTGAGAACCATGGAATGGGTACCATGCAATATGACTTCAAAGGGTCTGCATTTGCTCACCGAACCTCACCAATCCTATCACTGCTGCGTTTATGCCGCTGTACACACGCTTGATTCTCCTTCGGAGACATATAAATCCATAGGTTTTAAGATTCTTACTAGTCAGGTATATTCTTAGGCGTTTAATATGGGGTGTTGAGTCCACTTCGTTGAGCAAGCAGTAGCTCTTGTCTATTACATATTTGGCTTATGGAAAGGTATCTGTGCTAATTTCCATCTCTGGTTTTATGCAGCACCCCAACTCACCTTTCCCCTTAAGCAAGCATAAGTTGGTTTTCTACATTTGAGACCCTATTCTGTTTTGTAATTCAGTTCCTGTGTAGCCAACTTTACATTCCGTGTATTAGTGATATCTTATGATGTTTCTTTTTCTGTGTGACATATTTCACTTAGAATCATCGTACCTGAATCCACTCATTATGCTGCTACGGGCATGATGACATAGATTTCATTGCTGAATGATATTGCATTGTACGTAAGTCCCACAACTTCTTTATCCATTTTTCGCTTTCTGCGATATTGAACTTGTACCAGAAACGAGGTTCTTGTAAACAGAGCCGTCCCAAACTTTGGGGTGGCTGTGTCTTTTTGATTTTAATTTCCCTAAGCTATAGGACCATAAGTGGAAGTGCCCTAGGCTCTGTTGCTTTGTTTTTCAGATGTTTCAGGAAACACCATACACTTCTCCAGAGTGGCTGTTGGCAATTTACATCACGCCCATCAGCATAACAAGGCTCCCAGTTCTCCATGGCCTGTCCTGCCTTTCTGGATTTTACACTTTTTTCAGATGGCCCTTTTGACCGGGGGGCAGTGAGACTTCATTGTAGTGCAGATTTCCTTTGCAAGCTTGCTTGGTTGGCCAAAAAGGGCGTATGCGTTTTTTCCGGAATATATTCAGGAAAAAACGCATACGCCCTTTTTGGCCAAGTGCATCATTGTGGACGTTCTGCCTCTTTTCCTATGCTTTACATGCAATTCCAGTCTACCTCCTGAAATCGGTTTCCTGCAATTCTGCCCCGCTTTCAAGTCCTCTTGGCAGCCTTACTTCAATATATTTTTGGACGATAGCTGTCATTTAGAACTCTGCAGGTGTGTGAATTACAGGGCCCCTGAGCTCCTTTCTTCAACTCGCTTTCTTGTGAGCTGGCCGCAACACCGCAGGATTGCTTCAGGCCCTAGTGTGGTTCCGGCATGGCTCGCTGAGCCTTTGGTTAATTCCTCTTCTTGGTGGGAATTGAGAGTTAAATTTACCTGTCCAGACACCTCCAGCTAGTCTCTCATTGGTTCTCCCTATTCCTGTTCATTTTCCGCAGAAATTGCAAACTGGGCCAAACAGGACGTTAAAGGCACTGACTCTCCAAGTGGGGAGAGTGTTAGTAAAGCGTCTGGAATGTTGCACCCGAGTACCAGGGGACGAAAACTGAGACACATTTGAACACGTTTCCCGATCACACGGTGGATCATACTCTGGGTTCCACATGCATGTTTTAGCTGAAGGAAGAATCCCTTAAACCTGGAGAGTTGAGAACCATGGAATGGGTACCATGCAATATGACTTCAAAGGGTCTGCATTTGCTCACCGAACCTCACCAATCCTATCACTGCTGCGTTTATGCCGCTGTACACATGCTTGATTCTCTTTCGGAGACATATAAATCCATAGGTTTTAAGATTCTTACTAGTCAGGTATATTCTTAGGCGTTTAATATGGGGTGTTGAGTCCACTTCGTTGAGAAAGCAGTAGCTCTTGTCTATTACATATTTGGCTTATGGAAAGGTATCTGTGCTAATTTCCATCTCTGGTTTTATGCAGCACCCCAACTCACCTTTCCCCTTAAGCAAGCATAAGTTGGTTTTCTACATTTGAGACCCTATTCTGTTTTGTAATTCAGTTCCTGTGTAGCCAAGTTTACATTCCGTGTATTAGTGATATCTTATGATGTTTCTTTTTCTGTGTGACATATTTCACTTAGAATCATCGTACCTGAATCCACTCATTATGCTGCTACGGGCATGATGACATAGATTTCATTGCTGAATGATATTGCATTGTACGTAAGTCCCACAACTTCTTTATCCATTTTTCGCTTTCTGCGATATTGAACTTGTACCGTAAACGAGGTTCTTGTAAACAGAGCCGTCCCAAACTTTGGGGTGGCTGTGTCTTTTTGATTTTAATTTCCCTAAGCTATAGGACCATAAGTGGAAGTGCCCTAGGCTCTGTTGCTTTGTTTTTTAGATGTTTCAGGAAACACCATACACTTCTCCAGAGTGGCTGTTGGCAATTTACATCACGCCCATCAGCATAACAAGGCTCCCAGTTCTCCATGGCCTGTCCTGCCTTTCTGGATTTTACACTTTTTTCAGATGGCCCTTTTGACCGGGAGGCAGTGAGACTTCATTGTAGTGCAGATTTCCTTTGCAAGCTTGCTTGGTTGGCCAAAAAGGGCGTATGCGTTTTTTCCGGAATATATTCAGGAAAAAACGCATACGCCCTTTTTGGCCAAGTGCATCATTGTGGACGTTCTGCCTCTTTTCCTATGCTTTACATGCAATTCCAGTCTACCTCCTGAAATCGGTTTCCTGCAATTCTGCCCCGCTTTCAAGTCCTCTTGGCAGCCTTACTTCAATATATTTTTGGACGATAGCTGTCATTTAGAACTCTGCAGGTGTGTGAATTACAGTGCCCCTGAGCTCCTTTCTTCAACTCGCTTTCTTGTGAGCTGGCCGCAACACCGCAGGATTGCTTCAGGCCCTAGTGTGGTTCCGGCATGGCTTGCTGAGCCTTTGGTTAATTCCTCTTCTTGGTGGGAATTGAGAGTTAAATTTACCCGTCCAGACACCTCCAGCTAGTCTCTCATTGGTTCTCCCTATTCCTGTTCATTTTCCGGAGAAATTGCAAACTGGGCCAAACAGGAGGTTAAAGGCACTGACTCTCCAAGTGGGGAGAGTGTTAGTAAAGCGTCTGGAATGTTGCACCCGAGTACCAGGGGACGAAAACTGAGACACATTTGAACACGTTTCCCGATCACACGGTGGATCATACTCTGGGTTCCACATGCATGTTTTAGCTGAAGGAAGAATCCCTTAAACCTGGAGAGTTGAGAACCATGGAATGGGTACCATGCAATATGACTTCAAAGGGTCTGCATTTGCTCACCGAACCTCACCAATCCTATCACTGCTGCGTTTATGCCGCTGTACACATGCTTGATTCTCCTTCGGAGACATATAAATCCATAGGTTTTAAGATTCTTACTAGTCAGGTATATTCTTAGGCGTTTAATATGGGGTGTTGAGTCCACTTCGTTGAGAAAGCAGTAGTTCTTGTCTATTACATATTTGGCTTATGGAAAGGTATCTGTGCTAATTTCAATCTCTGGTTTTATGCAGCACCCCAACTCACCTTTCCCCTTAAGCAAGCATAAGTTGGTTTTCTACATTTGAGACCCTATTCTGTTTTGTAATTCAGTTCCTATGTAGAGAAGTTTACATTCTGTGTATTAGTGATATCTTATGATGTTTCTTTTTCTGTGTGACTTATTTCACTTAGAATCATCGTACCTGAATCCACTCATTATGCTGCTACTGGCCTGATGACATACATTTCATTGCTGAGTGATATTGCATTGTACGTAAGTACCACAACTTCTTTATCCATTTTTCGCCTTCTGCGATATTGAACTTGTACCGTAAACGAGGTTCTTGTAAACAGAGCCGTCCCAAACATTGGGGTGGCTGTGTCTTTTTGATTTTAATTTCCCTAAGCTATAGGACCATAAGTGGAAGTGCCCTAGGCTGTGTTGCTTTGTTTTTTAGATATTTCAGGAACCACCATACACTTCTCCAGAGTGGCTGTTGGCAATTTACATCCTGCCCATCAGCATAACAAGGCTCCCAGTTCTCCATGGCCTGTCCTGCCTTTCTGGATTTTACACTTTTTTCAGATGGCCCTTTTGACCGGGGGGCAGTGAGACTTCATTGTAGTGCAGATTTCTTTGCAAGCTTGCTTGGGTGGCCAAAAAGGGCGTATGCGTTTTTTCCTGAATATATTCAGGAAAAAACGCATACGCCCTTTTTGGCCAAGTGCATCATTGTGGACGTTCTGCCTCTTTTCCTATGCTTTACATGCAATTCCAGTCTACCTCCTGAAATCGGTTTCCTGCAATTCTGCCCCGCTTTCAAGTCCTCTTGGCAGCCTTACTTCAATATATTTTTGGACGATAGCTGTCATTTATATCTCTGCAGGTTTGTGAATTACAGTGCCCCTGAGCTCCTTTCTTCAACTCGCTTTCTTGTGAGCTGGCCGCAACACCGCAGGATTGCTTCAGGCCCTAGTGTGATACTGGCATGGCATGCTGAGCCTTTGGTTAATTCCTCTTCCTGGTGAGAAATGAGAGTTAAATTTGCCCATCCAGACACCTCCAGCTAGTCTCTCATTGGTTCTCCCTATTCCTGTTCATTTTCCTCCAAAATTGCAAACTGGGCCCAACAGCAGATTAAAGGCACTGACTCTGCACGTGGGGAGAGTGTTAGTAAAGCGTCTGGAATGTTGCACCCGAGTACCAGGGGACGAAATCTGAGACACATTTGAACACATTTCCCGATCACACGGTGGATCATACTCTGGGTTCCACATGCATGTTTTAGCTGAAGGAAGAATCCCTTAAACCTGGAGAGTTGAGAACCATGGAATTGGTACCATGCAATATGACTTCAAAGGGTCTGCATTTGCTCACCGAACCTCACCAATCCTTTCACTGCTGCGTTTATGCCGCTGTACACACGCTTGATTCTCTTTCGGAGACATATAAATCCATAGGTTTTAAGATTCTTACTAGTCAGGTATATTCTTAGGCGTTTAATATGGGGTGTTGAGTCCACTTCATTGAGCAGGGAGTAGCTCTTTTCTATTACATATTTGTCTTATGGAAAGGTATCTGTGCTAATTTCAATCTCTGGTTTTATGCAGCACCCCAACTCACCTTTCCCCTTAAGCAAGCATAAGTTGGTTTTCTACATTTGAGACCCTATTCTGTTTTGTAATTCAGTTCCTGTGTAGCCAAGTTTACATTCTGTGTATTAGTGATATCTTATGATGTTTCTTTTTCTGTGTGACTTATTTCACTTAGAATCATCGTACCTCAATCCACTCATTATGCTGCTACTGGCCTGATGACATAGATTTCATTGCTGAGTGATATTGCATTGTACGTTAGTACCACAACTTCTTTATCCATTTTTCGCTTTCTGCGATATTGAACTTGTACCGTAAACGAGGTTCTTGTAAACAGAGCCGTCCCAAACTTTGGGGTGGCTGTGTCTTTTTGATTTTAATTTCCCTAAGCTATAGGACCATAAGTGGAAGTGCCCTAGGCTCTGTTGCTTTGTTTTTTAGATGTTTCAGGAAACACCATACACTTCTCCAGAGTGGCTGTTGGCAATTTACATCCCGCCCATCAGCATAAGAAGGCTCCCAGTTCTCCATGGCCTGTCCTGCCTTTCTGGATTTTACACTTTTTTCAGATGGCCCTTTTGACCGGGGGGCAGTGAGACTTCATTGTAGTGCAGATTTCCTTTGCAAGCTTGCTTGGTTGGCCAAAAAGGGCGTATGCGTTTTTTCCGGAATATATTCAGGAAAAAACGCATACGCCCTTTTTGGCCAAGTGCATCATTGTGGACGTTCTGCCTCTTTTCCTATGCTTTACATGCAATTCCAGTCTACCTCCTGAAATCGGTTTCCTGCAATTCTGCCCCGCTTTCAAGTCCTCTTGGCAGCCTTACTTCAATATATTTTTGGATGATAGCTGTCATTTATAACTCTGCAGGTGTGTGAATTACAGGGCCCCTGAGCTCCTTTCTTCAACTCGCTTTCTTGTGAGCTGGCCGCAACACCGCAGGATTGCTTCAGGCCCTAGTGTGGTTCCGGGATGGCTCGCTGAGCCTTTGGTTAATTCCTCTTCTTGGTGGGAAATGAGAGTTAAATTTACCCGTCCAGACACCTCCAGCTAGTCTCTCATTGGTTCTCCCTATTCCTGTTCATTTTCCGCAGAAATTGCAAACTGGGCCAAACAGGAGGTTAAAGGCACTGACTCTCCAAGTGGGGAGAGTGTTAGTAAAGCGTCTGGAATGTTGCACCCGAGTACCAGGGGACGAAAACTGAGACACATTTGAACACGTTTCCCGATCACACGGTGGATCATACTCTGGGTTCCACATGCATGTTTTAGCTGAAGGAAGAATCCCTTAAACCTGTAGAGTTGAGAACCATGGAAAGGGTACCATGCAATATGACTTCAAAGGGTCTGCATTTGCTCACCGAACCTCACCAATCCTATCACTGCTGCGTTTATGCCGCTGTACACACGCTTGATTCTCTTTCGGAGATGTATAAATCCATAGGTTTTAAGATTCTTACTAGTCAGGTATATTCTTAGGCGTTTAATATGGGGTGTTGAGTCCACTTCGTTGAGCAAGCAGTAGCTCTTGTCTATTACGTATTTGGCTTATGGAAAGGTATCTGTGCTAATTTCAATCTCTGGTTTTATGCAGCACCTCAACTCACCTTTCCCCTTAAGCAAGCATAAGTTGGTTTTCTACATTTGAGACCCTATTCTGTTTTGTAATTCAGTTCCTGTGTAGCCAAGTTTACATTCCGTGTATTAGTGATATCTTATGATGTTTCTTTTTCTGTGTGACTTATTTCACTTAGAATCATCGTACCTGAATCCACTCATTATGCTGCTACTGGCCTGATGACATAGATTTCATTGCTGAGTGATATTGCATTGTACGTAAGTACCACAACTTCTTTATCCATTTTTCGCTTTCTGCGATATTGAACTTGTACCAGAAACGAGGTTCTTGTAAACAGAGCCGTCCCAAACTTTGGGGTGCCTGTGTCTTTTTGATTTTAATTTCCCTAATCTATAGGACCGTAAGTGGAAGTGCCCTAGGCTCTGTTGCTTTGTTTTTTAGATGTTTCAGGAAACACCATACACTTCTCCAGAGTGGCTGTTGGCAATTTACATCACGCCCATCAGCATAACAAGGCTCCCAGTTCTCCATGGCCTGTCCTGCCTTTCTGGATTTTACACTTTTTTCAGATGGCCCTTTTGACCGGGGGGCAGTGAGACTTCATTGTAGTGCAGATTTCCTTTGCAAGCTTGCTTGGTTGGCCAAAAAGGGCGTATGCGTTTTTTCCTGAATATATTCAGGAAAAAACGCATACGCCCTTTTTGGCCAAGTGCATCATTGTGGACGTTCTGCCTCTTTTCCTATGCTTTACATGCAATTCCAGTCTACCTCCTGAAATCGGTTTCCTGCAATTCTGCCCCGCTTTCAAGTCCTCTTGGCAGCCTTACTTCAATATATTTTTGGACGATAGCTGTCATTTAGAACTCTGCAGGTGTGTGAATTACAGGGCCCCTGAGCTCCTTTCTTCAACTCGCTTTCTTGTGAGCTGGCCGCAACACCGCAGGATTGCTTCAGGCTCTAGTGTGGTTCCGGCATGGCTCGCTGAGCCTTTGGTTAATTCCTCTTCTTGGTGGGAAATGAGAGTTAAATTTGCCCGTCCAGACACCTCCAGCTAGTCTCTCATTGGTTCTCCCTATTCCTGTTCATTTTCCGCAGAAATTGCAAACTGGGCCAAACAGGAGGTTAAAGGCACTGACTCTCCAAGTGGGGAGAGTGTTAGTAAAGCGTCTGGAATGTTGCACCCGAGTACCAGGGGGCGAAAACTGAGACACATTTGAACACGTTTCCCGATCACACGGTGGATCATACTCTGGGTTCCACATGCATGTTTTAGCTGAAGGAAGAATCCCTTAAACCTGGAGAGTTGAGAACCATGGAATGGGTACCATGCAATATGACTTCAAAGGGTCTGCATTTGCTCACCGAACCTCACCAATCCTATCACTGCTGCGTTTATGCCGCTGTACACACGCTTGATTCTCCTTCGGAGACATATAAATCCATAGGTTTTAAGATTCTTACTAGTCAGGTATATTCTTAGGCGTTTAATATGGGGTGTTGAGTCCACTTCGTTGAGCAAGCAGTAGCTCTTGTCTATTACATATTTGGCTTATGGAAAGGTATCTGTGCTAATTTCCATCTCTGGTTTTATGCAGCACCCCAACTCACCTTTCCCCTTAAGCAAGCATAAGTTGGTTTTCTACATTTGAGACCCTATTCTGTTTTGTAATTCAGTTCCTGTGTAGCCAACTTTACATTCCGTGTATTAGTGATATCTTATGATGTTTCTTTTTCTGTGTGACATATTTCACTTAGAATCATCGTACCTGAATCCACTCATTATGCTGCTACGGGCATGATGACATAGATTTCATTGCTGAATGATATTGCATTGTACGTAAGTCCCACAACTTCTTTATCCATTTTTCGCTTTCTGCGATATTGAACTTGTACCAGAAACGAGGTTCTTGTAAACAGAGCCGTCCCAAACTTTGGGGTGGCTGTGTCTTTTTGATTTTAATTTCCCTAAGCTATAGGACCATAAGTGGAAGTGCCCTAGGCTCTGTTGCTTTGTTTTTCAGATATTTTAGGAAACACCATACACTTCTCCAGAGTGGCTGTTGGCAATTTACATCACGCCCATCAGCATAACAAGGCTCCCAGTTCTCCATGGCCTGTCCTGCCTTTCTGGATTTTACACTTTTTTCAGATGGCCCTTTTGACCGGGGGGCAGTGAGACTTCATTGTAGTGCAGATTTCCTTTGCAAGCTTGCTTGGTTGGCCAAAAAGGGCGTATGCGTTTTTTCCGGAATATATTCAGGAAAAAACGCATACGCCCTTTTTGGCCAAGTGCATCATTGTGGACGTTCTGCCTCTTTTCCTATGCTTTACATGCAATTCCAGTCTACCTCCTGAAATCGGTTTCCTGCAATTCTGCCCCGCTTTCAAGTCCTCTTGGCAGCCTTACTTCAATATATTTTTGGACGATAGCTGTCATTTAGAACTCTGCAGGTGTGTGAATTACAGGGCCCCTGAGCTCCTTTCTTCAACTCGCTTTCTTGTGAGCTGGCCGCAACACCGCAGGATTGCTTCAGGCCCTAGTGTGGTTCCGGCATGGCTCGCTGAGCCTTTGGTTAATTCCTCTTCTTGGTGGGAATTGAGAGTTAAATTTACCTGTCCAGACACCTCCAGCTAGTCTCTCATTGGTTCTCCCTATTCCTGTTCATTTTCCGCAGAAATTGCAAACTGGGCCAAACAGGACGTTAAAGGCACTGACTCTCCAAGTGGGGAGAGTGTTAGTAAAGCGTCTGGAATGTTGCACCCGAGTACCAGGGGACGAAAACTGAGACACATTTGAACACGTTTCCCGATCACACGGTGGATCATACTCTGGGTTCCACATGCATGTTTTAGCTGAAGGAAGAATCCCTTAAACCTGGAGAGTTGAGAACCATGGAATGGGTACCATGCAATATGACTTCAAAGGGTCTGCATTTGCTCACCGAACCTCACCAATCCTATCACTGCTGCGTTTATGCCGCTGTACACATGCTTGATTCTCTTTCGGAGACATATAAATCCATAGGTTTTAAGATTCTTACTAGTCAGGTATATTCTTAGGCGTTTAATATGGGGTGTTGAGTCCACTTCGTTGAGAAAGCAGTAGCTCTTGTCTATTACATATTTGGCTTATGGAAAGGTATCTGTGCTAATTTCCATCTCTGGTTTTATGCAGCACCCCAACTCACCTTTCCCCTTAAGCAAGCATAAGTTGGTTTTCTACATTTGAGACCCTATTCTGTTTTGTAATTCAGTTCCTGTGTAGCCAACTTTACATTCCGTGTATTAGTGATATCTTATGATGTTTCTTTTTCTGTGTGACATATTTCACTTAGAATCATCGTACCTGAATCCACTCATTATGCTGCTACTGGCCTGATGACATAGATTTCATTGCTGAGTGATATTGCATTGTACGTAAGTCCCACAACTTCTTTATCCATTTTTCGCTTTCTGCGATATTGAACTTGTACCGTAAACGAGGTTCTTGTAAACAGAGCCGTCCCAAACTTTGGGGTGGCTGTGTCTTTTTGATTTTAATTTCCCTAAGCTATAGGACCATAAGTGGAAGTGCCCTAGGCTCTGTTGCTTTGTTTTTTAGATGTTTCAGGAAACACCATACACTTCTCCAGAGTGGCTGTTGGCAATTTACATCACGCCCATCAGCATAACAAGGCTCCCAGTTCTCCATGGCCTGTCCTGCCTTTCTGGATTTTACACTTTTTTCAGATGGCCCTTTTGACCGGGAGGCAGTGAGACTTCATTGTAGTGCAGATTTCCTTTGCAAGCTTGCTTGGTTGGCCAAAAAGGGCGTATGCGTTTTTTCCGGAATATATTCAGGAAAAAATGCATACGCCCTTTTTGGCCAAGTGCATCATTGTGGACGTTCTGCCTCTTTTCCTATGCTTTACATGCAATTCCAGTCTACCTCCTGAAATCGGTTTCCTGCAATTCTGCCCCGCTTTCAAGTCCTCTTGGCAGCCTTACTTCAATATATTTTTGGACGATAGCTGTCATTTAGAACTCTGCAGGTGTGTGAATTACAGTGCCCCTGAGCTCCTTTCTTCAACTCGCTTTCTTGTGAGCTGGCCGCAACACCGCAGGATTGCTTCAGGCCCTAGTGTGGTTCCGGCATGGCTTGCTGAGCCTTTGGTTAATTCCTCTTCTTGGTGGGAATTGAGAGTTAAATTTACCCGTCCAGACACCTCCAGCTAGTCTCTCATTGGTTCTCCCTATTCCTGTTCATTTTCCGGAGAAATTGCAAACTGGGCCAAACAGGAGGTTAAAGGCACTGACTCTCCAAGTGGGGAGAGTGTTAGTAAAGCGTCTGGAATGTTGCACCCGAGTACCAGGGGACGAAAACTGAGACACATTTGAACACGTTTCCCGATCACACGGTGGATCATACTCTGGGTTCCACATGCATGTTTTAGCTGAAGGAAGAATCCCTTAAACCTGGAGAGTTGAGAACCATGGAATGGGTACCATGCAATATGACTTCAAAGGGTCTGCATTTGCTCACCGAACCTCACCAATCCTATCACTGCTGCGTTTATGCCGCTGTACACATGCTTGATTCTCTTTCGGAGACATATAAATCCATAGGTTTTAAGATTCTTACTAGTCAGGTATATTCTTAGGCGTTTAATATGGGGTGTTGAGTCCACTTCGTTGAGAAAGCAGTAGTTCTTGTCTATTACATATTTGGCTTATGGAAAGGTATCTGTGCTAATTTCAATCTCTGGTTTTATGCAGCACCCCAACTCACCTTTCCCCTTAAGCAAGCATAAGTTGGTTTTCTACATTTGAGACCCTATTCTGTTTTGTAATTCAGTTCCTGTGTAGCCAAGTTTACATTCCATGTATTAGTGATATCTTATGATGTTTCTTTTTCTGTGTGACTTATTTCACTTAGAATCATCGTACCTGAATCCACTCATTATGCTGCTACTGGCCTGATGACATAGATTTCACTGCTGAGTGATATTGCATTGTACGTAAGTACCACAAATTCTTTATCCATTTTTTGCTTTCTGCGATATTGAACTTGTACCGTAAACGAGGTTCTTGTAAACAGAGCTGTCCCAAACTTTGGGGTGGCTGTGTCTTTATTTTAATTTCCCTAAGCTATAGGACCATAAGTGGAAGTGCCCTAGGCTCTGTTGCTTTGTTTTTTAGATGTTTCAGGAAACACCATACACTTCTCCAGAGTGGCTGTTGGCAATTTACATCACGCCCATCAGCATAACAAGGCTCCCAGTTCTCCATGGCCTGTCCTGCCTTTCTGGATTTTACACTTTTTTCAGATGGCCCTTTTGACCGGGGGGCAGTGAGACTTCATTGTAGTGCAGATTTCCTTTGCAAGCTTGCTTGGTTGGCCAAAAAGGGCGTATGCGTTTTTTCCTGGGAAAAAACGCATACGCCCTTTTTGGCCAAGTGCATCATTGTGGACGTTCTGCCTCTTTTCCTATGCTTTACATGCAATTCCAGTCTACCTCCTGAAATCGGTTTCCTGCAATTCTGCCCCGCTTTCAAGTCCTCTTGGCAGCCTTACTTCAATATATTTTTGGATGATAGCTGTCATTTATAACTCTGCAGGTGTGTGAATTACAGGGCCCCTGAGCTCCTTTCTTCAACTCGCTTTCTTGTGAGCTGGCCGCAACACCGCAGGATTGCTTCAGGCCCTAGTGTGGTTCCGGCATGGCTCGCTGAGCCTTTGGTTAATTCCTCTTCTTGGTGGGAAATGAGAGTTAAATTTACCCGTCCAGACACCTCCAGCTAGTCTCTCATTAGTTCTCCCTATTCCTGTTCATTTTCCGCAGAAATTGCAAACTGGGCCAAACAGGCGGTTAAAGGCACTGACTCTCCAAGTGGGGAGAGTGTTAGTAAAGCGCCTGGAATGTTGCACCCGAGTACCAGGGGACGAAAACTGAGACACATTTGAACACGTTTCCCGATCACACGGTGGATCATACTCTGGGTTCCACATGCATGTTTTAGCTGAAGGAAGAATCCCTTAAACCTGGAGAGTTGAGAACCATGGAAAGGGTACCATGCAATATGACTTCAAAGGGTCTGCATTTGCTCACCGAACCTCACCAATCCTATCACTGCTGCGTTTATGCCGCTGTACACACGCTTGATTCTCTTTCGGAGACGTATAAATCCATAGGTTTTAAGATTCTTACTAGTCAGGTATATTCTTAGGCGTTTAATATGGGGTGTTGAGTCCACTTCGTTGAGCAAGCAGTAGCTCTTGTCTATTACGTATTTGGCTTATGGAAAGGTATCTGTGCTAATTTCAATCTCTGGTTTTATGCAGCACCTCAACTCACCTTTCCCCTTAAGCAAGCATAAGTTGGTTTTCTACATTTGAGACCTTATTCTGTTTTGTAATTCAGTTCCTGTGTAGCCAAGTTTACATTCCGTGTATTAGTGATATCTTATGATGTTTCTTTTTCTGTGTGACTTATTTCACTTAGAATCATCGTACCTGAATCCACTCATTATGCTGCTACTGGCCTGATGACATAGATTTCATTGCTGAGTGATATTGCATTGTACGTAAGTACCACAACTTCTTTATCCATTTTTCGCTTTCTGTGATATTGAACTTGTACCGTAAACGAGGTTCTTGTAAACAGAGCCGTCCCAAACTTTGGGGTGCCTGTGTCTTTTTGATTTTAATTTCCCTAAGCTATAGGACCATAAGTGGAAGTGCCCTAGGCTCTGTTGCTTTGTTTTTTAGATGTTTCAGGAAACACCATACACTTCTCCAGAGTGGCTGTTGGCAATTTACATCACGCCCATCAGCATAACAAGGCTCCCAGTTCTCCATGGCCTGTCCTGCCTTTCTGGATTTTACACTTTTTTCAGATGGCCCTTTTGACCGGGGGGCAGTGAGACTTCATTGTAGTGCAGATTTCCTTTGCAAGCTTGCTTGGTTGGCCAAAAAGGGCGTATGCGTTTTTTCCGGAATATATTCAGGAAAAAACGCATACGCCCTTTTTGGCCAAGTGCATCATTGTGGACGTTCTGCCTCTTTTCCTATGCTTTACATGCAATTCCAGTCTACCTCCTGAAATCGGTTTCCTGCAATTCTGCCCCGCTTTCAAGTCCTCTTGGCAGCCTTACTTCAATATATTTTTGGACGATAGCTGTCATTTAGAACTCTGCAGGTGTGTGAATTACAGGGCCCCTGAGCTCCTTTCTTCAACTCGCTTTCTTGTGAGCTGGCCGCAACACCGCAGGATTGCTTCAGGCCCTAGTGTTGTTCCGGCATGGCTCGCTGAGCCTTTGGTTAATTCCTCTTCTTGGTGGGAATTGAGAGTTAAATTTACCTGTCCAGACACCTCCAGCTAGTCTCTCATTGGTTCTCCCTATTCCTGTTCATTTTCCGCAGAAATTGCAAACTGGGCCAAACAGGACGTTAAAGGCACTGACTCTCCAAGTGGGGAGAGTGTTAGTAAAGCGTCTGGAATGTTGCACCCGAGTACCAGGGGACGAAAACTGAGACACATTTGAACACGTTTCCCGATCACACGGTGGATCATACTCTGGGTTCCACATGCATGTTTTAGCTGAAGGAAGAATCCCTTAAACCTGGAGAGTTGAGAACCATGGAATGGGTACCATGCAATATGACTTCAAAGGGTCTGCATTTGCTCACCGAACCTCACCAATCCTATCACTGCTGCGTTTATGCCGCTGTACACATGCTTGATTCTCTTTCGGAGACATATAAATCCATAGGTTTTAAGATTCTTACTAGTCAGGTATATTCTTAGGCGTTTAATATGGGGTGTTGAGTCCACTTCGTTGAGAAAGCAGTAGCTCTTGTCTATTACATATTTGGCTTATGGAAAGGTATCTGTGCTAATTTCCATCTCTGGTTTTATGCAGCACCCCAACTCACCTTTCCCCTTAAGCAAGCATAAGTTGGTTTTCTACATTTGAGACTCTATTCTGTTTTGTAATTCAGTTCCTGTGTAGCCAACTTTACATTCCGTGTATTAGTGATATCTTATGATGTTTCTTTTTCTGTGTGACATATTTCACTTAGAATCATCGTACCTGAATCCACTCATTATGCTGCTACTGGCCTGATGACATAGATTTCATTGCTGAGTGATATTGTATTGTACGTAAGTCCCACAACTTCTTTATCCATTTTTCGCTTTCTGCGATATTGAACTTGTACCGTAAACGAGGTTCTTGTAAACAGAGCCGTCCCAAACTTTGGGGTGGCTGTGTCTTTTTGATTTTAATTTCCCTAAGCTATAGGACCATAAGTGGAAGTGCCCTAGGCTCTGTTGCTTTGTTTTTTAGATGTTTCAGGAAACACCATACACTTCTCCAGAGTGGCTGTTGGCAATTTACATCACGCCCATCAGCATAACAAGGCTCCCAGTTCTCCATGGCCTGTCCTGCCTTTCTGGATTTTACACTTTTTTCAGATGGCCCTTTTGACCGGGAGGCAGTGAGACTTCATTGTAGTGCAGATTTCCTTTGCAAGCTTGCTTGGTTGGCCAAAAAGGGCGTATGCGTTTTTTCCGGAATATATTCAGGAAAAAATGCATACGCCCTTTTTGGCCAAGTGCATCATTGTGGACGTTCTGCCTCTTTTCCTATGCTTTACATGCAATTCCAGTCTACCTCCTGAAATCGGTTTCCTGCAATTCTGCCCCGCTTTCAAGTCCTCTTGGCAGCCTTACTTCAATATATTTTTGGACGATAGCTGTCATTTAGAACTCTGCAGGTGTGTGAATTACAGTGCCCCTGAGCTCCTTTCTTCAACTCGCTTTCTTGTGAGCTGGCCGCAACACCGCAGGATTGCTTCAGGCCCTAGTGTGGTTCCGGCATGGCTTGCTGAGCCTTTGGTTAATTCCTCTTCTTGGTGGGAATTGAGAGTTAAATTTACCCGTCCAGACACCTCCAGCTAGTCTCTCATTGGTTCTCCCTATTCCTGTTCATTTTCCGGAGAAATTGCAAACTGGGCCAAACAGGAGGTTAAAGGCACTGACTCTCCAAGTGGGGAGAGTGTTAGTAAAGCGTCTGGAATGTTGCACCCGAGTACCAGGGGACGAAAACTGAGACACATTTGAACACGTTTCCCGATCACACGGTGGATCATACTCTGGGTTCCACATGCATGTTTTAGCTGAAGGAAGAATCCCTTAAACCTGGAGAGTTGAGAACCATGGAATGGGTACCATGCAATATGACTTCAAAGGGTCTGCATTTGCTCACCGAACCTCACCAATCCTATCACTGCTGCGTTTATGCCGCTGTACACATGCTTGATTCTCTTTCGGAGACATATAAATCCATAGGTTTTAAGATTCTTACTAGTCAGGTATATTCTTAGGCGTTTAATATGGGGTGTTGAGTCCACTTCGTTGAGAAAGCAGTAGTTCTTGTCTATTACATATTTGGCTTATGGAAAGGTATCTGTGCTAATTTCAATCTCTGGTTTTATGCAGCACCCCAACTCACCTTTCCCCTTAAGCAAGCATAAGTTGGTTTTCTACATTTGAGACCCTATTCTGTTTTGTAATTCAGTTCCTGTGTAGCCAAGTTTACATTCCATGTATTAGTGATATCTTATGATGTTTCTTTTTCTGTGTGACTTATTTCACTTAGAATCATCGTACCTGAATCCACTCATTATGCTGCTACTGGCCTGATGACATAGATTTCACTGCTGAGTGATATTGCATTGTACGTAAGTACCACAAATTCTTTATCCATTTTTTGCTTTCTGCGATATTGAACTTGTACCGTAAACGAGGTTCTTGTAAACAGAGCTGTCCCAAACTTTGGGGTGGCTGTGTCTTTATTTTAATTTCCCTAAGCTATAGGACCATAAGTGGAAGTGCCCTAGGCTCTGTTGCTTTGTTTTTTAGATGTTTCAGGAAACACCATACACTTCTCCAGAGTGGCTGTTGGCAATTTACATCACGCCCATCAGCATAACAAGGCTCCCAGTTCTCCATGGCCTGTCCTGCCTTTCTGGATTTTACACTTTTTTCAGATGGCCCTTTTGACCGGGGGGCAGTGAGACTTCATTGTAGTGCAGATTTCCTTTGCAAGCTTGCTTGGTTGGCCAAAAAGGGCGTATGCGTTTTTTCCTGGGAAAAAACGCATACGCCCTTTTTGGCCAAGTGCATCATTGTGGACGTTCTGCCTCTTTTCCTATGCTTTACATGCAATTCCAGTCTACCTCCTGAAATCGGTTTCCTGCAATTCTGCCCCGCTTTCAAGTCCTCTTGGCAGCCTTACTTCAATATATTTTTGGATGATAGCTGTCATTTATAACTCTGCAGGTGTGTGAATTACAGGGCCCCTGAGCTCCTTTCTTCAACTCGCTTTCTTGTGAGCTGGCCGCAACACCGCAGGATTGCTTCAGGCCCTAGTGTGGTTCCGGCATGGCTCGCTGAGCCTTTGGTTAATTCCTCTTCTTGGTGGGAAATGAGAGTTAAATTTACCCGTCCAGACACCTCCAGCTAGTCTCTCATTGGTTCTCCCTATTCCTGTTCATTTTCCGCAGAAATTGCAAACTGGGCCAAACAGGCGGTTAAAGGCACTGACTCTCCAAGTGGGGAGAGTGTTAGTAAAGCGCCTGGAATGTTGCACCCGAGTACCAGGGGACGAAAACTGAGACACATTTGAACACGTTTCCCGATCACACGGTGGATCATACTCTGGGTTCCACATGCATGTTTTAGCTGAAGGAAGAATCCCTTAAACCTGGAGAGTTGAGAACCATGGAAAGGGTACCATGCAATATGACTTCAAAGGGTCTGCATTTGCTCACCGAACCTCACCAATCCTATCACTGCTGCGTTTATGCCGCTGTACACACGCTTGATTCTCTTTCGGAGACGTATAAATCCATAGGTTTTAAGATTCTTACTAGTCAGGTATATTCTTAGGCGTTTAATATGGGGTGTTGAGTCCACTTCGTTGAGCAAGCAGTAGCTCTTGTCTATTACGTATTTGGCTTATGGAAAGGTATCTGTGCTAATTTCAATCTCTGGTTTTATGCAGCACCTCAACTCACCTTTCCCCTTAAGCAAGCATAAGTTGGTTTTCTACATTTGAGACCTTATTCTGTTTTGTAATTCAGTTCCTGTGTAGCCAAGTTTACATTCCGTGTATTAGTGATATCTTATGATGTTTCTTTTTCTGTGTGACTTATTTCACTTAGAATCATCGTACCTGAATCCACTCATTATGCTGCTACTGGCCTGATGACATAGATTTCATTGCTGAGTGATATTGCATTGTACGTAAGTACCACAACTTCTTTATCCATTTTTCGCTTTCTGTGATATTGAACTTGTACCGTAAACGAGGTTCTTGTAAACAGAGCCGTCCCAAACTTTGGGGTGCCTGTGTCTTTTTGATTTTAATTTCCCTAAGCTATAGGACCATAAGTGGAAGTGCCCTAGGCTCTGTTGCTTTGTTTTTTAGATGTTTCAGGAAACACCATACACTTCTCCAGAGTGGCTGTTGGCAATTTACATCACGCCCATCAGCATAACAAGGCTCCCAGTTCTCCATGGCCTGTCCTGCCTTTCTGGATTTTACACTTTTTTCAGATGGCCCTTTTGACCGGGAGGCAGTGAGACTTCATTGTAGTGCAGATTTCCTTTGCAAGCTTGCTTGGTTGGCCAAAAAGGGCGTATGCGTTTTTTCCGGAATATATTCAGGAAAAAATGCATACGCCCTTTTTGGCCAAGTGCATCATTGTGGACGTTCTGCCTCTTTTCCTATGCTTTACATGCAATTCCAGTCTACCTCCTGAAATCGGTTTCCTGCAATTCTGCCCCGCTTTCAAGTCCTCTTGGCAGCCTTACTTCAATATATTTTTGGACGATAGCTGTCATTTAGAACTCTGCAGGTGTGTGAATTACAGTGCCCCTGAGCTCCTTTCTTCAACTCGCTTTCTTGTGAGCTGGCCGCAACACCGCAGGATTGCTTCAGGCCCTAGTGTGGTTCCGGCATGGCTTGCTGAGCCTTTGGTTAATTCCTCTTCTTGGTGGGAATTGAGAGTTAAATTTACCCGTCCAGACACCTCCAGCTAGTCTCTCATTGGTTCTCCCTATTCCTGTTCATTTTCCGGAGAAATTGCAAACTGGGCCAAACAGGAGGTTAAAGGCACTGACTCTCCAAGTGGGGAGAGTGTTAGTAAAGCGTCTGGAATGTTGCACCCGAGTACCAGGGGACGAAAACTGAGACACATTTGAACACGTTTCCCGATCACACGGTGGATCATACTCTGGGTTCCACATGCATGTTTTAGCTGAAGGAAGAATCCCTTAAACCTGGAGAGTTGAGAACCATGGAATGGGTACCATGCAATATGACTTCAAAGGGTCTGCATTTGCTCACCGAACCTCACCAATCCTATCACTGCTGCGTTTATGCCGCTGTACACATGCTTGATTCTCTTTCGGAGACATATAAATCCATAGGTTTTAAGATTCTTACTAGTCAGGTATATTCTTAGGCGTTTAATATGGGGTGTTGAGTCCACTTCGTTGAGAAAGCAGTAGTTCTTGTCTATTACATATTTGGCTTATGGAAAGGTATCTGTGCTAATTTCAATCTCTGGTTTTATGCAGCACCCCAACTCACCTTTCCCCTTAAGCAAGCATAAGTTGGTTTTCTACATTTGAGACCCTATTCTGTTTTGTAATTCAGTTCCTGTGTAGCCAAGTTTACATTCCATGTATTAGTGATATCTTATGATGTTTCTTTTTCTGTGTGACTTATTTCACTTAGAATCATCGTACCTGAATCCACTCATTATGCTGCTACTGGCCTGATGACATAGATTTCACTGCTGAGTGATATTGCATTGTACGTAAGTACCACAAATTCTTTATCCATTTTTTGCTTTCTGCGATATTGAACTTGTACCGTAAACGAGGTTCTTGTAAACAGAGCTGTCCCAAACTTTGGGGTGGCTGTGTCTTTATTTTAATTTCCCTAAGCTATAGGACCATAAGTGGAAGTGCCCTAGGCTCTGTTGCTTTGTTTTTTAGATGTTTCAGGAAACACCATACACTTCTCCAGAGTGGCTGTTGGCAATTTACATCACGCCCATCAGCATAACAAGGCTCCCAGTTCTCCATGGCCTGTCCTGCCTTTCTGGATTTTACACTTTTTTCAGATGGCCCTTTTGACCGGGGGGCAGTGAGACTTCATTGTAGTGCAGATTTCCTTTGCAAGCTTGCTTGGTTGGCCAAAAAGGGCGTATGCGTTTTTTCCTGGGAAAAAACGCATACGCCCTTTTTGGCCAAGTGCATCATTGTGGACGTTCTGCCTCTTTTCCTATGCTTTACATGCAATTCCAGTCTACCTCCTGAAATCGGTTTCCTGCAATTCTGCCCCGCTTTCAAGTCCTCTTGGCAGCCTTACTTCAATATATTTTTGGATGATAGCTGTCATTTATAACTCTGCAGGTGTGTGAATTACAGGGCCCCTGAGCTCCTTTCTTCAACTCGCTTTCTTGTGAGCTGGCCGCAACACCGCAGGATTGCTTCAGGCCCTAGTGTGGTTCCGGCATGGCTCGCTGAGCCTTTGGTTAATTCCTCTTCTTGGTGGGAAATGAGAGTTAAATTTACCCGTCCAGACACCTCCAGCTAGTCTCTCATTGGTTCTCCCTATTCCTGTTCATTTTCCGCAGAAATTGCAAACTGGGCCAAACAGGCGGTTAAAGGCACTGACTCTCCAAGTGGGGAGAGTGTTAGTAAAGCGCCTGGAATGTTGCACCCGAGTACCAGGGGACGAAAACTGAGACACATTTGAACACGTTTCCCGATCACACGGTGGATCATACTCTGGGTTCCACATGCATGTTTTAGCTGAAGGAAGAATCCCTTAAACCTGGAGAGTTGAGAACCATGGAAAGGGTACCATGCAATATGACTTCAAAGGGTCTGCATTTGCTCACCGAACCTCACCAATCCTATCACTGCTGCGTTTATGCCGCTGTACACACGCTTGATTCTCTTTCGGAGACGTATAAATCCATAGGTTTTAAGATTCTTACTAGTCAGGTATATTCTTAGGCGTTTAATATGGGGTGTTGAGTCCACTTCGTTGAGCAAGCAGTAGCTCTTGTCTATTACGTATTTGGCTTATGGAAAGGTATCTGTGCTAATTTCAATCTCTGGTTTTATGCAGCACCTCAACTCACCTTTCCCCTTAAGCAAGCATAAGTTGGTTTTCTACATTTGAGACCTTATTCTGTTTTGTAATTCAGTTCCTGTGTAGCCAAGTTTACATTCCGTGTATTAGTGATATCTTATGATGTTTCTTTTTCTGTGTGACTTATTTCACTTAGAATCATCGTACCTGAATCCACTCATTATGCTGCTACTGGCCTGATGACATAGATTTCATTGCTGAGTGATATTGCATTGTACGTAAGTACCACAACTTCTTTATCCATTTTTCGCTTTCTGTGATATTGAACTTGTACCGTAAACGAGGTTCTTGTAAACAGAGCCGTCCCAAACTTTGGGGTGCCTGTGTCTTTTTGATTTTAATTTCCCTAATCTATAGGACCGTAAGTGGAAGTGCCCTAGGCTCTGTTGCTTTGTTTTTTAGATGTTTCAGGAAACACCATACACTTCTCCAGAGTGGCTGTTGGCAATTTACATCACGCCCATCAGCATAACAAGGCTCCCAGTTCTCCATGGCCTGTCCTGCCTTTCTGGATTTTACACTTTTTTCAGATGGCCCTTTTGACCGGGGGGCAGTGAGACTTCATTGTAGTGCAGATTTCCTTTGCAAGCTTGCTTGGTTGGCCAAAAAGGGCGTATGCGTTTTTTCCTGAATATATTCAGGAAAAAACGCATACGCCCTTTTTGGCCAAGTGCATCATTGTGGACGTTCTGCCTCTTTTCCTATGCTTTACATGCAATTCCAGTCTACCTCCTGAAATCGGTTTCCTGCAATTCTGCCCCGCTTTCAAGTCCTCTTGGCAGCCTTACTTCAATATATTTTTGGACGATAGCTGTCATTTAGAACTCTGCAGGTGTGTGAATTACAGGGCCCCTGAGCTCCTTTCTTCAACTCGCTTTCTTGTGAGCTGGCCGCAACACCGCAGGATTGCTTCAGGCCCTAGTGTGGTTCCGGCATGGCTCGCTGAGCCTTTGGTTAATTCCTCTTCTTGGTGGGAATTGAGAGTTAAATTTACCCGTCCAGACACCTCCAGCTAGTCTCTCATTGGTTCTCCCTATTCCTGTTCATTTTCCGCAGAAATTGCAAACTGGGCCAAACAGGAGGTTAAAGGCACTGACTCTCCAAGTGGGGAGAGTGTTAGTAAAGCGTCTGGAATGTTGCACCCGAGTACCAGGGGACGAAAACTGAGACACATTTGAACACGTTTCCCGATCACACGGTGGATCATACTCTGGGTTCCACATGCATGTTTTAGCTGAAGGAAGAATCCCTTAAACCTGGAGAGTTGAGAACCATGGAATGGGTACCATGCAATATGACTTCAAAGGGTCTGCATTTGCTCACCGAACCTCACCAATCCTATCACTGCTGCGTTTATGCCGCTGTACACATGCTTGATTCTCTTTCGGAGACATATAAATCCATAGGTTTTAAGATTCTTACTAGTCAGGTATATTCTTAGGAGTTTAATATGGGGTGTTGAGTCCACTTCGTTGAGAAAGCAGTAGCTCTTGTCTATTACATATTTGGCTTATGGAAAGGTATCTGTGCTAATTTCAATCTCTGGTTTTATGCAGCACCCCAACTCACCTTTCCCCTTAAGCAAGCATAAGTTGGTTTTCTACATTTGAGACTCTATTCTGTTTTGTAATTCAGTTCCTGTGTAGCCAAGTTTACATTCCATGTATTAGTGATATCTTATGATGTTTCTTTTTCTGTGTGACTTATTTCACTTAGAATCATCGTACCTGAATCCACTCATTATGCTGCTACTGGCCTGATGACATAGATTTCATTGCTGAGTGATATTGCATTGTACGTAAGTACCACAACTTCTTTATCCATTTTTCACTTTCTGCGATATTGAACTTGTACCATAAACGAGGTTCTTGTAAACAGAGCCGTCCCAAACTTTGGGGTGCCTGTGTCTTTTTGATTTTAATTTCCCTAATCTATAGGACCATAAGTGGAAGTGCCCTAGGCTCTGTTGCTTTGTTTTTTAGATGTTTCAGGAAACACCATACACTTCTCCAGAGTGGCTGTTGGCAATTTACATCCCGCCCATCAGCATAACAAGCCTCCCAGTTCTCCATGGCCTGTCCTGCCTTTCTGGATTTTACACTTTTTTCAGATGGCCCTTTTGACCGGGGGGCAGTGAGACTTCATTGTAGTGCAGATTTCCTTTGCAAGCTTGCTTGGTTGGCCAAAAAGGGCGTATGTGTTTTTTCCTGAATATATTCAGGAAAAAACGCATACGCCCTTTTTGGCCAAGTGCATCATTGTGGACGTTCTGCCTCTTTTCCTATGCTTTACATGCAATTCCAGTCTACCTCCTGAAATCGGTTTCCTGCAATTCTGCCCCGCTTTCAAGTCCTCTTGGCAGCCTTACTTCAATATATTTTTGGACGATAGCTGTCATTTATAACTCTGCAGGTGTGTGAATTACAGGGCCCCTGAGCTCCTTTCTTCAACTCGCTTTCTTGTGAGCTGGCCGCAACACCGCAGGATTGCTTCAGGCCCTAGTGTGGTTCCGCATGGCTCGCTGAGCCTTTGGTTAATTCCTCTTCTTGGTGAGAAATGAGAGTTAAATTTGCCCGTCCAGACACCTCCAGCTAGTCTCTCATTGGTTCTCCCTATTCCTGTTCATTTTCCGCAGAAATTGCAAACTGGGCCAAACAGGAGGTTAAAGGCACTGACTCTCCAAGTGGGGAGAGTGTTAGTAAAGCGTCTGGAATGTTGCACCCGAGTACCAGGGGGCGAAAACTGAGACACATTTGAACACGTTTCCCGATCACACGGTGGATCATACTCTGGGTTCCACATGCATGTTTTAGCTGAAGGAAGAATCCCTTAAACCTGGAGAGTTGAGAACCATGGAATGGGTACCATGCAATATGACTTCAAAGGGTCTGCATTTGCTCACCGAACCTCACCAATCCTATCACTGCTGCGTTTATGCCGCTGTACACACACTTGATTCTCCTTCGGAGACATATAAATCCATAGGTTTTAAGATTCTTACTAGTCAAGTATATTCTTAGGCGTTTAATATGGGGTGTTGAGTCCACTTCGTTGAGAAAGCAGTAGCTCTTGTCTATTACATATTTGGCTTATGGAAAGGTATCTGTGCTAATTTCCATCTCTGGTTTTATGCAGCACCCCAACTCACCTTTCCCCTTAAGCAAGCATAAGTTGGTTTTCTACATTTGAGACCCTATTCTGTTTTGTAATTCAGTTCCTGTGTAGCCAACTTTACATTCCGTGTATTAGTGATATCTTATGATGTTTCTTTTTCTGTGTGACATATTTCACTTAGAATCATCGTACCTGAATCCACTCATTATGCTGCTACGGGCATGATGACATAGATTTCATTGCTGAGTGATATTGCATTGTACGTAAGTCCCACAACTTCTTTATCCATTTTTCGCTTTCTGCGATATTGAACTTGTACCGTAAACGAGGTTCTTGTAAACAGAGCCGTCCCAAACTTTGGGGTGGCTGTGTCTTTTTGATTTTAATTTCCCTAAGCTATAGGACCATAAGTGGAAGTGCCCTAGGCTCTGTTGCTTTGTTTTTTAGATGTTTCAGGAAACACCATACACTTCTCCAGAGTGGCTGTTGGCAATTTACATCACGCCCATCAGCATAACAAGGCTCCCAGTTCTCCATGGCCTGTCCTGCCTTTCTGGATTTTACACTTTTTTCAGATGGCCCTTTTGACCGGGGGGCAGTGAGACTTCATTGTAGTGCAGATTTCCTTTGCAAGCTTGCTTGGTTGGCCAAAAAGGGCGTATGCGTTTTTTCCTGAATATATTCAGGAAAAAACGCATACGCCCTTTTTGGCCAAGTGCATCATTGTGGACGTTCTGCCTCTTTTCCTATGCTTTACATGCAATTCCAGTCTACCTCCTGAAATCGGTTTTCTGCAATTCTGCCCCGCTTTCAAGTCCTCTTGGCAGCCTTACTTCAATATATTTTTGGACGATAGCTGTCATTTAGAACTCTGCAGGTGTGTGAATTACAGGGCCCCTGAGCTCCTTTCTTCAACTCGCTTTCTTGTGAGCTGGCCGCAACACCGCAGGATTGCTTCAGGCCCTAGTGTGGTTCCGGCATGGCTCGCTGAGCCTTTGGTTAATTCCTCTTCTTGGTGGGAATTGAGAGTTAAATTTACCCGTCCAGACACCTCCAGCTAGTCTCTCATTGGTTCTCCCTATTCCTGTTCATTTTCCGCAGAAATTGCAAACTGGGCCAAACAGGAGGTTAAAGTCACTGACTCTCCAAGTGGGGAGAGTGTTAGTAAAGCGTCTGGAATGTTACCCCGGAGTACCAGGGGACGAAAACTGAGACACATTTGAACACGTTTCCCGATCACACGGTGGATCATACTCTGGGTTCCACATGCATGTTTTAGCTGAAGGAAGAATCCCTTAAACCTGGAGAGTTGAGAACCATGGAATGGGTACCATGCAATATGACTTCAAAGGGTCTGCATTTGCTCACCGAACCTCACCAATCCTATCACTGCTGCGTTTATGCCGCTGTACACATGCTTGATTCTCTTTCGGAGACATATAAATCCATAGGTTTTAAGATTCTTACTAGTCAGGTATATTCTTAGGCGTTTAATATGGGGTGTTGAGTCCACTTCGTTGAGAAAGCAGTAGCTCTTGTCTATTACATATTTGGCTTATGGAAAGGTATCTGTGCTAATTTCAATCTCTGGTTTTATGCAGCACCCCAACTCACCTTTCCCCTTAAGCAAGCACAAGTTGGTTTTCTACATTTGAGACCCTATTCTGTTTTGTAATTCAGTTCCTGTGTAGCCAAGTTTACATTCCATGTATTAGTGATATCTTATGATGTTTCTTTTTCTGTGTGACTTATTTCACTTAGAATCATCGTACCTGAATCCACTCATTATGCTGCTACTGGCCTGATGACATAGATTTCATTGCTGAGTGATATTGCATTGTACGTAAGTTCCACAACTTCTTTATCCATTTTTCGCTTTCTGCGATATTGAACTTGTACCGTAAACGAGGTTCTTGTAAACAGAGCCGTCCCAAACTTTGGGGTGCCTGTGTCTTTTTGATTTTAATTTCCCTAATCTATAGGACCGTAAGTGGAAGTGCCCTAGGCTCTGTTGCTTTGTTTTTTAGATGTTTCAGGAAACACCATACACTTCTCCAGAGTGGCTGTTGGCAATTTACATCCCGCCCATCAGCATAAGAAGGCTCCCAGTTCTCCATGGCCTGTCCTGCCTTTCTGGATTTTACACTTTTTTCAGATGGCCCTTTTGACCGGGGGGCAGTGAGACTTCATGTAGTGCAGATTTCCTTTGCAAGCTTGCTTGGTTGGCCAAAAAGGGCGTATGCGTTTTTTCCGGAATATATTCAGGAAAAAACGCATACGCCCTTTTTGGCCAAGTGCATCATTGTGGACGTTCTGCCTCTTTTCCTATGCTTTACATGCAATTCCAGTCTACCTCCTGAAATCGGTTTCCTGCAATTCTGCCCCGCTTTCAAGTTCTCTTGACAGCCTTACTTCAATATATTTTTGGACGATAGCTGTCATTTAGAACTCTGCAGGTGTGTGAATTACAGGGCCCCTGAGCTCCTTTCTTCAACTCGCTTTCTTGTGAGCTGGCCGCAACACCGCAGGATTGCTTCAGGCCCTAGTGTGGTTCCGGCATGGCTCGCTGAGCCTTTGGTTAATTCCTCTTCTTGGTGGGAAATGAGAGTTAAATTTGCCCCTCCAGACACCTCCAGCTAGTCTCTCATTGGTTCTCCCTATTCCTGTTCATTTTCCGCAGAAATTGCAAACTGGGCCAAACAGGAGGTTAAAGGCACTGACTCTCCAAGTGGGGAGAGTGTTAGTAAAGCGTCTGGAATGTTGCACCCGAGTACCAGGGGACGAAAACTGAGACACATTTGAACACGTTTCCCGATCACACGGTGGATCATACTCTGGGTTCCACATGCATGTTTTAGCTGAAGGAAGAATCCCTTAAACCTGGAGAGTTGAGAACCATGGAATGGGTACCATGCAATATGACTTCAAAGGGTCTGCATTTGCTCACCGAACCTCACCAATCCTATCACTGCTGCGTTTATGCCGCTGTACACATGCTTGATTCTCTTTCGGAGACATATAAATCCATAGGTTTTAAGATTCTTACTAGTCAGGTATATTCTTAGCCGTTTAATATGGGGTGTTGAGTCCACTTCGTTGAGAAAGCAGTAGCTCTTGTCTATTACATATTTGGCTTATGGAAAGGTATCTGTGCTAATTTCAATCTCTGGTTTTATGCAGCACCCCAACTCACCTTTCCCCTTAAGCAAGCATAAGTTGGTTTTCTACATTTGAGACCCTATTCTGTTTTGTAATTCAGTTCCTCTGTAGCCAAGTTTACATTCCATGTATTAGTGATATCTTATGATGTTTCTTTTTCTGTGTGACATATTTCACTTAGAATCATCGTACCTGAATCCACTCATTATGCTGCTATGGGCCTGATGAAAGAGATTTCATTGCTGAGTGATATTGCATTGTACGTTAGTACCACAACTTCTTTATCCACTTTTCGCTTTCTGCGATATTGAACTTTTACCGGAAACGAGGTTCTTGTAAACAGAGCCGTCCCAAACTTTGGGGTGGCTGTGTCTTTTTGATTTTAATTTCCCTAAGCTATAGGACCATAAGTGGAAGTGCCCTACGCTCTGTTGCTTTGTTTTTTAGATGTTTCAGGAAACACCATACACTTCTCCAGAGTGGCTGTTGGCAATTTACATCCCGCCCATCAGCATAAGAAGGCTCCCAGTTCTCCATGGCCTGTCCTGCCTTTCTGGATTTTACACATTTTTCAGATGGCCCTTTTGACCAGGGGGCAGTGAGACTTCATTGTAGTGCAGATTTCCTTTGCAAGCTTGCTTGGTTGGCCAAAAAGTGCGTATGCGTTTTTTCCTGAATATATTCAGGAAAAAACGCATACGCCCTTTTTGGCCAAGTGCATCATTGTGGACGTTCTGCCTCTTTTCCAATGCTTTACATGCAATTCCAGTCTACCTCCTGAAATCGGTTTCCTGCAATTCTGCCCCGCTTTCAAGTCCTCTTGGCAACCTTACTTCAATATATTTTTGGACGATAGCTGTCATTTATAACTCTGCAGGTGTGTGAATTACAGGGACCCTGAGCTCCTTTCTTCAACTCGCTTTCTTGTGAGCTGGCCGCAACACCGCAGGATTGCTTCAGGCCCTAGTGTGGTTCCGGCATGGCTCGCTGAGCCTTTGGTTAATTCCTCTTCCTGGTGGGAAATGAGAGTTAAATTTGCCCGTCCAGACTCCTCCAGCTAGTCTCTCATTGGTTCTCCCTATTCCTGTTCATTTTCCGCAGAATTTGCAAACTGGGCCAAACAGGAGGTTAAAGGCACTGACTCTCCAAGTGGGGAGAGTGTTAGTAAAGCATCTGGAATGTTGCACCCGAGTACCAGGGGACGAAAACTGAGACACATTTGAACACGTTTCCCGATCACACGGTGGATCATACTCTGGGTTCCACATGCATGTTTTAGCTGAAGGAAGAATCCCTTAAACCTGGAGAGTTGAGACCCATGGAATCGGTACCATGCAATATGACTTCAAAGGGTCTGCATTTGCTCACCGAACCTCACCAATCCTATCACTGCTGCGTTTATGCCACTGTAAACATGCTTGATTCTCTTTCGGAGACATATAAATCCATAGGTTTTAAGATTCTTACTAGTCAGGTATATTCTTAGGCGTTTAATATGGGGTGTTGAGTCCACTTCGTTGAGCAAGCAGTAGCTCTTGTCTATTACGTATTTGGCTTATGGAAAGGTATCTGTGCTAATTTCAATCTCTGGTTTTATGCAGCACCTCAACTCACCTTTCCCCTTAAGCAAGCATAAGTTGGTTTTCTACATTTGAGACCCTATTCTGTTTTGTAATTCAGTTCCTGTGTAGCCAAGTTTACATTCCGTGTATTAGTGATATCTTATGATGTTTCTTTTTCTGTGTGACTTATTTCACTTAGAATCATCGTACCTGAATCCACTCATTATGCTGCTACTGGCCTGATGACATAGATTTCATTGCTGAGTGATATTGCATTGTACGTAAGTACCACAACTTCTTTATCCATTTTTCGCTTTCTGCGATATTGAACTTGTACCGGAAAAGAGGTTCTTGTAAACAGAGCCGTCCCAAACTTTGGGGTGCCTGTGTCTTTTTGATTTTAATTTCCCTAATCTATAGGACCGTAAGTGGAAGTGCCCTAGGCTCTGTTGCTTTGTTTTTTAGATGTTTCAGGAAACACCATACACTTCTCCAGAGTGGCTGTTGGCAATTTACATCATGCCCATCAGCATAACAAGGCTCCCAGTTCTCCATGGCCTGTCCTGCCTTTCTGGATTTTACACTTTTTTCAGATGGCCCTTTTGACCAGGGGGCAGTGAGACTTCATTGTAGTGCAGATTTCCTTTGCAAGCTTGCTTGGTTGGCCAAAAAGGGCGTATGCGTTTTTTCCGGAATATATTCAGGAAAAAACGCATACGCCCTTTTTGGCCAAGTGCATCATTGTGGACGTTCTGCCTCTTTTCCTATGCTTTACATGCAATTCCAGTCTACCTCCTGAAATCGGTTTCCTGCAATTCTGCCCCGCTTTCAAGTCCTCTTGGCAGCCTTACTTCAATATATTTTTGGACGATAGCTGTCATTTATAACTCTGCAGGTGTGTGAATTACAGGGCCCCTGAGCTCCTTTCTTCAACTCGCTTTCTTGTGAGCTGGCCGCAACACCGCAGGATTGCTTCAGGCTCTAGTGTGGTTCCGGCATGGCTCGCTGAGCCTTTGTTTAATTCCTCTTCTTGGTGGGAAATGAGAGTTAAATTTGCCCGTCCAGACACCTCCAGCTAGTCTCTCATTGGTTCTCCCTATTCCTGTTCATTTTCCGCAGAAATTGCAAACTGGGCCAAACAGGAGGTTAAAGTCACTGACTCTCCAAGTGGGGAGAGTGTTAGTAAAGCGTCTGGAATGTTGCACCCGAGTACCAGGGGGCGAAAACTGAGACACATTTGAACACGTTTCCCGATCACACGGTGGATCATACTCTGGGTTCCACATGCATGTTTTAGCTGAAGGAAGAATCCCTTAAACCTGGAGAGTTGAGAACCATGGAATGGGTACCATGCAATATGACTTCAAAGGGTCTGCATTTGCTCACCGAACCTCACCAATCCTATCACTGCTGCGTTTATGCCGCTGTACACATGCTTGATTCTCTTTCGGAGACATATAAATCCATAGGTTTTAAGATTCTTACTAGTCAGGTATATTCTTAGGCGTTTAATATGGGGTGTTGAGTCCACTTCGTTGAGAAAGCAGTAGCTCTTGTCTATTACATATTTGGCTTATGGAAAGGTATCTGTGCTAATTTCAATCTCTGGTTTTATGCAGCACCCCAACTCACCTTTCCCCTTAAGCAAGCACAAGTTGGTTTTCTACATTTGAGACCCTATTCTGTTTTGTAATTCAGTTCCTGTGTAGCCAAGTTTACATTCCATGTATTAGTGATATCTTATGATGTTTCTTTTTCTGTGTGACTTATTTCACTTAGAATCATCGTACCTGAATCCACTCATTATGCTGCTACTGGCCTGATGACATAGATTTCATTGCTGAGTGATATTGCATTGAACGTAAGTACCACAACTTCTTTATCCATTTTTCGCTTTCTGCGATATTGAACTTGTACCGTAAACGAGGTTCTTGTAAACAGAGCCGTCCCAAACTTTGGGGTGCCTGTGTCTTTTTGATTTTAATTTCCCTAATCTATAGGACCGTAAGTGGAAGTGCCCTAGGCTCTGTTGCTTTGTTTTTTAGATGTTTCAGGAAACACCATACACTTCTCCAGAGTGGCTGTTGGCAATTTACATCCCGCCCATCAGCATAACAAGGCTCCCAGTTCTCCATGGCCTGTCCTGCCTTTCTGGATTTTACACTTTTTTCAGATGGCCCTTTTGACCAGGGGGCAGTGAGACTTCATTGTAGTGCAGATTTCCTTTGCAAGCTTGCTTGGTTGGCCAAAAAGGTCGTATGCGTTTTTTCCTGAATATATTCAGGAAAAAACGCATACGCCCTTTTTGGCCAAGTGCATCATTGTGGACGTTCTGCCTCTTTTCCTATGCTTTACATGCAATTCCAGTCTACCTCCTGAAATCGGTTTCCTGCAATTCTGCCCCGCTTTCAAGTTCTCTTGGCAGCCTTACTTCAATATATTTTTGGATGATAGCTGTCATTTAGAACTCTGCAGGTGTGTGAATTACAGGGCCCCTGAGCTCCTTTCTTCAACTCGCTTTCTTGTGAGCTGGCCGCAACACCGCAGGATTGCTTCAGGCCCTAGTGTGGTTCCGGCATGGCTCGCTGAGCCTTTGGTTAATTCCTCTTCTTGGTGGGAATTGAGAGTTAAATTTACCCGTCCAGACACCTCCAGCTAGTCTCTCATTGGTTCTCCCTATTCCTGTTCATTTTCCGCAGAAATTGCAAACTGGGCCAAACAGGAGGTTAAAGGCACTGACTCTCCAAGTGGGGAGAGTGTTAGTAAAGCGTCTGGAATGTTGCACCCGAGTACCAGGGGACGAAAACTGAGACACATTTGAACACGTTTCCCGATCACACGGTGGATCATACTCTGGGTTCCACATGCATGTTTTAGCTGAAGGAAGAATCCCTTAAACCTGGAGAGTTGAGAACCATGGAATGGGTACCATGCAATATGACTTCAAAGGGTCTGCATTTGCTCACCGAACCTCACCAATCCTATCACTGCTGCGTTTATGCCGCTGTACACATGCTTGATTCTCTTTCGGAGACATATAAATCCATAGGTTTTAAGATTCTTACTAGTCAGGTATATTCTTAGGCGTTTAATATGGGGTGTTGAGTCCACTTCATTGAGAAAGCAGTAGCTCTTGTCTATTACATATTTGGCTTATGGAAAGGTATCTGTGCTAATTTCAATCTCTGGTTTTATGCAGCACCCCAACTCACCTTTCCCCTTAAGCAAGCATAAGTTGGTTTTCTACATTTGAGACCCTATTCTGTTTTGTAATTCAGTTCCTGTGTAGCCAAGTTTACATTCCATGTATTAGTGATATCTTATGATGTTTCTTTTTCTGTGTGACATATTTCACTTAAAATCATCGTACCTGAATCCACTCATTATGCTGCTATGGGCCTGATGAAAGAGATTTCATTGCTGAGTGATATTGCATTGTACGTTAGTACCACAACTTCTTTATCCACTTTTCGCTTTCTGCGATATTGAACTTTTACCGGAAACGAGGTTCTTGTAAACAGAGCCGTCCCAAACTTTGGGGTGCCTGTGTCTTTTTGATTTTAATTTCCCTAATCTATAGGACCGTAAGTGGAAGTGCCCTAGGCTCTGTTGCTTTGTTTTTTAGATGTTTCAGGAAACACCATACACTTCTCCAGAGTGGCTGTTGGCAATTTACATCCCGCCCATCAGCATAACAAGGCTCCCAGTTCTCCATGGCCTGTCCTGCCTTTCTGGATTTTACACTTTTTTCAGATGGCCCTTTTGACCGGGGGGCAGTGAGACTTCATTGTAGTGCAGATTTCCTTTGCAAGCTTGCTTGGTTGGCCAAAAAGGGCGTATGCGTTTTTTCCTGAATATATTCAGGAAAAAACGCATACGCCCTTTTTGGCCAAGTGCATCATTGTGGACGTTCTGCCTCTTTTCCTATGCTTTACATGCAATTCCAGTCTACCTCCTGAAATCGGTTTCCTGCAATTCTGCCCCGCTTTCAAGTTCTCTTGGCAGCCTTACTTCAATATATTTTTGGATGATAGCTGTCATTTAGAACTCTGCAGGTGTGTGAATTACAGGGCCCCTGAGCTCCTTTCTTCAACTCGCTTTCTTGTGAGCTGGCCGCAACACCGCAGGATTGCTTCAGGCCCTAGTGTGGTTCCGGCATGGCTCGCTGAGCCTTTGGTTAATTCCTCTTCTTGGTGGGAATTGAGAGTTAAATTTACCCGTCCAGACACCTCCAGCTAGTCTCTCATTGGTTCTCCCTATTCCTGTTCATTTTCCGCAGAAATTGCAAACTGGGCCAAACAGGAGGTTAAAGGCACTGACTCTCCAAGTGGGGAGAGTGTTAGTAAAGCGTCTGGAATGTTGCACCCGAGTACCAGGGGACGAAAACTGAGACACATTTGAACACGTTTCCCGATCACACGGTGGATCATACTCTGGGTTCCACATGCATGTTTTAGCTGAAGGAAGAATCCCTTAAACCTGGAGAGTTGAGAACCATGGAATGGGTACCATGCAATATGACTTCAAAGGGTCTGCATTTGCTCACCGAACCTCACCAATCCTATCACTGCTGCGTTTATGCCGCTGTACACATGCTTGATTCTCTTTCGGAGACATATAAATCCATAGGTTTTAAGATTCTTACTAGTCAGGTATATTCTTAGGCGTTTAATATGGGGTGTTGAGTCCACTTCGTTGAGAAAGCAGTAGCTCTTGTCTATTACATATTTGGCTTATGGAAAGGTATCTGTGCTAATTTCAATCTCTGGTTTTATGCAGCACCCCAACTCACCTTTCCCCTTAAGCAAGCATAAGTTGGTTTTCTACATTTGAGACCCTATTCTGTTTTGTAATTCAGTTCCTGTGTAGCCAAGTTTACATTCCATGTATTAGTGATATCTTATGATGTTTCTTTTTCTGTGTGACATATTTCACTTAAAATCATCGTACCTGAATCCACTCATTATGCTGCTATGGGCCTGATGAAAGAGATTTCATTGCTGAGTGATATTGCATTGTACGTTAGTACCACAACTTCTTTATCCACTTTTCGCTTTCTGCGATATTGAACTTTTACCGGAAACGAGGTTCTTGTAAACAGAGCCGTCCCAAACTTTGGGGTGCCTGTGTCTTTTTGATTTTAATTTCCCTAATCTATAGGACCGTAAGTGGAAGTGCCCTAGGCTCTGTTGCTTTGTTTTTTAGATGTTTCAGGAAACACCATACACTTCTCCAGAGTGGCTGTTGGCAATTTACATCCCGCCCATCAGCATAACAAGGCTCCCAGTTCTCCATGGCCTGTCCTGCCTTTCTGGATTTTACACTTTTTTCAGATGGCCCTTTTGACCGGGGGGCAGTGAGACTTCATTGTAGTGCAGATTTCCTTTGCAAGCTTGCTTGGTTGGCCAAAAAGGGCGTATGCGTTTTTTCCTGAATATATTCAGGAAAAAACGCATACGCCCTTTTTGGCCAAGTGCATCATTGTGGACGTTCTGCCTCTTTTCCTATGCTTTACATGCAATTCCAGTCTACCTCCTGAAATCGGTTTCCTGCAATTCTGCCCCGCTTTCAAGTCCTCTTGGCAGCCTTACTTCAATATATTTTTGGACGATAGCTGTCATTTAGAACTCTGCAGGTGTGTGAATTACAGGGCCCCTGAGCTCCTTTCTTCAACTCGCTTTCTTGTGAGCTGGCCGCAACACCGCAGGATTGCTTCAGGCCCTAGTGTGGTTCCGGCATGGCTCGCTGAGCCTTTGGTTAATTCCTCTTCCTGGTGGGAAATGAGAGTTAAATTTGCCCGTCCAGACTCGTCCAGCTAGTCTCTCATTGGTTCTCCCTATTCCTGTTCATTTTCCGCAGAATTTGCAAACTGGGCCAAACAGGAGGTTAAAGGCACTGACTCTCCAAGTGGGGAGAGTGTTAGTAAAGCGTCTGGAATGTTGCACCCGAGTACCAGGGGACGAAAACTGAGACACATTTGAACACGTTTCCCGATCACACGGTGGATCATACTCTGGGTTCCACATGCATGTTTTAGCTGAAGGAAGAATCCCTTAAACCTGGAGAGTTGAGAACCATGGAATGGGTACCATGCAATATGACTTCAAAGGGTCTGCATTTGCTCACCGAACCTCACCAATCCTATCACTGCTGCGTTTATGCCACTGTAAACATGCTTGATTCTCTTTCGGAGACATATAAATCCATAGGTTTTAAGATTCTTACTAGTCAGGTATATTCTTAGGCGTTTAATATGGGGTGTTGAGTCCACTTCGTTGAGAAAGCAGTAGCTCTTGTCTATTACATATTTGGCTTATGGAAAGGTATCTGTGCTAATTTCAATCTCTGGTTTTATGCAGCACCCCAACTCACCTTTCCCCTTAAGCAAGCACAAGTTGGTTTTCTACATTTGAGACCCTATTCTGTTTTGTAATTCAGTTCCTGTGTAGCCAAGTTTACATTCCATGTATTAGTGATATCTTATGATGTTTCTTTTTCTGTGTGACTTATTTCACTTAGAATCATCGTACCTGAATCCACTCATTATGCTGCTACTGGCCTGATGACATAGATTTCATTGCTGAGTGATATTGCATTGAACGTAAGTACCACAACTTCTTTATCCATTTTTCGCTTTCTGCGATATTGAACTTGTACCGTAAACGAGGTTCTTGTAAACAGAGCCGTCCCAAACTTTGGGGTGCCTGTGTCTTTTTGATTTTAATTTCCCTAATCTATAGGACCGTAAGTGGAAGTGCCCTAGGCTCTGTTGCTTTGTTTTTTAGATGTTTCAGGAAACACCATACACTTCTCCAGAGTGGCTGTTGGCAATTTACATCCCGCCCATCAGCATAACAAGGCTCCCAGTTCTCCATGGCCTGTCCTGCCTTTCTGGATTTTACACTTTTTTCAGATGGCCCTTTTGACCGGGGGGCAGTGAGACTTCATTGTAGTGCAGATTTCCTTTGCAAGCTTGCTTGGTTGGCCAAAAAGGGCGTATGCGTTTTTTCCTGAATATATTCAGGAAAAAACGCATACGCCCTTTTTGGCCAAGTGCATCATTGTGGACGTTCTGCCTCTTTTCCTATGCTTTACATGCAATTCCAGTCTACCTCCTGAAATCGGTTTCCTGCAATTCTGCCCCGCTTTCAAGTTCTCTTGGCAGCCTTACTTCAATATATTTTTGGATGATAGCTGTCATTTAGAACTCTGCAGGTGTGTGAATTACAGGGCCCCTGAGCTCCTTTCTTCAACTCGCTTTCTTGTGAGCTGGCCGCAACACCGCAGGATTGCTTCAGGCCCTAGTGTGGTTCCGGCATGGCTCGCTGAGCCTTTGGTTAATTCCTCTTCTTGGTGGGAATTGAGAGTTAAATTTACCCGTCCAGACACCTCCAGCTAGTCTCTCATTGGTTCTCCCTATTCCTGTTCATTTTCCGCAGAAATTGCAAACTGGGCCAAACAGGAGGTTAAAGGCACTGACTCTCCAAGTGGGGAGAGTGTTAGTAAAGCGTCTGGAATGTTGCACCCGAGTACCAGGGGACGAAAACTGAGACACATTTGAACACGTTTCCCGATCACACGGTGGATCATACTCTGGGTTCCACATGCATGTTTTAGCTGAAGGAAGAATCCCTTAAACCTGGAGAGTTGAGAACCATGGAATGGGTACCATGCAATATGACTTCAAAGGGTCTGCATTTGCTCACCGAACCTCACCAATCCTATCACTGCTGCGTTTATGCCGCTGTACACATGCTTGATTCTCTTTCGGAGACATATAAATCCATAGGTTTTAAGATTCTTACTAGTCAGGTATATTCTTAGGCGTTTAATATGGGGTGTTGAGTCCACTTCGTTGAGAAAGCAGTAGCTCTTGTCTATTACATATTTGGCTTATGGAAAGGTATCTGTGCTAATTTCAATCTCTGGTTTTATGCAGCACCCCAACTCACCTTTCCCCTTAAGCAAGCATAAGTTGGTTTTCTACATTTGAGACCCTATTCTGTTTTGTAATTCAGTTCCTCTGTAGCCAAGTTTACATTCCATGTATTAGTGATATCTTATGATGTTTCTTTTTCTGTGTGACATATTTCACTTAGAATCATCGTACCTGAATCCACTCATTATGCTGCTATGGGCCTGATGAAAGAGATTTCATTGCTGAGTGATATTGCATTGTACGTTAGTACCACAACTTCTTTATCCACTTTTCGCTTTCTGCGATATTGAACTTTTACCGGAAACGAGGTTCTTGTAAACAGAGCCGTCCCAAACTTTGGGGTGCCTGTGTCTTTTTGATTTTAATTTCCCTAATCTATAGGACCGTAAGTGGAAGTGCCCTAGGCTCTGTTGCTTTGTTTTTTAGATGTTTCAGGAAACACCATACACTTCTCCAGAGTGGCTGTTGGCAATTTACATCCCGCCCATCAGCATAACAAGGCTCCCAGTTCTCCATGGCCTGTCCTGCCTTTCTGGATTTTACACTTTTTTCAGATGGCCCTTTTGACCGGGGGGCAGTGAGACTTCATTGTAGTGCAGATTTCCTTTGCAAGCTTGCTTGGTTGGCCAAAAAGGGCGTATGCGTTTTTTCCTGAATATATTCAGGAAAAAACGCATACGCCCTTTTTGGCCAAGTGCATCATTGTGGACGTTCTGCCTCTTTTCCTATGCTTTACATGCAATTCCAGTCTACCTCCTGAAATCGGTTTCCTGCAATTCTGCCCCGCTTTCAAGTTCTCTTGGCAGCCTTACTTCAATATATTTTTGGATGATAGCTGTCATTTAGAACTCTGCAGGTGTGTGAATTACAGGGCCCCTGAGCTCCTTTCTTCAACTCGCTTTCTTGTGAGCTGGCCGCAACACCGCAGGATTGCTTCAGGCCCTAGTGTGGTTCCGGCATGGCTCGCTGAGCCTTTGGTTAATTCCTCTTCTTGGTGGGAATTGAGAGTTAAATTTACCCGTCCAGACACCTCCAGCTAGTCTCTCATTGGTTCTCCCTATTCCTGTTCATTTTCCGCAGAAATTGCAAACTGGGCCAAACAGGAGGTTAAAGGCACTGACTCTCCAAGTGGGGAGAGTGTTAGTAAAGCGTCTGGAATGTTGCACCCGAGTACCAGGGGACGAAAACTGAGACACATTTGAACACGTTTCCCGATCACACGGTGGATCATACTCTGGGTTCCACATGCATGTTTTAGCTGAAGGAAGAATCCCTTAAACCTGGAGAGTTGAGAACCATGGAATGGGTACCATGCAATATGACTTCAAAGGGTCTGCATTTGCTCACCGAACCTCACCAATCCTATCACTGCTGCGTTTATGCCGCTGTACACATGCTTGATTCTCTTTCGGAGACATATAAATCCATAGGTTTTAAGATTCTTACTAGTCAGGTATATTCTTAGGCGTTTAATATGGGGTGTTGAGTCCACTTCGTTGAGCAAGCAGTAGCTCTTGTCTATTACATATTTGGCTTATGGAAAGGTATCTGTGCTAATTTCCATCTCTGGTTTTATGCAGCACCCCAACTCACCTTTCCCCTTAAGCAAGCATAAGTTGGTTTTCTACATTTGAGACCCTATTCTGTTTTGTAATTCAGTTCCTCTGTAGCCAAGTTTACATTCCATGTATTAGTGATATCTTATGATGTTTCTTTTTCTGTGTGACATATTTCACTTAGAATCATCGTACCTGAATCCACTCATTATGCTGCTATGGGCC
Organism: Pseudorca crassidens; assembly: GCF_039906515.1. Classification (NCBI taxonomy): domain Eukaryota; kingdom Metazoa; phylum Chordata; class Mammalia; order Artiodactyla; family Delphinidae; genus Pseudorca; species Pseudorca crassidens. Next base: position 423,035 of record NW_027135945.1, on the reverse strand, counting down.
TGATGAAAGAGATTTCATTGCTGAGTGATATTGCATTGTACGTTAGTACCACAACTTCTTTATCCACTTTTCGCTTTCTGCGATATTGAACTTTTACCGGAAACGAGGTTCTTGTAAACAGAGCCGTCCCAAACTTTGGGGTGCCTGTGTCTTTTTGATTTTAATTTCCCTAATCTATAGGACCGTAAGTGGAAGTGCCCTAGGCTCTGTTGCTTTGTTTTTTAGATGTTTCAGGAAACACCATACACTTCTCCAGAGTGGCTGTTGGCAATTTACATCCCGCCCATCAGCATAACAAGGCTCCCAGTTCTCCATGGCCTGTCCTGCCTTTCTGGATTTTACACTTTTTTCAGATGGCCCTTTTGACCGGGGGGCAGTGAGACTTCATTGTAGTGCAGATTTCCTTTGCAAGCTTGCTTGGTTGGCCAAAAAGGGCGTATGCGTTTTTTCCGGAATATATTCAGGAAAAAACGCATACGCCCTTTTTGGCCAAGTGCATCATTGTGGACGTTCTGCCTCTTTTCCTATGCTTTACATGCAATTCCAGTCTACCTCCTGAAATCGGTTTCCTGCAATTCTGCCCCGCTTTCAAGTTCTCTTGGCAGCCTTACTTCAATATATTTTTGGACGATAGCTGTCATTTAGAACTCTGCAGGTGTGTGAATTACAGGGCCCCTGAGCTCCTTTCTTCAACTCGCTTTCTTGTGAGCTGGCCGCAACACCGCAGGATTGCTTCAGGCCCTAGTGTGGTTCCGGCATGGCTCGCTGAGCCTTTGGTTAATTCCTCTTCTTGGTGGGAATTGAGAGTTAAATTTACCCGTCCAGACACCTCCAGCTAGTCTCTCATTGGTTCTCCCTATTCCTGTTCATTTTCCGCAGAAATTGCAAACTGGGCCAAACAGGAGGTTAAAGGCACTGACTCTCCAAGTGGGGAGAGTGTTAGTAAAGCGTCTGGAATGTTGCACCCGAGTACCAGGGGACGAAAACTGAGACACATTTGAACACGTTTCCCGATCACACGGTGGATCATACTCTGGGTTCCACATGCATGTTTTAGCTGAAGGAAGAATCCCTTAAACCTGGAGAGTTGAGAACCATGGAATGGGTACCATGCAATATGACTTCAAAGGGTCTGCATTTGCTCACCGAACCTCACCAATCCTATCACTGCTGCGTTTATGCCGCTGTACACACGCTGGATTCTCTTTCGGAGACATATAAATCCATAGGTTTTAAGATTCTTACTAGTCAGGTATATTCTTAGGCGTTTAATATGGGGTGTTGAGTCCACTTCGTTGAGAAAGCAGTAGCTCTTGTCTATTACATATTTGGCTTATGGAAAGGTATCTGTGCTAATTTCAATCTCTGGTTTTATGCAGCACCCCAACTCACCTTTCCCCTTAAGCAAGCATAAGTTGGTTTTCTACATTTGAGACCCTATTCTGTTTTGTAATTCAGTTCCTCTGTAGCCAAGTTTACATTCCATGTATTAGTGATATCTTATGATGTTTCTTTTTCTGTGTGACATATTTCACTTAGAATCATCGTACCTGAATCCACTCATTATGCTGCTATGGGCCTGATGAAAGAGATTTCATTGCTGAGTGATATTGCATTGTACGTTAGTACCACAACTTCTTTATCCACTTTTCGCTTTCTGCGATATTGAACTTTTACCGGAAACGAGGTTCTTGTAAACAGAGCCGTCCCAAACTTTGGGGTGGCTGTGTCTTTTTGATTTTAATTTCCCTAATCTATAGGACCATAAGTGGAAGTGCCCTAGGCTCTGTTGCTTTGTTTTTTAGATGTTTCAGGAAACACCATACACTTCTCCAGAGTGGCTGTTGGCAATTTACATCCCGCCCATCAGCATAACAAGGCTCCCAGTTCTCCATGGCCTGTCCTGCCTTTCTGGATTTTACACTTTTTTCAGATGGCCCTTTTGACCGGGGGGCAGTGAGACTTCATTGTAGTGCAGATTTCCTTTGCAAGCTTGCTTGGTTGGCCAAAAAGGGCGTATGCGTTTTTTCCTGAATATATTCAGGAAAAAACGCATACGCCCTTTTTGGCCAAGTGCATCATTGTGGACGTTCTGCCTCTTTTCCTATGCTTTACATGCAATTCCAGTCTACCTCCTGAAATCGGTTTCCTGCAATTCTGCCCCGCTTTCAAGTTCTCTTGGCAGCCTTACTTCAATATATTTTTGGATGATAGCTGTCATTTAGAACTCTGCAGGTGTGTGAATTACAGGGCCCCTGAGCTCCTTTCTTCAACTCGCTTTCTTGTGAGCTGGCCGCAACACCGCAGGATTGCTTCAGGCCCTAGTGTGGTTCCGGCATGGCTCGCTGAGCCTTTGGTTAATTCCTCTTCTTGGTGGGAATTGAGAGTTAAATTTACCCGTCCAGACACCTCCAGCTAGTCTCTCATTGGTTCTCCCTATTCCTGTTCATTTTCCGCAGAAATTGCAAACTGGGCCAAACAGGAGGTTAAAGGCACTGACTCTCCAAGTGGGGAGAGTGTTAGTAAAGCGTCTGGAATGTTGCACCCGAGTACCAGGGGACGAAAACTGAGACACATTTGAACACGTTTCCCGATCACACGGTGGATCATACTCTGGGTTCCACATGCATGTTTTAGCTGAAGGAAGAATCCCTTAAACCTGGAGAGTTGAGAACCATGGAATGGGTACCATGCAATATGACTTCAAAGGGTCTGCATTTGCTCACCGAACCTCACCAATCCTATCACTGCTGCGTTTATGCCACTGTAAACATGCTTGATTCTCTTTCGGAGACATATAAATCCATAGGTTTTAAGATTCTTACTAGTCAGGTATATTCTTAGGCGTTTAATATGGGGTGTTGAGTCCACTTCGTTGAGCAAGCAGTAGCTCTTGTCTATTACGTATTTGGCTTATGGAAAGGTATCTGTGCTAATTTCAATCTCTGGTTTTATGCAGCACCTCAACTCACCTTTCCCCTTAAGCAAGCATAAGTTGGTTTTCTACATTTGAGACCCTATTCTGTTTTGTAATTCAGTTCCTGTGTAGCCAAGTTTACATTCCGTGTATTAGTGATATCTTATGATGTTTCTTTTTCTGTGTGACTTATTTCACTTAGAATCATCGTACCTGAATCCACTCATTATGCTGCTACTGGCCTGATGACATAGATTTCATTGCTGAGTGATATTGCATTGTACGTAAGTACCACAACTTCTTTATCCATTTTTCGCTTTCTGCGATATTGAACTTGTACCGTAAACGAGGTTCTTGTAAACAGAGCCGTCCCAAACTTTGGGGTGCCTGTGTCTTTTTGATTTTAATTTCCCTAATCTATAGGACCGTAAGTGGAAGTGCCCTAGGCTCTGTTGCTTTGTTTTTTAGATGTTTCAGGAAACACCATACACTTCTCCAGAGTGGCTGTTGGCAATTTACATCACGCCCATCAGCATAACAAGGCTCCCAGTTCTCCATGGCCTGTCCTGCCTTTCTGGATTTTACACTTTTTTCAGATGGCCCTTTTGACCGGGGGGCAGTGAGACTTCATTGTAGTGCAGATTTCCTTTGCAAGCTTGCTTGGTTGGCCAAAAAGGGCGTATGCATTTTTTCCGGAATATATTCAGGAAAAAACGCATACGCCCTTTTTGGCCAAGTGCATCATTGTGGACGTTCTGCCTCTTTTCCTATGCTTTACATGCAATTCCAGTCTACCTCCTGAAATCGGTTTCCTGCAATTCTGCCCCGCTTTCAAGTCCTCTTGGCAGCCTTACTTCAATATATTTTTGGACGATAGCTGTCATTTAGAACTCTGCAGGTGTGTGAATTACAGGGCCCCTGAGCTCCTTTCTTCAACTCGCTTTCTTGTGAGCTGGCCGCAACACCGCAGGATTGCTTCAGGCCCTAGTGTGGTTCCGGCATGGCTCGCTGAGCCTTTGGTTAATTCCTCTTCTTGGTGGGAATTGAGAGTTAAATTTACCCGTCCAGACACCTCCAGCTAGTCTCTCATTGGTTCTCCCTATTCCTGTTCATTTTCCGCAGAAATTGCAAACTGGGCCAAACAGGAGGTTAAAGGCACTGACTCTCCAAGTGGGGAGAGTGTTAGTAAAGCGTCTGGAATGTTGCACCCGAGTACCAGGGGACGAAAACTGAGACACATTTGAACACGTTTCCCGATCACACGGTGGATCATACTCTGGGTTCCACATGCATGTTTTAGCTGAAGGAAGAATCCCTTAAACCTGGAGAGTTGAGAACCATGGAATGGGTACCATGCAATATGACTTCAAAGGGTCTGCATTTGCTCACCGAACCTCACCAATCCTATCACTGCTGCGTTTATGCCACTGTAAACATGCTTGATTCTCTTTCGGAGACATATAAATCCATAGGTTTTAAGATTCTTACTAGTCAGGTATATTCTTAGGCGTTTAATATGGGGTGTTGAGTCCACTTCGTTGAGCAAGCAGTAGCTCTTGTCTATTACGTATTTGGCTTATGGAAAGGTATCTGTGCTAATTTCAATCTCTGGTTTTATGCAGCACCTCAACTCACCTTTCCCCTTAAGCAAGCATAAGTTGGTTTTCTACATTTGAGACCCTATTCTGTTTTGTAATTCAGTTCCTGTGTAGCCAAGTTTACATTCCGTGTATTAGTGATATCTTATGATGTTTCTTTTTCTGTGTGACTTATTTCACTTAGAATCATCGTACCTGAATCCACTCATTATGCTGCTACTGGCCTGATGACATAGATTTCATTGCTGAGTGATATTGCATTGTACGTAAGTACCACAACTTCTTTATCCATTTTTCGCTTTCTGCGATATTGAACTTGTACCGTAAACGAGGTTCTTGTAAACAGAGCCGTCCCAAACTTTGGGGTGCCTGTGTCTTTTTGATTTTAATTTCCCTAATCTATAGGACCGTAAGTGGAAGTGCCCTAGGCTCTGTTGCTTTGTTTTTTAGATGTTTCAGGAAACACCATACACTTCTCCAGAGTGGCTGTTGGCAATTTACATCACGCCCATCAGCATAACAAGGCTCCCAGTTCTCCATGGCCTGTCCTGCCTTTCTGGATTTTACACTTTTTTCAGATGGCCCTTTTGACCGGGGGGCAGTGAGACTTCATTGTAGTGCAGATTTCCTTTGCAAGCTTGCTTGGTTGGCCAAAAAGGGCGTATGCATTTTTTCCGGAATATATTCAGGAAAAAACGCATACGCCCTTTTTGGCCAAGTGCATCATTGTGGACGTTCTGCCTCTTTTCCTATGCTTTACATGCAATTCCAGTCTACCTCCTGAAATCGGTTTCCTGCAATTCTGCCCCGCTTTCAAGTCCTCTTGGCAGCCTTACTTCAATATATTTTTGGACGATAGCTGTCATTTAGAACTCTGCAGGTGTGTGAATTACAGGGCCCCTGAGCTCCTTTCTTCAACTCGCTTTCTTGTGAGCTGGCCGCAACACCGCAGGATTGCTTCAGGCCCTAGTGTGGTTCCGGCATGGCTCGCTGAGCCTTTGGTTAATTCCTCTTCTTGGTGGGAATTGAGAGTTAAATTTACCCGTCCAGACACCTCCAGCTAGTCTCTCATTGGTTCTCCCTATTCCTGTTCATTTTCCGCAGAAATTGCAAACTGGGCCAAACAGGAGGTTAAAGGCACTGACTCTCCAAGTGGGGAGAGTGTTAGTAAAGCGTCTGGAATGTTGCACCCGAGTACCAGGGGACGAAAACTGAGACACATTTGAACACGTTTCCCGATCACACGGTGGATCATACTCTGGGTTCCACATGCATGTTTTAGCTGAAGGAAGAATCCCTTAAACCTGGAGAGTTGAGAACCATGGAATGGGTACCATGCAATATGACTTCAAAGGGTCTGCATTTGCTCACCGAACCTCACCAATCCTATCACTGCTGCGTTTATGCCGCTGTACACATGCTTGATTCTCTTTCGGAGACATATAAATCCATAGGTTTTAAGATTCTTACTAGTCAGGTATATTCTTAGGCGTTTAATATGGGGTGTTGAGTCCACTTCGTTGAGAAAGCAGTAGCTCTTGTCTATTACATATTTGGCTTATGGAAAGGTATCTGTGCTAATTTCAATCTCTGGTTTTATGCAGCACCCCAACTCACCTTTCCCCTTAAGCAAGCATAAGTTGGTTTTCTACATTTGAGACCCTATTCTGTTTTGTAATTCAGTTCCTCTGTAGCCAAGTTTACATTCCATGTATTAGTGATATCTTATGATGTTTCTTTTTCTGTGTGACATATTTCACTTAGAATCATCGTACCTGAATCCACTCATTATGCTGCTATGGGCCTGATGAAAGAGATTTCATTGCTGAGTGATATTGCATTGTACGTTAGTACCACAACTTCTTTATCCACTTTTCGCTTTCTGCGATATTGAACTTTTACCGGAAACGAGGTTCTTGTAAACAGAGCCGTCCCAAACTTTGGGGTGCCTGTGTCTTTTTGATTTTAATTTCCCTAATCTATAGGACCGTAAGTGGAAGTGCCCTAGGCTCTGTTGCTTTGTTTTTTAGATGTTTCAGGAAACACCATACACTTCTCCAGAGTGGCTGTTGGCAATTTACATCCCGCCCATCAGCATAACAAGGCTCCCAGTTCTCCATGGCCTGTCCTGCCTTTCTGGATTTTACACTTTTTTCAGATGGCCCTTTTGACCGGGGGGCAGTGAGACTTCATTGTAGTGCAGATTTCCTTTGCAAGCTTGCTTGGTTGGCCAAAAAGGGCGTATGCGTTTTTTCCTGAATATATTCAGGAAAAAACGCATACGCCCTTTTTGGCCAAGTGCATCATTGTGGACGTTCTGCCTCTTTTCCTATGCTTTACATGCAATTCCAGTCTACCTCCTGAAATCGGTTTCCTGCAATTCTGCCCCGCTTTCAAGTTCTCTTGGCAGCCTTACTTCAATATATTTTTGGATGATAGCTGTCATTTAGAACTCTGCAGGTGTGTGAATTACAGGGCCCCTGAGCTCCTTTCTTCAACTCGCTTTCTTGTGAGCTGGCCGCAACACCGCAGGATTGCTTCAGGCCCTAGTGTGGTTCCGGCATGGCTCGCTGAGCCTTTGGTTAATTCCTCTTCTTGGTGGGAATTGAGAGTTAAATTTACCCGTCCAGACACCTCCAGCTAGTCTCTCATTGGTTCTCCCTATTCCTGTTCATTTTCCGCAGAAATTGCAAACTGGGCCAAACAGGAGGTTAAAGGCACTGACTCTCCAAGTGGGGAGAGTGTTAGTAAAGCGTCTGGAATGTTGCACCCGAGTACCAGGGGACGAAAACTGAGACACATTTGAACACGTTTCCCGATCACACGGTGGATCATACTCTGGGTTCCACATGCATGTTTTAGCTGAAGGAAGAATCCCTTAAACCTGGAGAGTTGAGAACCATGGAATGGGTACCATGCAATATGACTTCAAAGGGTCTGCATTTGCTCACCGAACCTCACCAATCCTATCACTGCTGCGTTTATGCCGCTGTACACATGCTTGATTCTCTTTCGGAGACATATAAATCCATAGGTTTTAAGATTCTTACTAGTCAGGTATATTCTTAGGCGTTTAATATGGGGTGTTGAGTCCACTTCGTTGAGAAAGCAGTAGCTCTTGTCTATTACATATTTGGCTTATGGAAAGGTATCTGTGCTAATTTCAATCTCTGGTTTTATGCAGCACCCCAACTCACCTTTCCCCTTAAGCAAGCATAAGTTGGTTTTCTACATTTGAGACCCTATTCTGTTTTGTAATTCAGTTCCTCTGTAGCCAAGTTTACATTCCATGTATTAGTGATATCTTATGATGTTTCTTTTTCTGTGTGACATATTTCACTTAGAATCATCGTACCTGAATCCACTCATTATGCTGCTATGGGCCTGATGAAAGAGATTTCATTGCTGAGTGATATTGCATTGTACGTTAGTACCACAACTTCTTTATCCACTTTTCGCTTTCTGCGATATTGAACTTTTACCGGAAACGAGGTTCTTGTAAACAGAGCCGTCCCAAACTTTGGGGTGCCTGTGTCTTTTTGATTTTAATTTCCCTAATCTATAGGACCGTAAGTGGAAGTGCCCTAGGCTCTGTTGCTTTGTTTTTTAGATGTTTCAGGAAACACCATACACTTCTCCAGAGTGGCTGTTGGCAATTTACATCCCGCCCATCAGCATAACAAGGCTCCCAGTTCTCCATGGCCTGTCCTGCCTTTCTGGATTTTACACTTTTTTCAGATGGCCCTTTTGACCGGGGGGCAGTGAGACTTCATTGTAGTGCAGATTTCCTTTGCAAGCTTGCTTGGTTGGCCAAAAAGGGCGTATGCGTTTTTTCCGGAATATATTCAGGAAAAAACGCATACGCCCTTTTTGGCCAAGTGCATCATTGTGGACGTTCTGCCTCTTTTCCTATGCTTTACATGCAATTCCAGTCTACCTCCTGAAATCGGTTTCCTGCAATTCTGCCCCGCTTTCAAGTTCTCTTGGCAGCCTTACTTCAATATATTTTTGGACGATAGCTGTCATTTAGAACTCTGCAGGTGTGTGAATTACAGGGCCCCTGAGCTCCTTTCTTCAACTCGCTTTCTTGTGAGCTGGCCGCAACACCGCAGGATTGCTTCAGGCCCTAGTGTGGTTCCGGCATGGCTCGCTGAGCCTTTGGTTAATTCCTCTTCTTGGTGGGAATTGAGAGTTAAATTTACCCGTCCAGACACCTCCAGCTAGTCTCTCATTGGTTCTCCCTATTCCTGTTCATTTTCCGCAGAAATTGCAAACTGGGCCAAACAGGAGGTTAAAGGCACTGACTCTCCAAGTGGGGAGAGTGTTAGTAAAGCGTCTGGAATGTTGCACCCGAGTACCAGGGGACGAAAACTGAGACACATTTGAACACGTTTCCCGATCACACGGTGGATCATACTCTGGGTTCCACATGCATGTTTTAGCTGAAGGAAGAATCCCTTAAACCTGGAGAGTTGAGAACCATGGAATGGGTACCATGCAATATGACTTCAAAGGGTCTGCATTTGCTCACCGAACCTCACCAATCCTATCACTGCTGCGTTTATGCCGCTGTACACACGCTGGATTCTCTTTCGGAGACATATAAATCCATAGGTTTTAAGATTCTTACTAGTCAGGTATATTCTTAGGCGTTTAATATGGGGTGTTGAGTCCACTTCGTTGAGAAAGCAGTAGCTCTTGTCTATTACATATTTGGCTTATGGAAAGGTATCTGTGCTAATTTCAATCTCTGGTTTTATGCAGCACCCCAACTCACCTTTCCCCTTAAGCAAGCATAAGTTGGTTTTCTACATTTGAGACCCTATTCTGTTTTGTAATTCAGTTCCTCTGTAGCCAAGTTTACATTCCATGTATTAGTGATATCTTATGATGTTTCTTTTTCTGTGTGACATATTTCACTTAGAATCATCGTACCTGAATCCACTCATTATGCTGCTATGGGCCTGATGAAAGAGATTTCATTGCTGAGTGATATTGCATTGTACGTTAGTACCACAACTTCTTTATCCACTTTTCGCTTTCTGCGATATTGAACTTTTACCGGAAACGAAGTTCTTGTAAACAGAGCCGTCCCAAACTTTGGGGTGGCTGTGTCTTTTTGATTTTAATTTCCCTAATCTATAGGACCATAAGTGGAAGTGCCCTAGGCTCTGTTGCTTTGTTTTTTAGATGTTTCAGGAAACACCATACACTTCTCCAGAGTGGCTGTTGGCAATTTACATCCCGCCCATCAGCATAACAAGGCTCCCAGTTCTCCATGGCCTGTCCTGCCTTTCTGGATTTTACACTTTTTTCAGATGGCCCTTTTGACCGGGGGGCAGTGAGACTTCATTGTAGTGCAGATTTCCTTTGCAAGCTTGCTTGGTTGGCCAAAAAGGGCGTATGCGTTTTTTCCTGAATATATTCAGGAAAAAACGCATACGCCCTTTTTGGCCAAGTGCATCATTGTGGACGTTCTGCCTCTTTTCCTATGCTTTACATGCAATTCCAGTCTACCTCCTGAAATCGGTTTCCTGCAATTCTGCCCCGCTTTCAAGTTCTCTTGGCAGCCTTACTTCAATATATTTTTGGATGATAGCTGTCATTTAGAACTCTGCAGGTGTGTGAATTACAGGGCCCCTGAGCTCCTTTCTTCAACTCGCTTTCTTGTGAGCTGGCCGCAACACCGCAGGATTGCTTCAGGCCCTAGTGTGGTTCCGGCATGGCTCGCTGAGCCTTTGGTTAATTCCTCTTCTTGGTGGGAATTGAGAGTTAAATTTACCCGTCCAGACACCTCCAGCTAGTCTCTCATTGGTTCTCCCTATTCCTGTTCATTTTCCGCAGAAATTGCAAACTGGGCCAAACAGGAGGTTAAAGGCACTGACTCTCCAAGTGGGGAGAGTGTTAGTAAAGCGTCTGGAATGTTGCACCCGAGTACCAGGGGACGAAAACTGAGACACATTTGAACACGTTTCCCGATCACACGGTGGATCATACTCTGGGTTCCACATGCATGTTTTAGCTGAAGGAAGAATCCCTTAAACCTGGAGAGTTGAGAACCATGGAATGGGTACCATGCAATATGACTTCAAAGGGTCTGCATTTGCTCACCGAACCTCACCAATCCTATCACTGCTGCGTTTATGCCGCTGTACACATGCTTGATTCTCTTTCGGAGACATATAAATCCATAGGTTTTAAGATTCTTACTAGTCAGGTATATTCTTAGGCGTTTAATATGGGGTGTTGAGTCCACTTCGTTGAGAAAGCAGTAGCTCTTGTCTATTACATATTTGGCTTATGGAAAGGTATCTGTGCTAATTTCAATCTCTGGTTTTATGCAGCACCCCAACTCACCTTTCCCCTTAAGCAAGCATAAGTTGGTTTTCTACATTTGAGACCCTATTCTGTTTTGTAATTCAGTTCCTCTGTAGCCAAGTTTACATTCCATGTATTAGTGATATCTTATGATGTTTCTTTTTCTGTGTGACATATTTCACTTAGAATCATCGTACCTGAATCCACTCATTATGCTGCTATGGGCCTGATGAAAGAGATTTCATTGCTGAGTGATATTGCATTGTACGTTAGTACCACAACTTCTTTATCCACTTTTCGCTTTCTGCGATATTGAACTTTTACCGGAAACGAGGTTCTTGTAAACAGAGCCGTCCCAAACTTTGGCGTGCCTGTGTCTTTTTGATTTTAATTTCCCTAATCTATAGGACCGTAAGTGGAAGTGCCCTAGGCTCTGTTGCTTTGTTTTTTAGATGTTTCAGGAAACACCATACACTTCTCCAGAGTGGCTGTTGGCAATTTACATCCCGCCCATCAGCATAACAAGGCTCCCAGTTCTCCATGGCCTGTCCTGCCTTTCTGGATTTTACACTTTTTTCAGATGGCCCTTTTGACCGGGGGGCAGTGAGACTTCATTGTAGTGCAGATTTCCTTTGCAAGCTTGCTTGGTTGGCCAAAAAGGGCGTATGCGTTTTTTCCTGAATATATTCAGGAAAAAACGCATACGCCCTTTTTGGCCAAGTGCATCATTGTGGACGTTCTGCCTCTTTTCCTATGCTTTACATGCAATTCCAGTCTACCTCCTGAAATCGGTTTCCTGCAATTCTGCCCCGCTTTCAAGTTCTCTTGGCAGCCTTACTTCAATATATTTTTGGATGATAGCTGTCATTTAGAACTCTGCAGGTGTGTGAATTACAGGGCCCCTGAGCTCCTTTCTTCAACTCGCTTTCTTGTGAGCTGGCCGCAACACCGCAGGATTGCTTCAGGCCCTAGTGTGGTTCCGGCATGGCTCGCTGAGCCTTTGGTTAATTCCTCTTCTTGGTGGGAATTGAGAGTTAAATTTACCCGTCCAGACACCTCCAGCTAGTCTCTCATTGGTTCTCCCTATTCCTGTTCATTTTCCGCAGAAATTGCAAACTGGGCCAAACAGGAGGTTAAAGGCACTGACTCTCCAAGTGGGGAGAGTGTTAGTAAAGCGTCTGGAATGTTGCACCCGAGTACCAGGGGACGAAAACTGAGACACATTTGAACACGTTTCCCGATCACACGGTGGATCATACTCTGGGTTCCACATGCATGTTTTAGCTGAAGGAAGAATCCCTTAAACCTGGAGAGTTGAGAACCATGGAATGGGTACCATGCAATATGACTTCAAAGGGTCTGCATTTGCTCACCGAACCTCACCAATCCTATCACTGCTGCGTTTATGCCGCTGTACACATGCTTGATTCTCTTTCGGAGACATATAAATCCATAGGTTTTAAGATTCTTACTAGTCAGGTATATTCTTAGGCGTTTAATATGGGGTGTTGAGTCCACTTCGTTGAGAAAGCAGTAGCTCTTGTCTATTACATATTTGGCTTATGGAAAGGTATCTGTGCTAATTTCAATCTCTGGTTTTATGCAGCACCCCAACTCACCTTTCCCCTTAAGCAAGCATAAGTTGGTTTTCTACATTTGAGACCCTATTCTGTTTTGTAATTCAGTTCCTCTGTAGCCAAGTTTACATTCCATGTATTAGTGATATCTTATGATGTTTCTTTTTCTGTGTGACATATTTCACTTAGAATCATCGTACCTGAATCCACTCATTATGCTGCTATGGGCCTGATGAAAGAGATTTCATTGCTGAGTGATATTGCATTGTACGTTAGTACCACAACTTCTTTATCCACTTTTCGCTTTCTGCGATATTGAACTTTTACCGGAAACGAGGTTCTTGTAAACAGAGCCGTCCCAAACTTTGGGGTGGCTGTGTCTTTTTGATTTTAATTTCCCTAAGCTATAGGACCATAAGTGGAAGTGCCCTACGCTCTGTTGCTTTGTTTTTTAGATGTTTCAGGAAACACCATACACTTCTCCAGAGTGGCTGTTGGCAATTTACATCCCGCCCATCAGCATAAGAAGGCTCCCAGTTCTCCATGGCCTGTCCTGCCTTTCTGGATTTTACACATTTTTCAGATGGCCCTTTTGACCAGGGGGCAGTGAGACTTCATTGTAGTGCAGATTTCCTTTGCAAGCTTGCTTGGTTGGCCAAAAAGGGCGTATGCGTTTTTTCCTGAATATATTCAGGAAAAAACGCATACGCCCTTTTTGGCCAAGTGCATCATTGTGGACGTTCTGCCTCTTTTCCAATGCTTTACATGCAATTCCAGTCTACCTCCTGAAATCGGTTTCCTGCAATTCTGCCCCGCTTTCAAGTCCTCTTGGCAACCTTACTTCAATATATTTTTGGACGATAGCTGTCATTTATATCTCTGCAGGTGTGTGAATTACAGGGACCCTGAGCTCCTTTCTTCAACTCGCTTTCTTGTGAGCTGGCCGCAACACCGCAGGATTGCTTCAGGCCCTAGTGTGGTTCCGGCATGGCTCGCTGAGCCTTTGGTTAATTCCTCTTCCTGGTGGGAAATGAGAGTTAAATTTGCCCGTCCAGACTCCTCCAGCTAGTCTCTCATTGGTTCTCCCTATTCCTGTTCATTTTCCGCAGAATTTGCAAACTGGGCCAAACAGGAGGTTAAAGGCACTGACTCTCCAAGTGGGGAGAGTGTTAGTAAAGCGTCTGGAATGTTGCACCCGAGTACCAGGGGACGAAAACTGAGACACATTTGAACACGTTTCCCGATCACACGGTGGATCATACTCTGGGTTCCACATGCATGTTTTAGCTGAAGGAAGAATCCCTTAAACCTGGAGAGTTGAGACCCATGGAATCGGTACCATGCAATATGACTTCAAAGGGTCTGCATTTGCTCACCGAACCTCACCAATCCTATCACTGCTGCGTTTATGCCACTGTAAACATGCTTGATTCTCTTTCGGAGACATATAAATCCATAGGTTTTAAGATTCTTACTAGTCAGGTATATTCTTAGGCGTTTAATATGGGGTGTTGAGTCCACTTCGTTGAGCAAGCAGTAGCTCTTGTCTATTACGTATTTGGCTTATGGAAAGGTATCTGTGCTAATTTCAATCTCTGGTTTTATGCAGCACCTCAACTCACCTTTCCCCTTAAGCAAGCATAAGTTGGTTTTCTACATTTGAGACCCTATTCTGTTTTGTAATTCAGTTCCTGTGTAGCCAAGTTTACATTCCGTGTATTAGTGATATCTTATGATGTTTCTTTTTCTGTGTGACTTATTTCACTTAGAATCATCGTACCTGAATCCACTCATTATGCTGCTACTGGCCTGATGACATAGATTTCATTGCTGAGTGATATTGCATTGTACGTAAGTACCACAACTTCTTTATCCATTTTTCGCTTTCTGCGATATTGAACTTGTACCGGAAACGAGGTTCTTGTAAACAGAGCCGTCCCAAACTTTGGGGTGCCTGTGTCTTTTTGATTTTAATTTCCCTAATCTATAGGACCGTAAGTGGAAGTGCCCTAGGCTCTGTTGCTTTGTTTTTTAGATGTTTCAGGAAACACCATACACTTCTCCAGAGTGGCTGTTGGCAATTTACATCACGCCCATCAGCATAACAAGGCTCCCAGTTCTCCATGGCCTGTCCTGCCTTTCTGGATTTTACACTTTTTTCAGATGGCCCTTTTGACCAGGGGGCAGTGAGACTTCATTGTAGTGCAGATTTCCTTTGCAAGCTTGCTTGGTTGGCCAAAAAGGGCGTATGCGTTTTTTCCGGAATATATTCAGGAAAAAACGCATACGCCCTTTTTGGCCAAGTGCATCATTGTGGACGTTCTGCCTCTTTTCCTATGCTTTACATGCAATTCCAGTCTACCTCCTGAAATCGGTTTCCTGCAATTCTGCCCCGCTTTCAAGTCCTCTTGGCAGCCTTACTTCAATATATTTTTGGACGATAGCTGTCATTTAGAACTCTGCAGGTGTGTGAATTACAGGGCCCCTGAGCTCCTTTCTTCAACTCGCTTTCTTGTGAGCTGGCCGCAACACCGCAGGATTGCTTCAGGCTCTAGTGTGGTTCCGGCATGGCTCGCTGAGCCTTTGTTTAATTCCTCTTCTTGGTGGGAAATGAGAGTTAAATTTGCCCGTCCAGACACCTCCAGCTAGTCTCTCATTTGTTCTCCCTATTCCTGTTCATTTTCCGCAGAAATTGCAAACTGGGCCAAACAGGAGGTTAAAGGCACTGACTCTCCAAGTGGGGAGAGTGTTAGTAAAGCGTCTGGAATGTTGCACCCGAGTACCAGGGGGCGAAAACTGAGACACATTTGAACACGTTTCCCGATCACACCGTGGATCATACTCTGGGTTCCACATGCATGTTTTAGCTGAAGGAAGAATCCCTTAAACCTGGAGAGTTGAGAACCATGGAATGGGTACCATGCAATATGAATTCAAAGGGTCTGCATTTGCTCACCGAACCTCACCAATCCTATCACTGCAGCGTTTATGCCGCTGTACACATGCTTGATTCTCCTTCGGAGACATATAAATCCATAGGTTTTAAGATTCTTACTAGTCAAGTATATTCTTAGGCGTTTAATATGGGGTGTTGAGTCCACTTCGTTGAGCAAGCAGTAGCTCTTGTCTATTACATATTTGGCTTATGGAAAGGTATCTGTGCTAATTTCCATCTCTGGTTTTATGCAGCACCCCAACTCACCTTTCCCCTTAAGCAAGCATAAGTTGGTTTTCTACATTTGAGACCCTATTCTGTTTTGTAATTCAGTTCCTGTGTAGCCAACTTTACATTCCGTGTATTAGTGATATCTTATGATGTTTCTTTTTCTGTGTGACATATTTCACTTAGAATCATCGTACCTGAATCCACTCATTATGCTGCTACGGGCATGATGACATAGATTTCATTGCTGAATGATATTGCATTGTACGTAAGTCCCACAACTTCTTTATCCATTTTTCGCTTTCTGCGATATTGAACTTGTACCAGAAACGAGGTTCTTGTAAACAGAGCCGTCCCAAACATTTGGGTGGCTGTGTCTTTTTGATTTTAATTTCCCTAAGCTATAGGACCATAAGTGGAAGTGCCCTAGGCTCTGTTGCTTTGTTTTTTAGATGTTTCAGGAAACACCATACACTTCTCCAGAGTGGCTGTTGGCAATTTACATCACGCCCATCAGCATAACAAGGCTCCCAGTTCTCCATGGCCTGTCCTGCCTTTCTGGATTTTACACTTTTTTCAGATGGCCCTTTTGACCGGGGGGCAGTGAGACTTCATTGTAGTGCAGATTTCCTTTGCAAGCTTGCTTGGTTGGCCAAAAAGGGCGTATGCGTTTTTTCCTGAATATATTCAGGAAAAAACGCATACGCCCTTTTTGGCCAAGTGCATCATTGTGGACGTTCTGCCTCTTTTCCTATGCTTTACATGCAATTCCAGTCTACCTCCTGAAATCGGTTTCCTGCAATTCTGCCCCGCTTTCAAGTCCTCTTGGCAGCCTTACTTCAATATATTTTTGGACGATAGCTGTCATTTAGAACTCTGCAGGTGTGTGAATTACAGGGCCCCTGAGCTCCTTTCTTCAACTCGCTTTCTTGTGAGCTGGCCGCAACACCGCAGGATTGCTTCAGGCTCTAGTGTGGTTCCGGCATGGCTCGCTGAGCCTTTGGTTAATTCCTCTTCCTGGTGGGAAATGAGAGGTAAATTTGCCCGTCCAGACTCGTCCAGCTAGTCTCTCATTGGTTCTCCCTATTCCTGTTCATTTTCCGCAGAATTTGCAAACTGGGCCAAACAGGAGGTTAAAGGCACTGACTCTCCAAGTGGGGAGAGTGTTAGTAAAGCGTCTGGAATGTTGCACCCGAGTACCAGGGGACGAAAACTGAGACACATTTGAACACGTTTCCCGATCACACGGTGGATCATACTCTGGGTTCCACATGCATGTTTTAGCTGAAGGAAGAATCCCTTAAACCTGGAGAGTTGAGAACCATGGAATGGGTACCATGCAATATGACTTCAAAGGGTCTGCATTTGCTCACCGAACCTCACCAATCCTATCACTGCTGCGTTTATGCCACTGTAAACATGCTTGATTCTCTTTCGGAGACATATAAATCCATAGGTTTTAAGATTCTTACTAGTCAGGTATATTCTTAGGCGTTTAATATGGGGTGTTGAGTCCACTTCGTTGAGAAAGCAGTAGCTCTTGTCTATTACATATTTGGCTTATGGAAAGGTATCTGTGCTAATTTCAATCTCTGGTTTTATGCAGCACCCCAACTCACCTTTCCCCTTAAGCAAGCACAAGTTGGTTTTCTACATTTGAGACCCTATTCTGTTTTGTAATTCAGTTCCTGTGTAGCCAAGTTTACATTCCATGTATTAGTGATATCTTATGATGTTTCTTTTTCTGTGTGACTTATTTCACTTAGAATCATCGTACCTGAATCCACTCATTATGCTGCTACTGGCCTGATGACATAGATTTCATTGCTGAGTGATATTGCATTGAACGTAAGTACCACAACTTCTTTATCCATTTTTCGCTTTCTGCGATATTGAACTTGTACCGTAAACGAGGTTCTTGTAAACAGAGCCGTCCCAAACTTTGGGGTGCCTGTGTCTTTTTGATTTTAATTTCCCTAATCTATAGGACCGTAAGTGGAAGTGCCCTAGGCTCTGTTGCTTTGTTTTTTAGATGTTTCAGGAAACACCATACACTTCTCCAGAGTGGCTGTTGGCAATTTACATCCCGCCCATCAGCATAACAAGGCTCCCAGTTCTCCATGGCCTGTCCTGCCTTTCTGGATTTTACACTTTTTTCAGATGGCCCTTTTGACCGGGGGGCAGTGAGACTTCATTGTAGTGCAGATTTCCTTTGCAAGCTTGCTTGGTTGGCCAAAAAGGGCGTATGCGTTTTTTCCTGAATATATTCAGGAAAAAACGCATACGCCCTTTTTGGCCAAGTGCATCATTGTGGACGTTCTGCCTCTTTTCCTATGCTTTACATGCAATTCCAGTCTACCTCCTGAAATCGGTTTCCTGCAATTCTGCCCCGCTTTCAAGTTCTCTTGGCAGCCTTACTTCAATATATTTTTGGATGATAGCTGTCATTTAGAACTCTGCAGGTGTGTGAATTACAGGGCCCCTGAGCTCCTTTCTTCAACTCGCTTTCTTGTGAGCTGGCCGCAACACCGCAGGATTGCTTCAGGCCCTAGTGTGGTTCCGGCATGGCTCGCTGAGCCTTTGGTTAATTCCTCTTCTTGGTGGGAATTGAGAGTTAAATTTACCCGTCCAGACACCTCCAGCTAGTCTCTCATTGGTTCTCCCTATTCCTGTTCATTTTCCGCAGAAATTGCAAACTGGGCCAAACAGGAGGTTAAAGGCACTGACTCTCCAAGTGGGGAGAGTGTTAGTAAAGCGTCTGGAATGTTGCACCCGAGTACCAGGGGACGAAAACTGAGACACATTTGAACACGTTTCCCGATCACACGGTGGATCATACTCTGGGTTCCACATGCATGTTTTAGCTGAAGGAAGAATCCCTTAAACCTGGAGAGTTGAGAACCATGGAATGGGTACCATGCAATATGACTTCAAAGGGTCTGCATTTGCTCACCGAACCTCACCAATCCTATCACTGCTGCGTTTATGCCGCTGTACACATGCTTGATTCTCTTTCGGAGACATATAAATCCATAGGTTTTAAGATTCTTACTAGTCAGGTATATTCTTAGGCGTTTAATATGGGGTGTTGAGTCCACTTCGTTGAGAAAGCAGTAGCTCTTGTCTATTACATATTTGGCTTATGGAAAGGTATCTGTGCTAATTTCAATCTCTGGTTTTATGCAGCACCCCAACTCACCTTTCCCCTTAAGCAAGCATAAGTTGGTTTTCTACATTTGAGACCCTATTCTGTTTTGTAATTCAGTTCCTCTGTAGCCAAGTTTACATTCCATGTATTAGTGATATCTTATGATGTTTCTTTTTCTGTGTGACATATTTCACTTAGAATCATCGTACCTGAATCCACTCATTATGCTGCTATGGACCTGATGAAAGAGATTTCATTGCTGAGTGATATTGCATTGTACGTTAGTACCACAACTTCTTTATCCACTTTTCGCTTTCTGCGATATTGAACTTTTACCGGAAACGAGGTTCTTGTAAACAGAGCCGTCCCAAACTTTGGGGTGGCTGTGTCTTTTTGATTTTAATTTCCCTAAGCTATAGGACCATAAGTGGAAGTGCCCTACGCTCTGTTGCTTTGTTTTTTAGATGTTTCAGGAAACACCATACACTTCTCCAGAGTGGCTGTTGGCAATTTACATCCCGCCCATCAGCATAAGAAGGCTCCCAGTTCTCCATGGCCTGTCCTGCCTTTCTGGATTTTACACATTTTTCAGATGGCCCTTTTGACCAGGGGGCAGTGAGACTTCATTGTAGTGCAGATTTCCTTTGCAAGCTTGCTTGGTTGGCCAAAAAGGGCGTATGCGTTTTTTCCTGAATATATTCAGGAAAAAACGCATACGCCCTTTTTGGCCAAGTGCATCATTGTGGACGTTCTGCCTCTTTTCCTATGCTTTACATGCAATTCCAGTCTACCTCCTGAAATCGGTTTCCTGCAATTCTGCCCCGCTTTCAAGTCCTCTTGGCAACCTTACTTCAATATATTTTTGGACGATAGCTGTCATTTATAACTCTGCAGGTGTGTGAATTACAGGGACCCTGAGCTCCTTTCTTCAACTCGCTTTCTTGTGAGCTGGCCGCAACACCGCAGGATTGCTTCAGGCCCTAGTGTGGTTCCGGCATGGCTCGCTGAGCCTTTGGTTAATTCCTCTTCCTGGTGGGAAATGAGAGTTAAATTTGCCCGTCCAGACTTCTCCAGCTAGTCTCTCATTGGTTCTCCCTATTCCTGTTCATTTTCCGCAGAATTTGCAAACTGGGCCAAACAGGAGGTTAAAGGCACTGACTCTCCAAGTGGGGAGAGTGTTAGTAAAGCGTCTGGAATGTTGCACCCGAGTACCAGGGGACGAAAACTGAGACACATTTGAACACGTTTCCCGATCACACGGTGGATCATACTCTGGGTTCCACATGCATGTTTTAGCTGAAGGAAGAATCCCTTAAACCTGGAGAGTTGAGACCCATGGAATCGGTACCATGCAATATGACTTCAAAGGGTCTGCATTTGCTCACCGAACCTCACCAATCCTATCACTGCTGCGTTTATGCCACTGTAAACATGCTTGATTCTCTTTCGGAGACATATAAATCCATAGGTTTTAAGATTCTTACTAGTCAGGTATATTCTTAGGCGTTTAATATGGGGTGTTGAGTCCACTTCGTTGAGCAAGCAGTAGCTCTTGTCTATTACGTATTTGGCTTATGGAAAGGTATCTGTGCTAATTTCAATCTCTGGTTTTATGCAGCACCTCAACTCACCTTTCCCCTTAAGCAAGCATAAGTTGGTTTTCTACATTTGAGACCCTATTCTGTTTTGTAATTCAGTTCCTGTGTAGCCAAGTTTACATTCCGTGTATTAGTGATATCTTATGATGTTTCTTTTTCTGTGTGACTTATTTCACTTAGAATCATCGTACCTGAATCCACTCATTATGCTGCTACTGGCCTGATGACATAGATTTCATTGCTGAGTGATATTGCATTGTACGTAAGTACCACAACTTCTTTATCCATTTTTCGCTTTCTGCGATATTGAACTTGTACCGTAAACGAGGTTCTTGTAAACAGAGCCGTCCCAAACTTTGGGGTGCCTGTGTCTTTTTGATTTTAATTTCCCTAATCTATAGGACCGTAAGTGGAAGTGCCCTAGGCTCTGTTGCTTTGTTTTTTAGATGTTTCAGGAAACACCATACACTTCTCCAGAGTGGCTGTTGGCAATTTACATCACGCCCATCAGCATAACAAGGCTCCCAGTTCTCCATGGCCTGTCCTGCCTTTCTGGATTTTACACTTTTTTCAGATGGCCCTTTTGACCGGGGGGCAGTGAGACTTCATTGTAGTGCAGATTTCCTTTGCAAGCTTGCTTGGTTGGCCAAAAAGGGCGTATGCATTTTTTCCGGAATATATTCAGGAAAAAACGCATACGCCCTTTTTGGCCAAGTGCATCATTGTGGACGTTCTGCCTCTTTTCCTATGCTTTACATGCAATTCCAGTCTACCTCCTGAAATCGGTTTCCTGCAATTCTGCCCCGCTTTCAAGTCCTCTTGGCAGCCTTACTTCAATATATTTTTGGACGATAGCTGTCATTTAGAACTCTGCAGGTGTGTGAATTACAGGGCCCCTGAGCTCCTTTCTTCAACTCGCTTTCTTGTGAGCTGGCCGCAACACCGCAGGATTGCTTCAGGCTCTAGTGTGGTTCCGGCATGGCTCGCTGAGCCTTTGTTTAATTCCTCTTCTTGGTGGGAAATGAGAGTTAAATTTGCCCGTCCAGACACCTCCAGCTAGTCTCTCATTGGTTCTCCCTATTCCTGTTCATTTTCCGCAGAAATTGCAAACTGGGCCAAACAGGAGGTTAAAGGCACTGACTCTCCAAGTGGGGAGAGTGTTAGTAAAGCGTCTGGAATGTTGCACCCAAGTACCAGGGGGCGAAAACTGAGACACATTTGAACATGTTTCCCGATCACACGGTGGATCATACTCTGGGTTCCACATGCATGTTTTAGCTGAAGGAAGAATCCCTTAAACCTGGAGAGTTGAGAACCATGGAATGGGTACCATGCAATATGACTTCAAAGGGTCTGCATTTGCTCACCGAACCTCACCAATCCTATCACTGCTGCGTTTATGCCGCTGTACACATGCTTGATTCTCCTTCGGAGACATATAAATCCATAGGTTTTAAGATTCTTACTAGTCAAGTATATTCTTAGGTGTTTAATATGGGGTGTTGAGTCCACTTCGTTGAGCAAGCAGTAGCTCTTGTCTATTACATATTTGGCTTATGGAAAGGTATCTGTGTTAATTTCCATCTCTGGTTTTATGCAGCACCCCAACTCACCTTTCCCCTTAAGCAAGCATAAGTTGGTTTTCTACATTTGAGACCCTATTCTGTTTTGTAATTCAGTTCCTGTGTAGCCAACTTTACATTCCGTGTATTAGTGATATCTTATGATGTTTCTTTTTCTGTGTGACATATTTCACTTAGAATCATCGTACCTGAATCCACTCATTATGCTGCTACGGGCATGATGACATAGATTTCATTGCTGAATGATATTGCATTGTACGTAAGTCCCACAACTTCTTTATCCATTTTTCGCTTTCTGCGATATTGAACTTGTACCAGAAATGAGGTTCTTGTAAACAGAGCCGTCCCAAACTTTTGGGTGGCTGTGTCTTTTTGATTTTAATTTCCCTAAGCTATAGGACCATAAGTGGAAGTGCCCTAGGCTCTGTTGCTTTGTTTTTTAGATGTTTCAGGAAACACCATACACTTCTCCAGAGTGGCTGTTGGCAATTTACATCACGCCCATCAGCATAACAAGGCTCCTAGTTCTCCATGGCCTGTCCTGCCTTTCTGGATTTTACACTTTTTTCAGATGGCCCTTTTGACCGGGGGGCAGTGAGACTTCATTGTAGTGCAGATTTCCTTTGCAAGCTTGCTTGGTTGGCCAAAAAGGGCGTATGCGTTTTTTCCTGAATATATTCAGGAAAAAACGCATACGCCCTTTTTGGCCAAGTGCATCATTGTGGACGTTCTGCCTCTTTTCCTATGCTTTACATGCAATTCCAGTCTACCTCCTGAAATCGGTTTCCTGCAATTCTGCCCCGCTTTCAAGTTCTCTTGGCAGCCTTACTTCAATATATTTTTGGATGATAGCTGTCATTTAGAACTCTGCAGGTGTGTGAATTACAGGGCCCCTGAGCTCCTTTCTTCAACTCGCTTTCTTGTGAGCTGGCCGCAACACCGCAGGATTGCTTCAGGCCCTAGTGTGGTTCCGGCATGGCTCGCTGAGCCTTTGGTTAATTCCTCTTCTTGGTGGGAATTGAGAGTTAAATTTACCCGTCCAGACACCTCCAGCTAGTCTCTCATTGGTTCTCCCTATTCCTGTTCATTTTCCGCAGAAATTGCAAACTGGGCCAAACAGGAGGTTAAAGGCACTGACTCTCCAAGTGGGGAGAGTGTTAGTAAAGCGTCTGGAATGTTGCACCCGAGTACCAGGGGACGAAAACTGAGACACATTTGAACACGTTTCCCGATCACACGGTGGATCATACTCTGGGTTCCACATGCATGTTTTAGCTGAAGGAAGAATCCCTTAAACCTGGAGAGTTGAGAACCATGGAATGGGTACCATGCAATATGACTTCAAAGGGTCTGCATTTGCTCACCGAACCTCACCAATCCTATCACTGCTGCGTTTATGCCGCTGTACACATGCTTGATTCTCTTTCGGAGACATATAAATCCATAGGTTTTAAGATTCTTACTAGTCAGGTATATTCTTAGGCGTTTAATATGGGGTGTTGAGTCCACTTCGTTGAGAAAGCAGTAGCTCTTGTCTATTACATATTTGGCTTATGGAAAGGTATCTGTGCTAATTTCAATCTCTGGTTTTATGCAGCACCCCAACTCACCTTTCCCCTTAAGCAAGCATAAGTTGGTTTTCTACATTTGAGACCCTATTCTGTTTTGTAATTCAGTTCCTCTGTAGCCAAGTTTACATTCCATGTATTAGTGATATCTTATGATGTTTCTTTTTCTGTGTGACATATTTCACTTAGAATCATCGTACCTGAATCCACTCATTATGCTGCTATGGGCCTGATGAAAGAGATTTCATTGCTGAGTGATATTGCATTGTACGTTAGTACCACAACTTCTTTATCCACTTTTCGCTTTCTGCGATATTGAACTTTTACCGGAAACGAGGTTCTTGTAAACAGAGCCGTCCCAAACTTTGGGGTGGCTGTGTCTTTTTGATTTTAATTTCCCTAAGCTATAGGACCATAAGTGGAAGTGCCCTAGGCTCTGTTGCTTTGTTTTTTAGATGTTTCAGGAAACACCATACACTTCTCCAGAGTGGCTGTTGGCAATTTACATCCCGCCCATCAGCATAAGAAGGCTCCCAGTTCTCCATGGCCTGTCCTGCCTTTCTGGATTTTACACATTTTTCAGATGGCCCTTTTGACCAGGGGGCAGTGAGACTTCATTGTAGTGCAGATTTCCTTTGCAAGCTTGCTTGGTTGGCCAAAAAGGGCGTATGCGTTTTTTCCTGAATATATTCAGGAAAAAACGCATACGCCCTTTTTGGCCAAGTGCATCATTGTGGACGTTCTGCCTCTTTTCCAATGCTTTACATGCAATTCCAGTCTACCTCCTGAAATCGGTTTCCTGCAATTCTGCCCCGCTTTCAAGTCCTCTTGGCAACCTTACTTCAATATATTTTTGGACGATAGCTGTCATTTATAACTCTGCAGGTGTGTGAATTACAGGGACCCTGAGCTCCTTTCTTCAACTCGCTTTCTTGTGAGCTGGCCGCAACACCGCAGGATTGCTTCAGGCCCTAGTGTGGTTCCGGCATGGCTCGCTGAGCCTTTGGTTAATTCCTCTTCCTGGTGGGAAATGAGAGTTAAATTTGCCCGTCCAGACTCCTCCAGCTAGTCTCTCATTGGTTCTCCCTATTCCTGTTCATTTTCCGCAGAATTTGCAAACTGGGCCAAACAGGAGGTTAAAGGCACTGACTCTCCAAGTGGGGAGAGTGTTAGTAAAGCGTCTGGAATGTTGCACCCGAGTACCAGGGGACGAAAACTGAGACACATTTGAACACGTTTCCCGATCACACGGTGGATCATACTCTGGGTTCCACATGCATGTTTTAGCTGAAGGAAGAATCCCTTAAACCTGGAGAGTTGAGACCCATGGAATCGGTACCATGCAATATGACTTCAAAGGGTCTGCATTTGCTCACCGAACCTCACCAATCCTATCACTGCTGCGTTTATGCCACTGTAAACATGCTTGATTCTCTTTCGGAGACATATAAATCCATAGGTTTTAAGATTCTTACTAGTCAGGTATATTCTTAGGCGTTTAATATGGGGTGTTGAGTCCACTTCGTTGAGCAAGCAGTAGCTCTTGTCTATTACGTATTTGGCTTATGGAAAGGTATCTGTGCTAATTTCAATCTCTGGTTTTATGCAGCACCTCAACTCACCTTTCCCCTTAAGCAAGCATAAGTTGGTTTTCTACATTTGAGACCCTATTCTGTTTTGTAATTCAGTTCCTGTGTAGCCAAGTTTACATTCCGTGTATTAGTGATATCTTATGATGTTTCTTTTTCTGTGTGACTTATTTCACTTAGAATCATCGTACCTGAATCCACTCATTATGCTGCTACTGGCCTGATGACATAGATTTCATTGCTGAGTGATATTGCATTGTACGTAAGTACCACAACTTCTTTATCCATTTTTCGCTTTCTGCGATATTGAACTTGTACCGGAAACGAGGTTCTTGTAAACAGAGCCGTCCCAAACTTTGGGGTGCCTGTGTCTTTTTGATTTTAATTTCCCTAATCTATAGGACCGTAAGTGGAAGTGCCCTAGGCTCTGTTGCTTTGTTTTTTAGATGTTTCAGGAAACACCATACACTTCTCCAGAGTGGCTGTTGGCAATTTACATCACGCCCATCAGCATAACAAGGCTCCCAGTTCTCCATGGCCTGTCCTGCCTTTCTGGATTTTACACTTTTTTCAGATGGCCCTTTTGACCAGGGGGCAGTGAGACTTCATTGTAGTGCAGATTTCCTTTGCAAGCTTGCTTGGTTGGCCAAAAAGGGCGTATGCATTTTTTCCAGAATATATTCAGGAAAAAACGCATACGCCCTTTTTGGCCAAGTGCATCATTGTGGACGTTCTGCCTCTTTTCCTATGCTTTACATACAATTCCAGTCTACCTCCTGAAATCGGTTTCCTGCAATTCTGCCCCGCTTTCAAGTCCTCTTGGCAGCCTTACTTCAATATATTTTTGGACGATAGCTGTCATTTAGAACTCTGCAGGTGTGTGAATTACAGGGCCCCTGAGCTCCTTTCTTCAACTCGCTTTCTTGTGAGCTGGCCGCAACACCGCAGGATTGCTTCAGGCTCTAGTGTGGTTCCGGCATGGCTCGCTGAGCCTTTGTTTAATTCCTCTTCTTGGTGGGAAATGAGAGTTAAATTTGCCCGTCCAGACACCTCCAGCTAGTCTCTCATTGGTTCTCCCTATTCCTGTTCATTTTCCGCAGAAATTGCAAACTGGGCCAAACAGGAGGTTAAAGGCACTGACTCTCCAAGTGGGGAGAGTGTTAGTAAAGCGTCTGGAATGTTGCACCCAAGTACCAGGGGGCGAAAACTGAGACACATTTGAACACGTTTCCCGATCACACGGTGGATCATACTCTGGGTTCCACATGCATGTTTTAGCTGAAGGAAGAATCCCTTAAACCTGGAGAGTTGAGAACCATGGAATGGGTACCATGCAATATGACTTCAAAGGGTCTGCATTTGCTCACCGAACCTCACCAATCCTATCACTGCTGCGTTTATGCCGCTGTAAACACGCTTGATTCTCCTTCGGAGACATATAAATCCATAGGTTTTAAGATTCTTACTAGTCAAGTATATTCTTAGGCGTTTAATATGGGGTGTTGAGTACACTTCGTTGAGCAAGCAGTAGCTCTTGTCTATTACATATTTGGCTTATGGAAAGGTATCTGTGTTAATTTCAATCTCTGGTTTTATGCAGCACCCCAACTCACCTTTCCCCTTAAGCAAGCATAAGTTGGTGTTCTACATTTGAGACCCTATTCTGATTTGTAATTCAGTTCCTGTGTAGCCAAGTTTACATTCCGTGTATTAGTGATATCTTATGATGTTTCTTTTTCTGTGTGACTTATTTCACTTAGAATTATCGTACCTGAATCCACTCATTATGCTGCTACTGGCCTGATGACATAGATTTCATTGCTGAGTGATATTGCACTGTACGTTAGTACCAAATCTTCTTTATCCATTTTTCGCATTCTGCGATATTGAACTTGTACCGTAAACGAGGTTCTTGTAAACAGAGCCGTCCCAAACTTTGGGCTGGCTGTGTCTTTTTGATTTTAATTTCCCTAATCTATAGGACCATAATTGGAAGTGCCCTAGGCTCTGTTGCTTTGTTTTTTAGATGTTTCAGGAAACACCATACACTTCTCCAGAGTGGCTGTTGGCAATTTACATCACGCCCATCAGCATAACAAGGCTCCCATTTCTGCATGGCGTGTCCTGCCTTTCTGGATTTTACACTTTTTTCAGATGGCCCTTTTGACCTGGGGGCAGTGAGACTTCATTGTAGTGCAGATTTCCTTTGCAAGCTTGCTTGGTTGGCCAAAAAGTGCGTATGCATTTTTTCCTGAATATATTCAGGAAAAAACGCATACGCCCTTTTTGGTCAAGTGCATCATTGTAGATGTTCTGCCTCTTTTCCTATGCTTTACATGCAATTCCACTCTACCTCCTGAAATCGGTTTCCTGCAATTCTGCCCCACTTTCAATTCTTCTTGGCAGCCTTACTTCAATATATTTTTGGACGATAGCTGTCATTTATAACTCTGCAGGTTTGTGAATTACAGTGCCCCTGAGCTCCTTTCTTCAATTCGCTTTCTTGTGAGCTGGCCGCAACACCGCAGGATTGCTTCAGGCCTTAGTGTGGTTCCGGCATGGCACGCATAGCCTTTGGTTAATTCCACTTCCTACTGGGAAATGAGAGTTAAATTTGACCATCCAGACACCTCCAGCTAGTCTCTCATTGGTTCTCCCTATTCCTGTTCATTTTCCGCAGAATTTGCAAACTGGGCCAAACAGGAGTTTAAAGGCACTGACTCTCCAAGTGGGGAGAGTGTTAGTAAAGCATCTGGAATGTGTCACCCGAGTACCAGGGGACGAAAACTGAGACACATTTGAACATGTTTCCCGATCACACGGTGGATCATACTCTGGGTTCCACATGCATGTTTTAGCTGAAGGAAGAATCCCTTAAACCTGGAGAGTTGAGACCCATGGAACGGGTACCATGCAATATGACTTCAAAGAGTCTGCATTTGCTCACCGAACCTCACCAATCCTATCACTGCTGCGTTCATGCCGCTGTACACACTCTTGATTCGCATTCAGAGACATATAAATACATAGGTTTTAAGATTCTTACTAGTCAGGTATATTCTTAGGCGTTTAATATGTGGTGTTGAGTGTCCTTCGTTGAGCAAGGAGTAGCTCTTGTCTATTACATATTTGGCTTATGGAAAGGTATCTGTGTTAATTTCAATCTCTGGTTTTATGCAGCACCCCACCTCACCTTTCCCCTTAAGCAAGCATAAGTTGGTTTTCTACATTTGAGACCCTATTCTGTTTTGTAATTCAGTTCCTGTGTAGCCAAGTTTACATTCCGTGTATTAGTGATATCTTATGATGTTTCTTTTTCTGTGTGACTTATTTCACTTAGAATCATCGTAGGTGAATCCACTCATTATGCTGCTACTGGCCTGATGACATAGATTTCATTGCTGAGTGATATTGCATTGTACGTAAGTACCACAACTTCTTTATCCATTTTTGCTTTCTGCGATATTGAACTTGTACCGTAAATGAGGTTCTTGTAAACCGAGCCGTCCCAAACTTTGGGGTGGCTGTGTCTTTTTGATTTTAATTTCCCTAAGCTATAGGACCATAAGTAGAAGTGCCCTAGGCTCTGTTGCTTTGTTTTATAGATGCTTCAGGAAACACCATACACTTCTCCAGAGTGGCTGTTGGCAATTTACATCCCGCCCATCAGCATAACAAGGCTCCCAGTTCTCCATGGCCTGTCCTGCCTTTCTGGATTTTACACTTTTTTCAGATGGCCCTTTTGAATGGGGAGCAGTGAGACTTCATTGTAGTGCAGATTTCCATTGCAAGCTTGCTTGGTTGGCCAAAAAGGGCGTATGCGTTTTTTCCTGAATATATTCAGGAAAAAACGCATACGCCCTTTTTGGCTAAGTGCATCATTGTGGACGTTCTGCCTCTTTTCCTAGGCTTTACATGCAATTCCCCTCTGCCTCCTGAAATTGGTTTCCTACAATTCTGCCTCGCTTTCAAGTCCTCTTGGCAGCCTTACTTCAATATATTTTTGGACGATAGCTGTCATTTATAACTCTGCAGGTTTGTGAAATACAGTGCCCCTGAGCTCCTTTCTTCAACTCGCTTTCTTGTGAGCTGGCCGCAACACCGCAGGATTGCTTCAGGCCCTAGTGTGGTTCCGGCACGGCACGCTGAGCCTTTGGTTAATTCCTCTTCCGGGTGGGCAATGAGAGTTAAATTTGCCCATCCAGACACCTCCAGCTAGTCTCTCATTGGTTCTCCCTATTCCTATTCATCTTACGCAGAAATTGCAAACTGGGCCAAACAGGAGGTTAAAGGCACTGACTCTCCAAGTGGGGAGAGTGTTAGGAAAGCGTCTGGAATGTTGCACCCGAGTACCAGGGGACGAAAACTGAGACACATTTGAACACGTTTCCCGATCACACGTTGGATCATACTCGGGGTTCCACATACATGTTTTAGCTGAAGGAAGAATCCCTTAAACCTGGAGAGTTGAGACCCATGGAATGTGTACCATGCAATATGACTTCAAAGGGTCTGCATTTGCTCACCGAACCTCACCAATCCTATCACTGCTGCGTTTATGCCGCTGTACACATGCTTGATTCTCTTTCAGAGACATATAAATCCATAGGTTTTAAGATTCTTACTAGTCAGGTATATTCTTAGGCGTTTAATATGGGGTGTTGAGTCCACTTCGTTGAGCAAGCAGTAGCTCTTGTCTATTACATATTTGGCTTATGGAAAGGTATCTGTGTTAATTTCAATCTCTGGTTTTATGCAGCACCCCACCTCACCTTTCCCCTTAAGCAAGCATAAGTTGGTTTTATACATTTGAGACCCTATTCTGTTTTGTAATTCAGTTCCTGTGTAGCCAAGTTTACATTCCGTGTATTAGTGATATCTTATGATGTTTCTTTTTCTGTGTGATTTATTTCACTTAGAATCATCGTACCTGAATCCACTCATTATGCTGCTACGGGCCTGAAGACATAGATATCATTGCTGAGTGATATTGAATTGTACGTAAGTACCACAACTTCTTTATCCATTTTTGCTTTCTGCGATATTGAAGTTGTACCGTAAATGAGGTTCTTGTAAACAGAGCCGTCCCAAACTTTGGGGTGGCTGTGTCTTTTTGATTTTAATTTCCCTAAGCTATAGGACCATAAGTAGAAATGCCCTAGGGTCTGTTGCTTTGTTTTTTAGATGTTTCAGGAAACAGCATACACTTCTCCAGAGTGGCTGTTGGCAATTTACATCCCGCCCATCAGCATAAGAAGGCTCCCAGTTCTCCATGGCCTGTCCTGCCTTTCTGGATTTTACACTTTTTTCAGATGGCCCTTTTGACCGTGGAGCAGTGAGACTTCATTGTAGTGCAGATTTCCTTTGCAAGCTTGCTTGGTTGACCAAAAAGGGTGTATGCGTATTTTCCTGAATATATTCAGGAAAAAACGCATACGCCCTTTTTGGCCAAGTGCATCATTGTGGACGTTCTGCCTCTTTTCCTATGCTTTACATGAAATTCCACTCTACCTCCTGAAATCAGTTTCCTGCAATTCTGCCCAACTTTCAAGTCCTCATGGCTGCCTTACTTCAATATATTTTTTGACGATAGCTGTCATTTATAACTCTGCAGGTTTGTGAATTACAGTGCCCCTGAGCTCCTTTATTCAACTCGCTTTCTTGTGAGCTGGCCGCAACACCGCAGGATTGCTTCAGGCCCTAGTGTGGTTCCGGCATGGCACGCTGAGCCTTTGATTAATTCCTCTTCTTGGTGGGAAATGAGAGTTAAATTTGCCCGTCCAGACACCTCCAGCTAGTCTCTCATTGGTTCTCCCTATTCCTGTTCATTTTCCGCAGAAATTGCAAACTGGGCCAAACAGGAGGTTAAAGGCACTGACTCTCCAAGTGGGGAGAGTGTTAGTAAAGCGTCTGGAATGTTGCACCCAAGTACCAGGGAACAAAAACTGAGACACATTTGAACACGTTTCCCAATCACACGGTGGATCATACTCTGGGTTCCACATGCATGTTTTAACTGAAGGAAGAATCCCTTAAACCTGGAGAGTTGAGAACCATGGAATGGGTACCATGCAATATGAATTCAAAGGGTCTGCATTTGCTCACCGAACCTCACCAATCCTATCAGTGCTGCTTTTATGTCACTGTACACACGCTGGATTCTCTTTTGGAGACATATAAATCCATAGGTTTTAAGATTCTTACTAGTCAGGTATATTCTTAGGCGTTTAATATGGGGTGTTGAGTCCACTTCGTTGAGCAAGCAGTAGCTCTTGTCTATTACATATTTGGCTTATGGAAAGGTATCTGTGTTAATTTCAATCTCTGGTTTTATGCAGCACCCCAACTCACCTTTCCCCTTAAGCAAGCATAAGTTGGTTTTCTACATTTGAGACCCTATTCTGTTTTGTAATTCAGTTCCTGTGTAGCCAAGTTTACATTCCGTGTATTAGTGATATCTTATGATGTTTCTTTTTCTGTGTGACTTATTTCACTTAGAATCATCGTACCTGAATCCACTCATTATGCTGCTACTGGCCTGATGACATAGATTTCATTGCTGAGTGATATTGCATTGTACGTAAGTACCACAACTTCTTTATCCATTTTTCGCTTTCTGCGATATTGAACTTGTACCGTAAACGAGGTTCTTGTAAACAGAGCCGTCCCAAACTTTGGGGTGGCTGTGTCTTTTTGATTTTAATTTCCCTAATCTATAGGACCATAAGTGGAAGTGCCCTAGGCTCTGTTGCTTTGTTTTTTAGATGTTTCAGGAAACACCATACACTTCTCCAGAGTGGCTGTTGGCAATTTACATCCCGCCCATCAGTCTAACTAGGCTCCCAGTTCTCCATGGCCTGTCCTGCCTTTCTGGATTTTACACTTTTTTCAGATGGCCCTTTTGACCGGGGGGCAGTGAGACTTCATTGTAGTGCAGATTTCCTTTGCAAGCTTGCTTGGTTGGCCAAAAAGGGCGTATGCGTTTTTTCCTGAATATATTCAGGAAAAAACGCATACGCACTTTTTGGCCAAGTGCATCATTGTGGACGTTCTGCCTCTATTCCTATGCTTTACATGCAATTCCAGTCTACCTCCTGAAATCGGTTTCCTGCAATTCTGCCCCGCTTTCAAGTCCTCTTGGCAGCCTTACTTCAATATATTTTTGGATGATAGCTGTCATTTATAACTCTGCAGGTGTGTAAATTACAGGGCCCCTGAGCTCCTTTCCTCAACTCGCTTTCTTGTGAGCTGGCCGCAACACCGCAGGATTCCTTCAGGCCCTAGTGTGGTTCCGGCATGGCTCGCTGAGCCTTTGGTTAATTCCTCTTCCTGTTGGGAAATGAGCGTTAAATTTGCCCGTCCAGACTCCTCCAGCTAGTCTCTCATTGGTTCTCCCTATTCCTGTTCATTTTCCGCAGAAATTGCAAACTGGGCCAAACAGGAGTTTTAAGGCACTGACTCTCCAAGTGGGGAGAGTGTTAGTAAAGCGTCTGGAATGTTGCACCCGAGTACCAGGGGACGAAAACTGAGACACATTTGAACATGTTTCCCGATCACACGGTGGATCATCCTCTGGGTTCCACATGCATGTTTTAGCTGAAGGAAGAATCCCTTAAACCTGGAGAGTTGAGACCCATGGAACGGGTACCATGCAATATGACTTCAAAGGGTCTGCATTTGCTCACCGAACCTCACCAATCCTATCACTGCTGCGTTTATGCCGCTGTACACATGCTTGATTCTCTTTCGGAGACATATAAATCCATAGGTTTTAAGATTCTTACTAGTCAGGTATATTCTTAGGCGTTTAATATGGGGTGTTGAGTCCACTTCGTTGAGCAAGCAGTAGCTCTTGTCTATTACATATTTGTCTTATGGAAAGGTATCTGTGTTAATTTCAATCTCTGGTTTTATGCAGCACCCCAACTCACCTTTCCCCTTAAGCAAGCATTAGTTGGTTTTCTGCATTTGAGACCGTTTTCTGTTTTCTAATTCCGTTCCTGTGTAGCCAAGCTTACATTCCGTGTATTAGTGATATCTTATGATGTTTCTTTTTCTGTGTGACTTATTTCACTTAGAATCATCGTACCTGAATCCACTCATTATCCTGCTATGGGCCTGATGACATAGATTTCATTGCTGAGTGATATTGCATTGTACGTTAGTACCACAACTTCTTTATCCATTTTTCGCTTTCTGTGATATTGAACTTGTACCGTAAATGAGGTTCTTGTAAACAGAGCCGTCCCAAATTTTGTGGTGGCTGTGTCTGTTTGATTTTAATTTCCCTAAGCTATAGGACCATAAGTGGAAGTACCCTAGGCTCTGTTGCTTTGTTTTTTAGATGTTTCAGGAATCACCATACACTTCTGCAGAGTGGCTGTTGGCAATTTACATCCCGCCCATCAGCCTAACTAGGCTCCCAGTTCTCCATGGCCTGTCCTGCCATTCTGGATTTTACACTTTTTTCAGATGGCCCTTTTGACCGGGCGGCAGTGAGACTTCATTGTAGTGCAGATTGCCTCTACAAGCTTGCTTGGTTGGCCAAAAAGGGCGTATGTGTTTTTTCCTGAATATATTCAGGAAAAAACGTATACGCCCTTTTTGGCCAAGTGCATCATTGTGGACGTTCTGACTCTTTTCCTATGCTTTACATCCAATTCCAGTCTACCTCCTGAAATCAGTTTCCTGCAATTCTGCTCCGCTTTCAAGTCCTCTTGGCAGCCTTACTTCAATATATTTTTGGACAATAGCTGTCATTTAGAACTCTGCAGGTTTGTGAATTACAGTGCCCCTGAGCTCCTTTCTTCAACTCGCTTTCTCGTGAGCTGGCCGCAACTGTGCAGGATTGCTTCAGGCTCTAGTTTTGTACTGCAGTGGCACACTGAGGCTTTGGTTAATTCCTCTTCCTGGTGGGAAATGAGAGTTAAATTTGCCCGTCCAGACACCTCCATCTAGTCTCTCATTGGTTCTCCCTATTCCTGTTCATTTTCTGCAGAAATTGCAAACTGTGCCAAACAGGAGGTTAAAGGCACTGACTCTCCAAGTGGGGAGAGTGTTAGTAAAGCGTCTGGAATGTTGCACCCGAGTACCAGGGGACGAAAACTGAGACACATTTGAACACGTTTCCCGATCACACGGTGGATCATACTCTGGGTTCCACATGCATGTTTTAGCTGAAGAAAGAATCCCTTAAACCTGGAGAGTTGAGACCCATGGAATGGGTACCATGCAATATGACTTCAAAGGGTCTGCATTTGCTCACCGAACCTCAACAATCCTTTGTCTGCTGCGTTTATGCCGCTGTACACACGCTAGATTCTCTTTCGGAGACATATAAATCCATAGGTTTTAAGATTCTTACTAGTCAGGTATATTCTTAGGCGTTTAATATGCGGTGTTGAGTCCACTTCGTTGAGCAAGCAGTAGCTCTTGTCTATTACATATTTGGCTTATGGAAAGGTATCTGTGCTAATTTCAATCTCTGGTTTTATGCAGCACCCCAACTCACCTTTCCCCTTAAGCAAGCATAAGTTGGTGTTCTACATTTGAGACCCTATTCTGTTTTGTAATTCAGTTCTTGTGTAGCCAAGTTTACATTCCGTGTATTAGTGATATCTTATGATGTTTCTTTTTCTGTGTCACATATTTCATTTAGAATCATCGTACCTGAATCCACTCATTATGCTGCTATGGGCCTGATGACAGAGATTTCATTGCTGAGTGATATTGCATTGTACGTTAGTACCACAACTTCTTTATCCATTTTTCGCTTTCTGCGATATTGAACTTGTACCGTAAACGAGGTTCTTGTAAACAGAGCCGTCCCAAACTTTGGGGTGGCTGTGTCTTTTTGATTTTAATTTCCCTAAGCTATAGGACCATAAGTGGAAGCGCCCTAGGCTCTGTTGCTTTGTTTTTTAGATGTTTCAGGAAACACCATACACTTCTCCAGAGTGGCTGTTGGCAATTTACATCCCGCCCATCAGCATAAGAAGGCTCCCAGTTCTCCATGGCCTGTCCTGCCTTTCTGGATTTTACACTTTTTTCAGATGGCCCTTTTGACCGGGGGGCAGTGAGACTTCATTGTAGTGCAGATTTCCTTTGCAAGCTTGCTTGGTTGGCCAAAAAGGGCGTATGCGGTTTTCCTGAATATATTCAGGAAAAAACGCATACGCCCTTTTTGGCCAAGTGCATCATTGTGGATGTTCTGCCTCTTTTCCTATGCTTTACATGCAATTCCAGTTTACTTCCTGAAATCGGTTTCCTGCAATTCTGCCCCGCTTTCAAGTCCTCTTGGCAGCCTTACTTCAGTATATTTTTGTACAATAGCTGTCATTTATAACTCTGCAGGTGTGTGAATTACAGGGCCCCTGAGCTCCTTTCTTCAACTCGCTTTCTTGTGAGCTGGCCGCAACACCGCAGGATTGCTTCAGGCCCTAGTGTGGCTCCGGCATGGCACGCTGAGCCTTTGGTTAATTCCTCTTCCTGGTGGGAAATGAGAGTTAAATTTGCCCATCCAGACACCTCCAGCTAGTCTCTCATTGGTTCTCCCTATTCCTGTTCATTTTCCGCAGAAATTGCAAACTGTGCCAAACAGGAGGTTAAAGGCACTGACTCTCCAAGAGGGGAGAGTGTTAGTAAAGCGTCTGGAATGTTTCACCCGAGTACCAGGGGACGAAAACTGAGACACATTTGAACACGTTTCCCGATCACACGGTGGATCATACTCTGGGTTCCACATGCATGTTTTAGCTGAAGGAAGAATCCCTTAAACCTGGAGAGTTGAGACCCATGGAATGGGTACCATGCAATATGACTTCAAAGGGTCTGCATTTGCTCACCGAACCTCACCAATCCTATCACTGCTGTGTTTATGCCGCTGTGCACACGCTTGATTCTCTTTCGGAGACATATAAATCCATAGGTTTTAAGATTCTTACTAGTCAGGTATATTCTTAGGCGTTTAATATGGGGTGTTGAGTCCACTTCGTTGAGCCAGGAGTAGCTCTTGTCTATTACATATTTGGCTTATGGAAAGGTATCTGTGTTAATTTCAATCTCTGGTTTTATGCAGCACCCCAACTCACCTTTCCCCTTAAGCAAGCATAAGTTGGTGTTCTACATTTGAGACCCTATTCTGATTTGTAATTCAGTTCCTGTGTAGCCAAGTTTACATTCCGTGTATTAGTGATATCTTATGATGTTTCTTTTTCTGTGTGACTTATTTCACTTAGAATTATCGTACCTGAATCCACTCATTATGCTGCTACTGGCCTGATGACATAGATTTCATTGCTGAGTGATATTGCACTGTACGTTAGTACCAAAACTTCTTTATCCATTTTTCGCATTCTGCGATATTGAACTTGTACCGTAAACGAGGTTCTTGTAAACAGAGCCGTCCCAAACTTTGGGCTGGCTGTGTCTTTTTGATTTTAATTTCCCTAATCTATAGGACCATAATTGGAAGTGCCCTAGGCTCTGTTGCTTTGTTTTTTAGATGTTTCAGGAAACACCATACACTTCTCCAGAGTGGCTGTTGGCAATTTACATCCCGCCCATCAGCATAACAAGGCTCCCATTTCTGCATGGCGTGTCCTGCCTTTCTGGATTTTACACTTTTTTCAGATGGCCCTTTTGACCGGGGGGCAGTGAGACTTCATTGTAGTGCAGATTTCCTTTGCAAGCTTGCTTGGTTGGCCAAAAAGTGCGTATGCATTTTTTCCTGAATATATTCAGGAAAAAACGCATACGCCCTTTTTGGTCAAGTGCATCATTGTAGATGTTCTGCCTCTTTTCCTATGCTTTACATGCAATTCCACTCTACCTCCTGAAATCGGTTTCCTGCAATTCTGCCCCACTTTCAATTCTTCTTGGCAGCCTTACTTCAATATATTTTTGGACGATAGCTGTCATTTATAACTCTGCAGGTTTGTGAATTACAGTGCCCCTGAGCTCCTTTCTTCAATTCGCTTTCTTGTGAGCTGGCCGCAACACCGCAGGATTGCTTCAGGCCTTAGTGTGGTTCCGGCATGGCACGCATAGCCTTTGGTTAATTCCACTTCCTACTGGGAAATGAGAGTTAAATTTGACCATCCAGACACCTCCAGCTAGTCTCTCATTGGTTCTCCCTATTCCTGTTCATTTTCCGCAGAATTTGCAAACTGGGCCAAACAGGAGTTTAAAGGCACTGACTCTCCAAGTGGGGAGAGTGTTAGTAAAGCATCTGGAATGTGTCACCCGAGTACCAGGGGACGAAAACTGAGACACATTTGAACATGTTTCCCGATCACACGGTGGATCATACTCTGGGTTCCACATGCATGTTTTAGCTGAAGGAAGAATCCCTTAAACCTGGAGAGTTGAGACCCATGGAACGGGTACCATGCAATATGACTTCAAAGAGTCTGCATTTGCTCACCGAACCTCACCAATCCTATCACTGCTGCGTTCATGCCGCTGTACACACTCTTGATTCGCATTCAGAGACATATAAATCCATAGGTTTTAAGATTCTTACTAGTCAGGTATATTCTTAGGCGTTAAATATGTGGTGTTGAGTGTCCTTCGTTGAGCAAGGAGTAGCTCTTGTCTATTACATATTTGTCTTATGGAAAGGTATCTGTGTTAATTTCAATCTCTGGTTT
The DNA here is from genome assembly GCF_039906515.1 of Pseudorca crassidens. Classification (NCBI taxonomy): domain Eukaryota; kingdom Metazoa; phylum Chordata; class Mammalia; order Artiodactyla; family Delphinidae; genus Pseudorca; species Pseudorca crassidens. The sequence goes on along the minus strand of NW_027135945.1, from coordinate 385,326 downwards.
TATGCAGCACCCCACCTCACCTTTCCCCTTAAGCAAGCATAAGTTGGTTTTCTACATTTGAGACCCTATTCTGTTTTGTAATTCAGTTCCTGTGTAGCCAAGTTTACATTCCGTGTATTAGTGATATCTTATGATGTTTCTTTTTCTGTGTGACTTATTTCACTTAGAATCATCGTAGGTGAATCCACTCATTATGCTGCTACTGGCCTGATGACATAGATTTCATTGCTGAGTGATATTGCATTGTACGTAAGTACCACAACTTCTTTATCCATTTTTCGCTTTCTGCGATATTGAACTTGTACCGTAAACGAGGTTCTTGTAAACAGAGCCGTCCCAAACTTACTGGTGGCTGTGTCTTTTTGATTTTAATTTCCCTAATCTATAGGACCATAAGTGGAAGTGCCCTAGGCTCTGTTGCTTTGTTTTTTAGATGTTTCAGGAAACACCATACACTTCTCCAGAGTGGCTGTTGGCAATTTACATCATGCCCATCAGCATAACAAGGCTCCCAGTTCTCCATGGCCTGTCCTGCCTTTCTGGATTTTACACTTTTTTCAGATGGCCCTTTTGACCGGGGGGCAGTGAGACTTCATTGTAGTGCAGATTTCCTTTGCAAGCTTGCTTGGTTGGCCAAAAAGGGCGTATGCGTTTTTTCCTGAATATATTCAGGAAAAAACGCATACGCCCTTTTTGGCCAAGTGCATCATTGTGGACGTTCTGCCTCTTTTCCTATGCTTTACATGCAATTCCAGTCTACCTCCTGAAATCGGTTTCCTGCAATTCTGCCCCGCTTTCAAGTCCTCTTGGCAGCCTTACTTCAATATATTTTTGGACGATAGCTGTCATTTAGAACTCTGCAGGTGTGTGAATTACAGGGCCCCTGAGCTCCTTTCTTCAACTCGCTTTCTTGTGATCTGGACGCAACACCGCAGGATTGCTTCAGGCTATAGTGTGGTTCCGGCATGGCTCGCTGAGCCTTTGGTTAATTCCTCTTCTTGGTGGGAAATGAGAGTTAAATTTGCCCGTCCAGACACCTCCAGCTAGTCTCTCATTGGTTCTCCCTATTCCTGTTCATTTTCCACAGAAATTGCAAACTGGGCCAAACAGGAGGTTAAAGGCACTGACTCTCCAAGTGGGGAGAGTGTTAGTAAAGCGTCTGGAATGTTGCACCCGAGTACAAGGGGGCGAAAACTGAGACACATTTGAACACGTTTCCCGATCACACGGTGGATCATACTCTGGGTTCCACATGCATGTTTTAGCTGAAGGAAGAATCCCTTAAACCTGGAGAGTTGAGAACCATGGAATGGGTACCATGCAATATGACTTCAAAGGGTCTGCATTTGCTCACCGAACATCACCAATCCTATCACTGCTGCGTTTATGCCGCTGTACACACGCTTGATTCTCCTTCGGAGACATATAAATCCATAGGTTTTAAGATTCTTACTAGTCAAGTATATTCTTAGGCGTTTAATATGGGGTGTTGAGTCCACTTCGTTGAGAAAGCAGTAGCTCTTGTCTATTACATATTTGGCTTATGGAAAGGTATCTGTGCTAATTTCCATCTCTGGTTTTATGCAGCACCCCAACTCACCTTTCCCCTTAAGCAAGCATAAGTTGGTTTTCAACATTTGAGACCCTATTCTGTTTTGTAATTCAGTTCCTGTGTAGCCAAGTTTACATTCCGTGTATTAGTGATATCTTATGATGTTTCTTTTTCTGTGTGACATATTTCACTTAGAATCATCGTACCTGAATCCACTCATTATGCTGCTACGGGCATGATGACATAGATTTCATTGCTGAATGATATTGCATTGTACGTAAGTCCCACAACTTCTTTATCCATTTTTCGCTTTCTGCGATATTGAACTTGTACCGGAAACGAGGTTCTTGTAAACAGAGCTGTCCCAAACTTTTGGGTGGCTGTGTCTTTTTGATTTTAATTTCCCTAAGCTATAGGACCATAAGTGAAAGTGCCCTAGGCTCTGTTGCTTTGTTTTTTAGATGTTTCAGGAAACACCATACACTTCTCCAGAGTGTTTGTTGGCAATTTACATCCCGCCCCTGAGCATAACAAGGCTCCCAGTTCTCCATGGCCTGTCCTGCCTTTCAGGATTTTACACTTTTTTCAGATGGCCCTTTTGACCGGGGGGCAGTGAGACTTCATTGTAGTGCAGATATCCTTTGCAAGCTTGCTTGGTTGGCCAAAAAGGGCGTATGCGTTTTTTCCTGAATATATTCAGGAAAAAACGCATACGCCCTTTTTGGCCAAGTGCATCATTGTGGACGTTCTGCCTCTTTTCCTATGCTTTACATGCAATTCCAGTCTACCTCCTGAAATCGGTTTCCTGCAATTCTGCCCCGATTTAAGTCCTCTTGGCAGCCTTACTTCAATATATTTGTGGACGATAGCTGTCATTTATAACTCTGCAGGTTTGTGAATTACAGTGCCCCTGAGCTCCTTTCTTCAACTCGCTTTCTTGTGAGCTGGCCGCAACACCGCAGGATTGCTTCAGGCCCTAGTGTGGTTCCGGCATGGCTCGCTGAGCCTTTGGTTAATTCCTCTTCCTGGTGGGAAATGAGAGTTAAATTTGCCCGTCCAGACACCTCCAGCTAGTCTCTCATTGGTTCTCCCTATTCCTGTTCATTTTCCGGAGAAATTGCCAACTGGGCCAAACAGGAGGTTAAAGGCACTGACTCTCCAAGTGGGGAGAGTGTTAGTAAAGCGTCTGGAATGTTGCACCCGAGTACCAGGGGACGAAAACTGAGACACATTGGAACACGTTTCCCGATCACACGGTGGATCATACTCTGGGTTCCACATGCATGTTTTAGCTGAAGGAAGAATCCCTTAAACGTGGAGAGTTGAGACCCATGGAATGGGTACCATGCAATATGACTTCAAAGGGTCTGCATTTGCTCACCGAACCTCACCAATCCTTTCTCTGCTGCGTTTATGCCGCTGTACACACACTTGATTCTCTTTCGGAGACATATAAATCCATAGGTTTTAAGATTCTTACTAGTCAGGTATATTCTTAGGCGTTTAATATGGGGTGTTGAGTCCACTTCGTGGAGCAAGCAGTAGCTCTTGTCTATTACATATTTGGCTTATGGAAAGGTATCTGTGGTAATTTCAAACTCTGGTTTTATGCAGCACCCCAACTCACCTTTCCCCTTAAGCAAGCATAAGTTGGTTTTCTACATTTGAGACCCTATTCTGTTTTGTAATTCAGTTCCTGTGTAGCCAAGTTTACATTCCGTGTATTAGTTATATTTTATGATGTTTCTTTTTCTGTGTGACTTATTTCACTTAGAATCATTGTACCTGAATCCACTCATTATGCTGCTACTGGCCTGATGACATAGATTTCATTGCTGAGTGATATTGCATTGTACGTAAGTACCACAACTTCTTTATCCATTTTTCGCTTTCTGCGATATTGAACTTGTACCGTAAACGAGGTTCTTGTAAACAGAGCCGTCCCAAACTTTGGGGTGGCTGTGTCTTTTTGATTTTAATTTCCCTAAGCTATAAGACCATAAGTGGAAGTGCCCTAGGCTCTGTTGCTTTGTTTTTTAGATGTTTCAGGAAACACCATACACTTCTCCAGAGTGGCTGTTGGCAATTTACAACCCACCCATCAGCCTAACTAGGCTCCCACTTCTCCATGGCCTGTCCTGCCTTTCTGGATTTTACACTTTTTTCAGATGGCCCTTTTGACCGGGGGGCAGTGAGACTTCATTGTAGTGCAGATTTCCTTTGCAAGCTTGCTTGGTTGGCCAAAAAGGGCGTATGCGCTTTTTCCTGAATATATTCAGGAAAAAACGCATACGCCCTTTTTGGTCAAGTGCATCATTGTAGATGTTCTGCCTCTTTTCCTATGCTTTACATGCAATTCCACTCTACCTCCTGAAATCGGTTTCCTGCAATTCTGCCCCACTTTCAATTCTTCTTGGCAGCCTTACTTCAATATATTTTTGGACGATAGCTGTCATTTATAACTCTGCAGGTTTGTGAATTACAGTGCCCCTGAGCTCCTTTCTTCAATTCGCTTTCTTGTGAGCTGGCCGCAACACCGCAGGATTGCTTCAGGCCTTAGTGTGGTTCCGGCATGGCACGCATAGCCTTTGGTTAATTCCACTTCCTACTGGGAAATGAGAGTTAAATTTGACCATCCAGACACCTCCAGCTAGTCTCTCATTGGTTCTCCCTATTCCTGTTCATTTTCCGCAGAATTTGCAAACTGGGCCAAACAGGAGTTTAAAGGCACTGACTCTCCAAGTGGGGAGAGTGTTAGTAAAGCATCTGGAATGTGTCACCCGAGTACCAGGGGACGAAAACTGAGACACATTTGAACATGTTTCCCGATCACACGGTGGATCATACTCTGGGTTCCACATGCATGTTTTAGCTGAAGGAAGAATCCCTTAAACCTGGAGAGTTGAGACCCATGGAACGGGTACCATGCAATATGACTTCAAAGAGTCTGCATTTGCTCACCGAACCTCACCAATCCTATCACTGCTGCGTTCATGCCGCTGTACACACTCTTGATTCGCATTCAGAGACATATAAATACATAGGTTTTAAGATTCTTACTAGTCAGGTATATTCTTAGGCGTTTAATATGTGGTGTTGAGTGTCCTTCGTTGAGCAAGGAGTAGCTCTTGTCTATTACATATTTGGCTTATGGAAAGGTATCTGTGTTAATTTCAATCTCTGGTTTTATGCAGCACCCCACCTCACCTTTCCCCTTAAGCAAGCATAAGTTGGTTTTCTACATTTGAGACCCTATTCTGTTTTGTAATTCAGTTCCTGTGTAGCCAAGTTTACATTCCGTGTATTAGTGATATCTTATGATGTTTCTTTTTCTGTGTGACTTATTTCACTTAGAATCATCGTAGGTGAATCCACTCATTATGCTGCTACTGGCCTGATGACATAGATTTCATTGCTGAGTGATATTGCATTGTACGTAAGTACCACAACTTCTTTATCCATTTTTGCTTTCTGCGATATTGAACTTGTACCGTAAATGAGGTTCTTGTAAACAGAGCCGTCCCAAACTTTGGGGTGGCTGTGTCTTTTTGATTTTAATTTCCCTAAGCTATAGGACCATAAGTAGAAGTGCCCTAGGCTCTGTTGCTTTGTTTTATAGATGCTTCAGGAAACACCATACACTTCTCCAGAGTGGCTGTTGGCAATTTACATCCCGCCCATCAGCATAACAAGGCTCCCAGTTCTCCATGGCCTGTCCTGCCTTTCTGGATTTTACACTTTTTTCAGATGGCCCTTTTGAATGGGGAGCAGTGAGACTTCATTGTAGTGCAGATTTCCATTGCAAGCTTGCTTGGTTGGCCAAAAAGGGCGTATGCGTTTTTTCCTGAATATATTCAGGAAAAAACGCATACGCCCTTTTTGGCTAAGTGCATCATTGTGGACGTTCTGCCTCTTTTCCTAGGCTTTACATGCAATTCCCCTCTGCCTCCTGAAATTGGTTTCCTACAATTCTGCCTCGCTTTCAAGTCCTCTTGGCAGCCTTACTTCAATATATTTTTGGACGATAGCTGTCATTTATAACTCTGCAGGTTTGTGAAATACAGTGCCCCTGAGCTCCTTTCTTCAACTCGCTTTCTTGTGAGCTGGCCGCAACACCGCAGGATTGCTTCAGGCCCTAGTGTGGTTCGGGCACGGCACGCTGAGCCTTTGGTTAATTCCTCTTCCGGGTGGGCAATGAGAGTTAAATTTGCCCATCCAGACACCTCCAGCTAGTCTCTCATTGGTTCTCCCTATTCCTATTCATCTTACGCAGAAATTGCAAACTGGGCCAAACAGGAGGTTAAAGGCACTGACTCTCCAAGTGGGGAGAGTGTTAGGAAAGCGTCTGGAATGTTGCACCCGAGTACCAGGGGACGAAAACTGAGACACATTTGAACACGTTTCCCGATCACACGTTGGATCATACTCGGGGTTCCACATACATGTTTTAGCTGAAGGAAGAATCCCTTAAACCTGGAGAGTTGAGACCCATGGAATGTGTACCATGCAATATGACTTCAAAGGGTCTGCATTTGCTCACCGAACCTCACCAATCCTATCACTGCTGCGTTTATGCCGCTGTACACATGCTTGATTCTCTTTCGGAGACATATAAATCCATAGGTTTTAAGATTCTTACTAGTCAGGTATATTCTTAGGCGTTTAATATGGGGTGTTGAGTCCACTTCGTTGAGCAAGCAGTAGCTCTTGTCTATTACATATTTGGCTTATGGAAAGGTATCTGTGTTAATTTCAATCTCTGGTTTTATGCAGCACCCCACCTCACCTTTCCCCTTAAGCAAGCATAAGTTGGTTTTATACATTTGAGACCCTATTCTGTTTTGTAATTCAGTTCCTGTGTAGCCAAGTTTACATTCCGTGTATTAGTGATATCTTATGATGTTTCTTTTTCTGTGTGATTTATTTCACTTAGAATCATCGTACCTGAATCCACTCATTATGCTGCTACGGGCCTGAAGACATAGATATCATTGCTGAGTGATATTGAATTGTACGTAAGTACCACAACTTCTTTATCCATTTTTGCTTTCTGCGATATTGAAGTTGTACCGTAAATGAGGTTCTTGTAAACAGAGCCGTCCCAAACTTTGGGGTGGCTGTGTCTTTTTGATTTTAATTTCCCTAAGCTATAGGACCATAAGTAGAAATGCCCTAGGGTCTGTTGCTTTGTTTTTTAGATGTTTCAGGAAACAGCATACACTTCTCCAGAGTGGCTGTTGGCAATTTACATCCCGCCCATCAGCATAAGAAGGCTCCCAGTTCTCCATGGCCTGTCCTGCCTTTCTGGATTTTACACTTTTTTCAGATGGCCCTTTTGACCGTGGAGCAGTGAGACTTCATTGTAGTGCAGATTTCCTTTGCAAGCTTGCTTGGTTGACCAAAAAGGGTGTATGCGTATTTTCCTGAATATATTCAGGAAAAAACGCATACGCCCTTTTTGGCCAAGTGCATCATTGTGGACGTTCTGCCTCTTTTCCTATGCTTTACATGAAATTCCACTCTACCTCCTGAAATCAGTTTCCTGCAATTCTGCCCAACTTTCAAGTCCTCATGGCTGCCTTACTTCAATATATTTTTTGACGATAGCTGTCATTTATAACTCTGCAGGTTTGTGAATTACAGTGCCCCTGAGCTCCTTTATTCAACTCGCTTTCTTGTGAGCTGGCCGCAACACCGCAGGATTGCTTCAGGCCCTAGTGTTGTTCCGGCATGGCACGCTGAGCCTTTGATTAATTCCTCTTCTTGGTGGGAAATGAGAGTTAAATTTGCCCGTCCAGACACCTCCAGCTAGTCTCTCATTGGTTCTCCCTATTCCTGTTCATTTTCCGAAGAAATTGCAAACTGGGCCAAACAGGAGGTTAAAGGCACTGACTCTCCAAGTGGGGAGAGTGTTAGTAAAGCGTCTGGAATGTTGCACCCAAGTACCAGGGAACAAAAACTGAGACACATTTGAACACGTTTCCCAATCACACGGTGGATCATACTCTGGGTTCCACATGCATGTTTTAACTGAAGGAAGAATCCCTTAAACCTGGAGAGTTGAGAACCATGGAATGGGTACCATGCAATATGAATTCAAAGGGTCTGCATTTGCTCACCGAACCTCACCAATCCTATCAGTGCTGCTTTTATGTCACTGTACACACGCTGGATTCTCTTTTGGAGACATATAAATCCATAGGTTTTAAGATTCTTACTAGTCAGGTATATTCTTAGGCGTTTAATATGGGGTGTTGAGTCCACTTCGTTGAGCAAGCAGTAGCTCTTGTCTATTACATATTTGGCTTATGGAAAGGTATCTGTGTTAATTTCAATCTCTGGTTTTATGCAGCACCCCAACTCACCTTTCCCCTTAAGCAAGCATAAGTTGGTTTTCTACATTTGAGACCCTATTCTGTTTTGTAATTCAGTTCCTGTGTAGCCAAGTTTACATTCCGTGTATTAGTGATATCTTATGATGTTTCTTTTTCTGTGTGACTTATTTCACTTAGAATCATCGTACCTGAATCCACTCATTATGCTGCTACTGGCCTGATGACATAGATTTCATTGCTGAGTGATATTGCATTGTACGTAAGTACCACAACTTCTTTATCCATTTTTCGCTTTCTGCGATATTGAACTTGTACCGTAAACGAGGTTCTTGTAAACAGAGCCGTCCCAAACTTTGGGGTGGCTGTGTCTTTTTGATTTTAATTTCCCTAATCTATAGGACCATAAGTGGAAGTGCCCTAGGCTCTGTTGCTTTGTTTTTTAGATGTTTCAGGAAACACCATACACTTCTCCAGAGTGGCTGTTGGCAATTTACATCCCGCCCATCAGTCTAACTAGGCTCCCAGTTCTCCATGGCCTGTCCTGCCTTTCTGGATTTTACACTTTTTTCAGATGGCCCTTTTGACCGGGGGGCAGTGAGACTTCATTGTAGTGCAGATTTCCTTTGCAAGCTTGCTTGGTTGGCCAAAAAGGGCGTATGCGTTTTTTCCTGAATATATTCAGGAAAAAACGCATACGCCCTTTTTGGCCAAGTGCATCATTGTGGACGTTCTGCCTCTATTCCTATGCTTTACATGCAATTCCAGTCTACCTCCTGAAATCGGTTTCCTGCAATTCTGCCCCGCTTTCAAGTCCTCTTGGCAGCCTTACTTCAATATATTTTTGGATGATAGCTGTCATTTATAACTCTGCAGGTGTGTAAATTACAGGGCCCCTGAGCTCCTTTCTTCAACTCGCTTTCTTGTGAGCTGGCCGCAACACCGCAGGATTCCTTCAGGCCCTAGTGTGGTTCCGGCATGGCTCGCTGAGCCTTTGGTTAATTCCTCTTCCTGTTGGGAAATGAGCGTTAAATTTGCCCGTCCAGACTCCTCCAGCTAGTCTCTCATTGGTTCTCCCTATTCCTATTCATTTTCCGCAGAAATTGCAAACTGGGCCAAACAGGAGTTTTAAGGCACTGACTCTCCAAGTGGGGAGAGTGTTAGTAAAGCGTCTGGAATGTTGCACCCGAGTACCAGGGGATGAAAACTGAGACACATTTGAACATGTTTCCCGATCACACGGTGGATCATCCTCTGGGTTCCACATGCATGTTTTAGCTGAAGGAAGAATCCCTTAAACCTGGAGAGTTGAGAACCATGGAATGGGTACCATGCAATATGACTTCAAAGGGTCTGCATTTGCTCACCGAACCTCACCAATCCTATCACTGCTGCGTTTATGCCGCTGTACACATGCTTGATTCTCTTTCGGAGACATATAAATCCATAGGTTTTAAGATTCTTACTAGTCAGGTATATTCTTAGGCGTTTAATATGGGGTGTTGAGTCCACTTCGTTGAGCAAGCAGTAGCTCTTGTCTATTACATATTTGTCTTATGGAAAGGTATCTGTGTTAATTTCAATCTCTGGTTTTATGCAGCACCCCAACTCACCTTTCCCCTTAAGCAAGCATTAGTTGGTTTTCTGCATTTGAGACCGTTTTCTGTTTTCTAATTCCGTTCCTGTGCAGCCAAGCTTACATTCCGTGTATTAGTGATATCTTATGATGTTTGTTTTTCTGTGTGACTTATTTCACTTAGAATCATCGTACCTGAATCCACTCATTATCCTGCTATGGGCCTGATGACATAGATTTCATTGCTGAGTGATATTGCATGGTACGTTAGTACCACAACTTCTTTATCCATTTTTCGCTTTCTGTGATATTGAACTTGTACCGTAAATGAGGTTCTTGTAAACAGAGCCGTCCCAAATTTTGTGGTGGCTGTGTCTGTTTGATTTTAATTTCCCTAAGCTATAGGACCATAAGTGGAAGTACCCTAGGCTCTGTTGCTTTGTTTTTTAGATGTTTCAGGAATCACCATACACTTCTGCAGAGTGGCTGTTGGCAATTTACATCCCGCCCATCAGCCTAACTAGGCTCCCAGTTCTCCATGGCCTGTCCTGCCATTCTGGATTTTACACTTTTTTCAGATGGCCCTTTTGACCGGGCGGCAGTGAGACTTCATTGTAGTGCAGATTGCCTCTACAAGCTTGCTTGGTTGGCCAAAAAGGGCGTATGTGTTTTTTCCTGAATATATTCAGGAAAAAACGTATACGCCCTTTTTGGCCAAGTGCATCATTGTGGACGTTCTGACAGTTTTCCTATGCTTTACATCCAATTCCAGTCTACCTCCTGAAATCAGTTTCCTGCAATTCTGCTCCGCTTTCAAGTCCTCTTGGCAGCCTTACTTCAATATATTTTTGGACAATAGCTGTCATTTAGAACTCTGCAGGTTTGTGAATTACAGTGCCCCTGAGCTCCTTTCTTCAACTCGCTTTCTCGTGAGCTGGCCGCAACTGTGCAGGATTGCTTCAGGCTCTAGTTTTGTACTGCAGTGGCACGCTGAGGCTTTGGTTAATTCCTCTTCCTGGTGGGAAATGAGAGTTAAATTTGCCCGTCCAGACACCTCCATCTAGTCTCTCATTGGTTCTCCCTATTCCTGTTCATTTTCTGCAGAAATTGCAAACTCTGCCAAACAGGAGGTTAAAGGCACTGACTCTCCAAGTGGGGAGAGTGTTAGTAAAGCGTCTGGAATGTTGCACCCGAGTACCAGGGGGCGAAAACTGAGACACATTTGAACACGTTTCCCGATCACACGGTGGATCATACTCTGGGTTCCACATGCATGTTTTAGCTGAAGGAAGAATCCCTTAAACCTGGAGAGTTGAGAACCATGGAATGGGTACCATGCAATATGACTTCAAAGGGTCTGCATTTGCTCACCGAACCTCAACAATCCTTTGTCTGCTGCGTTTATGCCGCTGTACACACGCTAGATTCTCTTTCGGAGACATATAAATCCATAGGTTTTAAGATTCTTACTAGTCAGGTATATTCTTAGGCGTTTAATATGCGGTGTTGAGTCCACTTCGTTGAGCAAGCAGTAGCTCTTGTCTATTACATATTTGGCTTATGGAAAGGTATCTGTGCTAATTTCAATCTCTGGTTTTATGCAGCACCCCAACTCACCTTTCCCCTTAAGCAAGCATAAGTTGGTGTTCTACATTTGAGACCCTATTCTGTTTTGTAATTCAGTTCTTGTGTAGCCAAGTTTACATTCCGTGTATTAGTGATATCTTATGATGTTTCTTTTTCTGTGTCACATATTTCATTTAGAATCATCGTACCTGAATCCACTCATTATGCTGCTATGGGCCTGATGACAGAGATTTCATTGCTGAGTGATATTGCATTGTACGTTAGTACCACAACTTCTTTATCCATTTTTCGCTTTCTGCGATATTGAACTTGTACCGTAAACGAGGTTCTTGTAAACAGAGCCGTCCCAAACTTTGGGGTGGCTGTGTCTTTTTGATTTTAATTTCCCTAAGCTATAGGACCATAAGTGGAAGTGCCCTAGGCTCTGTTGCTTTGTTTTTTAGATGTTTCAGGAAACACCATACACTTCTCCAGAGTGGCTGTTGGCAATTTATATCCCGCCCATCAGCATAAGAAGGCTCCCAGTTCTCCATGGCCTGTCCTGCCTTTCTGGATTTTACACTTTTTTCAGATGGCCCTTTTGACCGGGGGGCAGTGAGACTTCATTGTAGTGCAGATTTCCTTTGCAAGCTTGCTTGGTTGGCCAAAAAGGGCGTATGCGGTTTTCCTGAATATATTCAGGAAAAAACGCATACGCCCTTTTTGGCCAAGTGCATCATTGTGGATGTTCTGCCTCTTTTCCTATGCTTTACATGCAATTCCAGTTTACTTCCTGAAATCGGTTTCCTGCAATTCTGCCCCGCTTTCAAGTCCTCTTGGCAGCCTTACTTCAGTATATTTTTGTACAATAGCTGTCATTTATAACTCTGCAGGTGTGTGAATTACAGGGCCCCTGAGCTCCTTTCTTCAACTCGCTTTCTTGTGAGCTGGCCGCAACACCGCAGGATTGCTTCAGGCCCTAGTGTGGCTCCGGCATGGCACGCTGAGCCTTTGGTTAATTCCTCTTCCTGGTGGGAAATGAGAGTTAAATTTGCCCATCCAGACACCTCCAGCTAGTCTCTCATTGGTTCTCCCTATTCCTGTTCATTTTCCGCAGAAATTGCAAACTGTGCCAAACAGGAGGTTAAAGGCACTGACTCTCCAAGAGGGGAGAGTGTTAGTAAAGCGTCTGGAATGTTTCACCCGAGTACCAGGGGACGAAAACTGAGACACATTTGAACACGTTTCCCGATCACACGGTGGATCATACTCTGGGTTCCACATGCATGTTTTAGCTGAAGGAAGAATCCCTTAAACCTGGAGAGTTGAGACCCATGGAATGGGTACCATGCAATATGACTTCAAAGGGTCTGCATTTGCTCACCGAACCTCACCAATCCTATCACTGCTGTGTTTATGCCGCTGTGCACACGCTTGATTCTCTTTCGGAGACATATAAATCCATAGGTTTTAAGATTCTTACTAGTCAGGTATATTCTTAGGCGTTTAATATGGGGTGTTGAGTCCACTTCGTTGAGCCAGGAGTAGCTCTTGTCTATTACATATTTGCCTTATGGAAAGGTATCTGTGTTAATTTCAATCTCTGGTTTTATGCAGCACCCCAACTCACCTTTCCCCTTAAGCAAGCATAAGTTGGTGTTCTACATTTGAGACCCTATTCTGATTTGTAATTCAGTTCCTGTGTAGCCAAGTTTACATTCCGTGTATTAGTGATATCTTATGATGTTTCTTTTTCTGTGTGACTTATTTCACTTAGAATTATCGTACCTGAATCCACTCATTATGCTGCTACTGGCCTGATGACATAGATTTCATTGCTGAGTGATATTGCACTGTACGTTAGTACCAAAACTTCTTTATCCATTTTTCGCATTCTGCGATATTGAACTTGTACCGTAAACGAGGTTCTTGTAAACAGAGCCGTCCCAAACTTTGGGCTGGCTGTGTCTTTTTGATTTTAATTTCCCTAATCTATAGGACCATAATTGGAAGTGCCCTAGGCTCTGTTGCTTTGTTTTTTAGATGTTTCAGGAAACACCATACACTTCTCCAGAGTGGCTGTTGGCAATTTACATCCCGCCCATCAGCATAACAAGGCTCCCATTTCTGCATGGCGTGTCCTGCCTTTCTGGATTTTACACTTTTTTCAGATGGCCCTTTTGACCGGGGGGCAGTGAGACTTCATTGTAGTGCAGATTTCCTTTGCAAGCTTGCTTGGTTGGCCAAAAAGTGCGTATGCATTTTTTCCTGAATATATTCAGGAAAAAACGCATACGCCCTTTTTGGTCAAGTGCATCATTGTAGATGTTCTGCCTCTTTTCCTATGCTTTACATGCAATTCCACTCTACCTCCTGAAATCGGTTTCCTGCAATTCTGCCCCACTTTCAATTCTTCTTGGCAGCCTTACTTCAATATATTTTTGGACGATAGCTGTCATTTATAACTCTGCAGGTTTGTGAATTACAGTGCCCCTGAGCTCCTTTCTTCAATTCGCTTTCTTGTGAGCTGGCCGCAACACCGCAGGATTGCTTCAGGCCTTAGTGTGGTTCCGGCATGGCACGCATAGCCTTTGGTTAATTCCACTTCCTACTGGGAAATGAGAGTTAAATTTGACCATCCAGACACCTCCAGCTAGTCTCTCATTGGCTCTCCCTATTCCTGTTCATTTTCCGCAGAATTTGCAAACTGGGCCAAACAGGAGTTTAAAGGCACTGACTCTCCAAGTGGGGAGAGTGTTAGTAAAGCATCTGGAATGTGGCACCCGAGTACCAGGGGACGAAAACTGAGACACATTTGAACATGTTTCCCGATCACACGGTGGATCATACTCTGGGTTCCACATGCATGTTTTAGCTGAAGGAAGAATCCCTTAAACCTGGAGAGTTGAGACCCATGGAACGGGTACCATGCAATATGACTTCAAAGAGTCTGCATTTGCTCACCGAACCTCACCAATCCTATCACTGCTGCGTTCATGCCGCTGTACACACTCTTGATTCGCATTCAGAGACATAGAAATCCATAGGTTTTAAGATTCTTACTAGTCAGGTATATTCTTAGGCGTTAAATATGTGGTGTTGAGTGTCCTTCGTTGAGCAAGGAGTAGCTCTTGTCTATTACATATTTGTCTTATGGAAAGGTATCTGTGTTAATTTCAATCTCTGGTTTTATGCAGCACCCCACCTCACCTTTCCCCTTAAGCAAGCATAAGTTGGTTTTCTACATTTGAGACCCTATTCTGTTTTGTAATTCAGTTCCTGTGTAGCCAAGTTTACATTCCGTGTATTAGTGATATCTTATGATGTTTCTTTTTCTGTGTGACTTATTTCACTTAGAATCATCGTAGGTGAATCCACTCATTATGCTGCTACTGGCCTGATGACATAGATTTCATTGCTGAGTGATATTGCATTGTACGTAAGTACCACAACTTCTTTATCCATTTTTCGCTTTCTGCGATATTGAACTTGTACCGTAAACGAGGTTCTTGTAAACAGAGCCGTCCCAAACTTACTGGTGGCTGTGTCTTTTTGATTTTAATTTCCCTAATCTATAGGACCATAAGTGGAAGTGCCCTAGGCTCTGTTGCTTTGTTTTTTAGATGTTTCAGGAAACACCATACACTTCTCCAGAGTGGCTGTTGGCAATTTACATCATGCCCATCAGCATAACAAGGCTCCCAGTTCTCCATGGCCTGTCCTGCCTTTCTGGATTTTACACTTTTTTCAGATGGCCCTTTTGACCGGGGGGCAGTGAGACTTCATTGTAGTGCAGATTTCCTTTGCAAGCTTGCTTGGTTGGCCAAAAAGGGCGTATGCGTTTTTTCCTGAATATATTCAGGAAAAAACGCATACGCCCTTTTTGGCCAAGTGCATCATTGTGGACGTTCTGCCTCTTTTCCTATGCTTTACATGCAATTCCAGTCTACCTCCTGAAATCGGTTTCCTGCAATTCTGCCCCGCTTTCAAGTCCTCTTGGCAGCCTTACTTCAATATATTTTTGGACGATAGCTGTCATTTAGAACTCTGCAGGTGTGTGAATTACAGGGCCCCTGAGCTCCTTTCTTCAACTCGCTTTCTTGTGATCTGGACGCAACACCGCAGGATTGCTTCAGGCTATAGTGTGGTTCCGGCATGGCTCGCTGAGCCTTTGGTTAATTCCTCTTCTTGGTGGGAAATGAGAGTTAAATTTGCCCGTCCAGACACCTCCAGCTAGTCTCTCATTGGTTCTCCCTATTCCTGTTCATTTTCCACAGAAATTGCAAACTGGGCCAAACAGGAGGTTAAAGGCACTGACTCTCCAAGTGGGGAGAGTGTTAGTAAAGCGTCTGGAATGTTGCACCCGAGTACAAGGGGGCGAAAACTGAGACACATTTGAACACGTTTCCCGATCACACGGTGGATCATACTCTGGGTTCCACATGCATGTTTTAGCTGAAGGAAGAATCCCTTAAACCTGGAGAGTTGAGAACCATGGAATGGGTACCATGCAATATGACTTCAAAGGGTCTGCATTTGCTCACCGAACATCACCAATCCTATCACTGCTGCGTTTATGCCGCTGTACACACGCTTGATTCTCCTTCGGAGACATATAAATCCATAGGTTTTAAGATTCTTACTAGTCAAGTATATTCTTAGGCGTTTAATATGGGGTGTTGAGTCCACTTCGTTGAGAAAGCAGTAGCTCTTGTCTATTACATATTTGGCTTATGGAAAGGTATCTGTGCTAATTTCCATCTCTGGTTTTATGCAGCACCCCAACTCACCTTTCCCCTTAAGCAAGCATAAGTTGGTTTTCAACATTTGAGACCCTATTCTGTTTTGTAATTCAGTTCCTGTGTAGCCAAGTTTACATTCCGTGTATTAGTGATATCTTATGATGTTTCTTTTTCTGTGTGACATATTTCACTTAGAATCATCGTACCTGAATCCACTCATTATGCTGCTACGGGCATGATGACATAGATTTCATTGCTGAATGATATTGCATTGTACGTAAGTCCCACAACTTCTTTATCCATTTTTCGCTTTCTGCGATATTGAACTTGTACCGGAAACGAGGTTCTTGTAAACAGAGCTGTCCCAAACTTTTGGGTGGCTGTGTCTTTTTGATTTTAATTTCCCTAAGCTATAGGACCATAAGTGAAAGTGCCCTAGGCTCTGTTGCTTTGTTTTTTAGATGTTTCAGGAAACACCATACACTTCTCCAGAGTGTTTGTTGGCAATTTACATCCCGCCCCTGAGCATAACAAGGCTCCCAGTTCTCCATGGCCTGTCCTGCCTTTCAGGATTTTACACTTTTTTCAGATGGCCCTTTTGACCGGGGGGCAGTGAGACTTCATTGTAGTGCAGATATCCTTTGCAAGTTTGCTTGGTTGGCCAAAAAGGGCGTATGCGTTTTTTCCTGAATATATTCAGGAAAAAACGCATACGCCCTTTTTGGCCAAGTGCATCATTGTGGACGTTCTGCCTCTTTTCCTATGCTTTACATGCAATTCCAGTCTACCTCCTGAAATCGGTTTCCTGCAATTCTGCCCCGATTTAAGTCCTCTTGGCAGCCTTACTTCAATATATTTGTGGACGATAGCTGTCATTTATAACTCTGCAGGTTTGTGAATTACAGTGCCCCTGAGCTCCTTTCTTCAACTCGCTTTCTTGTGAGCTGGCCGCAACACCGCAGGATTGCTTCAGGCCCTAGTGTGGTTCCGGCATGGCTCGCTGAGCCTTTGGTTAATTCCTCTTCCTGGTGGGAAATGAGAGTTAAATTTGCCCGTCCAGACACCTCCAGCTAGTCTCTCATTGGTTCTCCCTATTCCTGTTCATTTTCCGGAGAAATTGCCAACTGGGCCAAACAGGAGGTTAAAGGCACTGACTCTCCAAGTGGGGAGAGTGTTAGTAAAGCGTCTGGAATGTTGCACCCGAGTACCAGGGGACGAAAACTGAGACACATTGGAACACGTTTCCCGATCACACGGTGGATCATACTCTGGGTTACACATGCATGTTTTAGCTGAAGGAAGAATCCCTTAAACCTGGAGAGTTGAGAACCATGGAATGGGTACCATGCAATATGACTTCAAAGGGTCTGCATTTGCTCACCGAACCTCACCAATCCTTTCTCTGCTGCGTTTATGCCGCTGTACACACGCTTGATTCTCTTTCGGAGACATATAAATCCATAGGTTTTTTAAGATTCTTACTAGTCAGGTATATTCTTAGACGTTTAATATGGGGTGTTGAGTCCACTTCGTTGAGCAAGCAGTAGCTTGTCTATAACATATTTAGCTTATGGAAAGGTATCTGTGCTAATTTCAATCTCCGGTATTATGCAGCACCCCAACTCACCTTTCCCCTTAAGCAAGCATATGTTGGTTTTCTACATTTGAGACCATATTCTGTTTTGTAATTCAGTTCCTGTGTAGCCAAGTTTACATTCCGTGTATTAGTGATATTTTATGATGTTTCTTTTTCTGTGTGACTTATTTCACTTAGAATCATCGTACCTGAATCCACTCATTATGCTGCTACTGGCCTGATGACATAGATTTCATTGCTGAGTGATATTGCATTGTACGTAAGTACCACAACTTCTTTATCCATTTTTCGCTTTCTGCGATATTGAACTTGTACCGTAAACGAGGTTCATGTAAACAGAGCCCTCTCAAACTTTGGGGTGGCTGTGACTTTTTGATTTTAATTTCCCTAAGCTAAGGGACCATAAGTGGAAGTGCCCTAGGCTCTGGTGCTTTGTTTTTTAGATGTTTCAGGAAACACCATACACTACTCCAGAGTGGCTGTTGGCAATTTACATCACGCCAATCAGCATAACAAGGCTCCCAGTTCTCCATGGCCTGTCCTGCCTTTCTGGATTTTACACTTTTTTCAGATAGCCCTTTTGACCGGGGGGCAGTGAGACTTCATTGTAGTGCAGATTTCCTTTGCAATCTTTCTTGGTTGGCCAAAAAGGGCGTATGCGTTTTTTCCTGAATATATTCCGGAAAAAACGCATACGCACTTTTTGGCCAAGTGCATCATTGTGGACGTTCTGCCTCTTTTCCTATGCTTTACATGCAATTCCAGTCTACCTCCTGAAATCGGTTTCCTGCAATTCTGCCCCGTTTTCAAGTCCTCTTGGCAGCCTTACTTCAATATATTTTTGGATGATAGCTGTCATTTATAACTCTGCAGGTGTGTGAATTACAGGGCCCCTGAGCTCCTTTCTTCAACTTGCTTTTTTGTGAGCTGGCCGCAACACCGCAGGATTGCTTCAGGCCCTAGTGTGGTTCCGGCATGGCTCGCTGAGCCTTTGGTTAATTCCTCTTCCTGTTGGGAAATGAGAGTTAAATTTGCCCGTCCAGACTCCTCCAGCTAGTCTCTCATTGGTTCTCCCTATTCCTGTTCATTTTCCGCAGAAATTGCAAACTGGGCCAAACAGGAGGTTAAAGGCACTGACTCTCCAAGTGGGGAGAGTGTTAGTAAAGCGTCTGGAATGTTGCACCCGAGTACCAGGGGATGAAAACTGAGACACATTTGAACACGTTTCCCGATCACACAGTGGATCATACTCTGGGTTCCACATGCATGTTTTAGCTGAAGGAAGAATCCCTTAAACGTGGAGAGTTGAGACCCATGGAATGGGTACCATGCAATATGACTTCAAAGGGTCTGCATTTGCTCACCGAACCTCACCAATCCTTTCTCTGCTGCGTTTATGCCGCTGTACACACACTTGATTCTCTTTCGGAGACATATAAATCCATAGGTTTTAAGATTCTTACTAGTCAGGTATATTCTTAGGCGTTTAATATGGGGTGTTGAGTCCACTTCGTGGAGCAAGCAGTAGCTCTTGTCTATTACATATTTGGCTTATGGAAAGGTATCTGTGGTAATTTCAAACTCTGGTTTTATGCAGCACCCCAACTCACCTTTCCCCTTAAGCAAGCATAAGTTGGTTTTCTACATTTGAGACCCTATTCTGTTTTGTAATTCAGTTCCTGTGTAGCCAAGTTTACATTCCGTGTATTAGTTATATTTTATGATGTTTCTTTTTCTGTGTGACTTATTTCACTTAGAATCATTGTACCTGAATCCACTCATTATGCTGCTACTGGCCTGATGACATAGATTTCATTGCTGAGTGATATTGCATTGTACGTAAGTACCACAACTTCTTTATCCATTTTTCGCTTTCTGCGATATTGAACTTGTACCGTAAACGAGGTTCTTGTAAACAGAGCCGTCCCAAACTTTGGGGTGGCTGTGTCTTTTTGATTTTAATTTCCCTAAGCTATAAGACCATAAGTGGAAGTGCCCTAGGCTCTGTTGCTTTGTTTTTTAGATGTTTCAGGAAACACCATACACTTCTCCAGAGTGGCTGTTGGCAATTTACAACCCACCCATCAGCCTAACTAGGCTCCCACTTCTCCATGGCCTGTCCTGCCTTTCTGGATTTTACACTTTTTTCAGATGGCCCTTTTGACCGGTGGGCAGTGAGACTTCATTGTAGTGCAGATTTCCTTTGCAAGCTTGCTTGGTTGGCCAAAAAGGGCGTATGCGCTTTTTCCTGAATATATTCAGGAAAAAACGCATACGCCCTTTTTGGCCAAGTGCATCATTGTGGACGTTCTGCCTCTTTTCCTATGCTTTACATGCAATTCCAGTCTACCTCCTGAAATCGGTTTCCTGCAATTCTGCCCCGTTTTCAAGTCCTCTTGGCAGCCTTACTTCAATATATTTGTGGACGATAGCTGTCATTTATAACTCTGCAGGTTTGTGAATTACAGTGCCCCTGAGCTCCTTTCTTCAACTCGCTTTCTTGTGAGCTGGCCGCAACACCGCAGGATTGCTTCAGGCCCTAGTGTGGTTCCGGCATGGCTCGCTGAGCCTTTGGTTAATTCCTCTTCCTGGTGGGAAATGAGAGTTAAATTTGCCCGGCCAGACACCTCCAGCTAGTCTCTCATTGGTTCTCCCTATTCCTGTTCATTTTCCGCAGAAATTGCAAACTGGGCCAAACAGGAGGTTAAAGGCACTGACTCTCCAAGTGGGGAGAGTGTTAGTAAAGCATCTGGAATGTTGCACCCGAGTACCAGGGGGCGAAAACTGAGACACATTTGAACACGTTTACCGATCACACGGTGGATCATACTCTGGGTTCCACATGCATGTTTTAGCTGAAGGAAGAATCCCTTAAACCTGGAGAGTTGAGACCCATGGAATGGGTACCATGCAATATGAATTCAAAGGGTCTGCATTTGCTCACCGAACCTCACCATTCCTATCACTGCTGCGTTTATGCCGCTGTACACACGCTTGATTCCCTTTCGGAGACATATCAATCCATAGGTTTTAAGATTCTTACTAGTCAGGTATATTCTTAGGCGTTTAATATGGGGTGTTGAGTCCACTTCGTTGAGCAAGCAGTAGCTCTTGTCTATTACGTATTTGGCTTATGGAAAGGTATCTGTGCTAATTTCAATCTCTGGTTTTATGCAGCACCCCAACTCACCTTTCCCCTTAAGCAAGCATAAGTTGCTTTTTGGATTTGAGACCCTGTTCTGTTTTGTAATTAAGTTCCTGTGTACCCAAGCTTACATTCCGTGTATTAGTGATATCTTATGATGTTTCTTTTTCTGTGTGACTTATTTCACTTAGAATCATCGTACCTGAATCCACTCATTATCCTGCTATGGGCCTGAGGACATAGATTTCATTGCTGAGTGATATTGCATTGTACGTAAGTACCACAACTTCTTTATCCATTTTTCGCTTTCTGCGATATTGAACTTGTACCGTAAACGAGGTTCTTGTAAACAGAGCCGTCCCAAACTTTGGGGTGGCTGTGTCTTTTTGATTTTAATTTCTCTAAGCTATCGGACCATAAGTGGAAGTGCCCTAGGCTCTGTTGCTTTGTTTTTTAGATGTTTCAGGAAACACCATACACTTCTCCAGAGTGGCTGTTGGCAAATTACATCACGCCCATCAGCATAACAAGGCTCCCAGTTCTCCATGGCCTGTCCTGCCTTTCTGGATTTTACACTTTTTTCAGATGGCCCTTTTGACCGGGGGGCAGTGAGACTTCATTGTAGTGCAGATTTCCTTTGCAAGCTTGCTTGGTTGGCCAAAAAGGGCGTATGCGTTTTTTCCTGAATATATTCAGGAAAAAACGCATACGCCCTTTTTGGCCAAGTGCATCATTGTGGACTTTCTGCCTCTTTTCCAATGCTTTACATGCAATTCCAGTCTACCTCCTGAAATCGGTTTCCTGCAATTCTGCCCCGCTTTCAAGTCCTCTTGGCAACCTTACTTCAATATATTTTTGGACGATAGCTGTCATTTAGAACTCTGCAGGTGTGTGAATTACAGGGACCCTGAGCTCCTTTCTTCAACTCGCTTTCTTGTGAGCTGGCCGCAACACCGCAGGATTGCTTCAGGCCCTAGTGTGGTTCCGGCATGGCTCGCTGAGCCTTTGGTTAATTCCTCTTCCTGGTGGGAAATGAGAGTTAAATTTGCCCGTCCAGACTCCTCCAGCTAGTCTCTCATTGGTTCTCCCTATTCCTGTTCATTTTCCGCAGAATTTGCAAACTGGGCCAAACAGGAGGTTAAAGGCACTGACTCTCCAAGTGGGGAGAGTGTTAGTAAAGCGTCTGGAATGTTGCACCCGAGTACCAGGGGACGAAAACTGAGACACATTTGAACACGTTTCCCGATCACACGGTGGATCATACTCTGGGTTCCACATGCATGTTTTAGCTGAAGGAAGAATCCCTTAAACCTGGAGAGTTGAGAACCATGGAATGGGTACCATGCAATATGACTTCAAAGGGTCTGCATTTGTTCACCGAACCTCACCAATCCTATCACTGCTGTGTTTATGCCGCTGTACACACGCTGGATTCTCTTTCGGAGACATATAAATCCATAGGTTTTAAGATTCTTACTAGTCAGGTATATTCTTAGGCATTTAATATGGGGTGTTGAGTCCACTTCGTTGAGCAAGCAGTAGCTCTTGTCTATTACATATTTGGCTTATGGAAAGGTATCTGTGCTAATTTCCATCTCTGGTTTTATGCAGCACCCCAACTCACCTTTCCCCTTAAGCAAGCATAAGTTGCTTTTTTGATTTGAGACCCTGTTCTGTTTTGTAATTAAGTTCCTGTGTACCCAAGCTTACATTCCGTGTATTAGTGATATCTTATGATGTTTCTTTTTCTGTGTGACTTATTTCACTTAGAATCATCGTACCTGAATCCACTCATTATCCTGCTATGGGCCTGAGGACATAGATTTCATTGCTGAGTGATATTGCATTGTACGTAAGTACCACAACTTCTTTATCCATTTTTCGCTTTCTGCGATATTGAACTTGTACCGTAAACGAGGTTCTTGTAAACAGAGCCGTCCCAAACTTTGGGGTGGCTGTGTCTTTTTGATTTTAATTTCTCTAAGCTATCGGACCATAAGTGGAAGTGCCCTAGGCTCTGTTGCTTTGTTTTTTAGATGTTTCAGGAAACACCATACACTTCTCCAGAGTGGCTGTTGGCAATTTACATCACGCCCATCAGCATAACAAGGCTCCCAGTTCTCCATGGCCTGTCCTGCCTTTCTGGATTTTACTCTTTTTTCAGATGGCCCTTTTGACCGGGGGGCAGTGAGACTTCATTGTAGTGCAGATTTCCTTTGCAAGCTTGCTTGGTTGGCCAAAAAGGGCGTATGCGTTTTTTCCTGAATATATTCAGGAAAAAACGCATACACCCTTTTTGGCCAAGTGCATCATTGTGGACGTTCTGCCTCTTTTCCTATGCTTTACATGCAATTCCAGTCTACCTCCTGAAATCGGTTTCCTGCAATTCTGCCCCGCTTTCAAGTCCTCTTGGCAGCCTTACTTCAATATATTTTTGGACGATAGCTGTCATTTAGAACTCTGCAGGTGTGTGAATTACAGTGCCCCTGAGCTCCTTTCTTCAACTCGCTTTCTTGTGAGCTGGCCGCAACACCGCAGGATTGCTTCAGGCCCTAGTGTTGTTCCGGCATGGCTCGCTGAGCCTTTGGTTAATTCCTCTTGTTGGTGAGAAATGAGAGTTAAATTTACCTGTCCAGACACCTCCAGCTAGTCTCTCATTGGTTCTCCCTATTCCTGTTCATTTTCCGCAGAAATTGCAAACTGGGCCAAACAGGAGGTTAAAGGCACTGACTCTCCAAGTGGGGAGAGTGTTAGTAAAGCGTCTGGAATGTTGCACCCGAGTACCAGGGGACGAAAACTGAGACACATTTGAACACATTTCCCGATCACACGGTGGATCATCCTCTGGGTTCCACATGCATGTTTTAGCTGAAGGAAGAATCCCTTAAACCTGGAGAGTTGAGAACCATGGAATGGGTACCATGCAATATGACTTCAAAGGGTCTGCATTTGCTCACCGAACCTCAACAATCCTATCACTGCTGCGTTTATGCCACTGTACACATGCTTGATTCTCTTTCGGAGACATATAAATACATAGGTTTTAAGATTCTTACTAGTCAAGTATATTCTTAGGCGTTTAATATGGGGTGTTGAGTCCACTTCGTTGAGCAAGCAGTAGCTCTTGGCTATTACATATTTGGCTTATGGAAAGGTATCTGTGCTAATTTCAATCTCTGGTTTTATGCAGCACCCCAACTCACCTTTCCCCTTAAGCAAGCATAAGTTGGTTTTCTACATTTGAGACCCTATTCTGTTTTGTAATTCAGTTCCTGTGTAGCCAAGTTTACATTCCGTGTATTAGTGATATCTTATGATGTTTCTTTTTCTGTGTGACTTAATTCACTTAGAATCATCGTACCTGAATCCACTCATTATGCTGCTAAGGGCCTGATTACATAGATTTCATTGCTGAGTGTTATTGCATTGTACGTAAGTACCACAACTTCTTTATCCATTTCTCGCTTTCTGCGATATTGAACTTGTACCGTAAATGAGGTTCTTGTAAACAGAGCCGTCCCAAACTTTGGGGTTGTTGTGTCTTTTTGATTTTAATTTCCCTAAGCTATAGGACCATAAGTGGAAGTGCCCTAGGCTCTGTTGCTTTGTTTTTTAGATGTTTCAGGAAACACCATACACTTCTCCAGAGTGGCTGTTGGCAATTTACATCACGCCCATCAGCATAACAAGGCTCCCAGTTCTCCATGGCCTGTCCTGCCTTTCTGGATTTTACACTTTTTTCAGATGGCCCTTTTGACCGGGGGGCAGTGAGACTTCATTGTAGTGCAGATTTCCTTTGCAAGCTTGCTTGGTTGGCCAAAAAGGGCGTATGCGTTTTTTCCTGAATATATGCAGGAAAAAACGCATACGCCCTTTTTGGCCAAGTGCATCATTGTGGACGTTCTGCCTCTTTTCCTATGCTTTACATGCAATTCCAGTCTACCTCCTGAAATCGGTTTCCTGCAATTCTGCCCCGCTTTCACGTCCTCTTGGCAGCCTTACTTCAATATATTTTTGGATGATAGCTGTCATTTATAACTCTGCAGTTGTGTGAATTACAGGGCCCCTGAGCTCCTTTCTTCAACTCGCTTTCTTGTGAGCTGGCCGCAACACCGCAGGATTGCTTCAGGCCCTTGTGTGGTTCCGGCATGGCTCGCTGAGCCTTTGGTTAATTCCTCTTCTTGGTGGGAAATGAGAGTTAAATTTACCTGTCCAAACACCTCCAGCTAGTCTCTCATTGGTTCTCCCTATTCCTGTTCATTTTCCGCAGAAATTGCAAACTGGGCCAAACAGGAGGTTAAAGGCACTGACTCTCCAAGTGGGGAGAGTGTTAGTAAAGCGTCTGGAATGTTGCACCCGAGTACCAGGGGACGAAAACTGAGACACATTTGAACACGTTTCCCGATCACACGGTGGATCATCCTCTGGGTTCCACATGCATGTTTTAGCTGAAGGAAGAATCCCTTAAACCTGGAGAGTTGAGACCCATGGAATGGGTACCATGCAATATGACTTCAAAGGGTCTGCATTTGCTCACCGAACCTCAACAATCCTATCACTGCTGCCTTTATGCCACTGTACACATGCTTGATTCTCTTTCGGAGACATATAAATCCATAGGTTTTAAGATTCTTACTAGTCAAGTATATTCTTAGGCGTTTAATATGTGGTGTTGAGTCCACTTCGTTGAGCAAGCAGTAGCTCTTGGCTATTACATATTTGGCTTATGGAAAGGTATCTGTGCTAATTTCAATCTCTGGTTTTATGCAGCACCCCAACTCACCTTTCCCCTTAAGCAAGCATAAGTTGGTTTTCTACATTTGAGACCCTATTCTGTTTTGTAATTCAGTTCCTGTGTAGCCAAGTTTACATTCCGTGTATTAGTGATATCTTATGATGTTTCTTTTTCTGTGTGACTTATTTCACTTAGAATCATCGTACCTGAATCCACTCATTATGCTGCTAAGGGCCTGATTACATAGATTTCATTGCTGAGTGTTATTGCATTGTACGTAAGTACCTCAACTTCTTTATCCATTTCTCGCTTTCTGCGATATTGAACTTGTACCATAAATGAGGTTCTTGTAAACAGAGCCGTCCCAAACTTTGTGGTTGCTGTGTCTTTTTGATTTTAATTTCCCTAAGCTATAGGACCATAAGTGTAAGTGCCCTAGGCTCTGTTGCTTTGTTTTTTAGATGTTTCAGGAAACACCATACACTTCTCCAGAGTGGCTGTTGGCAATTTACATCACGCCCATCAGCATAAGAAGGCTCCCAGTTCTCCATGGCCTGTCCTGCCTTTCTGGATTTTACACTTTTTTCAGATGGCCCTTTTGACCGGGGGGCAGTGAGACTTCATTGTAGTGCAGATTTCCTTTGCAAGCTTGCTTGGGTGGCCAAAAAGGGCATATGCGTTTTTTCCTGAATATATGCAGGAAAAAACGCATACGCGCTTTTTGGCCAAGTGCATCATTGTGGACGTTCTGCCTCTTTTCCTATGCTTTACATGCAATTCCAGTCTACCTCCTGAAATTGGTTTCCTGCATTTCTGCCCCGTTTTCAAGTCCTCTTGGCAGCCTTACTTCAATATATTTTTGGACGATAGCTGTCATTTATAACTCTGCAGTTTTGTGAATTACAGGGCCCCTGAGCTCCTTTCTTCAACTCGCTTTCTTGTGAGCTGGCCGCAACACCGCAGGATTGCTTCAGGCCCTAGTGTGGTTCCGGCATGGCTCGCTGAGCCTTTGGTTAATTCCTCTTCTTGGTGGGAAATGAGAGTTAAATTTGCCCGTCCAGACACCTCCAGCTAGTCTCTCATTAGTTCTCCCTATTCCTGTTCATTTTCTGCAGAAATTGCAAACTGGGCCAAACAGGAGGTTAAAGGCACTGACTCTCCAAGTGGGGAGAGTGTTAGTAAAGCGTCTGGAATGTTGCACCCGAGTACCAGGGGACGAAAACTGAGACACATTTGAACACGTT
This sequence comes from Pseudorca crassidens, assembly GCF_039906515.1. Lineage (NCBI taxonomy): Eukaryota > Metazoa > Chordata > Mammalia > Artiodactyla > Delphinidae > Pseudorca > Pseudorca crassidens. Next base: position 358,837 of record NW_027135945.1, on the reverse strand, counting down.
TCCCGATCACACGGTGGATCATACTCTGGGTTCCACATGCATGTTTTAGCTGAAGGAAGAATCCCTTAAACCTGGAGAGTTGAGACCCATGTAACGGGTACCATGCAATATGACTTCAAAGAGTCTGCATTTGCTCACCGAACCTCACCAATCCTATCACTGCTGCGTTCATGCCGCTGTACACACTCTTGATTCGCTTTCAGAGACATATAAATCCATAGGTTTTAAGATTCTTACTAGTCAGGTATATTCTTAGGCGTTTAATATGTGGTGTTGAGTGTCCTTCGTTGAGCAAGGAGTAGCTCTTGTCTATTACATATTTGGCTTATGGAAAGGTATCTGTGTTAATTTCAATCTCTGGTTTTATGCAGCACCCCACCTCACCTTTCCCCTTAAGCAAGCATAAGTTGGTTTTCTACATTTGAGACCCTATTCTGTTTTGTAATTCAGTTCCTGTGTAGCCAAGTTTACATTCCGTGTATTAGTGATATCTTATGATGTTTCTTTTTCTGTGTGACTTATTTCACTTAGAATCATCGTAGGTGAATCCACTCATTATGCTGCTACGGGCCTGATGACATAGATTTCATTGCTGAGTGATATTGCATTGTACGTAAGTACCACAACTTCTTTATCCATTTTTGCTTTCTGCGATATTGAACTTGTACCGTAAATGAGGTTCTTGTAAACAGAGCCATCCCAAACTTTGGGGTGGCTGTGTCTTTTTGATTTTAATTTCCCTAAGCTATAGGACCATAAGTAGAAGTGCCCTAGGCTCTGTTGCTTTGTTTTATAGATGCTTCAGGAAACACCATACACTTCTCCAGAGTGGCTGTTGGCAATTTACATCCCGCCCATCAGCATAACAAGGCTCCCAGTTCTCCATGGCCTGTCCTGCCTTTCTGGATTTTACACTTTTTTCAGATGGCCCTTTTGAACGGGGAGCTGTGAGACTTCATTGTAGTGCAGATTTCCATTGCAAGCTTGCTTGGTTGGCCAAAAAGGGCGTATGCGTTTTTTCCTGAATATATTCAGGAAAAAACGCATACGCCCTTTTTGGCTAAGTGCATCATTGTGGACGTTCTGCCTCTTTTCCTAGGCTTTACATGCAATTCCCCTCTGCCTCCTGAAATTGCTTTCCTACAATTCTGCCTCGCTTTCAAGTCCTCTTGGCAGCCTTACTTCAATATATTTTTGGACGATAGCTGTCATTTATAACTCTGCAGGTTTGTGAAATACAGTGCCCCTGAGCTCCTTTCTTCAACTCGCTTTCTTGTGAGCTGGCCGCAACACAGCAGGATTGCTTCAGGCCCTAGTGTGGTTCCGGCACGGCACGCTGAGCCTTTGGTTAATTCCTCTTCCTGGTGGGAAATGAGAGTTAAATTTGCCCGTCCAGACACCTCCAGCTAGTCTCTCATTGGTTCTCCCTATTCCTGTTCATTTTCTGCAGAAATTGCAAACTGGGCCAAACAGGAGGTTAAAGGCACTGACTCTCCAAGAGGGGAGAGTGTTAGTATAGCGTCTGGAATGTTGCACCCGAGTATCAGGGGATGAAAACTGAGACACATTTGAACACGTTTCCCGATCACATGGTGGATCATACTCTGGGTTCCACATGCATGTTTTAGCTGAAGGAAGAATCCTTTAATCCAGGAGAGTTGAGACCCATGGAATGGGTACCATGCAGTATGACTTCAAAGGGTCTGCATTTGCTCACCGAACCTCACCAATCCTATCACTGCTGCGTTTATGCCGCTGTACACACGCTTGATTCTCTTTCGGAGACATATAAATCCATAGGTTTTAAGATTCTTACTAGTCAGGTATATTCTTAGGCGTTTAATATGGGGTGTTGAGTCCACTTCGTTGAGCAAGCAGTAGCTCTTGTCTATTACATATTTGGCTTATGGAAAGGTATCTGTGCTAATTTCAATCTCTGGTTTTATGCAGCACCCCAACTCACCTTTCCCCTTAAGCAAGCATAAGTTGGTTTTCTACATTTGAGAACCTATCCTGTTTTGTACTTCAGTTCCTGTGTAGCCAAGTTTACATTCCGTGTATTAGTGATACCTTATGATGTTTCTTTTTCTGTTTGACTTATTTCTCTTAGAATCATCGCACCTAAATCCACTCATTATGCTGCTACTGGCCTGATGACATAGATTTCATTGCTGAGTGATATTCCATTGTACGTAAGTACCACAACTTCTTTATCCATTTTTCGCTTTCTGCGATATTGAACTTGTACCGTAAACGAGGTTCTTGTAAACAGAGCCGTCCCAAACTTTGGGGTGGCTGTGTCTTTTTGATTTTAATTTCCCTAAGCTATAGGACCATAAGTGGAAGTGCCCTAGGCTCTGTTGCTTTGTTTTTTAGATGTTTCAGGAAACACCATACACTTCTCCAGAGTGGCTGTTGGCAATTTACATCCCGCCCATCAGCATAACAAGGCTCCCAGTTCTCCATGGCCTGTCCTGCCTTTCTGGATTTTACACTTTTTTCAGATGGCCCTTTTGACCGGGGGGCAGTGAGAGTTCATTGTAGTGCAGATTTCCTTTGCAAGCTTGCTTGGTTGGCCAAAAAGTGCGTATGCGTTTTTTCCTGAATATATTCAGGATAAAACGCATACGCCCTTTTGGCCAAGTGCATCATTGTGGACGTTCTGCCTCTTTTCCTATGCTTTACATGCAATTCCAGTCTACCTCCTGAAATCGGTTTCCTGCAATTCTGCCCCGCTTTCAAGTCCTCTTGGGAGCCTTACTTCAATATATTTTTGGACGATAGCTGTCATTTATAACTCTGCAGGTTTGTGAAATACAGTGCCCCTGAGCTCCTTTCTTCAACTGGCTTTCTTGTGAGCTGGCCGCAACACCGCAGGATTGCTTCAGGCCCTAGTGTGGTTCCGGCATATCTCAGTGAGCCTTTGGTTAATTCCTCTTCCTGGTGGGAAATGAGAGTTAAATTTGCCCGTCCAGACACCTCCAGCTAGTCTCTCATTGGTTCTCCCTATTCCTGTTCATTTTCCACAAAAATTGCAAACTGGGCCAAACAGGAGGTTAAAGGCACTGACTCTCCAAGTGGGGAGAGTGTTAGTAAAGCATCTGGAATGTTGCACCCGAGTACCAGGGGACGAAAACTGAGACACATTTGAACACGTTTCCCGATCACACGTTGGATCATACTCTGGGTTCCACATGCATGTTTTAGCTGAAGGAAGAATCCCTTAAACCTGGAGAGTTGAGACCCATGGAATGGGTACCATGCAATAGGACTTCAAAGGGTCTGCATTTGCTCACCGAACCTCACCAATCCTATCACTGCTGCGTTTATGCCGCTGTACACATGCTGGATTCTCTTTCGGAGACATATAAATCCATAGGTTTTAAGATTCTTACTAGTCAGGTATATTCTTAGGCGTTTAATATGGGGTGTTGAGTCCACTTCGTTGAGCAAGCAGTAGCTCTTGTCTATTACATATTTGGCTTATGGAAAGGTATCTGTGTTAATTTCAATCTCTGGTTTTATGCAGCACCCCAACTCACCTTTCCCCTTAAGCAAGCATAAGTTGGTTTTCTACATTTGAGACCCTATTCTGTTTTGTAATTCAGTTCCTGTGTAGCCAAGTTTACATTCCGTGTATTAGTGATATCTTATGATGTTTCTTTTTTTGTGTGACTTATTTCACTTAGAATCATCGTACCTGAATCCACTCATTATGCTGCTACTGGCCTGATGACATAGATTTCATTGCTGAGTGGTATTGCATTGTACGTAAGTACCACAACTTCTTTATCCATTTTTCGCTTTCTGCAATATTGAACTTGTACCGTAAATGAGGTTCTTGTAAACAGAGCCGTCCCAAACTTTGGGGTGGCTGTGTCTTTTTGATTTTAATTTCCCTAAGCTATAGGACTATAAGTGGAAGTGCCCTAGGCTCTGTTGCTTTGTTTTTTAGATGTTTCAGGAAACACCATACACTTCTCCAGAGTGGCTGTTGGAAATTTACATCCCGCCCATCAGTCTAACTAGGCTCTCAGTTCTCCATGGCCTGTCCTGCCTTTCTGGATTTTACACTTTTTTCAGATGGCCCTTTTGACCGGGGGGCAGAGAGACTTCATTGTAGTGCAGATTTCCTTTGCAAGCTTGCTTCCTTGGGCAAAACGGGCGTATGCGTTTTTTCCTGAATGTATTCAGGAAAAAACGCATACGCCCTTTTTGGCCAAGTGCATCATTGTGGACGTTCTGCCTCTTTTCCTATGCTTTACATGCAATTCCAGTCTACCTCCTGAAATCGGTTTCCTGCAATTCTGCCCCGCTTTCAAGTCCTCTTGGCAGCCTTACTTCAATATATTTTTGGACGATAGCTGTCATGTATAACTCTGCAGGTTTGTGAATGACAGTGCCCCTGAGCTCCTTTTTTCAACTCGCTTTCTTGTGAGCTGGCCGCAACACCGCAGGATTGCTTCAGGCCCTAGAGTGGTTTCGTTATGGCTCGCTGAGCCTTTGGTTAATTCCTCTTCCTGGTGGGAAATGAGAGTTAAATTTGCCCGTCCAGACACCTCCAGCTAGTCTCTCATTGGTTCTCCCTATTCCTGTTCATTTTCCACAGAAATTGCAAACTGGGCCAAACAGGAAGTTAAAGGCACTGACTCTCCAAGTGGGGAGAGTGTTAGTAAAGCGTCTGGAATGTTGCACCCGAGTTCCAGGGGACGAAAACTGAGACACATTTGAACACGTTTCCCAATCACACGGTGGATCATACTCTGGATTCCACATGCATGTTTTAGCTGAAGGAAGAATCCCTTAAACCTGGAGAGTTGAGAACCATGGAATGGGTACCATGCAATATGACTTCAAAGGGTCTGCATTTGCTCACCGAACCTCACCAATCCTATCACTGCTGCGTTTATGCCGCTGTAAACACGCTTGATTCTCTTTCGGAGACATATAAATCCATAGGTTTTAAGATTCTTACTAGTCAGGTATATTCTTAGGCGTTTAATATGTGGTGTTGAGTCCACTTCGTTGAGCAAGCAGTAGCTCTTGTCTATTACATATTTGGCTTATGGAAATATATCTGTGTTAATTTCAATCTCTGGTTTTATGCAGCACCCCAACTAACCTTTCCTCTTAAGCAAGCGTAAGTTGGTTTTCTTCATTTGAGACCCTATTCTGTTTTGTAATTCAGTTCCTGTGTAGCCATGTTTACCTTCCGTGTATTAGTGATACCTTATGATGTTTCTTTTTCTGTGTGATTTATTTCAATTAGAATCATCGTACCTGAATCCACTCATTATGCTGCTACTGGCCTGATGACATAGATTTCATTGCTGAGTGATATTGCATTGTACGTAAGTACGACAACTTCTTTATCCATTTTTCGCTTTCTGCGATATTGAACTTGTACCGTAAACGAGGTTCTTGTAAACAGAGCTGTCCCAAACTTTGGGGTGGCTGTGTCTTTTTGATTTTAATTTCCCTAAGCTATAGGACCATAAGTGGAAGTGCCCTAGGCTCTGTTGCTTTGTTTTTTAGATATTTCAGGAAACACCATACACTTCTCCAGAGTGGCTGTTGGCAATTTACATCCCACCCATCAGCATAAGAAGGCTCCCAGTTCTCCATGGCCTGTCCTGCCTTTCTGGATTTTACACTTTTTTCAGATGGCCCTTTTGACCGGGGGGCAGTGAGACTTCATTGTAGTGCAGATTTCCTTTGCAAGCTTGCTTGCTTGGCCAAAAAGGGCGTATGCGTTTTTTCCTGAATATATTCAGGAAAAAACGCATACGCCCTTTTTGGCCAAGTGCATCATTGTGGACGTTCTGCCTCTTTTCCTATGCTTTACATGCAATTCCAGTCTACCTCCTGAAATCGGTTTCCTGCAATTCTTCCCCGATTTCAAGTCCTCTTGGCAGCCTTGCTTCAATATATTTTTGGACGATAGCTGTCATTTATAACTCTGAAGGTTTGTGAATTACAGTGCCCCTGAGCTCCTTTTTTCAACTCGCTTTCTTGTGAGCTTGCCGCAACACCGCAGGATTGCTTCAGGCCCTAGTGTGGTTCCGTCATGGCTCGCTGAGCCTTTGGTTAATTCCTCTTCCTGGTGGGAAATGAGAGTTAAATTTGCCCGTCCAGACACCTCCAGCTAGTCTCTCATTGGTTCTCCCTATTCCTGTTCATTTTCCGCAGAAATTGCAAACTGGGCCAAACAGGAGGTTAAAGGCACTGACTCTCCAAGTGGGGAGAGTGTTAGTAAAGCGTCTGGAATGTTGCACCCGAGTACCAGGGGACGAAAACTGAGACACATTTGAACACGTTTCCCGATCACACGGTGGATCATACTCTGGGTTCCACATGCATGTTTTAGCTGAAGGAAGAATCCCTTAAACCTGGAGAGTTGAGACCCATGGAATGGGTACCATGCAATATGACTTCAAAGGGTCTGCATTTGCTCACCGAACCTCACGAATCCTATCACTGCTGCGTTTATGCCGCTGTACACACGCTTGATTCTCTTTCGGAGACATATCAATCCATAGGTTTTAAGATTCTTACTAGTCAGGTATATTCTTAGGCGTTTAATATGTGGTGTTGAGTCCACTTCGTTGAGCAAGCAGTAGCTCTTGTCTATTACATATTTGGCTTATGGAAAGGTATCTGTGCTAATTTCAATCTCTGGTTTTATGCAGCACCCCAACTCACCTTTCCCCTTAAGCAAGCATAAGTTGGTTTTCTACATTTGAGACCCTATTCTGTTTTGTAATTCAGTTCCTGTGTAGCCAAGTTTACATTCCGTGTATTAGTGATATCTTATGATGTTTCTTTTTCTGTGTGACTTATTTCACTTAGAATCATCGTACCTGAATCCACTCATTATGCTGCTACTGACCTGATGACATAGATTTCATTGCTGAGTGATATTGCATTGTACGTAAGTACCACAACTTCTTTATCCATTTTTCGCTTTCTGCGATATTGAACTTGTACCATAAACGAGGTTCTTGTAAACAGAGTCGACCCAAACATTGGGGTGGCTGTGTCTTTTTGATTTTAATTTCCCTAAGCTATAGGACCATAAGTGGAAGTGCCCTAGGCTCTGTTGCTTTGTTTTTTAGATGTTTAAGGAAACACCATACATTTCTCCAGAGTGGCTGTTGGCAATTTACATCCCGCCCATCAGCATAAGAAGGCTCCCAGTTCTCCATGGCCTGTCCTGCCTTTCTGGATTTTACAGGTTTTTCAGATGGCCCTTTTGACCGGGGGGCAGTGAGACTTCATTGTAGTGCAGATTTCCTTTGCAAGCTTGCTTGGTTGGCCAAAAAGGGCGTATGCGTTTTTTCTTGAATATATTCAGGAAAAAACGCATACGCCCTTTTTGGCCAAGTGCATCATTGTGGACGGTCTGCCTCTTTTCCTATGCTTTACATGCAATTCCAGTCTACCTCCTGAAATCGGTTTACTGCAATTCTGCCCTGCTTTCAAGTCCTCTTGGCAGCCTTACTTCAATATATTTTTGGACGATAGCTGTCATTTAGAACTCTGAAGGTTTGTGAATTACAGTGCCCCTGAGCTCCTTTCTTCAACTCGCTTTCTTGTGAGCTGGCCGCAACACCGCAGGATTGCTTCAGGCCCTAGTGTGGTTCCGGCATGGCTCGCTGAGCCTTTGGTTAATTCCTCTTCCTGGTGGGAAATGAGAGTTAAATTTGCCCGTCCAGGCACCTCCAGCTAGTCTCTCATTGGTTCTCCCTATTCCTGTTCATTTTCCGCAGAAATTGCAAACTGGGCCAAACAGGAGGTTAAAGGCACTGACTCTCCAAGTGGGGAGAGTGTTAGTAAAGCATCTGGAATGTTGCACCCGAGTACCAGGGGGCGAAAACTGAGACACATTTGAACACGTTTCCCGATCACACGGTGGATCATACTCTGGGTTCCACATGCATGTTTTAGCTGAAGGAAGAATCCCTTAAACCTGGAGAGTTGAGAACCATGGAATGGGTACCATGCAATATGACTTCAAAGGGTCTGCATTTGCTCACCGAACCTCACCAATCCTATCACTGCTGCGTTTATGCCGCTGTACACATGCTTGATTCTCTTTCGGAGACATATAAATCCATAGGTTTTAAGATTCTTACTAGTCAGGTATATTCTTAGGCGTTTAATATGGGGTGTTGAGTCCACTTCGTTGAGAAAGCAGTAGCTCTTGTCTATTACATATTTGGCTTATGGAAAGGTATCTGTGCTAATTTCAATCTCTGGTTTTATGCAGCACCCCAACTCACCTTTCCCCTTAAGCAAGCACAAGTTGGTTTTCTACATTTGAGACCCTATTCTGTTTTGTAATTCAGTTCCTGTGTAGCCAAGTTTACATTCCATGTATTAGTGATATCTTATGATGTTTCTTTTTCTGTGTGACTTATTTCACTTAGAATCATCGTAGGTGAATCCACTCATTATGCTGCTACTGGCCTGATGACATAGATTTCATTGCTGAGTGATATTGCATTGTACGTAAGTACCACAACTTCTTTATCCATTTTTCGCTTTCTGCGATATTGAACTTGTACCGTAAACGAGGTTCTTGTAAACAGAGCTGTCCCAAACTTTGGGGTGCCTGTGTCTTTTTGATTTTAATTTCCCTAATCTATAGGACCGTAAGTGGAAGTGCCCTAGGCTCTGTTGCTTTGTTTTTTAGATGTTTCAGGAAACACCATACACTTCTCCAGAGTGGCTGTTGGCAATTTACATCCCGCCCATCAGCATAACAAGGCTCCCAGTTCTCCATGGCCTGTCCTGCCTTTCTGGATTTTACACATTTTTCAGATGGCCCTTTTGACCAGGGGACAGTGAGACTTCATTTTAGTGCAGATTTCCTTTGCAAGCTTGCTTGGTTGGCCAAAAAGGGCGTATGCGTTTTTTCCTGAATATATTCAGGAAAAAACGCATACGCCCTTTTTGGCCAAGTGCATCATTGTGGACGTTCTGCCTCTTTTCCTATGCTTTACATGCAATTCCAGTCTACCTCCTGAAATCGGTTTCCTGCAATTCTGCCCCGCTTTCAAGTCCTCTTGGCAGCCTTACTTCAATATATTTTTGGACGATAGCTGTCATTTAGAACTCTGCAGGTGTGTGAATTACAGGGCCCCTGAGCTCCTTTCTTCAACTCGCTTTCTTGTGAGCTGGCCGCAACACCGCAGGATTGCTTCAGGCCCTAGTGTGGTTCCGGCATGGCTCGCTGAGCCTTTGGTTAATTCCTCTTCCTGGTGGGAAATGAGAGTTAAATTTGCCCGTCCAGACTCGTCCAGCTAGTCTCTCATTGGTTCTCCCTATTCCTGTTCATTTTCCGCAGAATTTGCAAACTGGGCCAAACAGGAGGTTAAAGGCACTGACTCTCCAAGTGGGGAGAGTGTTAGTAAAGCGTCTGGAATGTTGCACCCGAGTACCAGGGGACGAAAACTGAGACACATTTGAACACGTTTCCCGATCACACGGTGGATCATACTCTGGGTTCCACATGCATGTTTTAGCTGAAGGAAGAATCCCTTAAACCTGGAGAGTTGAGAACCATGGAATGGGTACCATGCAATATGACTTCAAAGGGTCTGCATTTGCTCACCGAACCTCACCAATCCTATCACTGCTGCGTTTATGCCACTGTAAACATGCTTGATTCTCTTTCGGAGACATATAAATCCATAGGTTTTAAGATTCTTACTAGTCAGGTATATTTTTAGGCGTTTAATATGGGGTGTTGAGTCCACTTCGTTGAGAAAGCAGTAGCTCTTGTCTATTACATATTTGGCTTATGGAAAGGTATCTGTGCTAATTTAAATCTCTGGTTTTATGCAGCACCCCAACTCACCTTTCCCCTTAAGCAAGCATAAGTTGCTTTTTTGCATTTGAGACCCTGTTCTGTTTTGTAATTCACTTCCTGTGTAGCCAAGCTTACATTCCGTGTATTAGTGATATCTTATGATGTTTCTTTTTCGGTGTGACTTATTTCACTTAGAATCATCGTACCTGAATCCACTCATTATCCTGCTATGGGCCTGATGACATAGATTTCATTGCTGAGTGATATTGCATTGTACGTAAGTACCACAACTTCTTTATCCATTTTTCGCTTTCTGCGATATTGAACTTGTACCGTAAATGAGGTTCTTGTAAACAGAGCCGTCCCAAACTTTGGGGTGGCTGTGTCTTTTTGATTTTAATTTCCCTAAGCTATCGGACCATAAGTGGAAGTGCCCTAGGCTCTGTTGCTTTGTTTTTTAGATGTTTCAGGAAACACCATACACTTCTCCAGAGTGGCTGGTGGCAAATTACATCACGCCCATCAGCATAACAAGGCTCCCAGTTCTCCATGGCCTGTCCTGCCTTTCTGGATTTTACACTTTTTTCAGATGGCCCTTTTGACCGGGGGGCAGTGAGACTTCATTGTAGTGCAGATTTCCTTTGCAAGCTTGCTTGGTTGGCCAAAAAGGGCGTATGCGTTTTTTCCTGAATATATTCAGGAATATATTCAGGAAAAAACGCATACGCCCTTTTTGGCCAAGTGCATCATTGTGGACGTTCTGCCTCTTTTCCTATGCTTTACATGCAATTCCAGTCTACCTCCTGAAATCGGTTTCCTGCAATTCTGCCCCGCTTTCAAGTCCTCTTGGCAGCCTTACTTCAATATATTTTTGGATGATAGCTGTCATTTATAACTCTGCAGGTGTGTAAATTACAGGGCCCCTGAGCTCCTTTCTTCAACTCGCTTTCTTGTGAGCTGGCCGCAACACCGCAGGATTCCTTCAGACCCTAGTGTGGTTCCGGCATGGCTCGCTGAGCCTTTGGTTAATTCCTCTTCCTGTTGGGAAATGAGAGTTAAATTTGCCCGTCCAGACTCCTCCAGCTAGTCTCTCATTGGTTCTCCCTATTCCTGTTCATTTTCCGCAGAAATTGCAAACTGGGCCAAACAGGAGGTTTAAGGCACTGACTCTCCAAGTGGGGAGAGTGTTAGTAAAGCGTCTGGAATGTTGCACCCGAGTACCAGGGGACGAAATCTGAGACACATTTGAACATGTTTCCCGATCACACGGTGGATCATCCTCTGGGTTCCACATGCATGTTTTAGCTGAAGGAAGAATCCCTTAAACCTGGAGAGTTGAGAACCATGGAATGGGTACCATGCAATATGACTTCCAAGGGTCTGCATTTGCTCACCGAACCTCACCAATCCTATCACTGCTGCGTTTATGCCGCTGTACACATGCTTGATTCTCTTTCGGAGACATATAAATCCATAGGTTTTAAGATTCTTACTAGTCAGGTATATTCTTAGGCGTTTAATATGGGGTGTTGAGTCCACTTCGTTGAGCAAGCAGTAGCTCTTGTCTATTACATATTTGTCTTATGGAAAGGTATCTGTGTTAATTTCAATCTCTGGTTTTATGCAGCACCCCAACTCACCTTTCCCCTTAAGCAAGCATTAGTTGGTTTTCTGCATTTGAGACCGTTTTCTGTTTTCTAATTCTGTTCCTGTGTAGCCAAGCTTACATTCCGTGTATTAGTGATATCTTATGATGTTTCTTTTTCTGTGTGACTTATTTCACTTAGAATCATCGTACCTGAATCCACTCATTATCCTGCTATGGGCCTGATGACATAGATTTCATTGCTGAGTGATATTGCATTGTACGTTAGTACCACAACTTCTTTATCCATTTTTCGCTTTCTGTGATATTGAACTTGTACCGTAAATGAGGTTCTTGTAAACAGAACCGTCCCAAATTTTGTGGTGGCTGTGTCTGTTTGATTTTAATTTCCCTAAGCTATAGGACCATAAGTGGAAGTACCCTAGGCTCTGTTGCTTTGTTTTTTAGATGTTTCAGGAATCACCATACACTTCTGCAGAGTGGCTGTTGGCAATTTACATCCCGCCCATCAGCCTAACTAGGCTCCCAGTTCTCCATGGCCTGTTCTGCCATTCTGGATTTTACACTTTTTTCAGATGGCCCTTTTGACCGGGGGGCAGTGAGACTTCATTGTAGTGCAGATTTCCTCTACAAGCTTGCTTGGTTGGCCAAAAAGGGCGTATGTGTTTTTTCCTGAATATATTCAGGAAAAAACGTATACGCCCTTTTTGGCCAAGTGCATCATTGTGGACGTTCTGACTTTTCCTATGCTTTACATCCAATTCCAGTCTACCTCCTGAAATCAGTTTCCTGCAATTCTGCTCCACTTTCAAGTCCTCTTGGCAGCCTTACTTCAATATATTTTTGGACGATAGCTGTCATTTAGAACTCTGCAGGTTTGTGAATTACAGTGCCCCTGAGCTCCTTTCTTCAACTCGCTTTCTCGTGAGCTGGCCGCAACAGTGCAGGATTGCTTCAGGCTCTAGTTTGGTACTGGCATGGCACGCTGAGGCTTTGGTTAATTCCTCTTCCTGGTGGGAAATGAGAGTTAAATTTGCCCGTCCAGACTCGTCCAGCTAGTCTCTCATTGGTTCTCCCTATTCCTGTTCATTTTCCGCAGAATTTGCAAACTGGGCCAAACAGGAGGTTAAAGGCACTGACTCTCCAAGTGGGGAGAGTGTTAGTAAAGCGTCTGGAATGTTGCACCCGAGTACCAGGGGACGAAAACTGAGACACATTTGAACACGTTTCCCGATCACACGGTGGATCATACTCTGGGTTCCACATGCATGTTTTAGCTGAAGGAAGAATCCCTTAAACCTGGAGAGTTGAGAACCATGGAATGGGTACCATGCAATATGACTTCAAAGGGTCTGCATTTGCTCACCGAACCTCACCAATCCTATCACTGCTGCGTTTATGCCACTGTAAACATGCTTGATTCTCTTTCGGAGACATATAAATCCATAGGTTTTAAGATTCTTACTAGTCAGGTATATTTTTAGGCGTTTAATATGGGGTGTTGAGTCCACTTCGTTGAGAAAGCAGTAGCTCTTGTCTATTACATATTTGGCTTATGGAAAGGTATCTGTGCTAATTTAAATCTCTGGTTTTATGCAGCACCCCAACTCACCTTTCCCCTTAAGCAAGCATAAGTTGCTTTTTTGCATTTGAGACCCTGTTCTGTTTTGTAATTCACTTCCTGTGTAGCCAAGCTTACATTCCGTGTATTAGTGATATCTTATGATGTTTCTTTTTCGGTGTGACTTATTTCACTTAGAATCATCGTACCTGAATCCACTCATTATCCTGCTATGGGCCTGATGACATAGATTTCATTGCTGAGTGATATTGCATTGTACGTAAGTACCACAACTTCTTTATCCATTTTTCGCTTTCTGCGATATTGAACTTGTACCGTAAATGAGGTTCTTGTAAACAGAGCCGTCCCAAACTTTGGGGTGGCTGTGTCTTTTTGATTTTAATTTCCCTAAGCTATCGGACCATAAGTGGAAGTGCCCTAGGCTCTGTTGCTTTGTTTTTTAGATGTTTCAGGAAACACCATACACTTCTCCAGAGTGGCTGGTGGCAAATTACATCACGCCCATCAGCATAACAAGGCTCCCAGTTCTCCATGGCCTGTCCTGCCTTTCTGGATTTTACACTTTTTTCAGATGGCCCTTTTGACCGGGGGGCAGTGAGACTTCATTGTAGTGCAGATTTCCTTTGCAAGCTTGCTTGGTTGGCCAAAAAGGGCGTATGCGTTTTTTCCTGAATATATTCAGGAATATATTCAGGAAAAAACGCATACGCCCTTTTTGGCCAAGTGCATCATTGTGGACGTTCTGCCTCTTTTCCTATGCTTTACATGCAATTCCAGTCTACCTCCTGAAATCGGTTTCCTGCAATTCTGCCCCGCTTTCAAGTCCTCTTGGCAGCCTTACTTCAATATATTTTTGGATGATAGCTGTCATTTATAACTCTGCAGGTGTGTAAATTACAGGGCCCCTGAGCTCCTTTCTTCAACTCGCTTTCTTGTGAGCTGGCCGCAACACCGCAGGATTCCTTCAGGCCCTAGTGTGGTTCCGGCATGGCTCGCTGAGCCTTTGGTTAATTCCTCTTCCTGTTGGGAAATGAGCGTTAAATTTGCCCGTCCAGACTCCTCCAGCTAGTCTCTCATTGGTTCTCCCTATTCCTGTTCATTTTCCGCAGAAATTGCAAACTGGGCCAAACAGGAGGTTTAAGGCACTGACTCTCCAAGTGGGGAGAGTGTTAGTAAAGCGTCTGGAATGTTGCACCCGAGTACCAGGGGACGAAATCTGAGACACATTTGAACATGTTTCCCGATCACACGGTGGATCATCCTCTGGGTTCCACATGCATGTTTTAGCTGAAGGAAGAATCCCTTAAACCTGGAGAGTTGAGAACCATGGAATGGGTACCATGCAATATGACTTCAAAGGGTCTGCATTTGCTCACCGAACCTCACCAATCCTATCACTGCTGCGTTTATGCCGCTGTACACATGCTTGATTCTCTTTCGGAGACATATAAATCCATAGGTTTTAAGATTCTTACTAGTCAGGTATATTCTTAGGCGTTTAATATGGGGTGTTGAGTCCACTTCGTTGAGCAAGCAGTAGCTCTTGTCTATTACATATTTGTCTTATGGAAAGGTATCTGTGTTAATTTCAATCTCTGGTTTTATGCAGCACCCCAACTCACCTTTCCCCTTAAGCAAGCATTAGTTGGTTTTCTGCATTTGAGACCGTTTTCTGTTTTCTAATTCTGTTCCTGTGTAGCCAAGCTTACATTCCGTGTATTAGTGATATCTTATGATGTTTCTTTTTCTGTGTGACTTATTTCACTTAGAATCATCGTACCTGAATCCACTCATTATCCTGCTATGGGCCTGATGACATAGATTTCATTGCTGAGTGATATTGCATTGTACGTTAGTACCACAACTTCTTTATCCATTTTTCGCTTTCTGTGATATTGAACTTGTACCGTAAATGAGGTTCTTGTAAACAGAACCGTCCCAAATTTTGTGGTGGCTGTGTCTGTTTGATTTTAATTTCCCTAAGCTATAGGACCATAAGTGGAAGTACCCTAGGCTCTGTTGCTTTGTTTTTTAGATGTTTCAGGAATCACCATACACTTCTGCAGAGTGGCTGTTGGCAATTTACATCCCGCCCATCAGCCTAACTAGGCTCCCAGTTCTCCATGGCCTGTTCTGCCATTCTGGATTTTACACTTTTTTCAGATGGCCCTTTTGACCGGGGGGCAGTGAGACTTCATTGTAGTGCAGATTTCCTCTACAAGCTTGCTTGGTTGGCCAAAAAGGGCGTATGTGTTTTTTCCTGAATATATTCAGGAAAAAACGTATACGCCCTTTTTGGCCAAGTGCATCATTGTGGACGTTCTGACTTTTCCTATGCTTTACATCCAATTCCAGTCTACCTCCTGAAATCAGTTTCCTGCAATTCTGCTCCACTTTCAAGTCCTCTTGGCAGCCTTACTTCAATATATTTTTGGACGATAGCTGTCATTTAGAACTCTGCAGGTTTGTGAATTACAGTGCCCCTGAGCTCCTTTCTTCAACTCGCTTTCTCGTGAGCTGGCCGCAACAGTGCAGGATTGCTTCAGGCTCTAGTTTGGTACTGGCATGGCACGCTGAGGCTTTGGTTAATTCCTCTTCCTGGTGGGAAATGAGAGTTAAATTTGCCCGTCCAGACTCGTTCAGCTAGTCTCTCATTGGTTCTCCCTATTCCTGTTCATTTTCCGCAGAATTTGCAAACTGGGCCAAACAGGAGGTTAAAGGCACTGACTCTCCAAGTGGGGAGAGTGTTAGTAAAGCGTCTGGAATGTTGCACCCGAGTACCAGGGGACGAAAACTGAGACACATTTGAACACGTTTCCCGATCACACGGTGGATCATACTCTGGGTTCCACATGCATGTTTTAGCTGAAGGAAGAATCCCTTAAACCTGGAGAGTTGAGAACCATGGAATGGGTACCATGCAATATGACTTCAAAGGGTCTGCATTTGCTCACCGAACCTCACCAATCCTATCACTGCTGCGTTTATGCCACTGTAAACATGCTTGATTCTCTTTCGGAGACATATAAATCCATAGGTTTTAAGATTCTTACTAGTCAGGTATATTTTTAGGCGTTTAATATGGGGTGTTGAGTCCACTTCGTTGAGAAAGCAGTAGCTCTTGTCTATTACATATTTGGCTTATGGAAAGGTATCTGTGCTAATTTAAATCTCTGGTTTTATGCAGCACCCCAACTCACCTTTCCCCTTAAGCAAGCATAAGTTGCTTTTTTGCATTTGAGACCCTGTTCTGTTTTGTAATTCACTTCCTGTGTAGCCAAGCTTACATTCCGTGTATTAGTGATATCTTATGATGTTTCTTTTTCGGTGTGACTTATTTCACTTAGAATCATCGTACCTGAATCCACTCATTATCCTGCTATGGGCCTGATGACATAGATTTCATTGCTGAGTGATATTGCATTGTACGTAAGTACCACAACTTCTTTATCCATTTTTCGCTTTCTGCGATATTGAACTTGTACCGTAAATGAGGTTCTTGTAAACAGAGCCGTCCCAAACTTTGGGGTGGCTGTGTCTTTTTGATTTTAATTTCCCTAAGCTATCGGACCATAAGTGGAAGTGCCCTAGGCTCTGTTGCTTTGTTTTTTAGATGTTTCAGGAAACACCATACACTTCTCCAGAGTGGCTGGTGGCAAATTACATCACGCCCATCAGCATAACAAGGCTCCCAGTTCTCCATGGCCTGTCCTGCCTTTCTGGATTTTACACTTTTTTCAGATGGCCCTTTTGACCGGGGGGCAGTGAGACTTCATTGTAGTGCAGATTTCCTTTGCAAGCTTGCTTGGTTGGCCAAAAAGGGCGTATGCGTTTTTTCCTGAATATATTCAGGAATATATTCAGGAAAAAACGCATACGCCCTTTTTGGCCAAGTGCATCATTGTGGACGTTCTGCCTCTTTTCCTATGCTTTACATGCAATTCCAGTCTACCTCCTGAAATCGGTTTCCTGCAATTCTGCCCCGCTTTCAAGTCCTCTTGGCAGCCTTACTTCAATATATTTTTGGATGATAGCTGTCATTTATAACTCTGCAGGTGTGTAAATTACAGGGCCCCTGAGCTCCTTTCTTCAACTCGCTTTCTTGTGAGCTGGCCGCAACACCGCAGGATTCCTTCAGGCCCTAGTGTGGTTCCGGCATGGCTCGCTGAGCCTTTGGTTAATTCCTCTTCCTGTTGGGAAATGAGCGTTAAATTTGCCCGTCCAGACTCCTCCAGCTAGTCTCTCATTGGTTCTCCCTATTCCTGTTCATTTTCCGCAGAAATTGCAAACTGGGCCAAACAGGAGGTTTAAGGCACTGACTCTCCAAGTGGGGAGAGTGTTAGTAAAGCGTCTGGAATGTTGCACCCGAGTACCAGGGGACGAAATCTGAGACACATTTGAACATGTTTCCCGATCACACGGTGGATCATCCTCTGGGTTCCACATGCATGTTTTAGCTGAAGGAAGAATCCCTTAAACCTGGAGAGTTGAGAACCATGGAATGGGTACCATGCAATATGACTTCAAAGGGTCTGCATTTGCTCACCGAACCTCACCAATCCTATCACTGCTGCGTTTATGCCGCTGTACACATGCTTGATTCTCTTTCGGAGACATATAAATCCATAGGTTTTAAGATTCTTACTAGTCAGGTATATTCTTAGGCGTTTAATATGGGGTGTTGAGTCCACTTCGTTGAGCAAGCAGTAGCTCTTGTCTATTACATATTTGTCTTATGGAAAGGTATCTGTGTTAATTTCAATCTCTGGTTTTATGCAGCACCCCAACTCACCTTTCCCCTTAAGCAAGCATTAGTTGGTTTTCTGCATTTGAGACCGTTTTCTGTTTTCTAATTCTGTTCCTGTGTAGCCAAGCTTACATTCCGTGTATTAGTGATATCTTATGATGTTTCTTTTTCTGTGTGACTTATTTCACTTAGAATCATCGTACCTGAATCCACTCATTATCCTGCTATGGGCCTGATGACATAGATTTCATTGCTGAGTGATATTGCATTGTACGTTAGTACCACAACTTCTTTATCCATTTTTCGCTTTCTGTGATATTGAACTTGTACCGTAAATGAGGTTCTTGTAAACAGAACCGTCCCAAATTTTGTGGTGGCTGTGTCTGTTTGATTTTAATTTCCCTAAGCTATAGGACCATAAGTGGAAGTACCCTAGGCTCTGTTGCTTTGTTTTTTAGATGTTTCAGGAATCACCATACACTTCTGCAGAGTGGCTGTTGGCAATTTACATCCCGCCCATCAGCCTAACTAGGCTCCCAGTTCTCCATGGCCTGTTCTGCCATTCTGGATTTTACACTTTTTTCAGATGGCCCTTTTGACCGGGGGGCAGTGAGACTTCATTGTAGTGCAGATTTCCTCTACAAGCTTGCTTGGTTGGCCAAAAAGGGCGTATGTGTTTTTTCCTGAATATATTCAGGAAAAAACGTATACGCCCTTTTTGGCCAAGTGCATCATTGTGGACGTTCTGACTTTTCCTATGCTTTACATCCAATTCCAGTCTACCTCCTGAAATCAGTTTCCTGCAATTCTGCTCCGCTTTCAAGTCCTCTTGGCAGCCTTACTTCAATATATTTTTGGACGATAGCTGTCATTTAGAACTCTGCAGGTTTGTGAATTACAGTGCCCCTGAGCTCCTTTCTTCAACTCGCTTTCTCGTGAGCTGGCCGCAACAGTGCAGGATTGCTTCAGGCTCTAGTTTGGTACTGGCATGGCACGCTGAGGCTTTGGTTAATTCCTCTTCCTGGTGGGAAATGAGAGTTAAATTTGCCCGTCCAGACACCTCCAGCTAGTCTCTCATGTGTTCTCCCTATTCCTGTTCATTTTCTGCAGAAATTGCAAACTGTGCCAAACAGGAGGTTAAAGGCACTGACTCTCCAAGTGGGGAGAGTGTTAGTAAAGCGTCTGGAATGTTGCACCCGAGTACCAGGGGACGAAAACTGAGACACATTTGAACACGTTTCCCGATCACACGGTGGATCATACTCTGGGTTCCACATGCATGTTTTAGCTGAAGGAAGAATCCCTTAAACCTGGAGAGTTGAGACCCATGGAATGGGTACCATGCAATATGACTTCAAAGGGTCTGCATTTGCTCACCGAACCTCACCAATCCTATCACTGCTGCGTTTATGCCGCTGTACACACGCTTGATTCTCTTTCGGAGACATATAAATCCATAGGTTTTAAGATTCTTACTAGTCAGGTATATTCTTAGGCGTTTAATATGCGGTGTTGAGTCCACTTCGGTGAGCAAGCAGTAGCTCTTGTCTATTACATATTTGGCTTATGGAAAGGTATCTGTGCTAATTTCAATCTCTGGTTTTATGCAGCACCCCAACTCACCTTTCCCCTTAAGCAAGCATAAGTTGGTTTTCTACATTTGAGACCCTATTCTGTTTTGTAATTCAGTTCTTGTGTAGCCAAGTTTACATTCCGTGTATTAGTGATATCTTATGATGTTTCTTTTTCTGTGTCACATATTTCACTTAGAATCATCGTACCTGAATCCACTCATTATGCTGCTATGGGCCTGATGACAGAGATTTTATTGCTGAGTGATATTGCATTGTACGTTAGTACCACAACTTCTTTATCCATTTTTCGCTTTCTGCGATATTGAACTTGTACCGTAAACGAGGTTCTTGTAAACAGAGCTGTCCCAAACTTTGGGGTGGCTGTGTCTTTTTGATTTTAATTTCCCTAAGCTATAGGACCATAAGTGGAAGTGCCCTAGGCTCTGTTGCTTTGTTTTTTAGATGTTTCAGGAAACACCATACACTTCTCCAGAGTGGCTGTTGGCAATTTACATCCCGCCCATCAGCATAAGAAGGCTCCCAGTTCTCCATGGCCTGTCCTGCCTTTCTGGATTTTACACTTTTTTCAGATGGCCCTTTTGACCGGGGGGCAGTGAGACTTCATTGTAGTGCAGATTTCATTTGCAAGCTTGCTTGGTTGGCCAAAAAGGGCGTATGCGTTTTTTCCTGAATATATTCAGGAAAAAACGCATACGCCCTTTTTGGCCAAGTGCATCATTGTGGATGTTCTGCCTCTTTTCCTATGCTTTACATGCAATTCCAGTTTACTTCCTGAAATCGGTTTCCTGCAATTCTGCCCCGCTTTCAATTCCTCTTGGCAGCCTTACTTCAATATATTTTTGTACAATAGCTGTCATTTATAACTCTGCAGGTTTGTGAATTACAGGGCCCCTGAGCTCCTTTCTTCAACTCGCTTTCTTGTGAGCTGGCCGCAACACCGCAGGATTGCTTCAGGCCCTAGTGTGACTCCGGCATGGCACGCTGAGCCTTTGGTTAATTCCTCTTCCTGGTGGGAAATGAGAGTTAAATTTGTCCATCCAGACACCTCCAGCTAGTCTCTCATTGGTTCTCCCTATTCCTGTTCATTTTCCGCAGAAATTGCAAACTGTGCCAAACAGGAGGTTAAAGGCACTGACTCTCCAAGAGGGGAGAGTGTTAGTAAAGCGTCTGGAATGTTGCACCCGAGTACCAGGGGACGAAAACTGAGACACATTTGAACACGTTTCCCGATCACACGGTGGATCATACTCTGGGTTCCACATGCATGTTTTAGCTGAAGGAAGAATCCCTTAAACCTGGAGAGTTGAGACCCATGGAACGGGTACCATGCAATATGACTTCAAAGAGTCTGCATTTGCTCACCGAACCTCACCAATCCTATCACTGCTGCGTTCATGCCGCTGTACACACTCTTGATTCGCATTCAGAGACATATAAATCCATAGGTTTTAAGATTCTTACCAGTCAGGTATATTCTTAGGCGTTTAATATGTGGTGTTGAGTGTCCTTCGTTGAGCAAGGAGTAGCTCTTGTCTATTACATATTTGGCTTATGGAAAGGTATCTGTGTTAATTTCAATCTCTGGTTTTATGCAGCACCCCACCTCACCTTTCCCCTTAAGCAAGCATAAGTTTGTTTTCTACATTTGAGACCCTATTCTGTTTTGTAATTCAGTTCCTGTGTAGCCAAGTTTACATTCCGTGTATTAGTGATATCTTATGATGTTTCTTTTTCTGTGTGACTTATTTCACTTAGAATCATCGTAGGTGAATCCACTCATTATGCTGCTACTGGCCTGATGACATAGATTTCATTGCTGAGTGATATTGCATTGTACGTAAGTACCACAACTTCTTTATCCATTTTTGCTTTCTGCGATATTGAACTTGTACCGTAAATGAGGTTCTTGTAAACAGAGCCGTCCCAAACTTTGGGGTGGCTGTGTCTTTTTGATTTTAATTTCCCTAAGCTATAGGACCATAAGTAGAAGTGCCCTAGGCTCTGTTGCTTTGTTTTATAGATGCTTCAGGAAACACCATACACTTCTCCAGAGTGGCTGTTGGCAATTTACATCCCGCCCATCAGCATAACAAGGCTCCCAGTTCTCCATGGCCTGTCCTGCCTTTCTGGATTTTACACTTTTTTCAGATGGCCCTTTTGAATGGGGAGCAGTGAGACTTCATTGTAGTGCAGATTTCCATTGCAAGCTTGCTTGGTTGGCCAAAAAGGGCGTATGCGTTTTTTCCTGAATATATTCAGGAAATATTCAGGAAATATATTCAGGAATATATTCAGGAAAAAACGCCTACGCCCTTTTTGGCTAAGTGCATCATTGTGGACGTTCTGCCTCTTTTCCTAGGCTTTACATGCAATTCCCCTCTGCCTCCTGAAATTGGTTTCCTACAATTCTGCCTCGCTTTCAAGTCCTCTTGGCAGCCTTACTTCAATATATTTTTGGACGATAGCTGTCATTTATAACTCTGAAGGTTTGTGAAATACAGTGCCCCTGAGCTCCTTTCTTCAACTCGCTTTCTTGTGAGCTGGCCGCAACACCGCAGGATTGCTTCAGGCCCTAGTGTGGTTCCGGCACGGCACGCTGAGCCTTTGGTTAATTCCTCTTCCGGGTGGGCAATGAGAGTTAAATTTGCCCATCCAGACACCTCCAGCTAGTCTCTCATTGGTTCTCCCTATTCCTATTCATCTTACGCAGAAATTGCAAACTGGGCCAAACAGGAGGTTAAAGGCACTGACTCTCCAAGTGGGGAGAGTGTTAGGAAAGCGTCTGGAATGTTGCACCCGAGTACCAGGGGACGAAAACTGAGACACATTTGAACACGTTTCCCGATCACACGTTGGATCATACACGGGGTTCCACATACATGTTTTAGCTGAAGGAAGAATCCCTTAAACCTGGAGAGTTGAGACCCATGGAATGTGTACCATGCAATATGACTTCAAAGGGTCTGCATTTGCTCACCGAACCTCACCAATCCTATCACTGCTGCGTTTATGCCGCTGTGCACACGCTTGATTCTCTTTCGGAGACATATAAATCCATAGGTTTTAAGATTCTTACTAGTCAGGTATATTCTTAGGCGTTTAATATGGGGTGTTGAGTCCACTTCGTTGAGCAAGCAGTAGCTCTTGTCTATTACATATTTGGCTTATGGAAAGGTATCTGTGTTAATTTCAATCTCTGGTTTTATGCAGCACCCCACCTCACCTTTCCCCTTAAGCAAGCATAAGTTGGTTTTATACATTTGAGACCCTATTCTGTTTTGTAATTCAGTTCCTGTGTAGCCAAGTTTACATTCCGTGTATTAGTGATATCTTATGATGTTTCTTTTTCTGTGTGATTTATTTCACTTAGAATCATCGTACCTGAATCCACTCATTATGCTGCTACGGGCATGATGACATAGATTTCATTGCTGAGTGATATTGAATTGTACGTAAGTACCACAACTTCTTTATCCATTTTTGCTTTCTGCGATATTGAAGTTGTACCGTAAATGAGGTTCTTGTAAACAGAGCCGTCCCAAACTTTGGGGTGGCTGTGTCTTTTTGATTTTAATTTCCCTAAGCTATAGGACCATAAGTAGAAATGTCCTAGGGTCTGTTGCTTTGTTTTTTAGATGTTTCAGGAAACAGCATACACTTCTCCAGAGTGGCTGTTGGCAATTTACATCCCGCCCATCAGCATAAGAAGGCTCCCAGTTCTCCATGGGCTGTCCTGCCTTTCTGGATTTTACACTTTTTTCAGATGGCCCTTTTGACCGTGGAGCAGTGAGACTTCATTGTAGTGCAGATTTCCTTTGCAAGCTTGCTTGGTTGACCAAAAAGGGTGTATGCGTATTTTCCTGAATATATTCAGGAAAAAACGCATACGCCCTTTTTGGCCAAGTGCATCATTGTGGACGTTCTGCCTCTTTTCCTATGCTTTACATGAAATTCTACTCTACCTCCTGAAATCAGTTTCCTGCAATTCTGCCCAACTTTCAAGTCCTCTTGGCTGCCTTACTTCAATATATTTTTTGACGATAGCTGTCATTTATAACTCTGCAGGTTTGTGAATTACAGTGCCCCTGAGCTCCTTTCTTCAACTCTCTTTCTTGTGAGCTGGCCGCAACACCGCAGGATTGCTTCAGGCCCTAGTGTGGTTCCGGCATGGCACGCTGAGCCTTTGTTTAATTCCTCTTCTTGGTGGGAAATGAGAGTTAAATTTGCCCGTCCAGACACCTCCAGCTAGTCTCTCATTGGTTCTCCCTATTCCTGTTCATTTTCCGCAGAAATTGCAAACTGGGCCAAACAGGAGGTTAAAGGCACTGACTCTCCAAGTGGGGAGAGTGTTAGTAAAGCGTCTGGAATGTTGCACCCAAGTACCAGGGAACGAAAACTGAGACACATTTGAACACGTTTCCCAATCACACGGTGGATCATACTCTGGGTTCCACATGCATGTTTTAACTGAAGGAAGAATCCCTTAAACCTGGAGAGTTGAGAACCATGGAATGGGTACCATGCAATATGACTTCAAAGGGTCTGCATTTGCTCACCGAACCTCACCAATCCTATCACTGCTGCTTTTATGTCACTGTACACACGCTGGATTCTCTTTTGGAGACATATAAATCCATAGGTTTTAAGATTCTTACTAGTCAGGTATATTCTTAGGCGTTTAATATGGGGTGTTGAGTCCACTTCGTTGAGCAAGCAGTAGCTCTTGTCTATTACATATTTGGCTTATGGAAAGGTATCTGTGTTAATTTCAATCTCTGGTTTTATGCAGCACCCCAACTCACCTTTCCCCTTAAGCAAGCATAAGTTGGTTTTCTACATTTGAGACCCTATTCTGTTTTGTAATTCAGTTCCTGTGTAGCCAAGTTTACATTCCGTGTATTAGTGATATCTTATGATGTTTCTTTTTCTGTGTGACTTATTTCACTTAGAATCATCGTACCTGAATCCACTCATTATGCTGCTACTGGCCTGATGACATAGATTTCATTGCTGAGTGATATTGCATTGTACGTAAGTACCACAACTTCTTTATCCATTTTTCGCTTTCTGCGATATTGAACTTGTACCGTAAACGAGGATCTTGTAAACAGAGCCGTCCCAAACTTTGGGGTGGCTGTGTCTTTTTGATTTTAATTTCCCTAAGCTATAGGACCATAAGTGGAAGTGCCCTAGGCTCTGTTGCTTTGTTTTTTAGATGTTTCAGGAAACACCATACACTTCTCCAGAGTGGCTGTTGGCAATTTACATCCCGCCCATCAGTCTAACTAGGCTCCCAGTTCTCCATGGCCTGTCCTGCCTTTCTGGATTTTACACTTTTTTCAGATGGCCCTTTTGACCGGGGGGCAGTGAGACTTCATTGTAGTGCAGATTTCCTTTACAAGCTTGCTTGGTTGGCCAAAAAGGGCGTATGCGTTTTTTCCTGAATATATTCAGGAAAAAACGCATACGCCCTTTTTGGCCAAGTGCATCATTGTGGACGTTCTGCCTCTTTTCCTATGCTTTACATGCAATTCCAGTCTACCTCCTGAAATCGGTTTCCTGCAATTCTGCCCCGCTTTCAAGTCCTCTTGGCAGCCTTACTTCAATATATTTTTGGATGATAGCTGTCATTTATAACTCTGCAGGTGTGTGAATTACAGGGCCCCTGAGCTCCTTTCTTCAACTCGCTTTCTTGTGAGCTGGCCGCAACACCGCAGGATTCCTTCAGGCCCTAGTGTGGTTCCGGCATGGCTCGCTGAGCCTTTGGTTAATTCCTCTTCCTGTTGGGAAATGAGCGTTAAATTTGCCCGTCGAGACTCCTCCAGCTAGTCTCTCATTGGTTCTCCCTATTCCTGTTCATTTTCCGCAGAAATTGCAAACTGGGCCAAACAGGAGGTTTAAGGCACTGACTCTCCAAGTGGGGAGAGTGTTAGTAAAGCGTCTGGAATGTTGCACCCGAGTACCAGGGGACGAAAACTGAGACACATTTGAACATGTTTCCCGATCACACGGTGGATCATCCTCTGGGTTCCACATGCATGTTTTAGCTGAAGGAAGAATCCCTTAAACCTGGAGAGTTGAGAACCATGGAATGGGTACCATGCAATATGACTTCAAAGGGTCTGCATTTGCTCACCGAACCTCACCAATCCTATCACTGCTGCGTTTATGCCGCTGTACACATGCTTGATTCTCTTTCGGAGACATATAAATCCATAGGTTTTAAGATTCTTACTAGTCAGGTATATTCTTAGGCGTTTAATATGGGGTGTTGAGTCCACTTCGTTGAGCAAGCAGTAGCTCTTGTCTATTACATATTTGTCTTATGGAAAGGTATCTGTGTTAATTTCAATCTCTGGTTTTATGCAGCACCCCAACTCACCTTTCCCCTTAAGCAAGCAATAGTTGGTTTTCTGCATTTGAGACCGTTTTCTGTTTTCTAATTCCGTTCCTGTGTAGCCAAGCTTACATTCCGTGTATTAGTGATATCTTATGATGTTTCTTTTTCTGTGTGACTTATTTCACTTAGAATCATCGTACCTGAATCCACTCATTATCCTGCTATGGGCCTGATGACATAGATTTCATTGCTGAGTGATTTTGCATTGTACGTAAGTACCACAACTTCTTTATCCATTTTTCGCTTTCTGTGATATTGAACTTGTACCGTAAATGAGGTTCTTGTAAACAGAGCCGTCCCAAATTTTGTGGTGGCTGTGTCTGTTTGATTTTAATTTCCCTAAGCTATAGGACCATAAGTGGAAGTACCCTAGGCTCTGTTGCTTTGTTTTTTAGATGTTTCAGGAATCACCATACACTTCTGCAGAGTGGCTGTTGGCAATTTACATCCCGCCCATCAGCCTAACTACGCTCCCAGTTCTCCATGGCCTGTCCTGCCATTCTGGATTTTACACTTTTTCCAGATGGCCCTTTTGACCGGGGGGCAGTGAGACTTCATTGTAGTGCAGATTTCCTCTACAAGCTTGCTTGGTTGGCCAAAAAGGGCGTATGTGTTTTTTCCTGAATATATTCAGGAAAAAACGTATACGCCCTTTTTGGCCAAGTGCATCATTGTGGACGTTCTGACTCTTTTCCTATGCTTTACATCCAATTCCAGTCTACCTCCTGAAATCAGTTTCCTGCAATTCTGCTCCGCTTTCAAGTCCTCTTGGCAGCCTTACTTCAATATATTTTTGGACGATAGCTGTCATTTAGAACTCTGCAGGTTTGTGAATTACAGTGCCCCTGAGCTGCTTTCTTCAACTCGCTTTCTCGTGAGCTGGCCGCAACAGTGCAGGATTGCTTCAGGCTCTAGTTTGGTACTGCAATGGCACGCTGAGGCTTTGGTTAATTCCTCTTCCTGGTGGGAAATGAGAGTTAAATTTGCCCGTCCAGACACCTCCATCTAGTCTCTCATTGGTTCTCCCTATTCCTGTTCATTTTCTGCAGAAATTGCAAACTGTGCCAAACAGGAGGTTAAAGGCACTGACTCTCCAAGTGGGGAGAGTGTTAGTAAAGCGTCTGGAATGTTGCATCCGAGTACCAGGGGACGAAAACTGAGACACATTTGAACACGTTTCCCGATCACACGGTGGATCATACTCTGGGTTCCACATGCATGTTTTAGCTGAAGGAAGAATCCCTTAAACCTGGAGAGTTGAGACCCATGGAATGGGTACCATGCAATATGACTTCAAAGGGTCTGCATTTGCTCACCGAACCTCAACAATCCTTTGTCTGCTGCGTTTATGCCGCTGTACACACGCTAGATTCTCTTTCGGAGACATATAAATCCATAGGTTTTAAGATTCTTACTAGTCAGGTATATTCTTAGGCGTTTAATATGCGGTGTTGAGTCCACTTCGTTGAGCAAGCAGTAGCTCTTGTCTATTACATATTTGGCTTATGGAAAGGTATCTGTGCTAATTTCAATCTCTGGTTTTATGCAGCACCCCAACTCACCTTTCCCCTTAAGCAAGCATAAGTTGGTGTTCTACATTTGAGACCCTATTCTGTTTTGTAATTCAGTTCTTGTGTAGCCAAGTTTACATTCCGTGTATTAGTGATATCTTATGATGTTTCTTTTTCTGTGTCACATATTTCACTTAGAATCATCGTACCTGAATCCACTCATTATGCTGCTATGGGCCTGATGACAGAGATTTCATTGCTGAGTGATATTGCATTGTACGTTAGTACCACAACTTCTTTATCCATTTTTCGCTTTCTGCGATATTGAACTTGTACCGTAAAAGAGGTTCTTGTAAACAGAGCCATCCCAAACTTTGGGGTGGCTGTGTCTTTTTGATTTTAATTTCCCTAAGCTATAGGACCATAAGTTGAAGGGCCCTAGGCTCTGTTGCTTTGTTTTTTAGATGTTTCAGGAAACACCATACACTTCTCCAGAGTGGCTGTTGGCAATTTACATCCCGCCCATCAGCATAAGAAGGCTCCCAGTTCTCCATGGCCTGTCCTGCCTTTCTGGATTTTACACTTTTTTCAGATGGCCCTTTTGACCGGGGGGCAGTGAGACTTCATTGTAGTGCAGATTTCATTTGCAAGCTTGCTTGGTTGGCCAAAAAGGGCGTATGCGTTTTTTCCTGAATATATTCAGGAAAAAACGCATACGCCCTTTTTGGCCAAGTGCATCATTGTGGATGTTCTGCCTCTTTTCCTATGCTTTACATGCAATTCCAGTTTACTTCCTGAAATCGGTTTCCTGCAATTCTGCCCCGCTTTCAAGTCCTCTTGGCAGCCTTACTTCAATATATTTTTGTACAATAGCTGTCATTTATAACTCTGCAGGTTTGTGAATTACAGGGCCCCTGAGCTCCTTTCTTCAACTCGCTTTCTTGTGAGCTGGCCGCAACACCGCAGGATTGCTTCAGGCCCTAGTGTGGTTCCGGCATGGCACGCTGAGCCTTTGGTTAATTCCTCTTCCTGGTGGGAAATGAGAGTTAAATTTGCCCATCCAGACACCTCCAGCTAGTCTCTCATTGGTTCTCCCTATTCCTGTTCATTTTCCGCAGAAATTGCAAACTGTGCCAAACAGGAGGTTAAAGGCACTGACTCTCCAAGAGGGGAGAGTGTTAGTAAAGCATCTGGAATGTTTCACCCGAGTACCAGGGGACGAAAACTGAGACACATTTGAACACGTTTCCCGATCACACGGTGGATCATACTCTGGGTTCCACATGCATGTTTTAGCTGAAGGAAAAATCCCTTAAACCTGGAGAGTTGAGACCCATGGAATGGGTACCGTGCAATATGACTTCAAAGGGTCTGCATTTGCTCACCGAACCTCACCAATCCTATCACTGCTGCGTTTATGCCGCTGTACACACGCTTGATTCTCTTTTGGAGACATATAAATCCATAGGTTTTAAGATTCTTACTAGTCAGGTATATTCTTAGGCGTTTAATATGGGGTGTTGAGTCCACTTCGTTGAGCCAGGAGTAGCTCTTGTCTATTACATATTTGGCTTATGGAAAGGTATCTGTGTTAATTTCCATCTCTGGTTTTATGCAGCACCCCAACTCACCTTTCCCCTTAAGCAAGCATAAGTTGGTGTTCTACATTTGAGACCCTATTCTGATTTGTAATTCAGTTCCTGTGTAGCCAAGTTTACATTCCGTGTATTAGTGATATCTTATGATGTTTCTTTTTCTGTGTGACTTATTTCACTTAGAATTATCGTACCTGAATCCACTCATTATGCTGCTACTGGCCTGATGACATAGATTTCATTGCTGAGTGATATTGCACTGTACGTTAGTACCAAAACTTCTTTATCCATTTTTCGCATTCTGCGATATTGAACTTGTACCGTAAACGAGGTTCTTGTAAACAGAGCTGTCCCAAACTTTGGGGTGGCTGTGTTTTTGATTTTAATTTCCCTAATCTATAGGACCATAATTGGAAGTGCCCTAGGCTCTGTTGCTTTGTTTTTTAGATGTTTCAGGAAACACCATACACTTCTCCAGAGTGGCTGTTGGCAATTTACATCACGCCCATCAGCATAACAAGGCTCCTATTTCTGCATGGCGTGTCCTGCCTTTCTGGATTTTACACTTTTTTCAGATGGCCCTTTTGACCTGGGGGCAGTGAGACTTCATTGTAGTGCAGATTTCCTTTGCAAGCTTGCTTGGTTGGCCAAAAAGTGCGTATGCATTTTTTCCTGAATATATTCAGGAAAAAACGCATACGCCCTTTTTGGTCAAGTGCATCATTGTAGATGTTCTGCCTCTTTCCCTATGCTTTACATGCAATTCCTCTCTACCTCCTGAAATCGGTTTCCTGCAATTCTGCCCCACTTTCAATTCTTCTTGGCAGCCTTACTTCAATATATTTTTGGACGATAGCTGTCATTTATAACTCTGCAGGTTTGTGAATTACAGTGCCCCTGAGCTCCTTTCTTCAATTCGCTTTCTTGTGAGCTGGCCGCAACACCGCAGGATTGCTTCAGGCCTTAGTGTGGTTCCGGCATGGCACGCATAGCCTTTGGTTAATTCCACTTCCTACTGGGAAATGAGAGTTAAATTTGACCATCCAGACACCTCCAGCTATTCTCTCATTGGTTCTCCCTATTCCTTTTCATTTTCCGCAGAATTTGCAAACTGGGCCAAACAGGAGTTTAAAGGCACTGACTCTCCAAGTGGGGAGAGTGTTAGTAAAGCATCTGGAATGTGGCACCCGAGTACCAGGGGACGAAAACTTAGACACATTTGAACATGTTTCCCGATCACATGGTGGATCATACTCTGGGTTCCACATGCATGTTTTAGCTGAAGGAAGAATCCCTTAAACCTGGAGAGTTGAGACCCATGGAACGGGTACCATGCAATATGACTTCAAAGAGTCTGCATTTGCTCACCGAACCTCACCAATCCTATCACTGCTGCGTTCATGCCGCTGTACACACTCTTGATTCGCATTCAGAGACATATAAATCCATAGGTTTTAAGATTCTTACTAGTCAGGTATATTCTTAGTTGTTTAATATGTGGTGTTGAGTGTCCTTCGTTGAGCAAGGAGTAGCTCTTGTCTATTACATATTTGGCTTATGGAAAGGTATCTGTGTTAATTTCAATCTCTGGTTTTATGCAGCACCCCACCTCACCTTTCCCCTTAAGCAAGCATAAGTTGGTTTTCTACATTTGAGACCCTATTCTGATTTGTAATTCAGTTCCTGTGTAGCCAAGTTTACATTCCGTGTATTAGTGATATCTTATGATGTTTCTTTTTCTGTGTGACTTATTTCACTTAGAATTATCGTACCTGAATCCACTCATTATGCTGCTACTGGCCTGATGACATAGATTTCATTGCTGAGTGATATTGCACTGTACGTTAGTACCAAAACTTCTTTATCCATTTTTCGCATTCTGCGATATTGAACTTGTACCGTAAACGAGGTTCTTGTAAACAGAGCCGTCCCAAACTTTGGGCTGGCTCTGTCTTTTTGATTTTAATTTCCCTAATCTATAGGACCATAATTGGAAGTGCCCTAGGCTCTGTTGCTTTGTTTTTTAGATGTTTCAGGAAACACCATACACTTCTCCAGAGTGGCTGTTGGCAATTTACATCACGCCCATCAGCATAACAAGGCTCCCATTTCTGCATGGCGTGTCCTGCCTTTCTGGATTTTACACTTTTTTCAGATGGCCCTTTTGACCTGGGGGCAGTGAGACTTCATTGTAGTGCAGATTTCCTTTGCAAGCTTGCTTGGTTGGCCAAAAAGTGCGTATGCATTTTTTCCTGAATATATTCAGGAAAAAACGCATACGCCCTTTTTGGTCAAGTGCATCATTGTAGATGTTCTGCCTCTTTCCCTATGCTTTACATGCAATTCCACTCTACCTCCTGAAATCGGTTTCCTGCAATTCTGCCCCACTTTCAATTCTTCTTGGCAGCCTTACTTCAATATATTTTTGGACGATAGCTGTCATTTATAACTCTGCAGGTTTGTGAATTACAGTGCCCCTGAGCTCCTTTCTTCAATTCGCTTTCTTGTGAGCTGGCCGCAACACCGCAGGATTGCTTCAGGCCTTAGTGTGGTTCCGGCATGGCACGCATAGCCTTTGGTTAATTCCACTTCCTACTGGGAAATGAGAGTTAAATTTGACCATCCAGACACCTCCAGCTAGTCTCTCATTGGTTCTCCCTATTCCTGTTCATTTTCCGCAGAATTTGCAAACTGGGCCAAACAGGAGTTTAAAGGCACTGACTCTCCAAGTGGGGAGAGTGTTAGTAAAGCATCTGGAATGTGGCACCCGAGTACCAGGGGACGAAAACTTAGACACATTTGAACATGTTTCCCGATCACACGGTGGATCATACTCTGGGTTCCACATGCATGTTTTAGCTGAAGGAAGAATCCCTTAAACCTGGAGAGTTGAGACCCATGGAACGGGTACCATGCAATATGACTTCAAAGAGTCTGCATTTGCTCACCGAACCTCACCAATCCTATCACTGCTGCGTTCATGCCGCTGTACACACTCTTGATTCGCATTCAGAGACATATAAATCCATAGGTTTTAAGATTCTTACTAGTCAGGTATATTCTTAGGCGTTTAATATGTGGTGTTGAGTGTCCTTCGTTGAGCAAGGAGTAGCTCTTGTCTATTACATATTTGGCTTATGGAAAGGTATCTGTGTTCATTTCAATCTCTGGTTTTATGCAGCACCCCACCTCACCTTTCCCCTTAAGCAAGCATAAGTTGGTTTTCCACATTTGAGACCCTATTCTGTTTTGTAATTCAGTTCCTGTGTAGCCAAGATTACATTCCGTGTATTAGTGATATCTTATGATGTTTCTTTTTCTGTGTGACTTATTTCACTTAGAATCATCGTAGGTGAATCCACTCATTATGCTGCTACTGGCCTGATGACATAGATTTCATTGCTGAGTGATATTGCATTGTACGTAAGTACCACAACTTCTTTATCCATTTTTGCTTTCTGCGATATTGAACTTGTACCGTAAATGAGGTTCTTGTAAACAGAGCCGTCCCAAACTTTGGGGTGGCTGTGTCTTTTTGATTTTAATTTCCCTAAGCTATAGGACCATAAGTAGAATTGCCCTAGGCTCTGTTGCTTTGTTTTATAGATGCTTCAGGAAACACCATACACTTCTCCAGAGTGGCTGTTGGCAATTTACATCCCGCCCATCAGCATAACAAGGCTCCCAGTTCTCCATGGCCTGTCCTGCCTTTCTGGATTTTACACTTTTTTCAGATGGCCCTTTTGAATGGGGAGCAGTGAGACTTCATTGTAGTGCAGATTTCCATTGCAAGCTTGCTTGGTTGGCCAAAAAGGGCGTATGCGTTTTTTCCTGAATATATTCAGGAAAAAACGCATACACACTTTTTGGCTAAGTGCATCATTGTGGACGTTCTGCCTCTTTTCCTAGGCTTTACATGCAATTCCCCTCTGCCTCCTGAAATTGGTTTCCTACAATTCTGCCTCGCTTTCAAGTCCTCTTGGCAGCCTTACTTCAATATATTTTTGGACGATAGCTGTCATTTATAACTATGCAGGTTTGTGAAATACAGTGCCCCTGAGCTCCTTTCTTCAACTCGCTTTCTTGTGAGCTGGCCGCAACACCGCAGGATTGCTTCAGGCCCTAGTGTGGTTCCGGCACGGCACGCTGAGCCTTTGGTTAATTCCTCTTCCGGGTGGGCAATGAGAGTTAAATTTGCCCATCCAGACACCTCCAGCTAGTATCTCATTGGTTCTCCCTTTTCCTATTCATCTTACGCAGAAATTGCAAACTGGGCCAAACAGGAGGTTAAAGGCACTGACTCTCCAAGTGGGGAGAGTGTTAGGAAAGCGTCTGGAATGTTGCACCCGAGTACCAGGGGACGAAAACTGAGACACATTTGAACACGTTTCCCGATCACACGTTGGATCATACTCGGGGTTCCACATACATGTTTTAGCTGAAGGAAGAATCCCTTAAACCTGGAGAGTTGAGACCCATGGAATGTGTACCATGCAATATGACTTCAAAGGGTCTGCATTTGCTCACCGAACCTCACCAATCCAATCACTGCTGCGTTTATGCCGCTGTGCACACACTTGATTCTCTTTCGGAGACATATAAATCCATAGGTTTTAAGATTCTTACTAGTCAGGTATATTCTTAGGCGTTTAATATGGGGTGTTGAGTCCACTTCGTTGAGCAAGCAGTAGCTCTTGTCTATTACATATTTGGCTTATGGAAAGGTATCTGTGTTAATTTCAATCTCTGGTTTTATGCAGCACCCCACCTCACCTTTCCCCTTAAGCAAGCATAAGTTGGTTTTATACATTTGAGACCCTATTCTGTTTTGTAATTCAGTTCCTGTGTAGCCAAGTTTACATTCCGTGTATTAGTGATATCTTATGATGTTTCTTTTTCTGTGTGATTTATTTCACTTAGAATCATCGTACCTGAATCCACTCATTATGCTGCTACGGGCCTGATGACATAGATTTCATTGCTGAGTGATATTGAATTGTACGTAAGTACCACAACTTCTTTATCCATTTTTGCTTTCTGCGATATTGAAGTTGTACCGTAAATGAGGTTCTTGTAAACAGAGCCGTCCCAAACTTTGGGGTGGCTGTGTCTTTTTGATTTTAATTTCCCTAAGCTATAGGACCATAAGTAGAAATGCCCTAGGGTCTGTTGCTTTGTTTTTTAGATGTTTCAGGAAACAGCATACACTTCTCCAGAGTGGCTGTTGGAAATTTACATCCCGCCCATCAGCATAAGAAGGCTCCCAGTTCTCCATGGCCTGTCCTGCCTTTCTGGATTTTACACTTTTTTCAGATGGCCCTTTTGACCGTGGAGCAGTGAGACTTCATTGTAGTGCAGATTTCCTTTGCAAGCTTGCTTGGTTGACCAAAAAGGGTGTATGCGTATTTTCCTGAATATATTCAGGAAAAAACGCATATGAACTTTTTGGCCAAGTGCATCATTGTGGACGTCCTGCCTCTTTTCCTATGCTTTACATGCAATTCCAGTCTACCTCCTGAAATCGGTTTCCTGCAATTCTGCCACACTTTCAAGTCATCTTGACAGCCTTACTTCAATATATTTTTGGACGATAGCTGTCATGTATAACTCTGCAGGTTTGTGAATTACAGGGCCCCTGAGCTCCTTTCTTCAACTCGCTTTCTTGTTAGCTGGCCGCAACACTGCAGGATTGCTTCAGGCCCTAGTGTGGTTCTGGCATGGCACACTGAGCCTTTGGTTAATTCCTCTTCCTGGTGGGAAATGAGAGTTATATTTTCCCGTCCAGACACCTCCAGCTAGTCTCTCATTGGTTCTCCCTATTCCTGTTCATTTTCCACAGAAATTGCAAACTGGGCCAAACAGGAGGTTAAAGGCACTGACTCTCCAAGTGGGGAGAGTGTTAGTAAAGCGTCTGGAATGTTGCACCCGAGTACCAGGGGGCGAAAACTGAGACACATTGGAACACGTTTCCCGATCACACGGTGGATCATACTCTGGGTTCCACATGCATGTTTTAGCTGAAGGAAGAATCCTTTAATCCAGGAGAGTTGAGAACCATGGAATGGGTACCATGCAATATGACTTCAAAGGGTCTGCATTTGCTCACCGAACCTCACCAATCCTATCACTGCTGCGTTTATCCCGCTGTACACACGCTTGATTCTCTTTCAGAGACATATAAATCCATAGGTTTTAAGATTCTTACTAGTCAGGTATATTCTTAGGCGTTTAATATGGGGTGTTGTGTCCACTTCGTTGAGCAAGCAGTAGCTCTTGTCTATTACATATTTGGCTTATGGAAAGGTATCTGTGCTAATTTCAATCTCTGGTTTTATGCAGCACCCCAACTCACCTTTCCCCTTAAGCAAGCATAAGTTGGTTTTCTACATTTGAGACCCTATTCTGTTTTGTAATTCAGTTCCTGTGTAGCCAAGTTTACATTCCGTTTATTAGTGATACCTTATGATGTTTCTTTTTCTGTTTGACTTATTTCTCTTAGAATCATCGCACCTAAATCCACTCATTATGCTGCTACTGGCCTGATGACATAGATTTCATTGCTGAGTGATATTCCATTGTACGTAAGTACCACAACTTCTTTATCCATTTTTCGCTTTCTGCGATATTGAACTTGTACCGTAAACTAGGTTCTTGTAAACAGAGCCGTCTCAAACTTTGGGGTGGCTGTGTCTTTTTGATTTTAATTTCCCTAATCTATAGGACCATAAGTGGAAGTGCCCTAGGCTCTGTTGCTTGTTTTTTAGATGTTTCAGGAAACACCATACACTTCTCCAGAGTGGCTGTTGGCAATTTACATCCCGCCCATCAGCATAAGAAGGCTCCCAGTTCTCCATGGCCTGTCCTGCCTTTCTGGATTTTACACTTTTTTCAGATGGCCCTTTTGACCGGGGGGCAGTGAGACTTCATTGTAGTGCAGATTTCCTTTGCAAGCTTGCTTGGTTGGCCAAAAAGGGCGTATGCGTTTTTTCCTGAATATATTCAGGAAAAAACGCATACGCCCTTTTTGGCCAAGTGCATCATTGTGGACGTTCTGCCTCTTTTCCTATGCTTTACATGCAATTCCAGTCTACCTCCTGAAATCGGTTTCCTGCAATTCTGCCCCGCTTTCAAGTCCTCTTGGCAGCCTTACTTCAATATATTTTTGGATGATAGCTGTCATTTAGAACTCTGCAGGTGTGTGAATTACAGGGCCCTTGAGCTCCTTTCTTCAACTCGCTTTCTTGTGAGCTGGCCGCAACACCGCAGGATTGCTTCAGGCCCTAGTGTGATTCCGGCATGGCTCGCTGAGCCTTTGGTTAATTCCTCTTCCTGTTGGGAAATGAGAGTTAAATTTGCCCGTCCAGACACCTCCAGCTAGTCTCTCATTGGTTCTCCCTATTCCTGTTCATTTTCCGCAGAAATTGCAAACTGGGCCAAACAGGAGGTTAAAGGCACTGACTCTCCAAGTGGGGAGAGTGTTAGTAAAGCGTCTGGAATGTTGCACCCGAGTACCAGGGGACGAAAACTGAGACACATTTGAACACGTTTCCCGATCACACGGTGGATCATACTCTGGGTTCCACATGCATGTTTTAGCTGAAGGAAGAATCCCTTAAACCTGGAGAGTTGAGAACCATGGAATGGGTACCATGCAATATGACTTCAAAGGGTCTGCATTTGCTCACCGAACCTCACCAATCCTATCACTGCTGCGTTTATGCCACTGTCCACACGCTTGATTCTCTTTCGAAGACATATAAATCCATAGGTTTTAAGATTCTTACTAGTCAGGTATATTCTTAGGCGTTTAATATGGGGTGTTGAGTCCACTTCATTGAGCAAGCAGTAGCTCTTGTCTATTACATATTTGGCTTATGGAAAGGTATCTGTGCTAATTTCAATCTCTGGTTTTATGCAGCACCCCAACTCACCTTTCCCCTTAAGCAAGCATAAGTTGGTTTTCTACATTTGAGACCCTATTCTGTTTTGTAATTCAGTTCCTGTGTAGCCAAGTTTACATTCCGTGTATTAGTGATATCTTATGATGTTTCTTTTTCTGTGTGACTTATTTCACTTAGAATCATCGTACCTGAATCCACTCATTATGCTGCTACTGACCTGATGACATAGATTTCATTGCTGAGTGATATTGCATTGTACGTAAGTACCACAACTTCTTTATCCATTTTTCGCTTTCTGCGATATTGAACTTGTACCGTAAATGAGGTTCTTGTAAACAGAGCCGTCCCAAACTTACTGGTGGCTGTGTCTTTTTGATTTTAATTTCCCTAATCTATAGGACCATAAGTGGAAGTGCCCTAGGCTCTGGTGCTTTGTTTTTTAGATGTTTCAGGAAACACCATACACTTCTCCAGAGTGGCTGTTGGCAATTTACATCATGCCCATCAGCATAACAAGGCTCCCAGTTCTCCATGGCCTGTCCTGCCTTTCTGGATTTTACACTTTTTTCAGATGGCCCTTTTGACCGGGGGGCAGTGAGACTTCATTGTAGTGCAGATTTCCTTTGCAAGCTTGCTTGGTTGGCCAAAAAGTGCGTATGCGTTTTTTCCTGAATATATTCAGGAAAAAACGCATACGCCCGTTTTGGCCAAGTGCATCATTGTGGACGTTTTGCCTCTTTTCCTATGCTTTACATGCAATTCCAGTCTACCTCCTGAAATCGGTTTCCTGCAATTCTGCCCCGCTTTCAAGTCCTCTTGGCAGCCTTACTTCAATATATTTTTGGACGATAGCTGTCATTTAGAACTCTGCAGGTGTGTGAATTACAGGGCCCCTGAGCTCCTTTCTTCAACTCGCTTTCTTGTGATCTGGACACAACACCGCAGGATTGCTTCAGGCTATAGTGTGGTTCCGGCATGGCTCGCTGAGCCTTTGGTTAATTCCTCTTCTTGGTGGGAAATGAGAGTTAAATTTCCCCGTCCAGACACCTCCATCTAGTCTCTCATTGGTTCTCCCTATTCCTGTTCATTTTCCACAGAAATTGCAAACTGGGCCAAACAGGAGGTTAAAGGCACTGACTCTCCAAGTGGGGAGAGTGTTAGTAAAGCGTCTGGAATGTTGCACCCGAGTACAAGGGGGCGAAAACTGAGACACATTTGAACACGTTTCCCGATCACACGGTGGATCATACTCTGGGTTCCACATGCATGTTTTAGCTGAAGGAAGAATCCCTTAAACCTGGAGAGTTGAGAACCATGGAATGGGTACCATGCAATATGACTTCAAAGGGTCTGCATTTGCTCACCGAACCTCACCAATCCTATCACTGCTGCGTTTATGCCGCTGTACACACGCTTGATTCTCCTTCGGAGACATATAAATCCATAGGTTTTAAGATTCTTACTAGTCAGGTATATTCTTAGGCGTTTAATATGGGGTGTTGAGTCCACTTCGTGGAGCAAGCAGTAGCTCTTGTCTATTACATATTTGGCTTATGGAAAGGTATCTGTGGTAATTTCAAACTCTGGTTTTATGCAGCCCCCCAACTCACCTTTCCCCTTAAGCAAGCATAAGTTGGTTTTCTACATTTGAGACCCTATTCTGTTTTGTAATTCAGTTCCTGTGTAGCCAAGATTACATTCCGTGTATTAGTGATATTTTATGATGTTTCTTTTTCTGTGTGACTTATTTCACTTAGAATCATTGTACCTGAATCCACTCATTATGCTGCTACTGGCCTGATGACATAGATTTCATTGCTGAGTGATATTGCATTGTACGTAAGTACCACAACTTCTTTATCCATTTTTCGCTTTCTGCGATATTGAACTTGTACCGTAAACGAGGTTCTTGTAAACAGAGCCGTCCCAAACTTTGGGGTGGCTGTGTCTTTTTGATTTTAATTTCCCTAAGCTATAAGACCATAAGTGGAAGTGCCCTAGGCTCTGTTGCTTTGTTTTTTAGATGTTTCAGGAAACACCATACACTTCTCCAGAGTGGCTGTTGGCAATTTACATCCCACCCATCAGCCTAACTAGGCTCCCACTTCTCCATGGCCTGTCCTGCCTTTCTGGATTTTACACTTTTTTCAGATGGCCCTTTTGACCGGGGGGCAGTGAGACTTCATTGTAGTGCAGATTTCCTTTGCAAGCTTGCTTGGTTGGCCAAAAAGGGCGTATGCGCTTTTTCCTGAATATATTCAGGAAAAAAAGAATACGCCCTTTTTGGCCAAGTGCATCATTGTGGACGTTCTGCCTCTTTTCCTATGCTTTACATGCAATTCCAGTCTACCTCCTGAAATCGGTTTCCTGCAATTCTGCCCCGCTTTAAAGTCCTCTTGGCAGCCTTACTTCAATATATTTTTGGACGATAGCTGTCATTTATAACTCTGCAGGTTTGTGAATTACAGTGCCCCTGAGCTCCTTTCTTCAACTCGCTTTCTTGTGAGCTGGCCGCAACACCGCAGGATTGCTTCAGGCCCTAGTGTGGTTCCGGCATGGCTCGCTGAGCCTTTGGTTAATTCCTCCTCCTGGTGGGAAATGAGAGTTAAATTTGCCCGGCCAGACACCTCCAGCTAGTCTCTCATTGGTTCTCCCTATTCCTTTTCATTTTCCGCAGAAATTGCCAACTGGGCCAAACAGGAGGTTAAAGGCACTGACTCTCCAAGTGGGGAGAGTGTTAGTAAAGCATCTGGAATGTTGCACCCGAGTACCAGGGGACGAAAACTGAGACACATTTGAACACGTTTCCCGATCACACGGTGGATCATACTCTGGGTTCCACATGCATGTTTTAGCTGAAGGAAGAATACCTTAAACCTGGAGAGTTGAGACCCATGGTATGGGTACCATGCAATATGAATTCAAAGGGTCTGCATTTGCTCACCGAACCTCACCATTCCTATCACTGCTGCGTTTATGCCGCTGTACACACGCTTGATTCCCTTTCGGAGACATATCAATCCATAGGTTTTAAGATTCTTACTAGTCAGGTATATTCTTAGGCGTTTAATATGGGGTGTTGAGTCCACTTCGTTGAGCAAGCAGTAGCTCTTGTCTATTACGTATTTGGCTTATGGAAAGGTATCTGTGCTAATTTCAATCTCTGGTTTTATGCAGCACCCCAACTCACCTTTCCCCTTAAGCAAACATAAGTTGGTTTTCTACATTTGAGACCCTATTCTGTTTTGTAATTCAGTTCCTGTGTAGCCAAGTTTACCTTCCGTGTATTAGTGATATCTTATGATGCTTCTTTTTCTGTGTGACTTATTTCACTTAGAATCATCGTACCTGAATCCACTCATTATCCTGCTATGGGCCTGAGGACATAGATTTCATTGCTGAGTGATATTGCATTTTACGTAAGTACCACAACTTCTTTATCCATTTTTCGCTTTCTGCTATATTGAACTTGTACCGTAAATGAGGTTCTTGTAAACAGAGCCGTCCCAAACTTTGGGGTGGCTGTGTCTTTTTGATTTTAATTTCTCTAAGCTATCGGACCATAAGTGGAAGTGCCCTAGGCTCTGTTGCTTTGTTTTTTAGATGTTTCAGGAAACACCATACACTTCTCCAGAGTGGCTGTTGGCAAATTACATCACGCCCATCAGCATAACAAGGCTCCCAGTTCTCCATGGCCTGTCCTGCCTTTCTGGATTTTACACTTTTTTCAGATGGCCCTTTTGACCGGGGGGCAGTGAGACTTCATTGTAGTGCAGATTTCCTTTGCAAGCTTGCTTGGTTGGCCAAAAAGGGCGTATGCGTTTTTTCCTGAATATATTCAGGGAAAAACGCATACGCCCTTTTTGGCCAAGTGCATCATTGTGGACGTTCTGCCTCTTTTCCTATGCTTTACATGCAATTCCAGTCTACCTCCTGAAATCGGTTTCCTGCAATTCTGCCCCGCTTTCAAGTCCTCTTGGCAGCCTTACTTCAATATATTTTTGGACGATAGCTGTCATTTAGAACTCTGCAGGTGTGTGAATTACAGGGCCCCTGAGCTCCTTTCTTCAACTCGCTTTCTTGTGAGCTGGCCGCAACACCGCAGGATTGCTTCAGGCCCTAGTGTTGTTCCGGCATGGCTCGCTGAGCCTTTGGTTAATTCCTCTTGTTGGTGAGAAATGAGAGTTAAATTTACCCGTCCAGACACCTCCAGCTAGTCTCTCATTGGTTCTCCCTATTCCTGTTCATTTTCCGCAGAAATTGCAAACTGGGCCAAACAGGAGGTTAAAGGCACTGACTCTCCAAGTGGGGAGAGTGTTAGTAAAGCGTCTGGAATGTTGCACCCGAGTACCAGGGGACGAAAACTGAGACACATTTGAACACGTTTCCCGATCACACGGTGGATCATACTCTGGGTTCCACATGCATGTTTTAGCTGAAGGAAGAATCCCTTAAACCTGGAGAGTTGAGAACCATGGAATGGGTACCATGCAATATGACTTCAAAGGGTCTGCATTTGCTCACCGAACCTCACCAATCCTATCACTGCTGCGTTTATGCCGCTGTACACACGCTTGATTCTCTTTCGGAGACATATAAATCCATAGGTTTTAAGATTCTTACTAGTCAGGTATATTCTTAGGCGGTTAATATGGGGTGTTGAGTCCACTTCGTTGAGAAAGCAGTAGCTCTTGTCTATTACATATTTGGCTTATGGAAAGGTATCTGTGCTAATTTCAATCTCTGGTTTTATGAAGCACCCCAACTCACCTTTCCCCTTAAGCAAGCATAAGTTGGTTTTCTACATTTGAGACCCTATTCTGTTTTGTAATTCAGTTCCTGTGTAGCCAAGTTTACATTCCGTGTATTAGTGATATCTTATGATGTTTCTTTTTCTGTGTGACATATTTCACTTAGAATCATCGTACCTGAATCCACTCATTATGCTGCTATGGGCCTGATGACAGAGATTTCATTGCTGAGTGATATTGCATTGTACGTTAGTACCACAACTTCTTTATCCATTTTTCGCTTTCTGCAATATTGAACTTGTACAGGAAACGAGGTTCTTGTAAACAGAGCCGTCCCAAACTTTGGGGTGGCTGTGTCTTTTTGATTTTAATTTCCCTAAGCTATAGGACCATAAGTGGAAGTGCCCTAGGCTCTGTTGCTTTGTTTCTTAGATGTTTCAGGAAACACCATACACTTCTCCAGAGTGGCTGTTGGCAATTTACATCACGCCCATCAGCATAACAAGGCTCCCAGTTCTCCATGGCCTGTCCTGCCTTTCTGGATTTTACTCTTTTTTCAGATGGCCCTTTTGACCGGGGGGCAGTGAGACTTCATTGTAGTGCAGATTTCCTTTGCAAGCTTGCTTGGTTGGCCAAAAAGGGCGTATGCGTTTTTTCCTGAATATATTCAGGAAAAAACGCATACACCCTTTTTGGCCAAGTGCATCATTGTGGACGTTCTGCCTCTTTTCCTATGCTTTACATGCAATTCCAGTCTACCTCCTGAAATCGGTTTCCTGCAATTCTGCCCCGCTTTCAAGTCCTCTTGGCAGACTTACTTCAATATATTTTTGGACGATAGCTGTCATTTAGAACTCTGCAGGTGTGTGAATTACAGGGCCCCTGAGCTCCTTTCTTCAACTCGCTTTCTTGTGAGCTGGCCGCAACACCGCAGGATTGCTTCAGGCCCTAGTGTTGTTCCGGCATGGCTCGCTGAGCCTTTGGTTAATTCCTCTTCTTGGTGGGAAATGAGAGTTAAATTTACCTGTCCAGACACCTCCAGCTAGTCTCTCATTGGTTCTCCCTATTCCTGTTCATTTTCCGCAGAAATTGCAAACTGGGCCAAACAGGAGGTTAAAGGCACTGACTCTCCAAGTGGGGAGAGTGTTAGTAAAGCGTCTGGAATGTTGCACCCGAGTACCAGGGGACGAAAACTGAGACACATTTGAACACGTTTCCCGATCACACGGTGGATCATCCTCTGGGTTCCACATGCATGTTTTAGCTGAAGGAAGAATCCCTTAAACGTGGAGAGTTGAGACCCATGGAATGGGTACCATGCAATATGACTTCAAAGGGTCTGCATTTGCTCACCGAACCTCACCAATCCTATCACTGCTGCGTTTATGCCGCTGTACACATGCTTGATTCTCTTTCGGAGACATATAAATACATAGGTTTTAAGATTCTTACTAGTCAAGTATATTCTTAGGCGTTTAATATGGGGTGTTGAGTCCACTTCGTTGAGCAAGCAGTAGCTCTTGGCTATTACATATTTGGCTTATGGAAAGGTATCTGTGCTAATTTCAATCTCTGGTTTTATGCAGCACCCCAACTCACCTTTCCCCTTAAGCAAGCATAAGTTGGTTTTCTACATTTGAGACCCTATTCTGTTTTGTAATTCAGTTCCTGTGTAGCCAAGTTTACATTCCGTGTATTAGTGATATCTTATGATGTTTCTTTTTCTGTGTGACTTATTTCACTTAGAATCATCGTACCTGAATCCACTCATTATGCTGCTAAGGGCCTGATTACATAGATTTCATTGCTGAGTGTTATTGCATTGTACGTAACTACCTCAACTTCTTTATCCATTTCTCGCTTTCTGCGATATTGAACTTGTACCGTAAATGAGGTTCTTGTAAACAGAGCCGTCCCAAACTTTGGGGTTGCTGTGTCTTTTTGATTTTAATTTCCCTAAGCTATAGGACCATAAGTGGAAGTGCCCTAGGCTCTGTTGCTTTGTTTTTTAGATGTTTCAGGAAACACCATACACTTCTCCAGAGTGGCTGTTGGCAATTTACATCACGCCCATCAGCATAACAAGGCTCCCAGTTCTCCATGGCCTGTCCTGCCTTTCTGGATTTTACACTTTTTTCAGATGGCCCTTTTGACCGGGGGGCAGTGAAACTTCATTGTAGTGCAGATTTCCTTTGCAAGCTTGCTTGGTTGGCCAAAAAGGGCGTATGCGTTTTTTCCTGAATATATTCAGGAAAAAACGCATACGCCCTTTTTGGCCAAGTGCATCATTGTGGACGTTCTGCCTCTTTTCCTATGCTTTACATGCAATTCCAGTCTACCTCCTGAAATCGGTTTCCTGC
Source organism: Pseudorca crassidens (assembly GCF_039906515.1). Taxonomy (NCBI): domain Eukaryota; kingdom Metazoa; phylum Chordata; class Mammalia; order Artiodactyla; family Delphinidae; genus Pseudorca; species Pseudorca crassidens. Next base: position 314,975 of record NW_027135945.1, on the reverse strand, counting down.
AATTCTGCCCCGCTTTCAAGTCCTCTTGGCAGCCTTACTTCAATATATTTTTGGATGATAGCTGTCATTTATAACTCTGCAGTTGTGTGAATTACAGGGCCCCTGAGCTCCTTTCTTCAACTCGCTTTCTTGTGAGCTGGCCGCAACACCGCAGGATTGCTTCAGGCCCTTGTGTGGTTCCGGCATGGCTCGCTGAGCCTTTGGTTAATTCCTCTTCCTGTTGGGAAATGAGAGTTAAATTTGCCCGTCCAGACACCTCCAGCTAGTCTCTCATTGGTTCTCCCTATTCCTGTTCATTTTCCGCAGAAATTGCAAACTGGGCCAAACAGGAGGTTAAAGGCACTGACTCTCCAGGTGGGGAGAGTCTTAGTAAAGCGTCTGGAATGTTTCACCCGAGTACCAGGGGACGAAAACTGAGACACATTTGAACACGTTTCCCGATCACATGGTGGATCATACTCTGGGTTCCACATGCATGTTTTAGCTGAAGGAAGAATCCCTTACTCCTGGAGAGTTGAGACCCATGGAATGGGTACCATGCAATATGACTTCAAAGGGTCTGCATTTGCTCACCGAACCTCACCAATCCTATCACTGCTGAGTTTATGTCGCTGTACACACGCTGGTTTCTCTTTCGGAGACATATAAATCCATAGGTTTTAAGAATCTTACTAGTCAGGTATATTCTTAGGCGTTTAATATGGGGTGTTGGGTCCACTTCGTTGAGCAAGGAGTAGCTCTTGTTTATTACATATTTGGCTTATGGAACGGTATCTGTGCTAATTTCAATCTCTGGTTTTATGCAGCACCCCAACTAACCTTTCCCCTTAAGCAAGCATAAGTTGGTTTTCTACATTTGAGACCCTGTTCTGTTTTGTAATTCAGTTCCTGTGTAGCCAAGTTTACATTCCATGTATTAGTGATATCTTATGATGTTTCTTTTTCTGTGTGACTTATTTCACTTAGAATTATCGTACCTGAATCCACTCATTATGCTGCTACTGGCCTGATGACATAGATTTCATTGCTGAGTGATATTGCAGTGTACGTAAGTACCACAACTTCTTTATCCATTTTTCGCTTTCTGTGATATTGAACTTGTACCGTAAACAAGGTTCTTGTAAACAGAGCCGACCCAAACTTTGGGGTGGCTTGTCTTTTTGATTTCAATTTCCCTAAGCTATAGGATCATAAGTGGAAGTGCCCTAGGCTCGGTTGCTTTGTTTTTTAGATGTTTCAGGAAACACCATACACTTCTCCAGAGTGGCTGTTGGCAATTTACATCCCACCCATCAGCATAACAAGGTTCCCAGTTCTCCATGGCCTGTCCTGCCTTTCTGGATTTTACACTTTTTTCAGATGGCCCTTTTGACCGGGGGGCAGTGAGACTTCATTGTAGTGCAGATTTCCTTTGCAAGCTTGCTTGGTTGGCCAAAAAGTGCGTATGCGTTTTTTCCTGAATATATTCAGGAAAAAACGCATACGCCCTTTTTGGCCAAGTGCATCATTGTGGACGTTCTGCCTCTTTTCCTATGCTTTACATGAAATTCCAGTCTACCTCCTGAAATCAGTTTCCTGCAATTCTGCCCAACTTTCAAGTCCTCTTGGCTGCCTTACTTCAATATATTTTTTGACGATAGCTGTCATTTATAACTCTGCAGGTTTGTGAATTACAGTGCCCCTGAGCTCCTTTCTTCAACTCGTTTTCTTGTGAGCTGGCCGCAACACCGCAGGATTGCTTCAGGCCCTAGTGTGGTTCCGGCATGGCACGCTTAGCCTTTGGTTAATTCCTCTTCTTGGTGGGAAATGAGAGTTAAATATGCCCGTCCAGACACCTCCAGCTAGTCTCTCATTGGTTCTCCCTATTCCTGTTCATTTTCCGCAGAAATTGCAAACTGGGCGAAACAGGAGGTTAAAGGCACTGACTCTCCAAGTGGGGAGAGTGTTAGTAAAGCGTCTGGAATGTTGCACCCAAGTACCAGGGGACGAAAACTGAGACACATTTGAACACGTTTCCCAATCACACGGTGGATCATACTCTGGGTTCCACATGCATGTTTTAGCTGAAGGAAGAATCCCTTAAACCTGGAGAGTTGAGAACCATGGAATGGGTACCATGCAATATGAATTCAAAGGGTCTGCATTTGCTCACCGAACCTCACCAATCCTATCACTGCTGCTTTTATGTCACTGTACACACGCTGGATTCTCTTTTGGAGACATATAAATCCATAGGTTTTAAGATTCTTACTAGTCAGGTATATTCTTAGGCGTTTAATATGGGGTGTTGAGTCCACTTCGTTGAGCAAGCAGTAGCTCTTGTCTATTACATATTTGGCTTATGGAAAGGTATCTGTGTTAATTTCAATCTCTGGTTTTATGCAGCACCCCAACTCACCTTTCCCCTTAAGCAAGCATAAGTTGGTGTTCTACATTTGAGACCCTATTCTGATTTGTAATTCAGTTCCTGTGTAGCCAAGTTTACATTCCGTGTATTAGTGATATCTTATGATGTTTCTTTTTCTGTGTGACTTATTTCACTTAGAATTATCGTACCTGAATCCACTCATTATGCTGCTACTGGCCTGATGACATAGATTTCATTGCTGAGTGATATTGCACTGTACGTTAGTACCAAAACTTCTTTATCCATTTTTCACATTCTGCGATATTGAACTTGTACCGTAAACGAGGTTCTTGTAAACAGAGCCGTCCCAAACTTTTGGCTGGCTGTGTCTTTTTGATTTTAATTTCCCTAATCTATAGGACCATAATTGGAAGTGCCCTAGGCTCTGTTGCTTTGTTTTTTAGATGTTTCAGGAAACACCATACACTTCTCCAGAGTGGCTGTTGGCAATTTACATCACGCCCATCAGCATAACAAGGCTCCCATTTCTGCATGGCGTGTCCTGCCTTTCTGGATTTTACACTTTTTTCAGATGGCCCTTTTGACCTGGGGGCAGTGAGACTTCATTGTAGTGCAGATTTCCTTTGCAAGCTTGCTTGGTTGGCCAAAAAGTGCGTATGCATTTTTTCCTGAATATATTCAGGAAAAAACGCATACGCCCTTTTTGGTCAAGTGCATCATTGTAGATGTTCTGCCTCTTTTCCTATGCTTTATATGCAATTCCACTCTACCTCCTGAAATCGGTTTCCTGCAATTCTGCCCCACTTTCAATTCTTCTTGGCAGCCTTACTTCAATATATTTTTGGACGATAGCTGTCATTTATAACTCTGCAGGTTTGTGAATTACAGTGCCCCTGAGCTCCTTTCTTCAATTCGCTTTCTTGTGAGCTGGCCACAACACCGCAGGATTGCTTCAGGCCTTAGTGTGGTTCCGGCATGGCACGCATAGCCTTTGGTTAATTCCACTTCCTACTGGGAAATGAGAGTTAAATTTGACCATCCAGACACCTCCAGCTAGTCTCTCATTGGTTCTCCCTATTCCTGTTCATTTTCCGCAGAATTTGCAAACTGGGCCAAACAGGAGTTTAAAGGCACTGACTCTCCAAGTGGGGAGAGTGTTAGTAAAGCATCTGGAATGTGGCACCCGAGTACCAGGGGACGAAAACTGAGACACATTTGAACATGTTTCCCGATCACACGGTGGATCATACTCTGGGTTCCACATGCATGTTTTAGCTGAAGGAAGAATCCCTTAAACCTGGAGAGTTGAGACCCATGGAACGGGTACCATGCAATATGACTTCAAAGAGTCTGCATTTGCTCACCGAACCTCACCAATCCTATCACTGCTGCGTTCATGCCGCTGTACACACTCTTGATTCGCATTCAGAGACATATAAATCCATAGGTTTTAAGATTCTTACTAGTCAGGTATATTCTTAGGCGTTTAATATGTGGTGTTGAGTGTCCTTCGTTGAGCAAGGAGTAGCTCTTGTCTATTACATATTTGGCTTATGGAAAGGTATCTGTGTTAATTTCAATCTCTGGTTTTATGCAGCACCCCACCTCAACTTTCCCCTTAAGCAAGCATAAGTTGGTTTTCTACATTTGAGACCCTATTCTGTTTTGTAATTCAGTTCCTGTGTAGCCAAGTTTACATTCCGTGTATTAGTGATATCTTATGATGTTTCTTTTTCTGTGTGACTTATTTCACTTAGAATCATCGTACCTGAATCCACTCATTATGCTGCTACTGGCCTGATGACATAGATTTCATTGCTGAGTGATATTGCATTGTACGTAAGTACCACAACTTCTTTATCCATTTTTCGCTTTCTGCGATATTGAACTTGTACCGTAAACGAGGTTCTTGTAAACAGAGCCGTCCCAAACTTACTGGTGGCTGTGTCTTTTTGATTTTAATTTCCCTAATCTATAGGACCATAAGTGGAAGTGCCCTAGGCTCTGGTGCTTTGTTTTTTAGATGTTTCAGGAAACACCATACACTTCTCCAGAGTGGCTGTTGGCAATTTACATCATGCCCATCAGCATAACAAAGCTCCCAGTTCTCCATGGCCTGTCCTGCCTTTCTGGATTTTACAGTTTTTTCAGATGGCCCTTTTGACCGGGGGGCAGTGAGACTTCATTGTAGTGCAGATTTCCTTTGCAAGCTTGCTTGGTTGGCCAAAAAGGGCGTATGCGTTTTTTCCTGAATATATTCAGGAAAAAACGCATACGCCCGTTTTGGCCAAGTGCATCATTGTGGACGTTTTGCCTCTTTTCCTATGCTTTACATGCAATTCCAGTCTACCTCCTGAAATCGGTTTCCTGCAATTCTGCCCCGCTTTCAAGTCCTCTTGGCAGCCTTACTTCAATATATTTTTGGACGATAGCTGTCATTTAGAACTCTGCAGGTGTGTGAATTACAGGGCCCCTGAGCTCCTTTCTTCAACTCGCTTTCTTGTGATCTGGACGCAACACCGCAGGATTGCTTCAGGCTATAGTGTGGTTCCGGCATGGCTCGCTGAACCTTTGGTTAATTCCTCTTCTTGGTGGGAAATGAGAGTTAAATTTGCCCGTCCAGACACCTCCATCTAGTCTCTCATTGGTTCTCCCTATTCCTGTTCATTTTCCACAGAAATTGCAAACTGGGCCAAACAGGAGGTTAAAGGCACTGACTCTCCAAGTGGGGAGAGTGTTAGTAAAGCGTCTGGAATGTTGCACCCGAGTACCAGGGGACGAAAACTGAGACACATTTGAACACGTTTCCCGATCACACGGTGGATCATCCTCTGGGTTCCACATGCATGTTTTAGCTGAAGGAAGAATCCCTTAAACGTGGAGAGTTGAGACCCATGGAATGGGTACCATGCAATATGACTTCAAAGGGTCTGCATTTGCTCACCGAACCTCACCAATCCTATCACTGCTGCGTTTATGCCGCTGTACACATGCTTGATTCTCTTTCGGAGACATATAAATACATAGGTTTTAAGATTCTTACTACTCAAGTATATTCTTAGGCGTTTAATATGGGGTGTTGAGTCCACTTCGTTGAGCAAGCAGTAGCTCTTGGCTATTACATATTTGGCTTATGGAAAGGTATCTGTGCTAATTTCAATCTCTGGTTTTATGCAGCACCCAAACTCACCTTTCCCCTTAAGCAAGCATAAGTTGGTTTTCTACATTTGAGACCCTATTCTGTTTTGTAATTCAGTTCCTGTGTAGCCAAGTTTACATTCCGTGTATTAGTGATATCTTATGATGTTTCTTTTTCTGTGTGACTTATTTCACTTAGAATCATCGTACCTGAATCCACTCATTATGCTGCTAAGGGCCTGATTACATAGATTTCATTGCTGAGTGTTATTGCATTGTACGTAACTACCTCAACTTCTTTATCCATTTCTCGCTTTCTGCGATATTGAACTTGTACCGTAAATGAGGTTCTTGTAAACAGAGCCGTCCCAAACTTTGGGGTTGCTGTGTCTTTTTTATTTTAATTTCCCTAAGCTATAGGACCATAAGTGGAAGTGCCCTAGGCTCTGTTGCTTTGTTTTTTAGATGTTTCAGGAAACACCATACACTTCTCCAGAGTGGCTGTTGGCAATTTACATCACGCCCATCAGCATAACAAGGCTCCCAGTTCTCCATGGCCTGTCCTGCCTTTCTGGATTTTACACTTTTTTCAGATGGCCCTTTTGACCGGGGGGCAGTGAGACTTCATTGTAGTGCAGATTTCCTTTGCAAGCTTGCTTGGTTGGCCAAAAAGGGCGTATGCGTTTTTTCCTGAATATATTCAGGAAAAAACGCATACGCCCTTTTTGGCCAAGTGCATCATTGTGGACGTTCTGCCTCTTTTCCTATGCTTTACATGCAATTCCAGTCTACCTCCTGAAATCGGTTTCCTGCAATTCTGCCCCGCTTTCAAGTCCTCTTGGCAGCCTTACTTCAATATATTTTTGGATGATAGCTGTCATTTATAACTCTGCAGTTGTGTGAATTACAGGGCCCCTGAGCTCCTTTCTTCAACTCGCTTTCTTGTGAGCTGGCCGCAACACCGCAGGATTGCTTCAGGCCCTTGTGTGGTTCCGGCATGGCTCGCTGAGCCTTTGGTTAATTCCTCTTCCTGTTGGGAAATGAGAGTTAAATTTGCCCGTCCAGACACCTCCAGCTAGTCTCTCATTGGTTCTCCCTATTCCTGTTCATTTTCCGCAGAAATTGCAAACTGGGCCAAACAGGAGGTTAAAGGCACTGACTCTCCAAGTGGGGAGAGTCTTAGTAAAGCGTCTGGAATGTTGCACCCGAGTACCAGGGGACGAAAACTGAGACACATTTGAACACGTTTCCCGATCACATGGTGGATCATACTCTGGGTTCCACATGCATGTTTTAGCTGAAGGAAGAATCCCTTACTCCTGGAGAGTTGAGACCCATGGAATGGGTACCATGCAATATGACTTCAAAGGGTCTGCATTTGCTCACCGAACCTCACCAATCCTATCACTGCTGAGTTTATGTCACTGTACACACGCTGGTTTCTCTTTCGGAGACATATAAATCCATAGGTTTTAAGAATCTTACTAGTCAGGTATATTCTTAGGCGTTTAATATGGGGTGTTGGGTCCACTTCGTTGAGCAAGGAGTAGCTCTTGTTTATTACATATTTGGCTTATGGAACGGTATCTGTGCTAATTTCAATCTCTGGTTTTATGCAGCACCCCAACTAACCTTTCCCCTTAAGCAAGCATAAGTTGGTTTTCTACATTTGAGACCCTGTTCTGTTTTGTAATTCAGTTCCTGTGTAGCCAAGTTTACATTCCATGTATTAGTGATATCTTATGATGTTTCTTTTTCTGTGTGACTTATTTCACTTAGAATTATCGTACCTGAATCCACTCATTATGCTGCTACTGGCCTGATGACATAGATTTCATTGCTGAGTGATATTGCAGTGTACGTAAGTACCACAACTTCTTTATCCATTTTTCGCTTTCTGTGATATTGAACTTGTACCGTAAACAAGGTTCTTGTAAACAGAGCCGACCCAAACTTTGGGGTGGCTTGTCTTTTTGATTTCAATTTCCCTAAGCTATAGGATCATAAGTGGAAGTGCCCTAGGCTCTGTTGCTTTGTTTTTTAGATGTTTCAGGAAACACCATACACTTCTCCAGAGTGGCTGTTGGCAATTTACATCCCACCCATCAGCATAACAAGGTTCCCAGTTCTCCATGGCCTGTCCTGCCTTTCTGGATTTTACACTTTTTTCAGATGGCCCTTTTGACCGGGGGGCAGTGAGACATCATTGTAGTGCAGATTTCCTTTGCAAGCTTGCTTGGTTGGCCAAAAAGGGCGTATGCGTTTTTTCCTGAATATATTCAGGAAAAAACGCATACGCCCTTTTTGGCCAAGTGCATCATTGTGGACGTTCTGCCTCTTTTCCTATGCTTTACATGAAATTCCAGTCTACCTCCTGAAATCAGTTTCCTGCAATTCTGCCCAACTTTCAAGTCCTCTTGGCTGCCTTACTTCAATATATTTTTTGACGATGGCTGTCATTTATAACTCTGCAGGTTTGTGAATTACAGTGCCCCTGAGCTCCTTTCTTCAACTCGTTTTCTTGTGAGCTGGCCGCAACACCGCAGGATTGCTTCAGGCCCTAGTGTGGTTCCGGCATGGCACACTTAGCCTTTGGTTAATTCCTCTTCTTGGTGGGAAATGAGAGTTAAATTTGCCCGTCCAGACACCTCCAGCTAGTCTCTCTTTCGTTCTCCCTATTCCTGTTCATTTTCCGCAGAAATTGCAAACTGGGCCAAACAGGAGGTTAAAGGCACTGACTCTCCAAGTGGGGAGAGTGTTAGTAAAGCGTCTGGAATGTTGCACCCAAGTACCAGGGGACGAAAACTGAGACACATTTGAACACGTTTCCCAATCACACGGTGGATCATACTCTGGGTTCCACATGCATGTTTTAGCTGAAGGAAGAATCCCTTAAACCTGGAGAGTTGAGAACCATGGAATGGGTACCATGCAATATGAATTCAAAGGGTCTGCATTTGCTCACTGAACCTCACCAATCCTATCACTGCTGCTTTTATGTCACTGTACACACGCTGGATTCTCTTTTGGAGACATATAAATCCATAGGTTTTAAGATTCTTACTAGTCAGGTATATTCTTAGGCGTTTAATATGGGGTGTTGAGTCCACTTCGTTGAGCAAGCAGTAGCTCTTGTCTATTACATATTTGGCTTATGGAAAGGTATCTGTGTTAATTTCAATCTCTGGTTTTATGCAGCACCCCAACTAACCTTTCCTCTTAAGCAAGCGTAAGTTGGTTTTCTTCATTTGAGACCCTATTCTGTTTTGTAATTCAGTTCCTGTGTAGCCATGTTTACATTCCATGTATTAGTGATACCTTATGATGTTTCTTTTTCTGTGTGATTTATTTCACTTAGAATCATCGTACCTGAATCCACTCATTATGCTGCTACTGGCCTGATGACATAGATTTTATTGCTGAGTGATATTGCATTGTACGTAAGTACGATAACTTCTTTATCCATTTTTCGCTTTCTGCGATATTGAACTTGTACCGTAAACGAGGTTCTTGTAAACAGAGCTGTCCCAAACTTTGGGGTGGCTGTGTCTTTTTGATTTTAATTTCCCTAAGCTATAGGACCATAAGTGGAAGTGCCCTAGGCTCTGTTGCTTTGTTTTTTGGATATTTCAGGAAACACCATACACTTCTCCAGAGTGGCTGTTGGCAATTTACATCCCACCCATCAGCATAAGAAGGCTCCCAGTTCTCCATGGCCTGTCCTGCCTTTCTGGATTTTACACTTTTTTCAGATGGCCCTTTTGACCGGGGGGCAGTGAGACTTCATTGTAGTGCAGATTTCCTTTGCAAGCTTCCTTGCTTGGCCAAAAAGGGCGTATGCGTTTTTTCCTGAATATATTCAGGAAAAAACGCATACGCACTTTTTGGCCAAGTGCATCATTGTGGACGTTCTGCCTCTTTTCCTATGCTTTACATGCAATTCCAGTCTACCTCCTGAAATCGGTTTCCTGCAATTCTGCCCCACTTTCAAGTCCTCTTGGCAGCCTTACTTCAATATATTTTTGGACGATAGCTGTCATTTATAACTCTGCAGGTTTGTGAATTACAGTGCCCCTGAGCTTCTTTCTTCACCTCGCTTTCTTGTGAGCTGGCCGCAACACCGCAGGATTGCTTCAGGCCCAAGTGTGGTTCCGGCATATCTCGCTGAGCCTTTGGTTAATTCCTCTTCCTGGTGGGAAATGAGAATTAAATTTGCCCGTCCAGACACCTCCAGCTAGTCTCTCATTGGTTCTCCCTATTCCTGTTCATTTTCCGCAGAAATTGCAAACTGGGCCAAACAGGAGGTTAAAGGCACTGACTCTCCAAGTGGGGAGAGTGTTAGTAAAGCGTCTGGAAAGTTGCACCCGAGTACCAGGGGACGAAAACTGAGACACATTGGAACACGTTTCCCGATCACACGGTGGATCATATTCTGGGTTCCAAATGCATGTTTTAGCTGAAGGAAGAATCCTTTAATCCAGGAGAGTTGAGAACCATGGAATGGGTACCATGCAATATGACTTCAAAGGGTCTGCATTTGCTCACCGAACCTCACCAATCCTATCACTGCTGCGTTTATGCCGCTGTACACACGCTTGATTCTCTTTCGGAGACATATAAATCCATAGGTTTTAAGATTCTTACTAGTCAGGTATATTCTTAGGCGTTTAATATGGGGTGTTGAGTCCACTTCGTTGAGCAAGCAGTAGCTCTTGTCTATTACATATTTGGCTTATGGAAAGGTATCTGTGCTAATTTCAATCTCTGGTTTTATGCAGCACCCCAACTCACCTTTCCCCTTAAGCAAGCATAAGTTGGTTTTCTACATTTGAGACCCTATTCTGTTTTGTACTTCAGTTCCTGTGTAGCCAAGTTTACATTCCGTGTATTAGTGATACCTTATGATGTTTCTTTTTCTGTTTGACTTATTTCTCTTAGAATCATCGCACCTAAATCCACTCATTATGCTGCTACTGGCCTGATGACATAGATTTCATTGCTGAGTGATATTGCATTGTACGTAAGTACCACAACTTCTTTATCCATTTTTCGCTTTCTGCGATATTGAACTTGTACTGTAAACGAGGTTCTTGTAAACAGAGCTGTCCCAAACTTTGGGGTGGCTGTGTCTTTTTGATTTTAATTTCCCTAAGCTATAGGACCATAAGTGGAAGTGCCCTAGGCTCTGTTGCTTTGTTTTTTGGATATTTCAGGAAACACCATACACTTCTCCAGAGTGGCTGTTGGCAATTTACATCCCACCCATCAGCATAAGAAGGCTCCCAGTTCTCCATGGCCTGTCCTGCCTTTCTGGCTTTTACACTTTTTTCAGATGGCCCTTTTGACCGGGGGGCAGTGAGACTTCATTGTAGTGCAGATTTCCTTTGCAAGCTTGCTTGCTTGGCCAAAAAGGGCGTATGCGTTTTTTCCTGAATATATTCAGGAAAAAACGCATACGCCCTTTTTGGCCAAGTGCATCATTGTGGACGTTCTGCCTCTTTTCCTATGCTTTACATGCAATTCCAGTCTACCTCCTGAAATTGGTTTCCTGCAATTCTTCCCCGCTTTCAAGTCCTCTTGGCAGCCTTGCTTTAATATATTTTTGGACGATAGCTGTCATTTATAACTCTGAAGATTTGTAAATTACAGTGCCCCTGAGCTCCTTTTTTCAACTGGCTTTCTTGTGAGCTGGCCGCAACACCGCAGGATTGCTTCAGGCCCTAGTGTGGTTCCGGCATGGCTCGCTGAGCCTTTGGTTAATTCCTCTTCCTGGTGGGAAATGAGAGTTAAATTTGCCCGTCCAGACACCTCCAGCTAGTCTCTCATTGTTTCTCCCTATTCCTGTTCATTTTCCGCAGAAATTGCAAACTGGGCCAAACAGGAGGTTAAAGGCACTGACTCTCCAAGTGGGGAGAGTCTTAGTAAAGCGTCTGGAATGTTGCACCCGAGTACCAGGGGACGAAAACTGAGACACATTTGAACACGTTTCCCGATCACACGGTGGATCATACTCTGGGCTCCACATGCATGTTTTAGCTGAAGGAAGAATCCCTTAAACCTGGAGAGTTGAGACCCATGGAATGGGTACCATGCAATATGACTTCAAAGGGTCTGCATTTGCTCACCGAACCTCACGAATCCTATCACTGCTGCGTTTATGCCGCTGTACACACGCTTGATTCTCTTTCGGAGACATATCAATCCATAGGTTTTAAGATTCTTACTAGTCAGGTATATTCTTAGGCGTTTAATATGTGGTGTTGAGTCCACTTCGTTGAGCAAGCAGTAGCTCTTGTCTATTACATATTTGGCTTATGGAAAGGTATCTGTGCTAATTTCAATCTCTGGTTTTATGCAGCACCCCAACTCACCTTTCCCCTTAAGCAAGCATAAGTTGGTTTTCGACATTTGAGACCCTATTCTGTTTTGTAATTCAGTTCCTGTGTAGCCAAGTTTACATTCCGTGTATTAGTGATACCTTATGATGTTTCTTTTTCTCTGTGACTTATTTCACTTAGAATCATCGTACCTGAATCCACTCATTATGCTGCTACTGGCCTGATGACATAGATTTCATTGCTGAGTGATATTGCATTGTACGTAAGTACCACAACTACTTTATCCATTTTTCGCTTTCTGCGATATTGAACTTGTACCGTAAACGAGGTTCTTGTAAACAGAGCCGTCCCAAACTTTGGGGTGGCTGTGTCTTTTTGATTTTAATTTCCCTAATCTATAGGACCATAAGTGGAAGTGCCCTAGGCTCTGTTGCTTTGTTTTTCAGATGTTTCAGGAAACACCATACACTTCTCCAGAGTGGCTGTTGGCAATTTACATCCCGCCCATCAGCATAAGAAGGCTCCCAGTTCTCCATGGCCTGTCCTGCCTTTCTGGATTTTACACTTTTTTCAGATAGCCCTTTTAACCGGGGGGCAGTGAGACTTCATTGTAGTGCAGATTTCCTTTGCAAGCTTGCTTGGTTGGCCAAAAAGGGCGTATGCGTTTTTTCCTGAATATATTCAGGAAAAAACGCATACGCCCTTTTTGGCCAAGTGCATCATTGTGGACGTTCTGCCTCTTTTCCTATGCTTTACATGCAATTCCAGTCTACCTCCTGAAATCGGTTTCCTGCAATTCTGCCCCACTTTCAAGTCCTCTTGGCAGCCTTACTTCAATATATTTTTGGACGATAGCTGTCATTTATAACTCTGCAGGTTTGTGAATTACAGTGCCCCTGAGCTTCTTTCTTCACCTCGCTTTCTTGTGAGCTGGCCGCAACACCGCAGGATTGCTTCAGGCCCAAGTTTGGTTCCGGCATATCTCGCTGAGCCTTTGGTTAATTCCTCTTCCTGATGGGAAATGAGAATTAAATTTGCCCGTCCAGACACCTCCAGCTAGTCTCTCATTGGTTCTCCCTATTCCTGTTCATTTTCCGCAGAAATTGCAAACTGGGCCAAACAGGAGGTTAAAGGCACTGACTCTCCAAGTGGGGAGAGTGTTAGTAAAGCGTCTGGAAAGTTGCACCCGAGTACCAGGGGACGAAAACTGAGACACATTTGAACACGTTTCCCGATCACACGGTGGATCATCCTCTGGGTTCCACATGCATGTTTTAGCTGAAGGAAGAATCCCTTAAACCTGGAGAGTTGAGAACCATGGAATGGGTACCATGCAATATGACTTCAAAGGGTCTGCATTTGCTCACCGAACCTCACCAATCCTATCACTGCTGCGTTTATGCCGCTGTACACACGCTTGATTCTCCTTCGGAGACATATAAATCCATAGGTTTTAAGATTCTTACTAGTCAGGTATATTCTTAGGCGTTTAATATGGGGTGTTGAGTCCACTTCGTTGAGCAAGCAGTAGCTCTTGTCTATTACATATTTGGCTTATGGAAAGGTATCTGTGCTAATTTCAATCTCTGGTTTTATGCAGCACCCCAACTCACCTTTCCCCTTAAGCAAGCATAAGTTGGTTTTCTACATTTGAGACCCTATTCTGTTTTGTACTTCAGTTCCTGTGTAGCCAAGTTTACATTCCGTGTATTAGTGATACCTTATGATGTTTCTTTTTCTGTTTGACTTATTTCTCTTAGAATCATCGCACCTAAATCCACTCATTATGCTGCTACTGGCCTGATGACATAGATTTCATTGCTGAGTGATATTGCATTGTACGTAAGTACCACAACTTCTTTATCCATTTTTCACTTTCTGCGATATTGAACTTGTACCGTAAACGAGGTTCTTGTAAACAGAGCCGTCCCAAACTTTGGGGTGGCTGTGTCTTTTTGATTTTAATTTCCCTAAGCTATAGGACCATAAGTGGAAGTGCCCTAGGCTCTGTTGCTTTGTTTTTTAGATGTTTCAGGAAACACCATACACTTCTCCAGAGTGGCTGTTGGCAATTTACATCCTGCGCATCAGCATAAGAAGGCTCCCAGTTCTCCATGGCCTGTCCTGCCTTTCTGGATTTTACACTTTTTTCAGATGGCCCTTTTGACCGGGGGGCAGTGAGACTTCATTGTAGTGCAGATTTCCTTTGCAAGCTTGCTTGGTTGGCCAAAATGTGCGTATGCGTTTTTTCCTGAATATATTCAGGATAAAACGCATACGCCCTTTTGGCCAAGTGCATCATTGTGGACGTTCTCCCCTTTTCCTATGCTTTACATGCAATTCCAGTCTACCTCCTGAAATCGGTTTCCTGCAATTCTGCCCCGCTTTCAAGTCCTCTTGGGAGCCTTACTTCAATATATTTTTGGACGATAGCTGTCATTTATAACTCTGCAGGTTTGTGAAATACAGTGCCCCTGAGCTCCTTTCTTCAACTCGCTTTCTTGTGAGCTGGCCGCAACACCGCAGGATTGCTTCAGGCCCTAGTGTGGTTCCGGCATATCTCAGTGAGCCTTTGGTTAATTCCTCTTCCTGGTGGGAAATGAGAGTTAAATTTGCCCGTCCAGACACCTCCAGCTAGTCTCTCATTGGTTCTCCCTATTCCTGTTCATTTTCCACAAAAATTGCAAACTGGGCCAAACAGGAGGTTAAAGGCACTGACTCTCCAAGTGGGGAGAGTGTTAGTAAAGCATCTGGAATGTTGCACCCGAGTACCAGGGGACGAAAACTGAGACACATTTGAACACGTTTCCCGATCACACGTTGGATCATACTCTGGGTTCCACATGCATGTTTTAGCTGAAGGAAGAATCCCTTAAACCTGGAGAGTTGAGACCCATGGAATGGGTACCATGCAATAGGACTTCAAAGGGTCTGCATTTGCTCACCGAACCTCACCAATCCTATCACTGCTGCGTTTATGCCGCTGTACACACGCTGGATTCTCTTTCGGAGACATATAAATCCATAGGTTTTAAGATTCTTACTAGTCAGGTATATTCTTAGGCGTTTAATATGGGGTGTTGAGTCCACTTCGTTGAGCAAGCAGTAGCTCTTGTCTATTACATATTTGGCTTATGGAAAGGTATCTGTGTTAATTTCAATCTCTGGTTTTATGCAGCACCCCAACTCACCTTTCCCCTTAAGCAAGCATCAGTTGGTTTTCTACATTTGAGACCCTATTCTGTTTTGTAATTCAGTTCCTGTGTAGCCAAGTTTACATTCCGTGTATTAGTGATACCTTATGATGTTTCTTTTTCTGTGTGACTTATTTCACATAGAATCATCGTACCTGAATCCACTCATTATGCTGCTACTGGCCTGATGACATAGATTTCATTGCTGAGTGATATTGCATTGTACGTAAGTACCACAACTTCTTTATCCATTTTTCGCTTTCTGCGATATTGAACTTGTACCGTAAACGAGGTTCTTGTAAACAGAGCCGTCCCAAACTTTGGGGTGGCTGTGTCTTTTTGATTTTAATTTCCCTAATCTATAGGACTAAAAATGGAAGTGCCCTAGGCTCTGTTGCTTTGTTTTTCAGATGTTTCAGGAAACACCATACACTTCTCCAGAGTGGCTGTTGGCAATTTACATCCCGCCCATCAGCCTAAGTAGGCTCCCAGTTCTCCATGGTCTGTCCTGCCTTTCTGGATTTTACACTTTTTTCAGATGGCCCTTTTGACCGGGGGGCAGTGAGACTTCATTGTAGTGCAGATTTCCTTTGAAAGCTTGCTTCCTTGGGCAAAAAGGGCGTATGCGTTTTTTCCTGAATGTATTCAGGAAAAAACGCATACGCCCTTTTTGGCCAAGTGCATCATTGTGGACCTACTGCCTCTTTTCCTATGCTTTACATGCAATTCCAGTCTACCTCCTGAAATCGGTTTCCTGCAATTCTGCCCCGCTTTCAAGTCCTCTTGGCAGCCTTACTTCAATATATTTTTGGACGATAGCTGTCATGTATAACTCTGCAGGTTTGTGAATGACAGTGCCCCTGAGCTCCTTTTTTCAACTGGCTTTCTTTTGAGCTGGCCGCAACACCGCAGGATTGCTTCAGGTCCTAGTGTGGTTCCGGCATGGCTCGCTGAGCCTTTGGTTAATTCCTCTTCCTGGTGGGAAATGAGAGTTAAATTTGCCCGTCCAGACACCTCCAGCTAGTCTCTCATTGGTTCTCCCTATTCCTATTCATTTTCCGCAGAAATTGCACACTGGGCCAAACAGGAGTTTAAAGGCGCTGACTCTCCAAGTGGGGAGAGTGTTAGTAAAGCGTCTGGAATGTTGCACCCGAGTACCAGGGGACGAAAACTGAGACACATTTGAACACGTTTCCCGATCACACGGTGGATCATACTCTGGGTTCCACATGCATGTTTTAGCTGAAGGAAGAATCCCTTAAACCTGGAGAGTTGAGAACCATGGAATGGGTACCATGCAATATGACTTCAAAGGGTCTGCATTTGCTCACCGAACCTCACCAATCCTATCACTGCTGCGTTTATGCCGCTGTACACACGCTGGATTCTCTTTCGGAGACATATAAATCCATAGGTTTTAAGATTCTTACTAGTCAGGTATATTCTTAGGCGTTTAAATGGGGTGTTGAGTCCACTTCGTTGAGCAAGCAGTAGCTCTTGTCTATTACATATTTGGCTTATGGAAAGGTATCTGTGCTAATTTCAATCTCTGGTTTTATGCAGCACCCCAACTCACCTTTCCCCTTAAGCAAGCATAAGTTGGTTTTCTACATTTGAGACCCTATTCTGTTTTGTAATTCAGTTCCTGTGTAGCCAAGTTTACATTCCGTGTATTAGTGATATCTTATGATGTTTCTTTTTCTGTGTGACATATTTCACTTAGAATCATCGTACCTGAATCCACTCATTATGCTGCTACTGGCCTGATGACATAGATTTCATTGCTGAGTGGTATTGCATTGTACGTAAGTACCACAACTTCTTTATCCATTTTTCGCTTTCTGCAGTATTGAACTTGTACCGTAAACGAGGTTCTTGTAAACAGAACCGTCCCAAACTTTGGGGTGGCTGTGTCTTTTTGATTTTAATTTCCCTAATCTATAGGACCATAAGTGGAAGTGCCCTAGGCTCTGTTGCTTTGTTTTTTAGATGTTTCAGGAAACACCATACACTTCTCCAGAGTGGCTGTTGGCAATTTACATCCCGCCCATCAGCATAAGAAGGCTCCCAGTTCTCCATGGCCTGTCCTGCCTTTCTGGATTTTACACTTTTTTCAGATGGCCCTTTTGACCGGGGGGCAGTGAGACTTCATTGTAGTGCAGATTTCCTTTGCAAGCTTGCTTGGTTGGCCAAAAAGTGCGTATGCGTTTTTTCCTGAATATATTCAGGAAAAAACGCATACGCCCTTTTTGGCCAAGTGCATCATTGTGGACGTTCTGCCTCTTTTCCTATGCTTTTCATGCAATTCCAGTCTACCTCCTGAAATCGGTTTCCTGCAATTCTGCCCCGCTTTCAAGTCCTCTTGGCAGCCTTACTTCAATATATTTTTGGATGATAGCTGTCATGTATAACTCTGCAGGTTTGTGAATGACAGTGCCCCTGAGCTCCTTTTTTCAACTGGCTTTCTTGTGAGCTGGCCGCAACACCGCAGGATTGCTTCAGGCCCTAGTGTGGTTCCGGCATGGCTCGCTGAGCCTTTGGTTAATTCCTCTTCCTGGTGGGAAATGAGAGTTAAATTTGCCCGTCCAGACACCTCCAGCTAGTCTCTCATTGGTTCTCCCTATTCCTGTTCATTTTCCACAGAAATTGCAAACTGGGCCAAACAGGAGTTTAAAGGCACTGACTCTCCAAGTGGGGCGAGTGTTAGTAAAGCATCTGGAATGTTGCACCCGAGTACCAGGGGACGAAAACTGAGACACATTTGAACACGTTTCCCGATCACACGGTGGATCATACTCTGGGTTCCACATGCATGTTTTATCTGAAGGAAGAATCCCTTAAACCTGGAGAGTTGAGAACCATGGAATGGGTACCATGCAATATGACTTCAAAGGGTCTGCATTTGCTCACCGAACCTCACCAATCCTATCACTGCTGCGTTTATGTCGCTGTACACACGCTGTATTCTCTTTCGGAGACATATAAATCCATAGGTTTTAAGATTCTTACTAGTCAGGTATATTCTTAGGCGTTTAATATGTGGTGTTGAGTCCACTTCGTTGAGCAAGCAGTAGCTCTTGTCTATTACATATTTGACTTATGGAAATGTATCTGTGCTAATTTCAATCTCTGGTTTTATGCAGCACCCCAACTCACCTTTCCCCTTAAGCAAGCATAAGTTGGTTTTCTACATTTGAGACCCTATTCTGTTTTGTAATTCATTTCCTGTGTATCCAAGTTTACATTCCATGTATTAGTGATACCTTATGATGTTTCTTTTTCTGTGTGACTTATTTTACTTAGAATCATCGTACCTGAATTCACTCATTATGCTGCGACTGCCCTGATGACATAGATTTCATTGCTGAGTGATATTGCATTGTACGTAAGTACCACAACTTCTTTATCCTTTTTTCGCTTTCTGCGATATTGAACTTGTACCGTAAATGAGGTTCTTGTAAACATAGCCGTCCCAAACTTTGGGGTGGCTGTGTCTTTTTTATTTTAATTTCCCTAATCTATAGGACCATAAGTGGAAGTGCCCTAGGCTCGGTTGCTTTGGTTTTTAGATGTTTCAGGAAACACCATACACTTCTCCAGAGTGGCTGTTGGCAATTTACATCCCGCCCATCAGCATAAGAAGGCTCCCAGTTCTCCATGGCCTGTCCTGCCTTTCTGGATTTTACACTTTTTTCAGATGGCCCTTTTGACCGGGGGGCAGTGAGACTTCATTGTAGTGCAGATTTCCTTTGCAAGCTTGCTTGGTTGGCCAAAAAGGGCGTATGCGTTTTTTCCTGAATATATTCAGGAATATATTCAGGAAAAAACGCATACGCCCTTTTTGGCCAAGTGCATCATTGTGGACGTTCTGCCTCTTTTCCTATGCTTTACATGCAATTCCAGTCTACCTCCTGAAATCGGTTTCCTGCAATTCTTCCCCGCTTTCAAGTCCTCTTGGCAGCCTTACTTCAATATATTTTTGGACGATAGCTGTCATGTATAACTCTGAAGGTTTGTGAATTACAGTGCCCCTGAGCTCCTTTCTTCAACTCGCTTTCTTGTGAGCTGGCCACAACACCGCAGGATTGCTTCAGGCCCTAGTGTGGTTCCAGCATGGCTCGCTGAGCCTTTGGTTAATTCCTCTTCCTGGTGGGAAATGAGAGTTAAATTTGCCCGTCCAGACACCTCCAGCTAGTCTCTCATTGGTTCTCCCTATTCCTGTTCATTTTCCACAAAAATTGCAAACTGGGCCAAACAGGAGGTTAAAGGCACTGACTCTCCAAGTGGGGAGAGTGTTAGTAAAGCGTCTGGAATGTTGCATCCAAGAACCAGGGGGCGAAAACTGAGACACATTTGAACACGTTTCCCGATCACACGGTGGATCATCCTCTGGGTTCCACATGCATGTTTTAGCTGAAGGAAGAATCCCTTACCTGGAGAGTTGAGACGCATGGAATGGGTACCATGCAATATGACTTCAAAGGGTCTGCATTTGCTCACCGAACCTCACCAATCCTATCACTGCTGCGTTTATGCCGCTGTACACACGCTTGATTCTCTTTCGGAGACATATAAATCCATAGGCTTTAAGATTCTTACTAGTCAGGTATATTCTTAGGCGTTTAATATGGGGTGTTGAGTCCACTTCGTTGAGCAAGCAGTAGCTCTTGTCTATTACATATTTGACTTATGGAAATGTATCTGTGCTAATTTGAATCTCTGGTTTTATGCAGCACCCCAACTCACCTTTCCCCTTAAGCAAGCATAAGTTGGTTTTCTACATTTGAGACCCTATTCTGTTTTGTAATTCAGTTCCTGTGTAGCCAAGTTTACATTCCGTGTATTAGTGATACCTCATGATGTTTCTTTTTCTGTGTGACTTATTTTACTTAGAATCATCGTACCTGAATTCACTCATTATGCTGCTACTGTCCTGATGACATAGATTTCATTGCTGAGTGATATTGCATTGTACGTAAGTACCACAACTTCTTTATCCATTTTTCGCTTTCTGCGATATTGAACTTGTACCGTAAATGAGGTTCTTGTAAACAGAGCCGTCCCAAACTTTGGGGTGGCTGTGTCTTTTTGATTTTAATTTCCCTAATCTATAGGACCATAAGTGTAAGTGCCCTAGGCTCTGTTGCTTTGTTTTTTAGATGTTTCAGGAAACACCATACACTTCTCCAGAGTGGCTGTTGGCAATTTACATCCCGCCCATCAGCATAAAAATGCTCCCAGTTCTCCATGGCCTGTCCTGCCTTTCTGGATTTTACACTTTTTTCAGATGGCCCCTTTGACCGGGGGGCAGTGAGACTTCATTGTAGTGCAGATTTCCTTTGCAAGATTGCTTGGTTGGCCAAAAAGGGCTTATGCGTTTTTTCCTGAATATATTCAGGAAAAAACGCATACGCCCTTTTTGGCCAAGTGAATCATTGTGGACGGTCTGCCTCTTTTCCTATGCTTTACATGCAATTCCAGTCTACCTCCTGAAATCGGTTTACTGCAATTCTGCCCTGCTTTCAAGTCCTCTTGGCAGCCTTACTTCAATATATTTTTGGACGATAGCTGTCATTTATAACTCTGAAGGTTTGTGAATTACAGGGCCCCTGAGCTCCTTTTTTCAACTGGCTTTCTTGTGAGCTGGCCGCAACACCGCAGGATTGCTTCAGGTCCTAGTGTGGTTCCGGCATGGCTCACTGAGCCTTTGGTTAATTCCTCTTCCTGGTGGGAAATGAGAGTTAAATTTGCCCGTCCAGACACCTCCAGCTAGTCTCTCATTGGTTCTCCCTATTCCTGTTCATTTTCCACAGAAATTGCAAACTGGGCCAAACAGGAGTTTAAAGGCACTGACTCTCCAAGTGGGGAGAGTGTTAGTAAAGCATCTGGAATGTTGCACCCGAGTACCAGGGGACGAAAACTGAGACACATTTGAACACGTTTCCCGATCACACGGTGGATCATACTCTGGGTTCCACATGCATGTTTTAGCTGAAGGAAGAATCCCTTAAACCTGGAGAGTTGAGACCCATGGAATGTGTACCATGCAATATGACTTCAAAGGGTCTGCATTTGCTCACCGAACCTCACCAATCCTATCACTGCTGCGTTTATGCCGCTGTACACACGCTGGATTCTCTTTCGGAGACATATAAATCCATAGGTTTTAAGATTCTTACTAGTCAGGTATATTCTTAGGCGTTTAATATGTGGTGTTGAGTCCACTTCGTTGAGCAAGCAGTAGCTCTGGTCTATTACATATTTGGCTTATGGAAAGGTATCTGTGCTAATTTCAATCTCTGGTTTTATGCAGCACCCCAACTCACCTTTCCCCTTAAGCAAGCATAAGTTGGTTTTCAACATTTGAGACCCTATTCTGTTTTGTAATTCAGTTCCTGTGTAGCCAAGTTTACATTCCGTGTATTAGTGATACCTTATGATGTTTCTTTTTCTGTGTGACTTATTTCACTTAGAATCATCGTACCTGAATCCACTCATTATGCTGCTACTGGCCTGATGACATAGATTTCATTGCTGAGTGATATTGCATTGTACGTAAGTACCACAACTTCTTTATCCATTTTTCGCTTTCTGCGATATTGAACTTGTATCGTAAATGAGGTTCTTGTAAACAGAGCTGTCCCAAACTTTGGGGTGGCTGTGTCTTTTTGATTTTAATTTCCCTAATCTATAGGACAAAAAATGGAAGTGCCCTAGGCTCTGTTGCTTTGTTTTTCAGATGTTTCAGGAAACACCATACACTTCTCCAGAGTGGCTGTTGGCAATTTACATCCCACCCATCAGCCTAAGTAGGCTCCCACTTCTCCATGGTCTGTCCTGCCTTTCTGGATTTTACACTTTTTTCAGATGGCCCTTTTGACCGCGGGGCAGTGAGACTTCATTGTAGTGCAGATTTCCTTTGCAAGCTTGCTTGGTTGGCCAAAAAGGGCGTATGCGTTTTTTCCTGAATATATTCAGGAAAAAACGCATACGCCCTTTTTGGCCAAGTGCATCATTGTGGACGGTATGCCTCTTTTCTTATGCTTTACATGCAATTCCAGTCTACCTCCTGAAAACGGTTTCCTGCAATTCTGCCTCGCTTTCAAGTCCTCTTGGCAGCCTTACTTCAATATATTTTTGGACGATAGCTGTCATTTAGAACTCTGAAGGTTTGTGAATTACAGTGCCCCTGAGCTCCTTTCTTCAACTCGCTTTCTTGTGAGCTGGTCGCAACACCGCAGGATTGCTTCAGGCCCTAGTGTGGTTCCGGCACGGCTCGCTGAGCCTTTGGTTAATTCCTCTTCCTGGTGGGAAATGAGAGTAAAATTTGCCCGTCCAGACACCTCCAGCTAGTCTCTCATTGGTTCTCCCTATTCCTGTTCATTTTCCGCAGAAATTGCAAACTGGGTCAAACAGGAGTTTAAAGGCACTGACTCTCCAAGTGGGGAGAGTGTTAGTAAAGCATCTGGAATGTTGCACCCGAGTACCAGGGGACGAAAACTGAGACACATTTGAACACGTTTCCCGATCACACGGTGGATCATACTCTGGGTTCCACATGCATGTTTTAGCTGAAGGAAGAATCCCTTAAACCTGGAGAGTTGAGAACCATGGAATGGGTACCATGCAATATGACTTCAAAGGGTCTGCATTTGCTCACCGAACCTCACCAATCCTATCACTGCTGCATTTATGCCGCTGTACACACGCTGGATTCTCTTTCGGAGACATATAAATCCATAGGTTTTAAGATTCTTACTAGTCAGGTATATTCTTAGGCGTTTAATATGGGGTGTTGAGTCCACTTCGTTGAGCAAGCAGTAGCTCTTGTCTATTACATATTTGGCTTATGGAAAGGTATCTGTGCTAATTTCAATCTCTGGTTTTATGCAGCACCCCAACTCACCTTTCCCCTTAAGCAAGCATAAGTTGGTTTTCTA
Source organism: Pseudorca crassidens (assembly GCF_039906515.1). Classification (NCBI taxonomy): domain Eukaryota; kingdom Metazoa; phylum Chordata; class Mammalia; order Artiodactyla; family Delphinidae; genus Pseudorca; species Pseudorca crassidens. The sequence goes on along the minus strand of NW_027135945.1, from coordinate 291,997 downwards.
CATTTGAGACCCTATTCTGTTTTGTAATTCAGTTCCTGTGTAGCCAAGTTTACATTCCGTGTATTAGTGATATCTTATGATGTTTCTTTTTCTGTGTGACATATTTCACTTAGAATCATCGTACCTGAATCCACTCATTATACTGCTACTGGCCTGATGACATAGATTTCATTGCTGAGTGGTATTGCATTGTACGTAAGTACCACAACTTCTTTATCCATTTTTCACTTTCTGCGATATTGAACTTGTACCGTAAATGAGGTTCTTGTAAACAGAGCCATCCCAAACTCAGGGGTGGCTGTGTCTTTTTGATTTTAATTTCCCTAATCTATAGGACCATAAGTGGAAGTGCCCTAGGCTCTGTTGCTTTGTTTTTTAGATGTTTCAGGAAACACCATACACTTCTCCAGAGTGGCTGTTGGCAATTTACATCCCGCCCATCAGCATAAGAAGGCTCCCAGTTCTCCATGGCCTGTCCTGCCTTTCTGGATTTTACACTTTTTTCAGATGGCCCTTTTGACCGGGGGGCAGTGAGACTTCATTGTAGTGCAGATTTCCTTTGCAAGCTTGCTTGGTTGGCCAAAAAGGGCGTATGCGTTTTTTCCTGAATATATTCAGGAATATATTCAGGAAAAAACGCATACGCCCTTTTTGGCCAAGTGCATCATTGTGGACGTTCTGCCTCTTTTCCTATGCTTTACATGCAATTCCAGTCTACCTCCTGAAATCGGTTTCCTGCAATTCTTCCCCGCATTCAAGTCCTCTTGGCAGCCTTACTTCAATATATTTTTGGACGGTAGCTGTCATTTATAACTCTGAAGGTTTGTGAATTACAGTGCCCCTGAGCTCCTTTTTTCAACTGGCTTTCTTGTGAGCTGGCCGCAACACCGCAGGATTGCTTCAGGCCCTAGTGTGGTTCCGGCATGGCTCGCTGAGCCTTTGGTTAATTCCTCTTCCTGGTGGGAAATGAGAGTTAAATTTGCCCGTCCAGACACCTCCAGCTAGTCTCTCATTGGTTCTCCCTATTCCTGTTCATTTTCCGCAGAAATTGCAAACTGGGCCAAACAGGAGGATAAAGGCGCTGACTCTCCAAGTGGGGAGAGTGTTAGTAAAGCGTCTGGAATGTTGCACCCGAGTACCAGGGGACGAAAACTGAGACACATTTGAACACGTTTCCCGATCACACGGTGAATCATATTCTGGGTTCCACATGCATGTTTTAGCTGAAGGAAGAATCCCTTAAACCTGGAGAGTTGAGAACCATGGAATGGGTACCATGCAATATGACTTCAAAGGGTCTGCATTTGCTCACCGAACCTCACCAATCCTATCACTGCTGCGTTTATGCCGCTGTACACACGCTGGATTCTCTTTCGGAGACATATAAATCCATAGGTTTTAAGATTCTTACTAGTCAGGTATATTCTTAGGCGTTTAATATGGGGTGTTGAGTCCACTTCGTTGAGCAAGCAGTAGCTCTTGTCTATTACATATTTGGCTTATGGAAAGGTATCTGTGCTAATTTCAATCTCTGGTTTTATGCAGCACCCCAACTCACCTTTCCCCTTAAGCAAGCATAAGTTGGTTTTCTACATTTGAGACCCTATTCTGTTTTGTAATTCAGTTCCTGTGTAGCCAAGTTTACATTCCGTGTATTAGTGATACCTTATGATGTTTCTTTTTCTGTGTGACTTATTTCACTTAGAATCATCGTACCTGAATCCACTCATTATGCTGCTACTGGCCTGATGACATAGATTTCATTGCTGAGTGATATTGCATTGTACGTAAGTACCACAACTTCTTTATCCATTTTTCGCTTTCTGCGATATTGAACTTGTACCATAAACGAGGTTCTTGTAAACAGAGCCGACCCAAACTTTGGGGTGGCTGTGTCTTTTTGATTTTAATTTCCCTAAGCTATAGGACCATAAGTGGAAGTGCCCTAGGCTCTGTTGCTTTGTTTTTTAGATGTTTAAGGAAACACCATACACTTCTCCAGAGTGGCTGTTGGCAATTTACATCCCGCCCATCAGCATAAGAAGGCTCCCAGTTCTCCATGGCCTGGCCTGCCTTTCTGGATTTTACAGGTTTTTCAGATGGCCCTTTTGACCGGGGGGCAGTGAGACTTCATTGTAGTGCAGATTTCCTTTGCAAGCTTGCTTGGTTGGCCAAAAAGGGCGTATGCGTTTTTTCCTGAATATATTCAGGAAAAAACGCATACGCCCTTTTTGGCCAAGTGCATCATTGTGGACGTTCTGCCTCTTTTCCTATGCTTTACATGCAATTCCAGTCTACCTCCTGAAATCGGTTTCCTGCAATTCTGCCCCACTTTCAAGTCCTCTTGGCAGCCTTACTTCAATATATTTTTGGACGATACCTGTCATTTTTAACTCTGCAGGTTTGTGAATGACAGTGCCCCTGCGCTCCTTTCTTCAACTCACTTTCTTGTGAGCTGGCCGCAACACCGCAGGATTGCTTCAGGCCTAGTGTGGTTTCGGCATGGCTCGCTGAGCCTTTGGTTAATTCCTCTTCCTGGTGGGAAATGAGAGTTAAATTTGCCCGTCCAGACACCTCCAGCTAGTCTCTCATTGGTTCTCCCTATTCCTGTTCATTTTCCACAGAAATTGCAAACTGGGCCAAACAGGAGGTTAAAGGCACTGACTCTCCAAGTGGGGAGAGTGTTAGTAAAGCGTCTGGAATGTTGCACCCGAATACCAGGGGAAGAAAACTGATACACATTTGAACACGTTTCCCGATCACACGGTGGATCATACTCTGGGTTCCACATGCATGTTTTAGCTGAAGGAAGAATCCCTTAAACCTGGAGAGTTGAGAACCATGGAATGGGTACCATGCAATATGACTTCAAAGGGTCTGCATTTGCTCACCGAACCTCACCAATCCTATCACTGCTGCGTTTATACCGCTGTAAACACGCTTGATTCTCTTTCGGAGACATATAAATCCATAGGTTTTAAGATTCTTACTAGTCAGGTATATTCTTAGGCGTTTAATATGTGGTGTTGAGTCCACTTCGTTGAGCAAGCAGTAGCTCTTGTCTATTACATATTTGGCTTATGGAAAGGTATCTGTGTTAATTTCAATCTCTGGTTTTATGCAGCACCCCAACTAACCTTTCCTCTTAAGCAAGCGTAAGTTGGTTTTCTTCATTTGAGACCCTATTCTGTTTTGTAATTCAGTTCCTGTGTAGCCATGTTTACATTCCGTGTATTAGTGATACCTTATGATGTTTCTTTTTCTGTGTGATTTATTTCACTTAGAATCATCGTACCTGAATCCACTCATTATGCTGCTACTGGCCTGATGACATAGATTTCATTGCTGAGTGATATTGCATTGTACGTAAGTACCACAACTTCTTTATCCATTTTTCGCTTTCTGCGATATTGAACTTGTACCGTAAATGAGGTTCTTGTAAACAGAGCCGTCCCAAACTTTGGGGTGGCTGTGTGTTTTTGATTTTAATTTCCCTAATCTATAGGACCAAAAATGAAGTGCCCTAGGCTCTGTTGCTTTGTTTTTCAGATGTTTCAGGAAACACCATACACTTCTCCAGAGTGGCTGTTGGCAATTTACATCCCGCCCATCAGCCTAAGTAGGCTCCCAGTTCTCCATGGTCTGTCCTGCCTTTCTGGATTTTACACTTTTTTCAGATGGTCCTTTTGACCGGGGGGCAGTGAGACTTCATTGTAGTGCAGATTTCCTTTGCAAGCTTGCTTGGGTGGCCAAAAAGGGCGTATGCGTTTTTTCCTGAATATATTCAGGAAAAAACGCATACGCACTTTTTGGCCAAGTGCATCATTTTGGACGTTCTTCCTCTTTTCCTATGCTTTACATGCAATTCGAGTCTACCTCCTGAAATCGGTTTCCTGCAATTCTGCCCCACGTTCAAGTCCTCTTGGCAGCCTTACTTCAATATATTTTTGGAAGATAACTGTCATTTATAACTCTGCAGGTTTGTGAAATACAGTGCCCCTGAGCTCCTTTCTTCAACTGGCTTTCTTGTGAGCTGGCCGCAACACCGCAGGATTGCTTCAGGCCCTAGTGTCGTTCCGGCATATCTCAGTGAGCCTTTGGTTAATTCCTCTTCCTGGTGGGAAATGAGAGTTAAATTTGCCCGTCCAGACACCTCCAGCTAGTCTCTCATTGGTTCTCCCTATTCCTGTTCATTTTCCGAAGAAATTGCAAACTGGGCCAAACAGGAGTTTAAAGGCACTGACTCTCCAAGTGGGGAGAGTGTTAGTAAAGCGTCTGGAATGTTGCACCCGAGTACCAGGGGACGAAATCTGAGACACATTTGAACACGTTTCCCGATCACACGGTGGATCATACTCTGGGTTCCACATGCATGTTTTAGCTGAAGGAAGAATTCCTTAAACCTGGAGAGTTGAGAACCATGGAATGGGTACCATGCAATATGACTTCAAAGGGTCTGCATTTGCTCACCGAACCTCACCAATCCTATCACTGCTGCGTTTATGCCGCTGTACACACGCTGGATTCTCTTTCGGAGACATATAAATCCATAGGTTTTAAGATTCTTACTAGTCAGGTATATTCTTAGGCGTTTAATATGGGGTGTTGAGTCCACTTCGTTGAGAAAGCAGTAGCTCTTGTCTATTACATATTTGGCTTATGGAAAGGTATCTGTGCTAATTTCAATCTCTGGTTTTATGCAGCACCCCAACTCACCTTTCCCCTTAAGTAAGCATAAGTTGGTTTTCTACATTTGAGACCCTATTCTGTTTTGTAATTCAGTTCCTGTGTAGCAAAGTTTACATTCCGTGTATTAGTGATATCTTATGATGCTTCTTTTTCTGTGTGACTTATTTCACTTAGAATCATCGTACCTGAATCCACTCATTATGCTGCTACTGGCCTGATGACATAGATTTCATTGCTGAGTGATATTGCATTGTACGTAAGTACCACAACTTCTTTATCCATTTTTCGCTTTCTGCGATATTGAACTTGTACCGTAAACGAGGTTCTTGTAACCAGAGCCGTCCCAAACTTTGGGGTGGCTGTGTCTTTTTGATTTTAATTTCCCTAAGCTATAGGACCATAAGTGGAAGTGCCCTAGGCTCTGTTGCTTCGTTTTTTAGATGTTTCAGGAAACACCATACACTTCTCCAGAGTGGCTGTTGGCAAATTACATCCCGCCCATCAGCCTAAGTAGTCTCCCAGTTCTCCATGGTCTGCCCTGCCTTTCTGGATTTTACACTTTTTTCAGATGGCCCTTTTGACTGGGGGGCAGTGAGACTTCATTGTAGTGCAGATTTCCTTTGCAAGCTTGCTTGGTTGGCCAAAACGGGCGTATGCGTTTTTTCCTGAATATATTCAGGAAAAAAAGAATACGCCCTTTTTGGCCAAGTGCATCATTGTGGACGTTCTGCCTCTTTTCCTATGCTTTACATGCAATTCCAGTCTACCTCCTGAAATCGGTTTCCTGCAATTCTGCCCCGCTTTCAAGTCCTCTTGGCAGCCTTACTTCAATATATTTTTGGACGATAGCTGTCATTTATAACTCTGCAGGTTTGTGAATTACAGTGCCCCTGAGCTCCTTTCTTCAACTCGCTTTCTTGTGAGCTGGCCGCAACACCGCAGGATTGCTTCAGGCCCTAGTGTGGTTCCGGCATGGCTCGCTGAGCCTTTGGTTAATTCCTCTTCCTGGTGGGAAATGAGAGTTAAATTTGCCCGTCCAGACACCTCCAGCTAGTCTCTCATTGGTTCTCCCCATTCCTGTTCATTTTCCACAGAAATTGCAAACTGGGCCAAACAGGAGGTTAAAGGCACTGACTCTCCAAGTGGGGAGAGTGTTAGTAAAGCGTCTGGAATGTTGCACCCGAGTACCAGGGGACAAAAAGTGAGTCACATTGGAACACCTTTCCCAATCACACGGTGGATCATACTCTGGGTTCCACATGCATGTTTTAGCTGAAGGAAGAATCCCTTAAACCTGGAGAGTTGAGAACCATGGAATGGGTACCATGCAATATGACTTCAAAGGGTCTGCATTTGCTCACCGAACCTCACCAATCCTATCACTGCTGCGTTTATGCCGCTGTACACACGCTTGGTTCTCATTCGGAGACATATAAATCCATAGGTTTTAAGATTCTTACTAGTCAGGTATATTCTTAGGCGTTTAATATGGGGTGTTGAGTCCACTTCGTTGAGCAAGCAGTAGCTCTTGTCTATTACATATTTGGCTTATGGAAAGGTATCTGTGCTAATTTCAATCTCTGGTTTTATGCAGCACCCCAACTCACCTTTCCCCTTAAGCAAGCATAAGTTGGTTTTCTACATTTGAGACCCTATTCTGTTTTGTAATTCAGTTCCTGTGTAGCCAAGTTTACATTCTGTGTATTAGTGATATCTTATGATGTTTCTTTTTCTGTGTGACTTATTTCACTTAGAATCATCGTACCTGAATCCACTCATTATGCTGCTACTGGCCTGATGACATAGATTTCATTGCTGAGTGATATTGCATTGTACGTAAGTACCACAACTTCTTTATCCATTTTTCGCTTTCTGCGATATTGAACTTGTACCGTAAACGAGGTTCTTGTAAACAGAGCTGTCCCAAACTATGGGGTGGCTGTGTCTTTTTGATTTTAATTTCCCTAAGCTATAGGACCATAAGTGGAAGTGCCCTAGGCTCTGTTGCTTTGTTTTTTAGATATTTCAAGAAACACCATACACTTCTCCAGAGTGGCTGTTGGCAATTTACATCCCGCCCATCAGTCTAAGTAGGCTCCCAGTTCTCCATGGCCTGCCCTGACTTTCTGGATTTTACACTTTTTTCAGATGTCCCTTTTGACCGGGGGGCAGTGAGACTTCATTGTAGTGCAGATTTCCTTTGCAAGCTTGCTTGGTTGGCCAAAAAGGGCGTATGCGTTTTTTCCTGAATATATTCAGGAAAAAACGCATACGTCCTTTTTGGCCAAGTGCATCATTGTGGACGTTCTGCCTCTTTTCCTATGCTTTACATGCAATTCCAGTCTACCTCCTGAAATCGGTTTCCTGCAATTCTGCCCCACTTTCAAGTCCTCTTGGCAGCCTTACTTCAATATATTTTTGGACGATAGCTGTCATTTATAACTCTGCAGGTTTGTGAATTACAGGGCCCCTGAGCTCCTTTCTTCAACTCGCTTTCTTGTGAGCTGGCCACAACACCGCAGGATTGCTTCAGGCCCTAGTGTGGTTTCGGCATGGCTCGCTGAGCCTTTGGTTAATTCCTCTTCCTGGTGGGAAATGAGAGTTAAATTTACCCGTCCAGACACCTCCAGCTAGTCTGTCATTGGTTCTCCCTATTCCTGTTCATTTTCCGCAGAAATTGCAAACTGGGCCAAACAGGAGTTTAAAGGCACTGACTCTCCAAGTGGGGAGAGTGTTAGTAAAGCGTCTGGAATGTTGCACCCGAGTACCAGGGGACGAAAACTGAGACACATTTGAACACGTTTCCCGATCACACGGTGGATCATACTCTGGGTTCCACATGCATGTTTTAGATGAAGGAAGAATCCCTTAAACCTGGAGAGTTGAGAACCATGGAATGGGTACCATGCAATATGACTTCAAAGGGTCTGCATTTGCTCACCGAACCTCAGCAATCCTATCACTGCTGCGTTTATGCCGCTGTAAACACACTTGATTCTCTTTCGGAGACATATAAATCCATAGGTTTTAAGATTTTTACTAGTCAGGTATATTCTTAGGCTTTTAATATGTGGTGTTGAGTCCACTTCGTTGAGCAAGCAGTAGCTCTTGTCTATTACATATTTGGCTTATGGAAAGGTATCTGTGTTAATTTCAATCTCTGGTTTTATGCAGCACCCCAACTAACCTTTCCTCGTAAGCAAGCGTAAGTTGGTTTTCTACATTTGAGATCCTATTCTGTTTTGTAATTCAGTTCCTGTGTAGCCAAGTTTACATTCCGTGTATTAGTGATACCTTATGATGTTTCTTTTTCTGTGTGACTTATTTCACTTAGAATCATCGTACCTGAATCCACTCATTATGCTGCTACTGGCCTGATGACATAGATTTCATTGCTGAGTGATATTGCATTGTACGTAAGTACCACAACTTCTTTATCCATTTTTCGCTTTCTGCGATATTGAACTTGTACCGTAAATGAGGTTCTTGTAAACAGAGCCGTTCCAAACTTTGGGGTGGCTGTGTCTTTTTGATTTTAATTTCACTAATCTATAGGACCAAAAATGGAAGTGCCCTAGGCTCTGTTGCTTTGTTTTTCAGATGTTTCAGGAAACACCATACACTTCTCCAGAGTGGCTGTTGGCAAATTACATCCCGCCCATCAGCCTAAGTAGTCTCCCAGTTCTCCATGGTCTGCCCTGCCTTTCTGGATTTTACACTTTTTTCAGATGGCCCTTTTGACTGGAGGGCAGTGAGACTTCATTGTAGTGCAGATTTCCTTTGCAAGCTTGCTTGGTTGGCCAAAAAGGGCGTATGCGTTTTTTCCTGAATATATTCAGGAAAAAAAGAATACGCCCTTTTTGGCCAAGTGCATCATTGTGGACGTTCTGCCTCTTTTCCTATGCTTTACATGCAATTCCAGTCTACCTCCTGAAATCGGTTTCCTGCAATTCTGCCCCGCTTTCAAGTCCTCTTGGCAGCCTTACTTCAATATATTTTTGGACGATAGCTGTCATTTATAACTCTGCAGGTTTGTGAATTACAGTGCCCCTGAGCTCCTTTCTTCAACTCGCTTTCTTGTGAGCTGGCCGCAACACCGCAGGATTGCTTCAGGCCCTAGTGTGGTTCCGGCACGGCAGGCTGAGCCTTTGGTTAATTCCTCTTCCTGGTGGGAAATGAGAGTAAAATTTGCCCGTCCAGACACCTCCAGCTAGTCTCTCATTGGTTCTCCCTATTCCTGTTCATTTTCCGAAGAAATTGCAAACTGGGCCAAACAGGAGGTTAAAGGCACTGACTCTCCAAGTGGGGAGAGTGTTAGTAAAGCGTCTGGAATGTTGCACCCGAGTACCAGGGGACGAAAACTGAGACACATTTGAACACGTTTCCCGATCACACGGTGGATCATACTCTGGGTTCCACATGCATGTTTTAGCTGAAGGAAGAATCCCTTAAACCTGGAGAGTTGAGAACCATGGAATGGGTACATTGCAATATGACTTCAAAGGGTCTGCATTTGCTCACCGAACCTCACCAATCCTATCACTGCTGCGTTTATGCCGCTGTAAACACGCTTGATTCTCTTTCGGAGACATATAAATCCATAGGTTTTAAGATTCTTACTAGTCAGGTATATTCTTAGGCGTTTAATATGTGGTGTTGAGTCCACTTCGTTGAGCAAGCAGTAGCTCTTGTCTATTACATATTTGGCTTATGGAAAGTTATCTGTGCTAATTTCAATCTCTGGTTTTATGCAGCACCCCAACTCACCTTTCCCCTTAAGCAAGCATAAGTTGTTTTTCTACATTTGAGACCCTATTCTGTTTTGTAATTCAGTTCCTGTGTAGGCAAGTTTACATTCCGTGTATTAGTGATATCTTATGATGTTTCTTTTTCTGTGTGACTTATTTCACTTAGAATCATCGTGCCTGAATCCACTCATTATGCTGCTACTGGCCTGATGACATAGATTTCATTGCTGAGTGATATTGCATTGTACGTAAGTACCACAACTTCTTTATCCATTTTTTGCTTTCTGCGATATTGAACTTGTACCGTAAACGAGGTTCTTGTAAACAGAGCCGTTCCAAACTTTGGGGTGGCTGTGTCTTTTTGATTTTAATTTCCCTAAGCTATAGGACCATAAGTGGAAGTGCCCTAGGCTCTGTTGCTTTGTTTTTTAGATGTTTCAGGAAACACCATACACTTCTCCAGAGTGGCTGTTGGCAATTTACATCCCGCCCATCAGTCTAAGTAGGCTCCCAGTTCTCCATGGCCTGCCCTGACTTTCTGGATTTTACACTTTTTTCAGATGTCCCTTTTGACCGGGGGGCAGTGAGACTTCATTGTAGTGCAGATTTCCTTTGCAAGCTTGCTTGGTTGGCCAAAAAGGGCGTATGCGTTTTTTCCTGAATATATTCAGGAAAAAACGCATACGTCCTTTTTGGCCAAGTGCATCATTGTGGACGTTCTGCCTCTTTTCCTATGCTTTACATGCAATTCCAGTCTACCTCCTGAAATCGGTTTCCTGCAATTCTGCCCCACTTTCAAGTCCTCTTGGCAGCCTTACTTCAATATATTTTTGGACGATAGCTGTCATTTATAACTCTGCAGGTTTGTGAATTACAGGGCCCCTGAGCTCCTTTCTTCAACTCGCTTTCTTGTGAGCTGGCCACAACACCGCAGGATTGCTTCAGGCCCTAGTGTGGTTTCGGCATGGCTCGCTGAGCCTTTGGTTAATTCCTCTTCCTGGTGGGAAATGAGAGTTAAATTTACCCATCCAGACACCTCCAGCTAGTCTGTCATTGGTTCTCCCTATTCCTGTTCATTTTCCGCAGAAATTGCAAACTGGGCCAAACAGGAGTTTAAAGGCACTGACTCTCCAAGTGGGGAGAGTGTTAGTAAAGCGTCTGGAATGTTGCACCCGAGTACCAGGGGACGAAAACTGAGACACATTTGAACACGTTTCCCGATCACACGGTGGATCATACTCTGGGTTCCACATGCATGTTTTAGATGAAGGAAGAATCCCTTAAACCTGGAGAGTTGAGAACCATGGAATGGGTACATTGCAATATGACTTCAAAGGGTCTGCATTTGCTCACCGAACCTCACCAATCCTATCACTGCTGCGTTTATGCCGCTGTAAACACGCTTGATTCTCTTTCGGAGACATATAAATCCATAGGTTTTAAGATTCTTACTAGTCAGGTATATTCTTAGGCTTTTAATATGTGGTGTTGAGTCCACTTCGTTGAGCAAGCAGTAGCTCTTGTCTATTACATATTTGGCTTATGGAAAGGTATCTGTGTTAATTTCAATCTCTGGTTTTATGCAGCACCCCAACTAACCTTTCCTCGTAAGCAAGCGTAAGTTGGTTTTCTACATTTGAGATCCTATTCTGTTTTGTAATTCAGTTCCTGTGTAGCCAAGTTTACATTCCGTGTATTAGTGATACCTTATGATGTTTCTTTTTCTGTGTGACTTATTTCACTTAGAATCATCGTACCTGAATCCACTCATTATGCTGCTACTGGCCTGATGACATAGATTTCATTGCTGAGTGATATTGCATTGTACGTAAGTACCACAACTTCTTTATCCATTTTTCGCTTTCTGCGATATTGAACTTGTACCGTAAATGAGGTTCTTGTAAACAGAGCCGTTCCAAACTTTGGGGTGGCTGTGTCTTTTTGATTTTAATTTCACTAATCTATAGGACCAAAAATGGAAGTGCCCTAGGCTCTGTTGCTTTGTTTTTCAGATGTTTCAGGAAACACCATACACTTCTCCAGAGTGGCTGTTGGCAAATTACATCCCGCCCATCAGCCTAAGTAGTCTCCCAGTTCTCCATGGTCTGCCCTGCCTTTCTGGATTTTACACTTTTTTCAGATGGCCCTTTTGACTGGAGGGCAGTGAGACTTCATTGTAGTGCAGATTTCCTTTGCAAGCTTGCTTGGTTGGCCAAAAAGGGCGTATGCGTTTTTTCCTGAATATATTCAGGAAAAAAAGAATACGCCCTTTTTGGCCAAGTGCATCATTGTGGACGTTCTGCCTCTTTTCCTATGCTTTACATGCAATTCCAGTCTACCTCCTGAAATCGGTTTCCTGCAATTCTGCCCCGCTTTCAAGTCCTCTTGGCAGCCTTACTTCAATATATTTTTGGACGATAGCTGTCATTTATAACTCTGCAGGTTTGTGAATTACAGTGCCCCTGAGCTCCTTTCTTCAACTCGCTTTCTTGTGAGCTGGCCGCAACACCGCAGGATTGCTTCAGGCCCTAGTGTGGTTCCGGCACGGCAGGCTGAGCCTTTGGTTAATTCCTCTTCCTGGTGGGAAATGAGAGTAAAATTTGCCCGTCCAGACACCTCCAGCTAGTCTCTCATTGGTTCTCCCTATTCCTGTTCATTTTCCGAAGAAATTGCAAACTGGGCCAAACAGGAGGTTAAAGGCACTGACTCTCCAAGTGGGGAGAGTGTTAGTAAAGCGTCTGGAATGTTGCACCCGAGTACCAGGGGACGAAAACTGAGACACATTTGAACACGTTTCCCGATCACACGGTGGATCATACTCTGGGTTCCACATGCATGTTTTAGCTGAAGGAAGAATCCCTTAAACCTGGAGAGTTGAGAACCATGGAATGGGTACATTGCAATATGACTTCAAAGGGTCTGCATTTGCTCACCGAACCTCACCAATCCTATCACTGCTGCGTTTATGCCGCTGTAAACACGCTTGATTCTCTTTCGGAGACATATAAATCCATAGGTTTTAAGATTCTTACTAGTCAGGTATATTCTTAGGCGTTTAATATGTGGTGTTGAGTCCACTTCGTTGAGCAAGCAGTAGCTCTTGTCTATTACATATTTGGCTTATGGAAAGTTATCTGTGCTAATTTCAATCTCTGGTTTTATGCAGCACCCCAACTCACCTTTCCCCTTAAGCAAGCATAAGTTGGTTTTCTACATTTGAGACCCTATTCTGTTTTGTAATTCAGTTCCTGTGTAGGCAAGTTTACATTCCGTGTATTAGTGATATCTTATGATGTTTCTTTTTCTGTGTGACTTATTTCACTTAGAATCATCGTACCTGAATCCACTCATTATGCTGCTACTGGCCTGATGACATAGATTTCATTGCTGAGTGATATTGCATTGTACGTAAGTACCACAACTTCTTTATCCATTTTTCGCTTTCTGCGATATTGAGCTTGTACCGTAAACGAGGTTCTTGTAAACAGAGCCGTTCCAAACTTTGGGGTGGCTGTGTCTTTTTGATTTTAATTTCCCTAATCTATAGGACCATAAGTGGAAGTGCCCTAGGCTCTGTTGCTTTGTTTTTTAGATGTTTCAGGAAACACCATACACTTCTCCAGAGTGGCTGTTGGCAATTTACATCCCGCCCATCAGTCTAACTAGGCTCCCAGTTCTCCATGGCCTGTCCTGCCTTTCTGGATTTTACACTTTTTTCAGATGGCCCTTTTGACCGGGGGGCAGTGAGACTTCATTGTAGTGCAGATTTCCTTTGCAAGCTTGCTTGGTTGGCCAAAAAGGGCGTATGCGTTTTTTCCTGAATATATTCAGGAAAAAACGCGTACGTCCTTTTTGGCCAAGTGCATCATTGTGGACGTTCTGCCTCTTTTCCTATGCTTTACATGCAATTCCAGTCTACCTCCTGAAATCGGTTTCCTGCAATTCTGCCCCACTTTCAAGTCCTCTTGGCAGCCTTACTTCAATATATTTTTGGACGATAGCTGTCATTTATAACTCTGCAGGTTTGTGAATGACAGTGCCCCTGAGCTCCTTTTTTCAACTGGCTTTCTTGTGAGCTGGCCGCAACACCGCAGGATTGCTTCAGGCCCTAGTGTGGTTCCGGCATGGCTCGCTGAGCCTTTGGTTAATTCCTCTTCCTGGTGGGAAATGAGAGTTAAATTTGCCCGTCCAGACACCTCCAGCTAGTCTCTCATTGGTTCTTCCTATTCCTGTTCATCTTCAGCAGAATTTGCAAATTGGGCCAAATAGGAGGTTAAAGGCACTGACTCTCCAAGTGGGGAGAGTGTTAGTAAAGTGTCTGGAATGTTGCACCCGAGTACCAGGGGACGAAATCTGAGACACATTTGAACACGTTTCCCGATCACACGGTGGATCATACTCTGGGTTCCACATGCATGTTTTAGCTGAAGGAAGAATCCCTTAAACCTGGAGAGTTGAGAACCATGGAATGGATACCATGCAATATGACTTCAAAGGGTCTGCATTTGCTCACCGAACCTCACCAATCCTATCACTGCTGCGTTTATGCCGCTGTACACACGCTTGGTTCTCTTTCGGAGACATATAAATCCATAGGTTTTAAGATTCTTACTAGTCAGGTATATTCTTAGGCGTTTAATATGGGGTGTTGAGTCCACTTCGTTGAGCAAGCAGTAGCTCTTGTCTATTACATATTTGGCTTATGGAAAGGTATCTGTGCTAATTTCAATCTCTGGTTTTATGCAGCACCCCAACTCACCTTTCCCCTTAAGCAAGCATAAGTTGGTTTTCTACATTTGAGACCCTATTCTGTTTTGTAATTCAGTTCCTGTGTAGCCAAGTTTACATTCTGTGTATTAGTGATATCTTATGATGTTTCTTTTTCTGTGTGACTTATTTCACTTAGAATCATCGTACCTGAATCCACTCATTATGCTGCTACTGGCCTGATGACATAGATTTCATTGCTGAGTGATATTGCATTGTACGTAAGTACCACAACTTCTTTATCCATTTTTCGCTTTCTGCGATATTGAACTTGTACCGTAAACGAGGTTCTTGTAAACAGAGCCGTTCCAAACTTTGGGGTGGCTGTGTCTTTTTGATTTTAATTTCCCTAATCTATAGGACCATAAGTGGAAGTGCCCTAGGCTCTGTTGCTTTGTTTTTTAGATGTTTCAGGAAACACCATACACTTCTCCAGAGTGGCTGTTGGCAATTTACATCCCGCCCATCAGTCTAAGTAGGCTCCCAGTTCTCCATGGCCTGTCCTGACTTTCTGGATTTTACACTTTTTTCAGATGGCCCTTTTGACCGGGGGGCAGTGAGACTTCATTGTAGTGCAGATTTCCTTTGCAAGCTTGCTTGGTTGGCCAAAAAGGGTGTATGCGTTTTTTCCTGAATATATTCAGGAAAAAACGCATACGTCCTTTTTGGCCAAGTGCATCATTGTGGACGTTCTGCCTCTTTTCCTATGCTTTACATGCAATTCCAGTCTACCTCCTGAAATCGGTTTCCTGCAATTCTGCCCCACTTTCAAGTCCTCTTGGCAGCCTTACTTCAATATATTTTTGGACGATAGCTGTCATTTATAACTCTGCAGGTTTGTGAATTACAGTGCCCCTGAGCTCCTTTCTTCAACTCGCTTTCTTGTGAGCTGGCCGCAACACCGCAGGATTGCTTCAGGCCCTAGTGTGGTTTCGGCATGGCTCGCTGAGCCTTTGGTTAATTCCTCTTCCTGGTGGGAAATGAGAGTTAAATTTGCCCGTCCAGACACCTCCAGCTAGTCTCTCATTGGTTCTCCCTATTCCTGTTCATTTTCCGCAGAAATTGCAAACTGGGCCAAACAGGAGTTTAAAGGCACTGACTCTCCAAGTGGGGAGAGTGTTAGTAAAGCGTCTGGAATGTTGCACCCGAGTACCAGGGGACGAAAACTGAGACACATTTGAACACGTTTCCCGATCACACGGTGGATCATACTCTGGGTTCCACATGCATGTTTTAGATGAAGGAAGAATCCCTTAAACCTGGAGAGTTGAGAACCATGGAATGGGTACCATGCAATATGACTTCAAAGGGTCTGCATTTGCTCACCGAACCTCAGCAATCCTATCACTGCTGCGTTTATGCCGCTGTAAACACACTTGATTCTCTTTCGGAGACATATAAATCCATAGGTTTTAAGATTTTTACTAGTCAGGTATATTCTTAGGCTTTTAATATGTGGTGTTGAGTCCACTTCGTTGAGCAAGCAGTAGCTCTTGTCTATTACATATTTGGCTTATGGAAAGGTATCTGTGTTAATTTCAATCTCTGGTTTTATGCAGCACCCCAACTAACCTTTCCTCGTAAGCAAGCGTAAGTTGGTTTTCTACATTTGAGACCCTATTCTGTTTTGTAATTCAGTTCCTGTGTAGCCAAGTTTACATTCCGTGTATTAGTGATACCTTATGATGTTTCTTTTTCTGTGTGACTTATTTCACTTAGAATCATCGTACCTGAATCCACTCATTATGCTGCTACTGGCCTGATGACATAGATTTCATTGCTGAGTGATATTGCATTGTACGTAAGTACCACAACTTCTTTATCCATTTTTCGCTTTCTGCGATATTGAACTTGTACCGTAAACGAGGTTCTTGTAAACAGAGCTGTCCCAAACTATGGGGTGGCTGTGTCTTTTTGATTTTAATTTCCCTAAGCTATAGGACCATAAGTGGAAGTGCCCTAGGCTCTGTTGCTTTGTTTTTTAGATATTTCAAGAAACACCATACACTTCTCCAGAGTGGCTGTTTGCAATTTACATCCCGCCCATCAGCATAAGAAGGCTCCCAGTTCTCCATGGCCTGTCCTGCCTTTCTGGATTTTACACTTTTTTCAGATGGCCCTTTTGACCGGGGGGCAGTGAGACTTCATTGTAGTGCAGATTTCCTTTGCAAGCTTGCTTGGTTGGCCAAAAAGGGCGTATGCGTTTTTTCCTGAATATATTCAGGAAAAAACGCGTACGTCCTTTTTGGCCAAGTGCATCATTGTGGACGTTCTGCCTCTTTTCCTATGCTTTACATGCAATTCCAGTCTACCTCCTGAAATCGGTTTCCTGCAATTCTGCCCCACTTTCAAGTCCTCTTGGCAGCCTTACTTCAATATATTTTTGGACGATAGCTGTCATTTATAACTCTGCAGGTTTGTGAATGACAGTGCCCCTGAGCTCCTTTTTTCAACTGGCTTTCTTGTGAGCTGGCCGCAACACCGCAGGATTGCTTCAGGCCCTAGTGTGGTTCCGGCATGGCTCGCTGAGCCTTTGGTTAATTCCTCTTCCTGGTGGGAAATGAGAGTTAAATTTGCCCGTCCAGACACCTCCAGCTAGTCTCTCATTGGTTCTTCCTATTCCTGTTCATCTTCAGCAGAATTTGCAAATTGGGCCAAATAGGAGGTTAAAGGCACTGACTCTCCAAGTGGGGAGAGTGTTAGTAAAGTGTCTGGAATGTTGCACCCGAGTACCAGGGGACGAAATCTGAGACACATTTGAACACGTTTCCCGATCACACGGTGGATCATACTCTGGGTTCCACATGCATGTTTTAGCTGAAGGAAGAATCCCTTAAACCTGGAGAGTTGAGAACCATGGAATGGATACCATGCAATATGACTTCAAAGGGTCTGCATTTGCTCACCGAACCTCACCAATCCTATCACTGCTGCGTTTATGCCGCTGTACACACGCTTGGTTCTCTTTCGGAGACATATAAATCCATAGGTTTTAAGATTCTTACTAGTCAGGTATATTCTTAGGCGTTTAATATGGGGTGTTGAGTCCACTTCGTTGAGCAAGCAGTAGCTCTTGTCTATTACATATTTGGCTTATGGAAAGGTATCTGTGCTAATTTCAATCTCTGGTTTTATGCAGCACCCCAACTCACCTTTCCCCTTAAGCAAGCATAAGTTGGTTTTCTACATTTGAGACCCTATTCTGTTTTGTAATTCAGTTCCTGTGTAGCCAAGTTTACATTCTGTGTATTAGTGATATCTTATGATGTTTCTTTTTCTGTGTGACTTATTTCACTTAGAATCATCGTACCTGAATCCACTCATTATGCTGCTACTGGCCTGATGACATAGATTTCATTGCTGAGTGATATTGCATTGTACGTAAGTACCACAACTTCTTTATCCATTTTTCGCTTTCTGCGATATTGAACTTGTACCGTAAACGAGGTTCTTGTAAACAGAGCCGTTCCAAACTTTGGGGTGGCTGTGTCTTTTTGATTTTAATTTCCCTAATCTATAGGACCATAAGTGGAAGTGCCCTAGGCTCTGTTGCTTTGTTTTTTAGATGTTTCAGGAAACACCATACACTTCTCCAGAGTGGCTGTTGGCAATTTACATCCCGCCCATCAGTCTAAGTAGGCTCCCAGTTCTCCATGGCCTGTCCTGACTTTCTGGATTTTACACTTTTTTCAGATGGCCCTTTTGACCGGGGGGCAGTGAGACTTCATTGTAGTGCAGATTTCCTTTGCAAGCTTGCTTGGTTGGCCAAAAAGGGTGTATGCGTTTTTTCCTGAATATATTCAGGAAAAAACGCATACGTCCTTTTTGGCCAAGTGCATCATTGTGGACGTTCTGCCTCTTTTCCTATGCTTTACATGCAATTCCAGTCTACCTCCTGAAATCGGTTTCCTGCAATTCTGCCCCACTTTCAAGTCCTCTTGGCAGCCTTACTTCAATATATTTTTGGACGATAGCTGTCATTTATAACTCTGCAGGTTTGTGAATTACAGTGCCCCTGAGCTCCTTTCTTCAACTCGCTTTCTTGTGAGCTGGCCGCAACACCGCAGGATTGCTTCAGGCCCTAGTGTGGTTTCGGCATGGCTCGCTGAGCCTTTGGTTAATTCCTCTTCCTGGTGGGAAATGAGAGTTAAATTTGCCCGTCCAGACACCTCCAGCTAGTCTCTCATTGGTTCTCCCTATTCCTGTTCATTTTCCGCAGAAATTGCAAACTGGGCCAAACAGGAGTTTAAAGGCACTGACTCTCCAAGTGGGGAGAGTGTTAGTAAAGCGTCTGGAATGTTGCACCCGAGTACCAGGGGACGAAAACTGAGACACATTTGAACACGTTTCCCGATCACACGGTGGATCATACTCTGGGTTCCACATGCATGTTTTAGATGAAGGAAGAATCCCTTAAACCTGGAGAGTTGAGAACCATGGAATGGGTACCATGCAATATGACTTCAAAGGGTCTGCATTTGCTCACCGAACCTCAGCAATCCTATCACTGCTGCGTTTATGCCGCTGTAAACACACTTGATTCTCTTTCGGAGACATATAAATCCATAGGTTTTAAGATTTTTACTAGTCAGGTATATTCTTAGGCTTTTAATATGTGGTGTTGAGTCCACTTCGTTGAGCAAGCAGTAGCTCTTGTCTATTACATATTTGGCTTATGGAAAGGTATCTGTGTTAATTTCAATCTCTGGTTTTATGCAGCACCCCAACTAACCTTTCCTCGTAAGCAAGCGTAAGTTGGTTTTCTACATTTGAGACCCTATTCTGTTTTGTAATTCAGTTCCTGTGTAGCCAAGTTTACATTCCGTGTATTAGTGATACCTTATGATGTTTCTTTTTCTGTGTGACTTATTTCACTTAGAATCATCGTACCTGAATCCACTCATTATGCTGCTACTGGCCTGATGACATAGATTTCATTGCTGAGTGATATTGCATTGTACGTAAGTACCACAACTTCTTTATCCATTTTTCGCTTTCTGCGATATTGAACTTGTACCGTAAACGAGGTTCTTGTAAACAGAGCTGTCCCAAACTATGGGGTGGCTGTGTCTTTTTGATTTTAATTTCCCTAAGCTATAGGACCATAAGTGGAAGTGCCCTAGGCTCTGTTGCTTTGTTTTTTAGATATTTCAAGAAACACCATACACTTCTCCAGAGTGGCTGTTTGCAATTTACATCCCGCCCATCAGCATAAGAAGGCTCCCAGTTCTCCATGGCCTGTCCTGCCTTTCTGGATTTTACACTTTTTTCAGATGGCCCTTTTGACCGGGGGGCAGTGAGACTTCATTGTAGTGCAGATTTCCTTTGCAAGCTTGCTTGGTTGGCCAAAAAGGGCGTATGCGTTTTTTCCTGAATATATTCAGGAAAAAAAGAATACGCCCTTTTTGGCCAAGTGCATCATTGTGGATGTTCTGCCTCTTTTCCTATGCTTTACATGCAATTCCAGTCTACCACCGGAAATCGTTTTACTGCAATTCTGCCCCGCTTTCAAGTCCTCTTGGCAGCCTTACTTCAATATATTTTTGGACGATAGCTGTCATTTATAACTCTGCAGGTTTGTGAATTACAGTGCCCCTGAGCTCCTTTCTTCAACTCGCTTTCTTCTGAGCTGGCCGCAACACCGCAGGATTGCTTCAGGCCCTAGTGTGATTTCGGCATGGCTCGCTGAGCCTTTGTTTAATTTCTCTTCCTGGTGGGAAATGATTGTTAAATTTGCCCGTCCAGACAGCTCGGGCTACTCTCTCATTGGTTCTCCCTATTCCTGTTCATTTTCCGCAGAAATTGCAAACTGGGCCAAACAGGAGGTTAAAGGCACTGACTCTCCAAGTGGGGAGAGTGTTAGTAAAGCATCTGGAATGTTGCACCCGAGTACCAGGGGACGAAAACTGAGACACATTTGAACACGTTTCCCGATCACACGGTGGATCATACTCTGGGTTCCACATGCATGTTTTAGCTGAAGGAAGAATCCCTTAAACCTGGAGAGTTGAGAACCATGGAATGGGTACCATGCAATATGACTTCAAAGGGTCTGCATTTGCTCACCGAACCTCACCAATCCTATCACTGCTGCGTTTATGCCGCTGTACACACGCTTGATTCTCTTTCGTAGACATATCAATCCATAGGTTTTAAGATTCTTACTAGTCAGGTATATTTTTAGGCGTTTAATATGGGGTGTTGAGTCCACTTCGTTGAGCAAGCAGTAGCTCTTGTCTATTACATATTTGGCTTATGGATAGGTATCTGTGCTAATTTCAATCTCTGGTTTTATGCAGCACCCCAACTCACCTTTCCCCTTAAGCAAGCATAAGTTGGTTTTCTACATTTGAGACCCTATTCTGTTTTGTAATTCAGTTCCTGTGTAGGCAAGTTTACATTCCGTGTATTAGTGATATCTTATGATGTTTCTTTTTCTGTGTGACTTATTTCACTTAGAATCATCGTGCCTGAATCCACTCATTATGCTGCTACTGGCCTGATGACATAGATTTCATTGCTGAGTGATATTGCATTGTACGTAAGTACCACAACTTCTTTATCCATTTTTTGCTTTCTGCGATATTGAACTTGTACGGTAAACGAGGTTCTTGTAAACAGAGCCGTTCCAAACTATGGGGTGGCTGTGTCTTTTTGATTTTAATTTCCCTAATCTATAGGACCATAAGTGGAAGTGCCCTAGGCTCTGTTGCTTTGTTTTTTAGATGTTTCAGGAAACACCATACACTTCTCCAGAGTGGCTGTTGGCAATTTACATCCCGCCCATCAGTCTAAGTAGGCTCCCAGTTCTCCACGGCCTGTCCTGACTTTCTGGATTTTACACTTTTTTCAGATGGCCCTTTTGACCGGGGGGCAGTGAGACTTCATTGTAGTGCAGATTTCCTTTGCAAGCTTGCTTGGTTGGCCAAAAAGGGCGTATGCGTTTTTTCCTGAATATATTCAGGAAAAAACGCATACGTCCTTTTTGGCCAAGTGCATCATTGTGGACGTTCTGCCTCTTTTCCTATGCTTTACATGCAATTCCAGTCTACCTCCTGAAATCGGTTTCCTGCAATTCTGCCCCACTTTCAAGTCCTCTTGGCAGCCTTACTTCAATATATTTTTGGACGATAGCTGTCATTTATAACTCTGCAGGTTTGTGAATTACAGTGCCCCTGAGCTCCTTTCTTCAACTCGCTTTCTTGTGAGCTGGCCGCAACACCGCAGGATTGCTTTAGGCCCTAGTGTGGTTTCAGCATGGCTCGCTGAGCCTTTGGTTAATTCCTCTTCCTGGTGGGAAATGAGAGTTAAATTTGCCCGTCCAGACACCTCCAGCTAGTCTCTCATTGGTTCTCCCTATTCCTGTTCATTTTCCGCAGAAATTGCAAACTGGGCCAAACAGGAGGTTAAAGGCACTGACTCTCCAAGTGGGGAGAGTGTTAGTAAAGCGTCTGGAATGTTGCACCCGAGTACCAGGGGACGAAAACTGAGACACATTTGAACACGTTTCCCGATCACACGGTGGATCATACTCTGGGTTCCACATGCATGTTTTAGATGAAGGAAGAATCCCTTAAACCTGGAGAGTTGAGAACCATGGAATGGGTACCATGCAATATGACTTCAAAGGGTCTGCTTTTGCTCACCGAACCTCAGCAATCCTATCACTGCTGCGTTTATGCCGCTGTAAACACACTTGATTCTCTTTCGGAGACATATAAATCCATAGGTTTTAAGATTTTTACTAGTCAGGTATATTCTTAGGCTTTTAATATGTGGTGTTGAGTCCACTTCATTGAGCAAGCAGTAGCTCTTGTCTATTACATATTTGGCTTATGGAAAGGTATCTGTGTTAATTTCAATCTCTGGTTTTATGCAGCACCCCAACTAACCTTTCCTCGTAAGCAAGCGTAAGTTGGTTTTCTACATTTGAGACCCTATTCTGTTTTGTAATTCAGTTCCTGTGTAGCCAAGTTTACATTCCGTGTATTAGTGATACCTTATGATGTTTCTTTTTCTGTGTGACTTATTTCACTTAGAATCATCGTACCTGAATCCACTCATTATGCTGCTACTGGCCTGATGACATACATTTCATTGCTGAGTGATATTGCATTGTACGTAAGTACCACAACTTCTTTATCCATTTTTCGCTTTCTGCGATATTGAACTTGTACCGTAAACGAGGTTCTTGTAAACAGAGCTGTCCCAAACTATGGGGTGGCTGTGTCTTTTTGATTTTAATTTCCCTAAGCTATAGGACCATAAGTGGAAGTGCCCTAGGCTCTGTTGCTTTGTTTTTTAGATATTTCAAGAAACACCATACACTTCTCCAGAGTGGCTGTTTGCAATTTACATCCCGCCCATCAGCATAAGAAGGCTCCCAGTTCTCCATGGCCTGTCCTGCCTTTCTGGATTTTACACTTTTTTCAGATGGCCCTTTTGACCGGGGGGCAGTGAGACTTCATTGTAGTGCAGATTTCCTTTGCAAGCTTGCTTGGTTGGCCAAAAAGGGCGTATGCGTTTTTTCCTGAATATATTCAGGAAAAAACGCATATGCCCTTTTTGGCCAAGTGCATCATTGAGGACGTTCTGCCTCTTTTCCTATGCTTTACATGCAATTCCAGTCTACCTCCTGAAATCGGTTTCCTGCAATTCTGCCCCGCTTTCAAGTCCTCTTGGCAGCCTTACTTCAATATATTTTTGGACGATAGCTGTCATTTATAACTCTGCAGGTTTGTGAATTACAGGGCCCCTGAGCTCCTTTCTTCAACTCGCTTTCTTGTGAGCTGGCCGCAACACCGCAGGATTGCTTCAGGCCCTAGTGTGGTTCCGGCATGGCACGCTGAGCCTTTGGTTAATTCCTCTTCCTGGTGGGAAATGAGAGTTAAATTTGCCCGTCCAGACACCCCCAGCTAGTCTGTCATTGGTTCTCCCTATTCCTGTTCATTTTCCGCAGAAATTGCAAACTGGGCCAAACAGGAGGTTAAAGGCACTGACTCTCCAAGTGGGGAGAGTGTTCGTAAAGCATCTGGCATGTTGCACCCGACTACCAGGGGACGAAAACTGAGACACATTTGAACACGTTTCCCGATCACACGGTGGATCATACTCTGGGTTCCACATGCATGTTTTAGCTGAAGGAAGAATCCCTTAAACCTGGAGAGTTGAGACCCATGGAATGGGTACCATGCAATATGACATCAAAGGGTCTGCATTTGCTCACCAATCCTCACCAATCCTATCACTGTTGCGTTTATGCCGCTGTACACACGCTTGATTCTGTTTCAGAGACATATAAATCCATAGGGTTTAAGATTCTTACTAGTCAGGTATATTCTTAGGCGTTTAATATGGGGTGTTGAGTCCACTTCGTTGAGCAAGCAGTAGCTCTTGCCTATTAGATATTTGGCTTATGGAAAGGTATCTGTGCTAATTTCAATCTCTGGTTTTATGCAACACCCCAACTCACCTTTCCGCTTAAGCAAGCATAAGTTGGTTTTCTACATTTGAGACCCTATTCTGTTTTGTAATTAAGTTCCTGTGTAGCCAAGTTTACATTCCGTGTATTAGTGATATCTTATGATGTTTCTTTTTCTGTGTGACTTATTTCAATTAGAATCATCGTACCTGAATCCACTCATTATGCTGCTACGGGCCTGATGACATAGATTTCATTGCTGAGTGATATTGCATTGTACGTAAGTACCACAACTTTTTTATCCATTTTTCGCATTCTGCGATATTGAACTTGTACCGTAAACGAGGTTCTTGTAAACAGAGCTGTCCCAAACTTTGGGGTGGCTGTGTCTTTTTGATTTTAATTTCCCTAATCTATAGGACCATAAGTGGAAGTGCCCTAGGCTCTGTTGCTTGTTTTTTAGATGTTTCAGGAAACACCATACACTTCTCCAGAGTGGCTGTTGGCAATTTACATCCCGCCCATCAGCATAAGAAGGCTCCCAGTTCTCCATGGCCTGTCCTGCCTTTCTGGATTTTACACTTTTTTCAGATGGCCCTTTTGAACGGGGGGCAGTGAGACTTCATTGTAGTGCAGATTTCCTTTGCAAGCTTGCTTGGTGGGCCAAAAAGGGTGTCTGCGTTTTTTCCTGTGTATATTCAGGAAAAAACGCATACGCCCTTTTTGGCCAAGTGCATCATTGAGGACGTTCTGCCTCTTTTCCTATGCTTTACATGCATTTCCAGTCTACCTCCTGAAATCGGTTTCCTGCAATTCTGCCCCGCTTTCAAGTCCTCTTGGCAGCCTTACTTCAATATATTTTTGGACGATAGCTGTCATTTATAACTCTGCAGGTTTGTGAATTACAGGGCCCCTGAGTTCCTTTCTTCAACTCGCTTTCTTGTGAGCTGGCCGCAACACCGCAGGATTGCTTCAGGCCCTAGTGTGGTTCCGGCATGGCACGCTGAGCCTTTGGTTAATTCCTCTTCCTGGTGGGAAATGAGAGTTAAATTTGCCCGTCCAGACTCCTCCAGCTAGTCTCTCATTGGTTCTCCCTATTCCTGTTCATTTTCCGCAGAAATTGCAAACTGGGCCAAACAGGAGGTTAAAGGCACTGACTCTCCAAGTGGGGAGAGTGTTAGTAAAGCGTCTGGAATGTTGCACCCGAGTACCAGGGGATGAAAACTGAGACATATTTGAACACGTTTCCCGATCACACGTTGGATCATACTCTGGGTTCCACATGCATGTTTTAGCTGAAGGAAGAATCCCTTAAACCTGAAGAGTTGAGAACCATGGAATGGGAACCCTGCAATATGACTTCAAAGGATCTGCATTTGCTCACCGAACCTCACCAATCCTATCACTGTTGCATTTATGCCGCTGTACACATGCTTGATTCTCTTTCAGAGACATATAAATCCATAGGTTTTAAGATTCTTACTAGTCAGGTATATTCTTAGGCGTTTAATATGGGGTGTTGAGTCCACTTCGTTGAGCAAGCAGTAGCTCTTGCCTATTACATATTTGGCTTATGGAAAGGTATCTGTGCTAATTTCTATCTCTGGTTTTATGCAGCACCCCAACTCACCTTTCCCCTTAAGCAAGCATAAGTTGGTTTTCTACATTTGAGACCCTATTCTGTTTTGTAATTCAGTTCCTGTGTAACCAAGTTTACATTCCGTGTATTAGTGATATCTTATGATGTTTCTTTTTCTGTGTGACTTATTTCACTTAGAATCATCGTACCTGAATCCACTCATTATGCTGCTACTGGCCTGATGACATACATTTCATTGCTGAGTGATATTGCATTGTACGTAAGTACCACAGCTTCTTTATCCATTTTTCACTTTCTGCGATATTGAACTTGTACCGTAAACGAGGTTCTTGTAAACAGAGCTGTCCCAAACTTTGGGGTGGCTGTGTCTTTTTCATTTTAATTTCCCTAATCTATAGGACCATAAGTGGAAGTGCCCTAGGCTCTGTTGCTTGTTTTTTAGATGTTTCAGGAAACACCATACACTTCTCCAGAGTGGCTGTTTGCAATTTACATCCCGCCCATCAGCATAAGAAGGCTCCCTGTTCTCCATGGCCTGTCCTGCCTTTCTGGATTTTACACTTTTTTCAGATGGCCCTTTTGACCGGGGGGCAGTGAGACTTCATTGTAGTGCAGATTTCCTTTGCAAGCTTGCTTGGTGGGCCAAAAAGGGTGTCTGCGTTTATTCCTGAGTATATTCAGGAAAAAACGCATACGCCCTTTTTGGCCAAGTGCATCATTGAGGACGTTCTGCCTCTTTTCCTATGCTTTACATGCAATTCCAGTCTACCTCCTGAAATCGGTTTCCTGCAATTCTGCCCCGCTTTCAAGTCCTCTTGGCAGCCTTACTTCAATATATTTTTGGACGATAGCTGTCATTTATAACTCTGCAGGTTTGTGAATTACAGGGCCCCTGAGTTCCTTTCTTCAACTCGCTTTCTTGTGAGCTGGCCGCAACACCGCAGGATTGCTTCAGGCCCTAGTGTGGTTCCGGCATGGCACGCTGAGCCTTTGGTTAATTCCTCTTCCTGGTGGGAAATGAGAGTTAAATTTGCCCGTCCAGACTCCTCCAGCTAGTCTCTCATTGGTTCTCCCTATTCCTGTTCATTTTCCGCAGAAATTGCAAACTGGGCCAAACAGGAGGTTAAAGGCACTGACTCTCCAAGTGGGGAGAGTGTTAGTAAAGCGTCTGGAATGTTGCACCCGAGTACCACGGGATGAAAACTGAGACATATTTGAACACGTTTCCCGATCACACGTTGGATCATACTCTGGGTTCCACATGCATGTTTTAGCTGAAGGAAGAATCCCTTAAACCTGAAGAGTTGAGAACCATGGAATGGGAACCCTGCAATATGACTTCAAAGGGTCTGCATTTGCTCACCGAACCTCACCAATCCTATCACTGTTGCATTTATGCCGCTGTACACATGCTTGATTCTCTTTCAGAGACATATAAATCCATAGGTTTTAAGATTCTTACTAGTCAGGTATATTCTTAGGCGTTTAATATGGGGTGTTGAGTCCACTTCGTTGAGCAAGCAGTAGCTCTTGTCTATTACATATTTGGCTTATGGAAAGGTATCTGTGCTAATTTCAATCTCTGGTTTTATGCAGCACCCCAACTCACCTTTCCCCTTAAGCAAGCATAAGTTGGTTTTCTACATTTGAGACCCTATTCTGTTTTGTAATTCAGTTCCTGTGTAGGCAAGTTTACATTCCGTGTATTAGTGATATCTTATGATGTTTCTTTTTCTGTGTGACTTATTTCACTTAGAATCATCGTACCTGAATCCACTCATTATGCTGCTACTGGCCTGATGACATAGATTTCATTGCTGAGTGATATTGCATTGTACGTAAGTACCACAACTTCTTTATCCATTTTTCGCTTTCTGCGATATTGAACTTGTACCGTAACCGAGGTTCTTGTAAACAGAGCCGTCCCAAACTTTGGGGTGGCTGTGTCTTTTTGATTTTAATTTCCCTAATCTATAGGACCATAAGTGGAAGTGCTCTAGGCTCTGTTGCTTTGTTTTTTAGATGTTTTAGGAAACGCCATACACTTCTCCAGAGTGGCTGTTGGCAATTTACATCCCGCCCGTCAGTCTAACTAGGCTCCCAGTTCTCCATGGCCTGTCCTGCCTTTCTGGATTTTACACTTTTTTCAGATGGCCCTTTTGACCGGGGGGCAGTGAGACTTCATTGTAGTGCAGATTTCCTTTGCAAGCTTGCTTGGTTGGCCAAAAAGGGCGTATGCGTTTTTTCCTGAATATATTCAGGAAAAAACGCATACGCCCTTTTTGGCCAAGTGCATCATTGAGGACGTTCTGCCTCTTTTCCTATGCTTTACATGCAATTCCAGTCTACCTCCTGAAATCGGTTTCCTGCAATTCTGCCCCGCTTTCAAGTCCTCTTGGCAGCCTTACTTCAATATATTTTTGGACGATAGCTGTCATTTATAACTCTGCAGGTTTGTGAATTACAGGGCCCCTGAGCTCCTTTCTTCAACTCGCTTTCTTGTGAGCTGGCCGCAACACCGCAGGATTGCTTCAGGCCCTAGTGTGGTTCCGGCATGGCACGCTGAGCCTTTGGTTAATTCCTCTTCCTGGTGGGAAATGAGAGTTAAATTTGCCCGTCCAGACACCCCCAGCTAGTCTGTCATTGGTTCTCCCTATTCCTGTTCATTTTCCGCAGAAATTGCAAACTGGGCCAAACAGGAGTTTAAAGGCACTGACTCTCCAAGTGGGGAGAGTGTTCGTAAAGCGTCTGGAATGTTGCACCCGAGTACCAGGGGACGAAAACTGAGACACATTTGAACACGTTTCCCGATCACACGGTGGATCATACTCTGGGTTCCACATGCATGTTTTAGCTGAAGGAAGAATCCCTTAAACCTGGATAGTTGAGACCCATGGAATGGGTAAAATGCAATATGACATCAAAGGGTCTGCATTTGGTCACCAATCCTCACCAATCCTATCACTGTTGCGTTTATGCCGCTGTACACACGCTTGATTCTGTTTCGGAGACATATAAATCCATAGGTTTTAAGATTCTTACTAGTCAGGTATATTCTTAGGCGTTTAATATGGGGTTTTGAGTCCACTTCGTTGAGCAAGCAGTAGCTCTTGCCTATTACATATTTGGCTTATGGAAAGGTATCTGTGCTAATTTCAATCTCTGGTTTTATGCAGCACCCCAACTCACCTTTCCGCTTAAGCAAGCATAAGTTGGTTTTCTACATTTGAGACCCTATTCTGTTTTGTAATTCAGTTTCTGTGTAGCCAAGTTTACATTCCGTGTATTAGTGATATCTTATGATGTTTCTTTTTCTGTGTGACTTATTTCAATTAGAATCATCGTACCTGAATCCACTCATTATGCTGCTACGGGCCTGATGACATAGATTTCATTGCTGAGTGATATTGCATTGTACGTAAGTACCACAACTTTTTTATCCATTTTTCGCATTCTGCGATATTGAACTTGTACCGTAAACGAGGTTCTTGTAAACAGAGCTGTCCCAAACTTTGGGGTGGCTGTGTCTTTTTGATTTTAATTTCCCTAATCTATAGGACCATAAGTGGAAGTGCCCTAGGCTCTGTTGCTTGTTTTTTAGATGTTTCAGGAAACACCATACACTTCTCCAGAGTGGCTGTTGGCAATTTACATCCCGCCCATCAGCATAAGAAGGCTCCCAGTTCTCCATGGCCTGTCCTGCCTTTCTGGATTTTACACTTTTTTCAGATGGCCCTTTTGAACGGGGGGCAGTGAGACTTCATTGTAGTGCAGATTTCCTTTGCAAGCTTGCTTGGTGGGCCAAAAAGGGTGTCTGCGTTTTTTCCTGTGTATATTCAGGAAAAAACGCATACGCCCTTTTTGGCCAAGTGCATCATTGAGGACGTTCTGCCTCTTTTCCTATGCTTTACATGCAATTCCAGTCTACCTCCTGAAATCGGTTTCCTGCAATTCTGCCCCGCTTTCAAGTCCTCTTGGCAGCCTTACTTCAATATATTTTTGGACAATAGCTGTCATTTATAACTCTGCAGGTTTGTGAATTACAGGGCCCCTGAGTTCCTTTCTTCAACTCGCTTTCTTGTGAGCTGGCCGCAACACCGCAGGATTGCTTCAGGCCCTAGTGTGGTTCCGGCATGGCACGCTGAGCCTTTGGTTAATTCCTCTTCCTGGTGGGAAATGAGAGTTAAATTTGCCCGTCCAGACTCCTCCAGCTAGTCTCTCATTGGTTCTCCCTATTCCTGTTCATTTTCCGCAGAAATTGCAAACTGGGCCAAACAGGAGGTTAAAGGCACTGACTCTCCAAGTGGGGAGAGTGTTAGTAAAGCGTCTGGAATGTTGCACCCGAGTACCAGGGGATGAAAACTGAGACATATTTGAACACGTTTCCCGATCACACGTTGGATCATACTCTGGGTTCCACATGCATGTTTTAGCTGAAGGAAGAATCCCTTAAACCTGAAGAGTTGAGAACCATGGAATGGGAACCCTGCAATATGACTTCAAAGGGTCTGCATTTGCTCACCGAACCTCAACAATCCTATCACTGTTGCATTTATGCCGCTGTACACATGCTTGATTCTCTTTCAGAGACATATAAATCCATAGGTTTTAAGATTCTTACTAGTCAGGTATATTCTTAGGCGTTTTATATGGGGTGTTGAGTCCACTTCGTTGAGCAAGCAGTAGCTCTTGCCTATTACATATTTGGCTTATGGAAAGGTATCTGTGCTAATTTCAATCTCTGGTTTTATGCAGCACCCCAACTCACCTTTCCCCTTAAGCAAGCATAAGTTGGTTTTCTACATTTGAGACCCTATTCTGTTTTGTAATTCAGTTCCTGTGTAACCAAGTTTACATTCCGTGTATTAGTGATATCTTATGATGTTTCTTTTTCTGTGTGACTTATTTCACTTAGAATCATCGTACCTGAATCCACTCATTATGCTGCTACTGGCCTGATGACATACATTTCATTGCTGAGTGATATTGCATTGTACGTAAGTACCACAACTTCTTTATCTATTTTTCGCTTTCTGTGATATTGAACTTGTACCGTAAACGAGGTTCTTGTAAGCAGTGCCATCCCAAACTTTGTGGTGGCTGTGTCTTTTTGATTTTAATTTCCCTAAGCTATAGGACCATAAGTGGAAGTGCCCTAGGCTCTGTTGCTTTGTTTTTTAGATGTTTCAGGAAACACCATACACTTCTCCAGAGTGGCTGTTTGCAATTTACATCCCGCCCATCAGCATAAGAAGGCTCCCAGTTCTCCATGGCCTGTCCTGCCTTTCTGGATTTTACACTTTTTTCAGATGGCCCTTTTGACCGGGGGGCAGTGAGACTTCATTGTAGTGCAGATTTCCTTGGCAAGCTTGCTTGGTTGGCCAAAAAGGGCGTTTGCATTATTTCCTGAATATATTCAGGAAAAAACGCATACGCCCTTTTTGGCCAAGTGCATCATTGTGGACGTTCTGCCTCTTTTCCTATGCTTTACATGCAATTCCAGTCTACCTCCTGAAATCGGTTTCCTGCAATTCTGCCCCACTTTCAAGTCCTCTTGGCAGCCTTACTTCAATATATTTTTGGACGATAGCTGTCATTTATAACTCTGCAGGTTTGTGAATTACAGTGCCCCTGAGCTCCTTTCTTCAACTCGCTTTCTTGTGAGCTGGCCGCAACACCGCAGGATTGCTTAAGGCCCTAGTGTGGTTTCGGCATGGCTCGCTGAGCCTTTGGTTAATTCCTCTTCCTGGTGGGAAATGAGAGTTAAATTTGCCCGTCCAGACACCTCCAGCTAGTCTCTCATTGGTTCTCCCTATTCCTGTTCATTTTCCGCAGAAATTGCAAACTGGGCCAAACAGGAGTTTAAAGGCACTGACTCTCCAAGTGGGGAGAGTGTTAGTAAAGCGTCTGGAATGTTGCACCCGAGTACCAGGGGATGAAAACTGAGACACATTTGAACACGTTTCCCGATCACACGGTGGATCATACTCTGGGTTCCACATGCATGTTTTAGATGAAGGAAGAATCCCTTAAACCTGGAGAGTTGAGAACCATGGAATGGGTACCATGCAATATGACTTCAAAGGGTCTGCTTTTGCTCACCGAACCTCAGCAATCCTATCACTGCTGCGTTTATGCCGCTGTAAACACACTTGATTCTCTTTCGGAGACATATAAATCCATAGGTTTTAAGATTTTTACTAGTCAGGTATATTCTTAGGCTTTTAATATGTGGTGTTGAGTCCACTTCATTGAGCAAGCAGTAGCTCTTGTCTATTACATATTTGGCTTATGGAAAGGTATCTGTGCTAATTTCAATCTCTGGTTTTATGCAGCACCCCAACTCACCTTTCCGCTTAAGCAAGCATAAGTTGGTTTTCTACATTTGAGACCCTATTCTGTTTTGTAATTCAGTTTCTGTGTAGCCAAGTTTACATTCCGTGTATTAGTGATATCTTATGATGTTTCTTTTTCTGTGTGACTTATTTCAATTAGAATCATCGTACCTGAATCCACTCATTATGCTGCTACGGGCCTGATGACATAGATTTCATTGCTGAGTGATATTGCATTGTACGTAAGTACCACAACTTTTTTATCCATTTTTCGCATTCTGCGATATTGAACTTGTACCGTAAACGAGGTTCTTGTAAACAGAGCTGTCCCAAACTTTGGGGTGGCTGTGTCTTTTTGATTTTAATTTCCCTAATCTATAGGACCATAAGTGGAAGTGCCCTAGGCTCTGTTGCTTGTTTTTTAGATGTTTCAGGAAACACCATACACTTCTCCAGAGTGGCTGTTGGCAATTTACATCCCGCCCATCAGCATAAGAAGGCTCCCAGTTCTCCATGGCCTGTCCTGCCTTTCTGGATTTTACACTTTTTTCAGATGGCCCTTTTGAACGGGGGGCAGTGAGACTTCATTGTAGTGCAGATTTCCTTTGCAAGCTTGCTTGGTGGGCCAAAAAGGGTGTCTGCGTTTTTTCCTGTGTATATTCAGGAAAAAACGCATACGCCCTTTTTGGCCAAGTGCATCATTGAGTACGTTCTGACTCTTTTCCTATGCTTTACATGCAATTCCAGTCTACCTCCTGAAATCGGTTTCCTGCAATTCTGCCCCGCTTTCAAGTCCTCTTGGCAGCCTTACTTCAATATATTATTGGACGATAGCTGTCATTTATAACTCTGCAGGTTTGTGAATTACAGGGCCCCTGAGTTCCTTTCTTCAACTCGCTTTCTTGTGAGCTGGCCGCAACACTGCAGGATTGCTTCAGGCCCTAGTGTGGTTCCGGCATGGCACGCTGAGCCTTTGGTTAATTCCTCTTCCTGGTGGGAAATGAGAGTTAAATTTGCCCGTCCAGACACCCCCAGCTAGTCTGTCATTGGTTCTCCCTATTCCTGTTCATTTTCCGCAGAAATTGCAAACTGGGCCAAACAGGAGGTTAAAGGCACTGACTCTCCAAGTGGGGAGAGTGTTCGTAAAGCATCTGGCATGTTGCACCCGACTACCAGGGGACGAAAACTGAGACACATTTGAACACGTTTCCCGATCACACGGTGGATCATACTCTGGGTTCCACATGCATGTTTTAGCTGAAGGAAGAATCCCTTAAACCTGGAGAGTTGAGACCCATGGAATGGGTACCATGCAATATGACATCAAAGGGTCTGCATTTGGTCCCCAATCCTCACCAATCCTATCACTGTTGCGTTTATGCCGCTGTACACACGCTTGATTCTGTTTCAGAGACATATAAATCCATAGGGTTTAAGATTCTTACTAGTCAGGTATATTCTTCGGCGTTTAATATGGGGTGTTGAGTCCACTTCGTTGAGCAAGCAGTAGCTCTTGTCTATTACATATTTGGCTTATGGAAAGGTATCTGTGTTAATTTCAATCTCTGGTTTTATGCAGCACCCCAACTCACCTTTCCCCTTAAGCAAGCATAAGTTGGTTTTCTACATTTGAGACCCTATTCTGTTTTGTAATTCAGTTCCTGTGTAGCCAAGTTTACATTCCGTGTATTAGTGATATCTTATGATGTTTCTTTTTCTGTGTGACATATTTCACTTAGAATCATCGTACCTGAATCCACTCATTATGCTGCTATGGGCCTGATGACATAGATTTCATTGCTGAGTGATATTGCATTGTACGTTAGTACCACAACTTCGTTATCCATTTTTCTCTTTCTGCGATATTGAACTTGTACCGTAAACGAGGTTCTTGTAAACAGAGCCGTCCCAAACTTTGGGGTGGCTGTGTCTTTTTGATTTTAATTTCCCTAAGCTATAGGACCATAAGTGGAAGTGCCCTAGGCTCTGTTGCTTTGTTTTTTAGATGTTTCAGGAAACACCATACATTTCTCCGGAGTGGCTGTTGGCAGTTTACATCTCTCCCATCAGCATAACAAGGCTCCCAGTTCTCCATGGACTTTTCTGCCTTTCTGGATTTTACACTTTTTTCAGATGGCCCTTTTGACCGGGGGTCAGTGAGACTTCATTGTAGTGCAGATTTCCATTGCAAGCTTGCTTGGTTGGCCAAAAAGGGCGTATGCGTTTTTTCCTGAATATATTCAGGAAAAAATGCATACGCCCTTTTTGGCCAAGTGCATCATTGTGGACGTTCTGCCTCTATTCCTATGCTTTACATGCAATTCCAGTCTACCTCCTGAAATCGGTTTCCTGCAATTCTGACCCGCTTTCAAGTCCTCTTGGCAGCCTTACTTCAATATATTTTTGGACGATAGCTGTCATGTATAACTCTGCAGGTTTGTGAATTACAGGGCCCCTGAGCTCCTTTCTTCAACTCGCTTTCTTGTGAGCTGGCCACAACACCGCAGGATTGTTTCAGGCCCTAGTGTGGTTCCGGCATGGCTCGCTGAGCCTTTGGTTAATTCCTCTTCTTGGTGGGAAATGAGAGTTTAATTTGCCCGTCCAGACTCCTCCAGCTAGTCTCTCATGTGTTCTCCCTATTCCTGTTCATTTTCCGCAGAAATTGCAAACTGGGCCAAACAGGAGGTTAAAGGCACTGTCTCTCCAAGTGGGGAGAGTGTTAGTAAAGCGTCTGGAATGTTGCACCCGAGTACCAGGGGACGAAAACTGAGACAGATTTGAACACGTTTCCCGATCACACGTTGTATCATACTCTGGGTTCCTCATGCATGTTTTACCTGAAGGAAGAATCCCTTAAACCTGGAGAGTTGAGAACCATGGAATGGGTACCATGCAATATGACTTCAAAGGGTCTTCATTTGCTCACCGAACCTCACCAATCCTATCACTGCTGCGTTTATGCCGCTGTACACACGCTTGATTCTCTTTCGGAGACATATATATCCATAGGTTTTAAGATTCTTACTAGTCAGGTATATTCTTAGGCGTTTAATATGGGGTGTTGAGTCCCCTTCGTTGAGCAAGCAGTAGCTCTTGTCTATTACATATTTGTCTTATGGAAAGGTATCTGTGTTAATTTCAATCTCTGGTTTTATGCAGCACCCCAACTCACCTTTCCCCTTAAGCAAGCATAAGTTGGTTTTCTACATTTGAGACCCTATTCTGTTTTGTAATTCAGTTCCTATGTAGACAAGTTTACATTCTGTGTATTAGTGATATCTTATGATGTTTCTTTTTCTGTGTGACTTATTTCACTTAGAATCATCGTACCTGAATACACTCAATATGCTGCTACTGGCCTGATGACATAGATTTCATTGCTGAGTGATATTGCATTGTACGTAAGTACCACAACTTCTTTATCCATTTTTCGCTTTCTGCGATATTGAACTTGTACCGTAAATGAGGTTTTTGTAAACAGAGCCATCCCAAACTTTGGGGTGGCTGTGTCTTTTTGATTTTAATTTCCCTAAGCTATAGGACCATAAGTGGAAGTGCCCTAGGCTCTGTTGCTTTGTTTTTTAGATGTTTCAGGAAACACCATACACTTCTCCAGAGTGGCTGTTGGCAATTTACATCACGCCCATTGGCATAACAAAACTCCCAGTTCTCCATGGCCTGTCCTGCCTTTCTGGATTTTACACTTTTTTCAGATTGCCCTTTTGACCGGGGAGCTGTGAGACTTCATTGTAGTGCAGATTTCCTTTGCAAGCTTGCTTGGTTGGCCAAAAAGGGCATATGCGTTTTTTCCTGAATATATTCAGGAAAAAACGCATACGCCCTTTTTGGCCAAGTGCATCATTGTGGACGTTCTGCCTCTTTTCCTATGCTTTTCATGCAATTCCAGTCTACCTCCTGAATTCGGTTTCCTGCAATTCTGCCCCACTTTCAAGTCCTCTTGGCAGCCTTACTTCAATATATTTTTGGACGATAGCTTTCATTTATAACTCTGCAGGTTTGTGAATTACAGGGCCCCTGAGTTCCTTTCTTCAACTCGCTTTCCTGTGAGCTGGCCACAACACTGCAGGATTGCTTCAGGCCCTAGTGTGGTACCGGCATGGCACGCTGAGCCTTTGGTTAATTCCTCTTCCTGGTGGGAAATGAGAGTTAAATTTGCCCGTCCAGACACCTCCAGCTAGTCTCTCATTGGTTCTCCCTATTCCTGTTCATTTTCCACAGAAATTGCAAACGGGGCCAAACAGGAGGTTAAAGGCACTGACTCTCCAAGTGGGGAGAGTGTTAGTAAAGCGTCTGGAATGTTGCACCCGAGTACAAGGGGAAGAAACCTGAGACACATTTGAACACGTTTCCCGATCACTCGGTGGATCATATTCTGGGTTCCACATGCATGTTTTAGCTGAAGGAAGAATCCCTTAAACCTGGAGAGTTGAGAACCATGGAATGGGTACCATGCAATATGACTTCAAAGGGTCTGCATTTGCTCACCGAACCTCACCAATCTTATCACTGCTGCGTTTATGCCGCTGTACACACGCTTGATTCTCTTTCGGAGACATATAAATCCATAGGTTTTAAGATTCTTACTAGTCAGGTATATTCTTAGGCGTTTAATATGGGGTGTTGAGTCCACTTCATTGAGCAAGCAGTAGCTCTTGTCTATTACATATTTGGCTTATGGAAAGGTATCTGTGCTAATTTCAATCTCTGGTTTTATGCAGCACCCCAACTCACCTTTCCCCTTAAGCAAGCATAAGATGGTTTTCTACATTTGAGACCCTATTCTGTTTTGTAATTCAGTTCCTGTGTAGCCAAGTTTACATTCCGTGTATTAGTGATATCTTATGATGTTTGTTTTTTTGTGTGACTTATTTCACTTAGAATCATCATACCTGAATCCACTCATTATGCTGCTATGGGCCTGATGACATAGATTTATTTGCTGAGTGATATTGCATTGTACGTTAGTACCACAACTTCTTTATCCATTTTTCGCTTTCTGTGATATTGAACTTGTACCGTAAATGAGGTTCCTGTAAACAGAGCCGTCCCAAATTTTGGGGTGGCTGTGTCTTTTTGATTTTAATTTCCCTAAGCTATAGGACCATAAGTGGAAGTGCCCTAGGCTCTGTTGCTTTGTTTTTTAGATGTTTCAGGAAACACCATACACTTCTCCAGAGTGGCTGTTGGCAATTTACATCCCGCCCATCAGCCTAACTAGGCTCCCAGTTCTCCATGGCCTGTCC
Source organism: Pseudorca crassidens (assembly GCF_039906515.1). Classification (NCBI taxonomy): domain Eukaryota; kingdom Metazoa; phylum Chordata; class Mammalia; order Artiodactyla; family Delphinidae; genus Pseudorca; species Pseudorca crassidens. The sequence continues at coordinate 255,173 of NW_027135945.1, read as the reverse complement.
TGCCTTTCTGGGTTTTACACTTTTTTCAGATGACCCTTCTGACCGGGGGGCAGTGAGACTTCATTGTAGTGCAGATTTCCTTTGCAAGCTTGCTTGGTTGGCCAAAAAGGGCGTATGCGTTTTTTCCTGAATATATTCAGGAAAAAACGCATACGCCCTTTTTGGCCAAGTGCATCATTGTGGACGTTCTGCCTCTTTTTCTATGCTTTACATGCAATTCCAGTCTACCTCCTGAAATCGGTTTCCTGCAATTCTGCCCCACTTTCAAGTCCTCTTGGCAGCCTTACTTCAATATATTTTTGGACGATAGCTGTCATTTATAACTCTGCAGGTGTGTGAATTACAGTGCCCCTGAGCTCCTTTCTTCAACTCGCTTTCTTGTGAGCTGGCCGCAACACCGCAGGATTGCTTCAGGCCCTAGTGTGATTCCGGCACGGCAGGCTGAGCCCTTGGTTAATTCCTCTTCCTGGTGGGAAATGAGAGTAAAATTTGCCCGTCCAGACACCTCCAGCTAGTCTCTCATTGATTCTCCCTGTTCCTGTTCATTTTCCGAAGAAATTGCAAACTGGGCCAAACAGGAGGTTAAAGGCACTGACTCTCCAAGTGGGGAGAGTGTTAGTAAAGCATCTGGAATGTTGCACCCGAGTACCAGGGGACGAAAACTGAGACACATTTGAACACGTTTCCCGATCACACGGTGGATCATACTCTGGGTTCCACATGCATGTTTTATCTGAAGGAAGAATCCCTTAAACCTGGAGAGTTGAGAACCATGGAATGGGTACCATGCAATATGACTTCAAAGGGTCTGCATTTGCTCACCGAACCTCACCAATCCTATCACTGCTGCGTTTATGCCGCTGTACACATGCTTGATTCTCTTTCGGAGACATATCAATCCATAGGTTTTAAGATTCTTACTAGTCAGGTATATTTTTAGGCGTTTAAAATGGGGTGTTGAGTCCACTTCGTTGAGCAAGCAGTAGCTCTTGTCTATTACATATTTGGCTTATGGAAAGGTATCTGTGCTAATTTCAATCTCTGGTTTTATGCAGCACCCCAACTCACCTTTCCCCTTAAGCAAGCATAAGTTGGTTTTCTACATTTGAGACCCTATTCTGTTTTGTAATTCAGTTCCTGTGTAGGCAAGTTTACATTCCGTGTATTAGTGATATCTTATGATGTTTCTTTTTCTGTGTGACTTATTTCACTTAGAATCATCGTACCTGAATCCACTCATTATGCTGCTACTGGCCTGATGACATAGATTTCATTGCTGAGTGATATTGCATTGTACGTAAGTACCACAACTTCTTTATCCATTTTTTGCTTTCTGCGATATTGAACTTGTACCGTAACCGAGGTTCTTGTAAACAGAGCCGTCCCAAACTTTGGGGTGGCTGTGTCTTTTTGATTTTAGTTTCCCTAATCTATAGGACCATAAGTGGAAGTGCCCTAGGCTCTGTTGCTTTGTTTTTTAGATGTTTCAGGAAACACCATACACTTCTCCAGAGTGGCTGTTGGCAATTTACATCCCGCCCATCAGTCTAACTAGGCTCCCAGTTCTCCATTTCCTGTCCTGCCTTTCTGGATTTTACACTTTTTTCAGATGGCCCTTTTGACCGGGGGGCAGTGAGACTTCATTGTAGTGCAGATTTCCTTTGCAAGCTTGCTTGGTTGGCCAAAAAGGGCGTATGCGTTTTTTCCTGAATATATTCAGGAAAAAAAGAATACGCCCTTTTTGGCCAAGTGCATCATTGTGGACGTTCTGCCTCTTTTCCTATGCTTTACATGCAATTCCAGTCTACCTCCTGAAATCGGTTTCCTGCAATTCTGCCCCGCTTTCAAGTCCTCTTGGCAGCCTTACTTCAATATATTTTTGGACGATAGCTGTCATTTATAACTCTGCAGGTTTGTGAATTACAGTGCCCCTGAGCTCCTTTCTTCAACTCGCTTTCTTGTGAGCTGGCCGCAACACCGCAGGATTGCTTCAGGACCTAGTGTGGTTCCGGCACGGCAGGCTGAGCCTTTGGTTAATTCCTCTTCCTGGTGGGAAATGAGAGTAAAATTTGCCCGTCCAGACACCTCCAGCTAGTCTCTCATTGGTTCTCCCTATTCCTGTTCATTTTCCGAAGAAATTGCAAACTGGGCCAAACAGGAGGTTAAAGGCACTGACTCTCCAAGTGGGGAGAGTGTTAGTAAAGCATCTGGAATGTTGCACCCGAGTACCAGGGGACGAAAACTGAGACACATTTGAACACGTTTCCCGATCACACGGTGGATCATACTCTGGGTTCCACATGCATGTTTTATCTGAAGGAAGAATCCCTTAAACCTGGAGAGTTGAGAACCATGGAATGGGTACCATGCAATATGACTTCAAAGGGTCTGCATTTGCTCACCGAACCTCACCAATCCTATCACTGCTGCGTTTATGCCGCTGTACACACGCTTGATTCTCTTTCGGAGACATATCAATCCATAGGTTTTAAGATTCTTACTAGTCAGGTATATTTTTAGGCGTTTAATATGGGGTGTTGAGTCCACTTCGTTGAGCAAGCAGTAGCTCTTGTCTATTACATATTTGGCTTATGGAAAGTTATCTGTGCTAATTTCAATCTCTGGTTTTATGCAGCACCCCAACTCACCTTTCCCCTTAAGCAAGCATAAGTTGGTTTTCTACATTTGAGACCCTATTCTGTTTTGTAATTCAGTTCCTGTGTAGCCAAGTTTACATTCCGTGTATTAGTGATATCTTATGATGTTTCTTTTTCTGTGTGACTTATTTCACTTAGAATCATCGTACCTGAATCCACTCATTATGCTGCTACTGGCCTGATGACATAGATTTCATTGCTGAGTGATATTGCATTGTACGTAAGTACCACAACTTCTTTATCCATTTTTTGCTTTCTGCGATATTGAACTTGTACCGTAACCGAGGTTCTTGTAAACAGAGCCGTTCCAAACTTTGGGGTGGCTGTGTCTTTTTGATTTTAGTTTCCCTAATCTATAGGACCATAAGTGGAAGTGCCCTAGGCTCTGTTGCTTTGTTTTTTAGATGTTTCAGGAAACACCATACACTTCTCCAGAGTGGCTGTTGGCAATTTACATCCCGCCCATCAGTCTAACTAGGCTCCCAGTTCTCCATGGCCTGTCCTGCCTTTCTGGATTTTACACTTTTTTCAGATGGCCCTTTTGACCGGGGGGCAGTGAGACTTCATTGTAGTGCAGATTTCCTTTGCAAGCTTGCTTGGTTGGCCAAAAAGGGCGTATACGTTTTTTCCTGAATATATTCAGGAAAAAAAGAATACGCCCTTTTTGGCCAAGTGCATCATTGTGGACGTTCTGCCTCTTTTCCTATGCTTTACATGCAATTCCAGTCTACCTCCTGAAATCGGTTTCCTGCAATTCTGCCCCGCTTTCAAGTCCTCTTGGCAGCCTTACTTCAATATATTTTTGGACGATAGCTGTCATTTATAACTCTGCAGGTTTGTGAATGACAGTGCCCCTGAGCTCCTTTCTTCAACTCGCTTTCTTGTGAGCTGGCCGCAACACCGCAGGATTGCTTCAGGACCTAGTGTGGTTCCGGCACGGCAGGCTGAGCCTTTGGTTAATTCCTCTTCCTGGTGGGAAATGAGAGTAAAATTTGCCCGTCCAGACACCTCCAGCTAGTCTCTCATTGGTTCTCCCTATTCCTGTTCATTTTCCGAAGAAATTGCAAACTGGGCCAAACAGGAGGTTAAAGGCACTGACTCTCCAAGTGGGGAGAGTGTTAGTAAAGCATCTGGAATGTTGCACCCGAGTACCAGGGGACGAAAACTGAGACACATTTGAACACGTTTCCCGATCACACGGTGGATCATACTCTGGGTTCCACATGCATGTTTTATCTGAAGGAAGAATCCCTTAAACCTGGAGAGTTGAGAACCATGGAATGGGTACCATGCAATATGACTTCAAAGGGTCTGCATTTGCTCACCGAACCTCACCAATCCTATCACTGCTGCGTTTATGCCGCTGTACACACGCTTGATTCTCTTTCGGAGACATATCAATCCATAGGTTTTAAGATTCTTACTAGTCAGGTATATTTTTAGGCGTTTAATATGGGGTGTTGAGTCCACTTCATTGAGCAAGCAGTAGCTCTTGTCTATTACATATTTGGCTTATGGAAAGGTATCTGTGCTAATTTCAATCTCTGGTTTTATGCAGCACCCCAACTCACCTTTCCCCTTAAGCAAGCATAAGTTGGTTTTCTACATTTGAGACCCTATTCTGTTTTGTAATTCAGTTCCTGTGTAGCCAACTTTACATTCCGTGTATTAGTGATATCTTATGATGTTTCTTTTTCTGTGTGACTTATTTCACTTAGAATCATCGTACCTGAATCCACTCATTATGCTGCTACTGGCCTGATGACATAGATTTCATTGCTGAGTGATATTGCATTGTACGTAAGTACCACAACTTCTTTATCCATTTTTTGCTTTCTGCGATATTGAACTTGTACCGTAAACGAGGTTCTTGTAAACAGAGCCGTTCCAAACTTTGGGGTGGCTGTGTCTTTTTGATTTTAATTTCCCTAATCTATAGGACCATAAGTGGAAGTGCCCTAGGCTCTGTTGCTTTGTTTTTTAGATGTTTCCGGAAACACCATACACTTCTCCAGAGTGGCTGTTGGCAATTTACATCCCGCCCATCAGTCTAACTAAGCTCCCAGTTCTCCATGGCCTGTCCTGCCTTTCTGGATTTTACACTTTTTTCAGATGGCCCTTTTGACCGGGGGGCAGTGAGACTTCATTGTAGTGCAGATTTCCTTTGCAAGCTTGCTTGGTTGGCCAAAAAGGGCGTATGCGTTTTTTCCTGAATATATTCAGGAAAAAAAGAATACGCCCTTTTTGGCCAAGTGCATCATTGTGGACGTTCTGCCTCTTTTCCTATGCTTTACATGCAATTCCAGTCTACCTCCGGAAATCGGTTTCCTGCAATTCTGCCCAACTTTCAAGTCCTCTTGGCAGCCTTACTTCAATATATTTTTGGACGATAGCTGTCATTTATAACTCTGCAGGTTTGTGAATTACAGTGCCCCTGAGCTCCTTTCTTCAACTCGCTTTCTTCTGAGCTGGCCGCAACACCGCAGGATTGCTTCAGGCCCTAGTGTGGTTTCGGCATGGCTCGCTGAGCCTTTGGTTAATTCCTCTTCCTGGTGGGAAATGAGAGTTAAATTTGCCCGTCCAGACAGCTCGGGCTACTCTCTCATTGGTTCTCCCTATTCCTGTTCATTTTCCGCAGAAATTGCAAACTGGACCAAACAGGAGGTTAAAGGCACTGACTCTCCAAGTGGGGAGAGTGTTAGTAAAGCGTCTGGAATGTTGCACCCGAGTACCAGGGGACGAAAACTGAGACACATTTGAACACGTTTCCCGATCACACGGTGGATCATACTCTGGGTTCCACATGCATGTTTTAGCTGAAGGAAGAATCCCTTAAACCTGGAGAGTTGAAAACCATGGAATGGGTACATTGCAATATGACTTCAAAGGGTCTGCATTTGCTCACCGAACCTCACCAATCCTATCACTGCTGCGTTTATGCCACTGTAAACACGCTTGATTCTCTTTCGCAGACATATCAATCCATAGGTTTTAAGATTCTTACTAGTCAGGTATATTCTTAGGCGTTTAATATGTGGTGTTGAGTCCACTTCGTTGAGCAAGCAGTAGCTCTTGTCTATTACATATTTGGCTTATGGAAAGGTATCTGTGCTAATTTCAATCTCTGGTTTTATGCAGCACCCCAACTCACCTTTCCCCTTAAGCAAGCATAAGTTGGTTTTCTACATTTGAGACACTATTCTGTTTTGTAATTCAGTTCCTGTGTAGGCAAGTTTACATTCCGTGTATTAGTGATATCTTATGATGTTTCTTTTTCTGTGTGACTTATTTCACTTAGAATCATCGTACCTCAATCCACTCATTATGCTGCTACTGGCCTTATGACATAGATTTCATTGCTGAGTGATATTGCATTGTACGTAAGTACCACAACTTCTTTATCCATTTTTCGCTTTCTGCGATATTGAACTTGTACCGTAAACGAGGTTCTTGTAAACAGAGCCGTTCCAAACTTTGGGGTGGCTGTGTCTTTTTGATTTTAATTTCCCTAATCTATAGGACCATAAGTGGAAGTGCCCTAGGCTCTGTTGCTTTGTTTTTTAGATGTTTCAGGAAACACCATACACTTCTCCAGAGTGGCTGTTGGCAATTTACATCCCGCCCATCAGTCTAACTAGGCTCCCAGTTCTCCATGGCCTGTCCTGCCTTTTTGGATTTTACACTTTTTTCAGATGGCCCTTTTGACCGGGGGGCAGTGAGACTTCATTGTAGTGCAGATTTCCTTTGCAAGCTTGCTTGGTTGGCCAAAAAGGGCGTATGCGTTTTTTCCTGAATATATTCAGGAAAAAAAGAATACGCCCTTTTTGGCCAAGTGCATCATTGTGGACGTTCTGCCTCTTTTCCTATGCTTTACATGCAATTCCAGTCTACCTCCTGAAATCGGTTTCCTGCAATTCTGCCCCGCTTTCAAGTCCTCTTGGCAGCCTTACTTCAATATATTTTTGGACGATAGCTGTCATTTATAACTCTGCAGGTTTGTGAATTACAGTGCCCCTGAGCTCCTTTCTTCAACTCGCTTTCTTGTGAGCTGGCCGCAACACCGCAGGATTGCTTCAGGCCCTAGTGTGGTTCCGGCACGGCAGGCTGAGCCTTTGGTTAATTCCTCTTCCTGGTGGGAAATGAGAGTAAAATTTGCCCGTCCAGACACCTCCAGCTAGTCTCTCATTGGTTCTCCCTATTCCTGTTCATTTTCCGAAGAAATTGCAAACTGGGCCAAACAGGAGGTTAAAGGCACTGACTCTCCAAGTGGGGAGAGTGTTAGTAAAGCATCTGGAATGTTGCACCCGAGTACCAGGGGACGAAAACTGAGACACATTTGAACACGTTTCCCGATCACACGGTGGATCATACTCTGGGTTCCACATGCATGTTTTATCTGAAGGAAGAATCCCTTAAACCTGGAGAGTTGAGAACCATGGAATGGGTACCATGCAATATGACTTCAAAGGGTCTGCATTTGCTCACCGAACCTCACCAATCCTATCACTGCTGCGTTTATGCCGCTGTACACACGCTTGATTCTCTTTCGGAGACATATCAATCCATAGGTTTTAAGATTCTTACTAGTCAGGTATATTTTTAGGCGTTTAATATGGGGTGTTGAGTCCACTTCGTTGAGCAAGCAGTAGCTCTTGTCTATTACATATTTGGCTTATGGAAAGTTATCTGTGCTAATTTCAATCTCTGGTTTTATGCAGCACCCCAACTCACCTTTCCCCTTAAGCAAGCATAAGTTGGTTTTCTACATTTGAGACCCTATTCTGTTTTGTAATTCAGTTCCTGTGTAGCCAAGTTTACATTCCGTGTATTAGTGATATCTTATGATGTTTCTTTTTCTGTGTGACTTATTTCACTTAGAATCATCGTACCTGAATCCACTCATTATGCTGCTACTGGCCTGATGACATAGATTTCATTGCTGAGTGATATTGCATTGTACGTAAGTACCACAACTTCTTTATCCATTTTTTGCTTTCTGCGATATTGAACTTGTACCGTAACCGAGGTTCTTGTAAACAGAGCCGTTCCAAACTTTGGGGTGGCTGTGTCTTTTTGATTTTAGTTTCCCTAATCTATAGGACCATAAGTGGAAGTGCCCTAGGCTCTGTTGCTTTGTTTTTTAGATGTTTCAGGAAACACCATACACTTCTCCAGAGTGGCTGTTGGCAATTTACATCCCGCCCATCAGTCTAACTAGGCTCCCAGTTCTACATGGCCTGTCCTGCCTTTCTGGATTTTACACTTTTTTCAGATGTCCCTTTTGACCGGGGGGCAGTGAGACTTCATTGTAGTGCAGATTTCCTTTGCAAGCTTGCTTGGTTGGCCAAAAAGGGCGTATACGTTTTTTCCTGAATATATTCAGGAAAAAAAGAATACGCCCTTTTTGGCCAAGTGCATCATTGTGGACGTTCTGCCTCTTTTCCTATGCTTTACATGCAATTCCAGTCTACCTCCTGAAATCGGTTTCCTGCAATTCTGCCCCGCTTTCAAGTCCTCTTGGCAGCCTTACTTCAATATATTTTTGGACGATAGCTGTCATTTATAACTCTGCAGGTTTGTGAATGACAGTGCCCCTGAGCTCCTTTCTTCAACTCGCTTTCTTGTGAGCTGGCTGCAACACCGCAGGATTGCTTCAGGACCTAGTGTGGTTCCGGCACGGCAGGCTGAGCCTTTGGTTAATTCCTCTTCCTGGTGGGAAATGAGAGTAAAATTTGCCCGTCCAGACACCTCCAGCTAGTCTCTCATTGGTTCTCCCTATTCCTGTTCATTTTCCGAAGAAATTGCAAACTGGGCCAAACAGGAGGTTAAAGGCACTGACTCTCCAAGTGGGGAGAGTGTTAGTAAAGCATCTGGAATGTTGCACCCGAGTACCAGGGGACGAAAACTGAGACACATTTGAACACGTTTCCCGATCACACGGTGGATCATACTCTGGGTTCCACATGCATGTTTTATCTGAAGGAAGAATCCCTTAAACCTGGAGAGTTGAGAACCATGGAATGGGTACCATGCAATATGACTTCAAAGGGTCTGCATTTGCTCACCGAACCTCACCAATCCTATCACTGCTGCGTTTATGCCGCTGTACACACGCTTGATTCTCTTTCGTAGACATATCAATCAATAGGTTTTAAGATTCTTACTAGTCAGGTATATTTTTAGGCGTTTAATATGGGGTGTTGAGTCCACTTCGTTGAGCAAGCAGTAGCTCTTGTCTATTACATATTTGGCTTATGGAAAGGTATCTGTGCTAATTTCAATCTCTGGTTTTATGCAGCACCCCAACTCACCTTTCCCCTTAAGCAAGCATAAGTTGGTTTTCTACATTTGAGACCCTATTCTGTTTTGTAATTCAGTTCCTGTGTAGGCAAGTTTACATTCCGTGTATTAGTGATATCTTATGATGTTTCTTTTTCTGTGTGACTTATTTCACTTAGAATCATCGTACCTGAATCCACTCATTATGCTGCTACTGGCCTGATGACATAGATTTCATTGCTGAGTGATATTGCATTGTACGTAAGTACCACAACTTCTTTATCCATTTTTTGCTTTCTGCGATATTGAACTTGTACCGTAAACGAGGTTCTTGTAAACAGAGCCGTTCCAAACTTTGGGGTGGCTGTGTCTTTTTGATTTTAGTTTCCCTAATCTATAGGACCATAAGTGGAAGTGCCCTAGGCTCTGTTGCTTTGTTTTTTAGATGTTTCAGGAAACACCATACACTTCTCCAGAGTGGCTGTTGGCAATTTACATCCCGCCCATCAGTCTAACTAGGCTCCCAGTTCTCCATGGCCTGTCCTGCCTTTCTGGATTTTACACTTTTTTCAGATGGCCCTTTTGACCGGGGGGCAGTGAGACTTCATTGTAGTGCAGATTTCCTTTGCAAGCTTGCTTGGTTGGCCAAAAAGGGCGTATGCGTTTTTTCCTGAATATATTCAGGAAAAAAAGAATACGCCCTTTTTGGCCAAGTGCATCATTGTGGACGTTCTGCCTCTTTTCCTATGTTTTACATGCAATTCCAGTCTACCTCCTGAAATCGGTTTCCTGCAATTCTGCCCCGCTTTCAAGTCCTCTTGGCAGCCTTACTTCAATATATTTTTGGACGATAGCTGTCATTTATAACTCTGCAGGTTTGTGAATTACAGTGCCCCTGAACTCCTTTCTTCAACTCGCTTTCTTGTGAGCTGGCCGCAACACCGCAGGATTGCTTCAGGCCCTAGTGTGGTTCCGGCACGGCAGGCTGAGCCTTTGGTTAATTCCTCTTCCTGGTGGGAAATGAGAGTAAAATTTGCCCGTCCAGACACCTCCAGCTAGTCTCTCATTGGTTCTCCCTATTCCTGTTCATTTTCCGAAGAAATTGCAAACTGGGCCAAACAGGAGGTTAAAGGCACTGACTCTCCAAGTGGGGAGAGTGTTAGTAAAGCATCTGGAATGTTGCACCCGAGTACCAGGGGACGAAAACTGAGACACATTTGAACACGTTTCCCGATCACACGGTGGATCATACTCTGGGTTCCACATGCATGTTTTATCTGAAGGAAGAATCCCTTAAACCTGGAGAGTTGAGAACCATGGAATGGGTACCATGCAATATGACTTCAAAGGGTCTGCATTTGCTCACCGAACCTCACCAATCCTATCACTGCTGCGTTTATGCCGCTGTACACACGCTTGATTCTCTTTCGGAGACATATCAATCCATAGGTTTTAAGATTCTTACTAGTCAGGTATATTTTTAGGCGTTTAATATGGGGTGTTGAGTCCACTTCATTGAGCAAGCAGTAGCTCTTGTCTATTACATATTTGGCTTATGGAAAGGTATCTGTGCTAATTTCAATCTCTGGTTTTATGCAGCACCCCAACTCACCTTTCCCCTTAAGCAAGCATAAGTTGGTTTTCTACATTTGAGACCCTATTCTGTTTTGTAATTCAGTTCCTGTGTAGCCAACTTTACATTCCGTGTATTAGTGATATCTTATGATGTTTCTTTTTCTGTGTGACTTATTTCACTTAGAATCATCGTACCTGAATCCACTCATTATGCTGCTACTGGCCTGATGACATAGATTTCATTGCTGAGTGATATTGCATTGTACGTAAGTACCACAACTTCTTTATCCATTTTTTGCTTTCTGCGATATTGAACTTGTACCGTAAACGAGGTTCTTGTAAACAGAGCCGTTCCAAACTTTGGGGTGGCTGTGTCTTTTTGATTTTAATTTCCCTAATCTATAGGACCATAAGTGGAAGTGCCCTAGGCTCTGTTGCTTTGTTTTTTAGATGTTTCCGGAAACACCATACACTTCTCCAGAGTGGCTGTTGGCAATTTACATCCCGCCCATCAGTCTAACTAAGCTCCCAGTTCTCCATGGCCTGTCCTGCCTTTCTGGATTTTACACTTTTTTCAGATGGCCCTTTTGACCGGGGGGCAGTGAGACTTCATTGTAGTGCGGATTTCCTTTGCAAGCTTGCTTGGTTGGCCAAAAAGGGCGTATGCGTTTTTTCCTGAATATATTCAGGAAAAAAAGAATACGCCCTTTTTGGCCAAGTGCATCATTGTGGACGTTCTGCCTCTTTTCCTATGCTTTACATGCAATTCCAGTCTACCTCCGGAAATCGGTTTCCTGCAATTCTGCCCAACTTTCAAGTCCTCTTGGCAGCCTTACTTCAATATATTTTTGGACGATAGCTGTCATTTATAACTCTGCAGGTTTGTGAATTACAGTGCCCCTGAGCTCCTTTCTTCAACTCGCTTTCTTCTGAGCTGGCCGCAACACCGCAGGATTGCTTCAGGCCCTAGTGTGGTTTCGGCATGGCTCGCTGAGCCTTTGGTTAATTCCTCTTCCTGGTGGGAAATGAGAGTTAAATTTGCCCGTCCAGACAGCTCGGGCTACTCTCTCATTGGTTCTCCCTATTCCTGTTCATTTTCCGCAGAAATTGCAAACTGGACCAAACAGGAGGTTAAAGGCACTGACTCTCCAAGTGGGGAGAGTGTTAGTAAAGCGTCTGGAATGTTGCACCCGAGTACCAGGGGACGAAAACTGAGACACATTTGAACACGTTTCCCGATCACACGGTGGATCATACTCTGGGTTCCACATGCATGTTTTAGCTGAAGGAAGAATCCCTTAAACCTGGAGAGTTGAGAACCATGGAATGGGTACATTGCAATATGACTTCAAAGGGTCTGCATTTGCTCACCGAACCTCACCAATCCTATCACTGCTGCGTTTATGCCACTGTAAACACGCTTGATTCTCTTTCGCAGACATATCAATCCATAGGTTTTAAGATTCTTACTAGTCAGGTATATTCTTAGGCGTTTAATATGTGGTGTTGAGTCCACTTCGTTGAGCAAGCAGTAGCTCTTGTCTATTACATATTTGGCTTATGGAAAGGTATCTGTGCTAATTTCAATCTCTGGTTTTATGCAGCACCCCAACTCACCTTTCCCCTTAAGCAAGCATAAGTTGGTTTTCTACATTTGAGACACTATTCTGTTTTGTAATTCAGTTCCTGTGTAGGCAAGTTTACATTCCGTGTATTAGTGATATCTTATGATGTTTCTTTTTCTGTGTGACTTATTTCACTTAGAATCATCGTACCTCAATCCACTCATTATGCTGCTACTGGCCTTATGACATAGATTTCATTGCTGAGTGATATTGCATTGTACGTAAGTACCACAACTTCTTTATCCATTTTTCGCTTTCTGCGATATTGAACTTGTACCGTAAACGAGGTTCTTGTAAACAGAGCCGTTCCAAACTTTGGGGTGGCTGTGTCTTTTTGATTTTAATTTCCCTAATCTATAGGACCATAAGTGGAAGTGCCCTAGGCTCTGTTGCTTTGTTTTTTAGATGTTTCAGGAAACACCATACACTTCTCCAGAGTGGCTGTTGGCAATTTACATCCCGCCCATCAGTCTAACTAGGCTCCCAGTTCTCCATGGCCTGTCCTGCCTTTTTGGATTTTACACTTTTTTCAGATGGCCCTTTTGACCGGGGGGCAGTGAGACTTCATTGTAGTGCAGATTTCCTTTGCAAGCTTGCTTGGTTGGCCAAAAAGGGCGTATGCGTTTTTTCCTGAATATATTCAGGAAAAAACGTATACGCCCTTTTTGGCCAAGTGCATCATTGTGGACGTTCTGCCTCTTTTTCTATGCTTTACATGCAATTCCAGTCTACCTCCGGAAATCGGTTTCCTGCAATTCTGCCCAACTTTCAAGTCCTCTTGGCAGCCTTACTTCAATATATTTTTGGACGATAGCTGTCATTTATAACTCTGCAGGTTTGTGAATTACAGTGCCCCTGAGCTCCTTTCTTCAACTCGCTTTCTTCTGAGCTGGCCGCAACACCGCAGGATTGCTTCAGGCCCTAGTGTGGTTTCGGCATGGCTCGCTGAGCCTTTGGTTAATTCCTCTTCCTGGTGGGAAATGAGAGTTAAATTTGCCCGTCCAGACAGCTCGGGCTACTCTCTCATTGGTTCTCCCTATTCCTGTTCATTTTCCGCAGAAATTGCAAACTGGACCAAACAGGAGGTTAAAGGCACTGACTCTCCAAGTGGGGAGAGTGTTAGTAAAGCGTCTGGAATGTTGCACCCGAGTACCAGGGGACGAAAACTGAGACACATTTGAACACGTTTCCCGATCACACGGTGGATCATACTCTGGGTTCCACATGCATGTTTTAGCTGAAGGAAGAATCCCTTAAACCTGGAGAGTTGAGAACCATGGAATGGGTACATTGCAATATGACTTCAAAGGGTCTGCATTTGCTCACCGAACCTCACCAATCCTATCACTGCTGCGTTTATGCCACTGTAAACACGCTTGATTCTCTTTCGCAGACATATCAATCCATAGGTTTTAAGATTCTTACTAGTCAGGTATATTCTTAGGCGTTTAATATGTGGTGTTGAGTCCACTTCGTTGAGCAAGCAGTAGCTCTTGTCTATTACATATTTGGCTTATGGAAAGGTATCTGTGCTAATTTCAATCTCTGGTTTTATGCAGCACCCCAACTCACCTTTCCCCTTAAGCAAGCATAAGTTGGTTTTCTACATTTGAGACACTATTCTGTTTTGTAATTCAGTTCCTGTGTAGGCAAGTTTACATTCCGTGTATTAGTGATATCTTATGATGTTTCTTTTTCTGTGTGACTTATTTCACTTAGAATCATCGTACCTCAATCCACTCATTATGCTGCTACTGGCCTTATGACATAGATTTCATTGCTGAGTGATATTGCATTGTACGTAAGTACCACAACTTCTTTATCCATTTTTCGCTTTCTGCGATATTGAACTTGTACCGTAAACGAGGTTCTTGTAAACAGAGCCGTTCCAAACTTTGGGGTGGCTGTGTCTTTTTGATTTTAATTTCCCTAATCTATAGGACCATAAGTGGAAGTGCCCTAGGCTCTGTTGCTTTGTTTTTTAGATGTTTCAGGAAACACCATACACTTCTCCAGAGTGGCTGTTGGCAATTTACATCCCGCCCATCAGTCTAACTAGGCTCCCAGTTCTCCATGGCCTGTCCTGCCTTTTTGGATTTTACACTTTTTTCAGATGGCCCTTTTGACCGGGGGGCAGTGAGACTTCATTGTAGTGCAGATTTCCTTTGCAAGCTTGCTTGGTTGGCCAAAAAGGGCGTATGCGTTTTTTCCTGAATATATTCAGGAAAAAACGCATACGCCCTTTTTGGCCAAGTGCATCATTGTGGACGTTCTGCCTCTTTTTCTATGCTTTACATGCAATTCCAGTCTACCTCCTGAAATCGGTTTCCTGCAATTCTGCCCCGCTTTCAAGTCATCTTGGCAGCCTTACTTCAATATATTTTTGGACGATAGCTGTCATTTATAACTCTGCAGGTGTGTGAATTACAGTGCCCCTGAGCTCCTTTCTTCAACTCGCTTTCTTGTGAGCTGGCCGCAACACCGCAGGATTGCTTCAGGCCCTAGTGTGGTTCCGGCACGGCAGGCTGAGCCCTTGGTTAATTCCTCTTCCTGGTGGGAAATGAGAGTAAAATTTGCCCGTCCAGACACCTCCAGCTAGTCTCTCATTGATTCTCCCTGTTCCTGTTCATTTTCCGAAGAAATTGCAAACTGGGCCAAACAGGAGGTTAAAGGCACTGACTCTCCAAGTGGGGAGAGTGTTAGTAAAGCATCTGGAATGTTGCACCCGAGTACCAGGGGACGAAAACTGAGACACATTTGAACACGTTTCCCGATCACACGGTGGATCATACTCTGGGTTCCACATGCATGTTTTATCTGAAGGAAGAATCCCTTAAACCTGGAGAGTTGAGAACCATGGAATGGGTACCATGCAATATGACTTCAAAGGGTCTGCATTTGCTCACCGAACCTCACCAATCCTATCACTGCTGCGTTTATGCCGCTGTACACACGCTTGATTCTCTTTCGGAGACATATCAATCCATAGGTTTTAAGATTCTTACTAGTCAGGTATATTTTTAGGCATTTAATATGGGGTGTTGAGTCCACTTCGTTGAGCAAGCAGTAGCTCTTGTCTATTACATATTTGGCTTATGGAAAGGTATCTGTGCTAATTTCAATCTCTGGTTTTATGCAGCACCCCAACTCACCTTTCCCCTTAAGCAAGCATAAGTTGGTTTTCTACATTTGAGACCCTATTCTGTTTTGTAATTCAGTTCCTGTGTAGGCAAGTTTACATTCCGTGTATTAGTGATATCTTATGATGTTTCTTTTTCTGTGTGAATTATTTCACTTAGAATCATCGTACCTGAATCCACTCATTATGCTGCTACTGGCCTGATGACATAGATTTCATTGCTGAGTGATATTGCATTGTACGTAAGTACCACAACTTCTTTATCCATTTTTTGCTTTCTGCGATATTGAACTTGTACCGTAACCGAGGTTCTTGTAAACAGAGCCGTCCCAAACTTTGGGGTGGCTGTGTCTTTTTGATTTTAGTTTCCCTAATCTATAGGACCATAAGTGGAAGTGCCCTAGGCTCTGTTGCTTTGTTTTTTAGATGTTTCAGGAAACACCATACACTTCTCCAGAGTGGCTGTTGGCAATTTACATCCCGCCCATCAGTCTAACTAGGCTCCCAGTTCTCCATGGCCTGTCCTGCCTTTCTGGATTTTACACTTTTTTCAGATGGCCCTTTTGACCGGGGGGCAGTGAGACTTCATTGTAGTGCAGATTTCCTTTGCAAGCTTGCTTGGTTGGCCAAAAAGGGCGTATGCGTTTTTTCCTGAATATATTCAGGAAAAAAAGAATACGCCCTTTTTGGCCAAGTGCATCATTGTGGACGTTCTGCCTCTTTTCCTATGTTTTACATGCAATTCCAGTCTACCTCCTGAAATCGGTTTCCTGCAATTCTGCCCCGCTTTCAAGTCCTCTTGGCAGCCTTACTTCAATATATTTTTGGACGATAGCTGTCATTTATAACTCTGCAGGTTTGTGAATTACAGTGCCCCTGAGCTCCTTTCTTCAACTCGCTTTCTTGTGAGCTGGCCGCAACACCGCAGGATTGCTTCAGGCCCTAGTGTGGTACCGGCACGGCAGGCTGAGCCTTTGGTTAATTCCTCTTCCTGGTGGGAAATGAGAGTAAAATTTGCCCGTCCAGACACCTCCAGCTAGTCTCTCATTGGTTCTCCCTATTCCTGTTCATTTTCCGAAGAAATTGCAAACTGGGCCAAACAGGAGGTTAAAGGCACTGACTCTCCAAGTGGGGAGAGTGTTAGTAAAGCATCTGGAATGTTGCACCCGAGTACCAGGGGACGAAAACTGAGACACATTTGAACACGTTTCCCGATCACACGGTGGATCATACTCTGGGTTCCACATGCATGTTTTATCTGAAGGAAGAATCCCTTAAACCTGGAGAGTTGAGAACCATGGAATGGGTACCATGCAATATGACTTCAAAGGGTCTGCATTTGCTCACCGAACCTCACCAATCCTATCACTGCTGCGTTTATGCCGCTGTACACACGCTTGATTCTCTTTCAGAGACATATCAATCCATAGGTTTTAAGATTCTTACTAGTCAGGTATATTTTTAGGCGTTTAATATGGGGTGTTGAGTCCACTTCATTGAGCAAGCAGTAGCTCTTGTCTATTACATATTTGGCTTATGGAAAGGTATCTGTGCTAATTTCAATCTCTGGTTTTATGCAGCACCCCAACTCACCTTTCCCCTTAAGCAAGCATAAGTTGGTTTTCTACATTTGAGACCCTATTCTGTTTTGTAATTCAGTTCCTGTGTAGCCAACTTTACATTCCGTGTATTAGTGATATCTTATGATGTTTCTTTTTCTGTGTGACTTATTTCACTTAGAATCATCGTACCTGAATCCACTCATTATGCTGCTACTGGCCTGATGACATAGATTTCATTGCTGAGTGATATTGCATTGTACGTAAGTACCACAACTTCTTTATCCATTTTTTGCTTTCTGCGATATTGAACTTGTACCGTAAACGAGGTTCTTGTAAACAGAGCCGTTCCAAACTTTGGGGTGGCTGTGTCTTTTTGATTTTAATTTCCCTAATCTATAGGACCATAAGTGGAAGTGCCCTAGGCTCTGTTGCTTTGTTTTTTAGATGTTTCCGGAAACACCATACACTTCTCCAGAGTGGCTGTTGGCAATTTACATCCCGCCCATCAGTCTAACTAAGCTCCCAGTTCTCCATGGCCTGTCCTGCCTTTCTGGATTTTACACTTTTTTCAGATGGCCCTTTTGACCGGGGGGCAGTGAGACTTCATTGTAGTGCAGATTTCCTTTGCAAGCTTGCTTGGTTGGCCAAAAAGGGCGTATGCGTTTTTTCCTGAATATATTCAGGAAAAAAAGAATACGCCCTTTTTGGCCAAGTGCATCATTGTGGACGTTCTGCCTCTTTTCCTATGCTTTACATGCAATTCCAGTCTACCTCCGGAAATCGGTTTCCTGCAATTCTGCCCAACTTTCAAGTCCTCTTGGCAGCCTTACTTCAATATATTTTTGGACGATAGCTGTCATTTATAACTCTGCAGGTTTGTGAATTACAGTGCCCCTGAGCTCCTTTCTTCAACTCGCTTTCTTCTGAGCTGGCCGCAACACCGCAGGATTGCTTCAGGCCCTATTGTGGTTTCGGCATGGCTCGCTGAGCCTTTGGTTAATTCCTCTTCCTGGTGGGAAATGAGAGTTAAATTTGCCCGTCCAGACAGCTCGGGCTACTCTCTCATTGGTTCTCCCTATTCCTGTTCATTTTCCGCAGAAATTGCAAACTGGACCAAACAGGAGGTTAAAGGCACTGACTCTCCAAGTGGGGAGAGTGTTAGTAAAGCGTCTGGAATGTTGCACCCGAGTACCAGGGGACGAAAACTGAGACACATTTGAACACGTTTCCCGATCACACGGTGGATCATACTCTGGGTTCCACATGCATGTTTTAGCTGAAGGAAGAATCCCTTAAACCTGGAGAGTTGAGAACCATGGAATGGGTACATTGCAATATGACTTCAAAGGGTCTGCATTTGCTCACCGAACCTCACCAATCCTATCACTGCTGCGTTTATGCCACTGTAAACACGCTTGATTCTCTTTCGCAGACATATCAATCCATAGGTTTTAAGATTCTTACTAGTCAGGTATATTCTTAGGCGTTTAATATGTGGTGTTGAGTCCACTTCGTTGAGCAAGCAGTAGCTCTTGTCTATTACATATTTGGCTTATGGAAAGGTATCTGTGCTAATTTCAATCTCTGGTTTTATGCAGCACCCCAACTCACCTTTCCCCTTAAGCAAGCATAAGTTGGTTTTCTACATTTGAGACACTATTCTGTTTTGTAATTCAGTTCCTGTGTAGGCAAGTTTACATTCCGTGTATTAGTGATATCTTATGATGTTTCTTTTTCTGTGTGACTTATTTCACTTAGAATCATCGTACCTGAATCCACTCATTATGCTGCTACTGGCCTTATGACATAGATTTCATTGCTGAGTGATATTGCATTGTACGTAAGTACCACAACTTCTTTATCCATTTTTCGCTTTCTGCGATATTGAACTTGTACCGTAAACGAGGTTCTTGTAAACAGAGCCGTTCCAAACTTTGGGGTGGCTGTGTCTTTTTGATTTTAATTTCCCTAAGCTATAGGACCATAAGTGGAAGTGCCCTAGGCTCTGTTGCTTTGTTTTTTAGATGTTTCAGGAAACACCATACACTTCTCCAGAGTGGCTGTTGGCAATTTACATCCCGCCCATCAGTCTAACTAGGCTCCCAGTTCTCCATGGCCTGTCCTGCCTTTTTGGATTTTACACTTTTTTCAGATGGCCCTTTTGACCGGGGGGCAGTGAGACTTCATTGTAGTGCAGATTTCCTTTGCAAGCTTGCTTCCTTGGCCAAAAAGGGCGTATGCGTTTTTTCCTGAATATATTCAGGAAAAAACGCATATGTCCTTTTTGGCCAAGTGCATCATTGTGGACGTTCTGCCTCTTTTCCTATGCTTTACATGCAATTCCAGTCTACCTCCTGAAATCGGTTTCCTGCAATTCTGCCCCACTTTCAAGTCCTCTTGGCAGCCTTACTTCAATATATTTTTGGACGATAGCTGTCATTTATAACTCTGCAGGTTTGTGAATTACAGTGCCCCTGAGCTCCTTTCTTCAACTCGATTTCTTGTGAGCTGGCCGCAACACCGCAGGATTGCTTCAGGCCCTAGTGTGGTTCCGGCATGGCTTGCTGAGCCTTTGGTTAATTCCTCTTCCTGGTGGGAAATGAGAGTTAAATTTGCCAGTCCAGACACCTCCAGCTAGTCTCTCATTGGTTCTTCCTATTCCTGTTCATCTTCAGCAGAATTTGCAAATTGGGCGAAATAGGAGGTTAAAGGCACTGACTCTCCAAGTGGGGAGAGTGTTAGTAAAGCGTCTAGAATGTTGCACCTGAGTACCAGGGGACGAAATCTGAGACACATTTGAACACGTTTCCCGATCACATGGTGGATCATACTCTGGGTTCCACATGCATGTTTTAGCTGAAGGAAGAATACCTTAAACCTGGAGAGTTGAGAACCATGGAATGGGTACCATGCAATATGACTTCAAAGGGTCTGCATTTGCTCACCGAACCTCACCAATCCTATCACTGCTGCATTTATGCCGCTGTACACATGCTTGATTCTCTTTCGGAGACATATCAATCCATAGGTTTTAAGATTCTTACTAGTCAGGTATATTTTTAGGCGTTTAATATGGGGTGTTGAGTCCACTTCGTTGAGCAAGCAGTAGCTCTTGTCTATTACATATTTGGCTTATGGAAAGGTATCTGTGCTAATTTCAATCTCTGGTTTTATGCAGCACCCCAACTCACCTTTCCCCTTAAGCAAGCATAAGTTGGTTTTCTGCATTTGAGACCCTATTCTGTTTTGTAATTCAGTTCCTGTGTAGGCAAGTTTACATTCCGTGTATTAGTGATATCTTATGATGTTTCTTTTTCTGTGTGACTTATTTCACTTAGAATCATCGTACCTGAATCCACTCATTATGCTGCTACTGGCCTGATGACATAGATTTCATTGCTGAGTGATATTGCATTGTACGTAAGTACCACAACTTCTTTATCCATTTTTTGCTTTCTGCGATATTGAACTTGTACCGTAAACGAGGTTCTTGTAAACAGAGCCGTTCCAAACTTTGGGGTGGCTGTGTCTTTTTTATTTTAATTTCCCTAATCTATAGGACCATAAGTGGAAGTGCCCTAGGCTCTGTTGCTTTGTTTTTTAGATGTTTCCGGAAACACCATACACTTCTCCAGAGTGGCTGTTGGCAATTTACATCCCGCCCATCAGTCTAACTAAGCTCCCAGTTCTCCATGGCCTGTCCTGCCTTTCTGGATTTTACACTTTTTTCAGATGGCCCTTTTGACCGGGGGGCAGTGAGACTTCATTGTAGTGCAGATTTCCTTTGCAAGCTTGCTTGGTTGGCCAAAAAGGGCGTATGCGTTTTTTCCTGAATATATTCAGGAAAAAACGCATATGTCCTTTTTGGCCAAGTGCATCATTGTGGACGTTCTGCCTCTTTTCCTATGCTTTACATGCAATTCCCGTCTACCTCCTGAAATCGGTTTCCTGCAATTCTGCCCCACTTTCAAGTCCTCTTGGCAGCCTTACTTCAATATATTTTTGGACGATAGCTGTCATTTATAACTCTGCAGGTTTGTGAATTACAGTGCCCCTGAGCTCCTTTCTTCAACTCGCTTTCTTGTGAGCTGGCCGCAACACCGCAGGATTGCTTCAGGCCCTAGTGTGGTTCCGGCACGGCAGGCTGAGCCTTTGGTTAATTCCTCTTCCTGGTGGGAAATGAGAGTTAAATTTGCCAGTCCAGACACCTCCAGCTAGTCTCTCATTGGTTCTCCCTATTCCTGTTCATTTTCCGCAGAAATTGCAAACTGGGCCAAACAGGAGTTTAAAGGCACTGACTCTCCAAGTGGGGAGAGTGTTAGTAAAGCGTCTGGAATGTTGCACCCGAGTACCAGGGGACGAAAACTGAGACACATTTGAACACGTTTCCCGATCACACGGTGGATCATACTCTGGGTTCCACATGCATGTTTTAGATGAAGGAAGAATCCCTTAAACCTGGAGAGTTGAGAACCATGGAATGGGTACCATGCAATATGACTTCAAAGGGTCTGCATTTGCTCACCGAACCTCACCAATCTTATCACTGCTGCGTTTATGCCGCTGTAAACACACTTAATTCTCTTTCGGAGACATATAAATCCATAGGTTTTAAGATTTTTACTAGTCAGGTATATTCTTAGGCTTTTAATATGTGGTGTTGAGTCCACTTCGTTGAGCAAGCAGTAGCTCTTGTCTATTACATATTTGGCTTATGGAAAGGTATCTGTGTTAATTTCAATCTCTGGTTTTATGCAGCACCCCAACTAACCTTTCCTCGTAAGCAAGCGTAAGTTGGTTTTCTACATTTGAGACCCTATTCTGTTTTGTAATTCAGTTCCTGTGTAGCCAAGTTTACATTCCGTGTATTAGTGATACCTTATGATGTTTCTTTTTCTGTGTGACTTATTTCACTTAGAATCATCGTACCTGAATCCACTCATTATGCTGCTACTGGCCTGATGACATAGATTTCATTGCTGAGTGATATTGCATTGTACGTAAGTACCACAACTTCTTTATCCATTTTTTGCTTTCTGCGATATTGAACTTGTACCGTAAACGAGGTTCTTGTAAACAGAGCCGTTCCAAACTTTGGGGTGGCTGTGTCTTTTTTATTTTAATTTCCCTAATCTATAGGACCATAAGTGGAAGTGCCCTAGGCTCTGTTGCTTTGTTTTTTAGATGTTTCCGGAAACACCATACACTTCTCCAGAGTGGCTGTTGGCAATTTACATCCCGCCCATCAGTCTAACTAAGCTCCCAGTTCTCCATGGCCTGTCCTGCCTTTCTGGATTTTACACTTTTTTCAGATGGCCCTTTTGACCGGGGGGCAGTGAGACTTCATTGTAGTGCAGATTTCCTTTGCAAGCTTGCTTGGTTGGCCAAAAAGGGCGTATGCGTTTTTTCCTGAATATATTCAGGAAAAAACGCATATGTCCTTTTTGGCCAAGTGCATCATTGTGGACGTTCTGCCTCTTTTCCTATGCTTTACATGCAATTCCAGTCTACCTCCTGAAATCGGTTTCCTGCAATTCTGCCCCACATTCAAGTCCTCTTGGCAGCCTTACTTCAATATATTTTTGGACGATAGCTGTCATTTATAACTCTGCAGGTTTGTGAATTACAGTGCCCCTGAGCTCCTTTCTTCAACTCGCTTTCTTGTGAGCTGGCCGCAACACCGCAGGATTGCTTCAGGCCCTAGTGTGGTTCCGGCACGGCAGGCTGAGCCTTTGGTTAATTCCTCTTCCTGGTGGGAAATGAGAGTTAAATTTGCCAGTCCAGACACCTCCAGCTAGTCTCTCATTGGTTCTCCCTATTCCTGTTCATTTTCCGCAGAAATTGCAAACTGGGCCAAACAGGAGTTTAAAGGCACTGACTCTCCAAGTGGGGGAGAGTGTTAGTAAAGCGTCTGGAATGTTGCACCCGAGTACCAGGGGACGAAAACTGAGACACATTTGAACACGTTTCCCGATCACACGGTGGATCATACTCTGGGTTCCACATGCATGTTTTAGATGAAGGAAGAATCCCTTAAACCTGGAGAGTTGAGAACCATGGAATGGGTACCATGCAATATGACTTCAAAGGGTCTGCATTTGCTCACCGAACCTCACCAATCTTATCACTGCTGCGTTTATGCCGCTGTAAACACACTTAATTCTCTTTCGGAGACATATAAATCCATAGGTTTTAAGATTTTTACTAGTCAGGTATATTCTTAGGCTTTTAATATGTGGTGTTGAGTCCACTTCGTTGAGCAAGCAGTAGCTCTTGTCTATTACATATTTGGCTTATGGAAAGGTATCTGTGTTAATTTCAATCTCTGGTTTTATGCAGCACCCCAACTAACCTTTCCTCGTAAGCAAGCGTAAGTTGGTTTTCTACATTTGAGACCCTATTCTGTTTTGTAATTCAGTTCCTGTGTAGCCAAGTTTACATTCCGTGTATTAGTGATACCTTATGATGTTTCTTTTTCTGTGTGACTTATTTCACTTAGAATCATCGTACCTGAATCCACTCATTATGCTGCTACTGGCCTGATGACATACATTTCATTGCTGAGTGATATTGCATTGTACGTAAGTACCACAACTTCTTTATCCATTTTTCGCTTTCTGCGATATTGAACTTGTACCGTAAACGAGGTTCTTGTAAACAGAGCTGTCCCAAACTATGGGGTGGCTGTGTCTTTTTGATTTTAATTTCCCTAAGCTATAGGACCATAAGTGGAAGTGCCCTAGGCTCTGTTGCTTTGTTTTTTAGATATTTCAGGAAACACCATACACTTCTCCAGAGTGGCTGTTTGCAATTTACATCCCGCCCATCAGCATAAGAAGGCTCCCAGTTCTCCATGGCCTGTCCTGCCTTTCTGGATTTTACACTTTTTTCAGATGGCCCTTTTGACCGGGGGGCAGTGAGACTTCATTGTAGTGCAGATTTCCTTTGCAAGCTTGCTTGGTTGGCCAAAAAGGGCGTATGCGTTTTTTCCTGAATATATTCAGGAAAAAACGCATACGCCCTTTTTGGCCAAGTGCATCATTGTGGACGTTCTGCCTCTTTTCCTATGCTTTACATGCAATTCCAGTCTACCTCCTGAAATCGGTTTCCTGCAATTCTGCCCCGCTTTCAAGTCCTCTTGGCAGCCTTACTTCAATATATTTTTGGACGATAGCTGTCATTTTTAACTCTGCAGGTTTGTGAATTACAGTGCCCCTGAGCTCCTTTCTTCAACTCGCTTTCTTGTGAGCTGGCCGCAACACCGCAGGATTGCTTCAGGCCCTAGTGTGGTTCCGGCATGGCTCGCTGAGCCTTTGGTTAATTCCTCTTCCTGGTGGGAAATGAGAGTTAAATTTGCCCGTCCAGACACCTCCAGCTAGTCTCTCATTGGTTCTCCCTATTCCTGTTCATCTTCAGCAGAATTTGCAAATTGGGCCAAATAGGAGGTTAAAGGCACTGACTCTCCAAGTGGGGAGAGTGTTAGTAAAGCGTCTGGATTGTTGCACCCGAGTATCAGGGGATGAAAACTGAGACATATTTGAACACGTTTCCCGATCACACGGTGGATCATACTCTGGGTTCCACATGCATGTTTTAGCTGAAGGAAGAATCCTTTAATCCAGGAGAGTTGAGAACCATGGAATGGGTACCATGCAGTATGACATCAAAGGGTCTGCATTTGCTCACCGAACCTCACCAATCCTATCACTGCTGCGTTTATGCCGCTGTACACACGCTTGATTCTCTTTCGGAGACATATAAATCCATAGGTTTTAAGATTCTTACTAGTCAGGTATATTCTTAGGCGTTTAATATGGGGTGTTGAGTCCACTTCGTTGAGCAAGGAGTAGCTCTTGTCTATTACATATTTGGCTTATGGAAAGGTATCTGTGCTAATTTCAATCTCTGGTTTTATGCAGCACCCCAACTCACCTTTCCCCTTAAGCAAGCATAAGTTGGTTTTCTACATTTGAGAACCTATCCTGTTTTGTACTTCAGTTCCTGTGTAGCCAAGTTTACATTCCGTGTATTAGTGATAACTTATGATGTTTCTTTTTCTGTTTGACTTATTTCTCTTAGAATCATCGCACCTAAATCCACTCATTATGCTGCTACTGGCCTGATGACATAGATTTCATTGCTGAGTGATATTGCATTGTACGTAAGTACCACAACTTCTTTATCCATTTTTCGCTTTCTGCGATATTGAACTTGTACCATAAATGAGGTTCTTGTAAACAGAGCCGTTCCAAACTTTGGGGTGGCTGTGTCTTTTTGATTTTAATTTCCCTAATCTATAGGACCATAAGTGGAAGTGCCCTAGGCTCTGTTGCTTTGTTTTTTAGATGTTTCAGGAAACACCATACACTTCTCCAGAGTGGCTGTTGGCAATTTACATCCCGCCCATCAGCATAAGAAGGCTCCCAGTTCTCCATGGCCTGTCCTGCCTTTCTGGATTTTACACTTTTTTCAGATGGCCCTTTTGACCGGGGGGCAGTGAGACTTCATTGTAGTGCAGATTTCCTTTGCAAGCTTGCTTCCTTGGCCAAAAAGTGCATATGCGTTTTTTCCTGAATGTATTCAGGAAAAAAAGCATACGCCCTTTTTGGCCAAGTGCATCATTGTGGATGTTCTGCCTCTTTTCCTATGCTTTACATGCAATTCCAGTCTACCTCCTGAAATCGGTTTCCTGCAATTCTTCCCCGATTTCAAGTCCTCTTGGCAGCCTTACTTCAATATATTTTTGGACGATAGCTGTCATGTATAACTCTGCAGGTTTCTGAATGACAGTGCCTCTGAGCTCCTTTCTTCAACTCGCTTTCTTGTGAGCTGGCCGCAACACCGCAGGATTGCTTCAGGCCCTAGTGTGGTTCCGGCATATCTCAGTGAGCCTTTGGTTAATTCCTCTTCCTGGTGGGAAATGAGAGTTAAATTTGCCCGTCCAGACACCTCCAGCTAGTCTCTCATTCGTTCTGCCTATTCCTGTTCCTTTTCTGCAGAAATTGCAAACTGGGCCAAACAGGAGGTTAAAGGCACTGACTCTCCAAGTGGGGAGAGTGTTAGTAAAACGTCTGGAATGTTGCACCCGAGTACCAGGAGACGAAAACTGAGACACATTTGAACACGTTTCCCGATCACACGGTGGATTATACTCTGGGTTCCACATGCATGTTTTAGCTGAAGGAAGAATCCCTTAAACCTGGAGAGTTGAGAACCATGGAGTGGGTACCATGCAATATGACTTCAAACGGTCTTCATTTGCTCACCGAACCTCACCAATCCTTTCACTGCTGCCTTTATGCCGCTGTACACACGCTTGATTCTCTTTCGGAGACATATAAATCCATAGGTTTTAAGATTCTTACTAGTCAGGTATATTCTTAGGCGTTTAATATGGGGTGTTGAGTCCGCTTCGTTGAGCAAGGAGTAGCTCTTGTCTATTACATATTTGTCTTATGGAAAGCTATCTGTGTTAATTTCAATCTCTGGTTTTCTGCAGCACCCCAACTCACCTTTCCCCTTAAGCAAGCATAAGTTGGTTTTCTACATTTGAGACCCTGTTCTGTTTTGTAATTCAGTTCCTGTGTAGCCAAGTTTACATTCCGTGTATTAGTGATACCTTATGATGTTTCTTTTTCTGTGTGACTTATTTCACTTAGAATCATCGTACCTGAATCCACTCATTATGCTGCTACTGGCCTGATGACATAGATTTCATTGCTGAGTGATATTGCATTGTACGTAAGTACCACAACTTCTTTATCCATTTTTCGCTTTCTGCGATATTGAACTTGTACCGTAAACGAGGTTCTTGTAAACAGAGCCGTTCCAAACTTTGGGGTGGCTGTGTCTTTTTGATTTTAATTTCCCTAATCTATAGGACCATAAGTGGAAGTGCCTTAGGCTGTGTTGCTCTGTTTCTTAGATGTTACAAGAAACACCATACACTTCTCCAGAGTGGCTGTTGGCAATTTACATCCCGCCCATCAGCATAACAAGGCTCCCAGTTCTCCTTGGCCTGTCCTGCCTTTTTGGATTTTACACTTTTTTCAGATGGCCCTTTTGACCGGGGGGCAGTGAGACTTCATTGTAGTGCAGATTTCCTTTGCAAGCTTGCTTGGTTGGCCAAAAAGGGCGTATGCGTTTTTTCCTGAGTATATTCAGGAAAAAACGCAGACGCCCTTTTTGGCCAAGTGCATCATTGTGGACGTTCTGCCTCTTTTCCTATGCTTTACATGCAATTCCAGTCTACCTCCTGAAATCGGTTTCCTGCAATTCTGCCCCGCTTTCAAGTCCTCTTGGCAGCCTTACTTCAATATATTTTTGGACGATAGCTGTCATTTAGAACTCTGCAGGTGTGTGAATTACAGTTCCCCTGAGCTCCTTTCTTAAACTCGCTTTCTTGTGAGCTGGCCGCAACACCGCAGGATTGCTTCAGGCCCTAGTGTGGTTCCGGCATGGCTCGCTGAGCCTTTGGTTAATTCCTCTTCCTGGTGGGAAATGAGAGTTAAATTTGCCCGTCCAGACACCCCCAGCTAGTCTGTCATTGGTTCTCCCTATTCCTGTTCATTTTCCGCAGAAATTGCAAATTGGGCCAAACAGGAGGTTAAAGGCACTGACTCTCCAAGTGGGGAGAGTGTTAGTAAAGTGTCTGGAATGTTGCACCCGAGTACCAGGGGACGAAATCTGAGACACATTTGAACACGTTTCCCGATCACACGGTGGATCATACTCTGGGTTCCACATGCATGTTTTATCTGAAGGAAGAATCCCTTAAACCTGGAGAGTTGAGAACCATGGAATGGGTACCATGCAATATGACTTCAAAGGGTCTGCATTTGCTCACCGAACCTCACCAATCCTATCACTGCTGCGTTTATGCCGCTGTACACACGCTTGGTTCTCTTTCGGAGACATATAAATCCATAGGTTTTAAGATTCTTACTAGTCAGGTATATTCTTAGGCATTTAATATGGGGTGTTGAGTCCACTTCGTTGAGCAAGCAGTAGCTCTTGTCTATTACATATTTGGCTTATGGAAAGGTATCTGTGCTAATTTCAATCTCTGGTTTTATGCAGCACCCCAACTCACCTTTCCCCTTAAGCAAGCATAAGTTGGTTTTCTACATTTGAGACCCTATTCTGTTTTGTAATTCAGTTCCTGTGTAGGCAAGTTTACATTCCGTGTATTAGTGATATCTTATGATGTTTCTTTTTCTGTGTGACTTATTTCACTTACAATCATCGTACCTGAATCCACTCATTATGCTGCTACTGGCCTGATGACATAGATTTCATTGCTGAGTGATATTGCATTGTACGTAAGTACCACAACTTCTTTATCCATTTTTCGCTTTCTGCGATATTGAACTTGTACCGTAAACGAGGTTCTTGTAAACAGAGCCGTTCCAAACTTTGGGGTGGCTGTGTCTTTTTGATTTTAATTTCCCTAATCTATAGGACCATAAGTGGAAGTGCCCTAGGCTCTGTTGCTTTGTTTTTTAGATGTTTCAGGAAACACCATACACTTCTCCAGAGTGGCTGTTGGCAATTTACATCCCGCCCATCAGTCTAACTAGGCTCCCAGTTCTCCATGGCCTGTCCTGCCTTTCTGGATTTTACACGTTTTTCAGATGGCCCTTTTGACCGGGGGGCAGTGAGACTTCATTGTAGTGCAGATTTCCTTTGCAAGCTTGCTTGGTTGGCCAAAAAGGGCGTATGCGTTTTTTCCTGAATATATTCAGGAAAAAACGCATATGTCCTTTTTGGCCAAGTGCATCATTGTGGACGTTCTGCCTCTTTTCCTATGCTTTACATGCAATTCCAGTCTACCTCCTGAAATCGGTTTCCTGCAATTCTGCCCCGCTTTCAAGTCCTCTTGGCAGCCTTACTTCAATATATTTTTGGATGATAGCTGTCATTTATAACTCTGCAGGTTTGTGAATTACAGTGCCCCTGAGCTCCTTTCTTCAACTCGCTTTCTTGTGAGCTGGCCGCAACACCGCAGAATTGCTTCAGGCCCTAGTGTGGTTCCGGCATGGCTCGCTGAGTCTTTGGTTAATTCCTCTTCCTGGTGGGAAATGAGAGTTAAATTTGCCCGTCCAGACACCTCCAGCTAGTCTCTCATTGGTTCTCCCTATTCCTGTTCATCTTCAGCAGAATTTGCAAATTGGGCCAAATAGGAGGTTAAAGGCACTGACTCTCCAAGTGGCGAGAGTGTTAGTAAAGCGTCTGGATTGTTGCACCCGAGTATCAGGGGATGAAAACTGAGACATATTTGAACACGTTTCCCGATCACACGGTGGATCATACTCTGGGTTCCACATGCATGTTTTAGCTGAAGGAAGAATCCTTTAATCCAGGAGAGTTGAGAACCATGGAATGGGTACCATGCAGTATGACTTCAAAGGGTCTGCATTTGCTCACCGAACCTCACCAATCCTATCACTGCTGCGTTTATGCCGCTGTACACACGCTTGATTCTCTTTCGGAGACATATAAATCCATAGGTTTTAAGATTCTTACTAGTCAGGTATATTCTTAGGCGTTTAATATGGGGTGTTGAGTCCACTTCGTTGAGCAAGGAGTAGCTCTTGTCTATTACATATTTGGCTTATGGAAAGGTATCTGTGCTAATTTCAATCTCTGGTTTTATGCAGCACCCCAACTCACCTTTCCCCTTAAGCAAGCATAAGTTGGTTTTCTACATTTGAGAACCTATCCTGTTTTGTACTTCAGTTCCTGTGTAGCCAAGTTTACATTCCGTGTATTAGTGATAACTTATGATGTTTCTTTTTCTGTTTGACTTATTTCTCATAGAATCATCGCACCTAAATCCACTCATTATGCTGCTACTGGCCTGATGACATAGATTTCATTGCTGAGTGATATTGCATTGTACGTAAGTACCACAACTTCTTTATCCATTTTTCGCTTTCTGCGATATTGAACTTGTACCATAAATGAGGTTCTTGTAAACAGAGCCGTCCCAAACTTTGGGGTGGCTGTGTCTTTTTGATTTTAATTTCCCTAATCTATAGGACCATAAGTGGAAGTGCCCTAGGCTCTGTTGCTTTGTTTTTTAGATGTTTCAGGAAACACCATACACTTCTCCAGAGTGGCTGTTGGCAATTTACATCCCGCCCATCAGCATAAGAAGGCTCCCAGTTCTCCATGGCCTGTCCTGCCTTTCTGGATTTTACACTTTTTTCAGATGGCCCTTTTGACCGGGGGGCAGTGAGACTTCATTGTAGTGGAGATTTCCTTTGCAATCTTGCTTCCTTGGCCAAAAAGTGCATATGCGTTTTTTCCTGAATGTATTCAGGAAAAAACGCATACGCCCTTTTTGGCCAAGTGCATCATTGTGGATGTTCTGCCTCTTTTCCTATGCTTTACATGCAATTCCAGTCTACCTCCTGAAATCGGTTTCCTGCAATTCTTCCCCGATTTCAAGTCCTCTTGGCAGCCTTACTTCAATATATTTTTGGACGATAGCTGTCATGTATAACTCTGCAGGTTTGTGAATTACAGTGCCTCTGAGCTCCTTTCTTCAACTCGCTTTCTTGTGAGCTGGCCGCAACACCGCAGGATTGCTTCAGGCCCTAGTGTGGTTCCGGCATATCTCAGTGAGCCTTTGGTTAATTCCTCTTCCTGGTGGGAAATGAGAGTTAAATTTGCCCGTCCAGACACCTCCAGCTAGTCTCTCATTCGTTCTGCCTATTCCTGTTCCTTTTCTGCAGAAATTGCAAACTGGGCCAAACAGGAGGTTAAAGGCACTGACTCTCCAAGTGGGGAGAGTGTTAGTAAAACGTCTGGAATGTTGCACCCGAGTACCAGGAGACGAAAACTGAGACACATTTGAACACGTTTCCCGATCACACGGTGGATTATACTCTGGGTTCCACATGCATGTTTTAGCTGAAGGAAGAATCCCTTAAACCTGGAGAGTTGAGAACCATGGAGTGGGTACCATGCAATATGACTTCAAACGGTCTTCATTTGCTCACCGAACCTCACCAATCCTTTCACTGCTGCCTTTATGCCGCTGTACACACGCTTGATTCTCTTTCGGAGGCATATAAATCCATAGGTTTTAAGATTCTTACTAGTCAGGTATATTCTTAGGCGTTTAATATGGGGTGTTGAGTCCGCTTCGTTGAGCAAGGAGTAGCTCTTGTCTATTACATATTTGTCTTATGGAAAGCTATCTGTGTTAATTTCAATCTCTGGTTTTCTGCAGCACCCCAACTCACCTTTCCCCTTAAGCAAGCATAAGTTGGTTTTCTACATTTGAGACCCTGTTCTGTTTTGTAATTCAGTTCCTGTGTAGCCAAGTTTACATTCCGTGTATTAGTGATACCTTATGATGTTTCTTTTTCTGTGTGACTTATTTCACTTAGAATCATCGTACCTGAATCCACTCATTATGCTGCTACTGGCCTGATGACATAGATTTCATTGCTGAGTGATATTGCATTGTACGTAAGTACCACAACTTCTTTATCCATTTTTCGCTTTCTGCGATATTGAACTTGTACCGTAAACGAGGTTCTTGTAAACAGAGCTGTCCCAAACTTTGGGGTGGCTGTGTTTTTGATTTTAATTTCCCTAATCTATAGGACCATAAGTGGAAGTGCCCTAGGCTCTGTTGCTTGTTTTTTAGATGTTTCAGGAAACACCATACACTTCTCCAGAGTGGCTGTTGGCAATTTATATCCCGCCCATCAGCATAATAAGGCTCCCAGTTCTCCATGGCCTGTCCTGCCTTTCTGGATTTTACACTTTTTTCAGATGGCCCTTTTGAACGGGGGGCAGTGAGACTTCATTGTAGTGCAGATTTCCGTTGCAAGCTTGCTTGGTGGGCCAAAAAGGGTGTCTGCGTTTTTTCCTGAGTATATTCAGGAAAAAACGCATACGCCCTTTTTGGCCAAGTGCATCATTGAGGACGTTCTGCCTCTTTTCCTATGCTTTACATGCAATTCCAGTCTACCTCCTGAAATCGGTTTCCTGCAATTCTGCCCCGCTTTCAAGTCCTCTTGGCCGCCTTACTTCAATATACTTTTGGACGATAGCTGTCATTTATAACTCTGCAGGTTTGTGAATTACAGGGCCCCTGAGCTCCTTTCTTCAACTCGCTTTCTTGTGAGCTGGCCGCAACACCGCAGGATTGCTTCAGGCCCTAGTGTGGTTCCGGCATGGCACGCTGAACCTTTGGTTAATTCCTCTTCCTGGTGGGAAATGAGAGTTAAATTTGCCCGTCCAGACTCCTCCAGCTAGTCTCTCATTTGTTCTCCCTATTCCTGTTCATTTTCCACAGAAATTGCAAACTGGGCCAAACAGGAGGTTAAAGGCACTGACTCTCCAAGTGGGGAGAGTGTTAGTAAAGCGTCTGGAATGTTGCACCCGAGTACCAGGGGATGAAAACTGAGACATATTTGAACACGTTTCCCGATCACACGTTGGATCATACTCTGGGTTCCACATGCATGTTTTAGCTGAAGGAAGAATCCCTTAAACCTGAAGAGTTGAGAACCATGGAATGGGAACCCTGCAATATGACTTCAAAGGGTCTGCATTTGCTCACCGAACCTCACCAATCCTATCACTGTTGCATTTATGCCGCTGTACACATGCTTGATTCTCTTTCAGAGACATATAAATCCATAGGTTTTAAGATTCTTACTAGTCAGGTATATTCTTAGGCGTTTAATATGGGGTGTTGAGTCCACTTCGTTGAGCAAGCAGTAGCTCTTGCCTATTACATATTTGGCTTATGGAAAGGTATCTGTGCTAATTTCTATCTCTGGTTTTATGCAGCACCCCAACTCACCTTTCCCCTTAAGCAAGCATAAGTTGGTTTTCTACATTTGAGACCCTATTCTGTTTTGTAATTCAGTTCCTGTGTAACCAAGTTTACATTCCGTGTATTAGTGATATCTTATGATGTTTCTTTTTCTGTGTGACTTATTTCACTTAGAATCATCGTACCTGAATCCACTCATTATGCTGCTACTGGCCTGATGACATACATTTCATTGCTGAGTGATATTGCATTGTACGTAAGTACCACAACTGCTTTATCCATTTTTCGCTTTCTGTGATATTGAACTTGTATTGTAAATGAGGTTCTTGTAAACAGAGCCGTCCCAGACATTGCGGTGGCTGTGTCTTTTTGATTTTAATTTCCCTAATCTATAGGACCATAAGTGGAAGTGCCTTAGGCTGTGTTGCTCTGTTTCTTAGATGTTTCAAGAAACACCATACACTTCTCCAGAGTGGCTGTTGGCAATTTACATCCCGCCCATCAGCATAACAAGGCTCCCAGTTCTCCTTGGCCTGTCCTGCCTTTTTGGATTTTACACTTTTTTCAGATGGCCCTTTTGACCGGGGGGCAGTGAGACTTCATTGTAGTGCAGATTTCCTTTGCAAGCTTGCTTGGTTGGCCAAAAAGGGCGTATGCGTTTTTTCCTGAGTATATTCAGGAAAAAACGCAGACGCCCTTTTTGGCCAAGTGCATCATTGTGGACGTTCTGCCTCTTTTCCTATGCTTTACATGCAATTCCAGTCTACCACCTGAAATCGGTTTCCTGCAATTCTGCCCCGCTTTCAAGTCCTCTTGGCAGCCTTACTTCAATATATTTTTGGACGATAGCTGTCATTTAGAACTCTGCAGGTGTGTGAATTACAGTTCCCCTGAGCTCCTTTCTTCAACTCGCTTTCTTGTGAGCTGGCCGCAACACCACAGGATTGCTTCAGGCCCTAGTGTGGTTCCGGCATGGCTCGCTGAGCCTTTCGATAATTCCTCTTCTTGGTGGGAAATGAGAGTTAAATTTGCCCGTCCATAACCCTCCAGCTAGTCTCTCATTGGTTCTCCCTATTCCTGTTCATTTTCCGCAGAAATTGCAAACTGGGCCAAACAGGAGGTTAAAGGCACTGACTCTCCAAGTGGGGGAGAGTGTTAGTAAAGCGTCTGGAATGTTGCACCCGATTACCAGGGGATGAAAACTGAGACACATTTGAACACGTTTCCCAATCACACGGTGGATCATACTCTGGGTTCCACATGCATGTTTTAGCTGAAGGAAGAATCCCTTAAACCTGGAGAGTTGAGAACCATGGAATGGGTACCATGCAATATGACTTCAAAGGGTCTGCATTTGCTCACCGAACCTCACCAATCTTATCACTGCTGCGTTTATGCCGCTGTAAACACACTTAATTCTCTTTCGGAGACATATAAATCCATAGGTTTTAAGATTTTTACTAGTCAGGTATATTCTTAGGCTTTTAATATGTGGTGTTGAGTCCACTTCGTTGAGCAAGCAGTAGCTCTTGTCTATTACATATTTGGCTTATGGAAAGGTATCTGTGTTAATTTCAATCTCTGGTTTTATGCAGCACCCCAACTAACCTTTCCTCGTAAGCAAGCGTAAGTTGGTTTTCTACATTTGAGACCCTATTCTGTTTTGTAATTCAGTTCCTGTGTAGCCAAGTTTACATTCCGTGTATTAGTGATACCTTATGATGTTTCTTTTTCTGTGTGACTTATTTCACTTAGAATCATCGTACCTGAATCCACTCATTATGCTGCTACTGGCCTGATGACATAGATTTCATTGCTGAGTGATATTGCATTGTACGTAAGTACCACAACTTCTTTATCCATTTTTTGCTTTCTGCGATATTGAACTTGTACCGTAAACGAGGTTCTTGTAAACAGAGCCGTTCCAAACTTTGGGGTGGCTGTGTCTTTTTTATTTTAATTTCCCTAATCTATAGGACCATAAGTGGAAGTGCCCTAGGCTCTGTTGCTTTGTTTTTTAGATGTTTCCGGAAACACCATACACTTCTCCAGAGTGGCTGTTGGCAATTTACATCCCGCCCATCAGTCTAACTAAGCTCCCAGTTCTCCATGGCCTGTCCTGCCTTTCTGGATTTTACACTTTTTTCAGATGGCCCTTTTGACCGGGGGGCAGTGAGACTTCATTGTAGTGCAGATTTCCTTTGCAAGCTTGCTTGGTTGGCCAAAAAGGGCGTATGCGTTTTTTCCTGAATATATTCAGGAAAAAACGCATATGTCCTTTTTGGCCAAGTGCATCATTGTGGACGTTCTGCCTCTTTTCCTATGCTTTACATGCAATTCCAGTCTACCTCCTGAAATCGGTTTCCTGCAATTCTGCCCCACATTCAAGTCCTCTTGGCAGCCTTACTTCAATATATTTTTGGACGATAGCTGTCATTTATAACTCTGCAGGTTTGTGAATTACAGTGCCCCTGAGCTCCTTTCTTCAACTCGCTTTCTTGTGAGCTGGCCGCAACACCGCAGGATTGCTTCAGGCCCTAGTGTGGTTCCGGCACGGCAGGCTGAGCCTTTGGTTAATTCCTCTTCCTGGTGGGAAATGAGAGTTAAATTTGCCAGTCCAGACACCTCCAGCTAGTCTCTCATTGGTTCTCCCTATTCCTGTTCATTTTCCGCAGAAATTGCAAACTGGGCCAAACAGGAGTTTAAAGGCACTGACTCTCCAAGTGGGGGAGAGTGTTAGTAAAGCGTCTGGAATGTTGCACCCGAGTACCAGGGGACGAAAACTGAGACACATTTGAACACGTTTCCCGATCACACGGTGGATCATACTCTGGGTTCCACATGCATGTTTTAGATGAAGGAAGAATCCCTTAAACCTGGAGAGTTGAGAACCATGGAATGGGTACCATGCAATATGACTTCAAAGGGTCTGCATTTGCTCACCGAACCTCACCAATCTTATCACTGCTGCGTTTATGCCGCTGTAAACACACTTAATTCTCTTTCGGAGACATATAAATCCATAGGTTTTAAGATTTTTACTAGTCAGGTATATTCTTAGGCTTTTAATATGTGGTGTTGAGTCCACTTCGTTGAGCAAGCAGTAGCTCTTGTCTATTACATATTTGGCTTATGGAAAGGTATCTGTGTTAATTTCAATCTCTGGTTTTATGCAGCACCCCAACTAACCTTTCCTCGTAAGCAAGCGTAAGTTGGTTTTCTACATTTGAGACCCTATTCTGTTTTGTAATTCAGTTCCTGTGTAGCCAAGTTTACATTCCGTGTATTAGTGATACCTTATGATGTTTCTTTTTCTGTGTGACTTATTTCACTTAGAATCATCGTACCTGAATCCACTCATTATGCTGCTACTGGCCTGATGACATACATTTCATTGCTGAGTGATATTGCATTGTACGTAAGTACCACAACTTCTTTATCCATTTTTCGCTTTCTGCGATATTGAACTTGTACCGTAAACGAGGTTCTTGTAAACAGAGCTGTCCCAAACTATGGGGTGGCTGTGTCTTTTTGATTTTAATTTCCCTAAGCTATAGGACCATAAGTGGAAGTGCCCTAGGCTCTGTTGCTTTGTTTTTTAGATATTTCAGGAAACACCATACACTTCTCCAGAGTGGCTGTTTGCAATTTACATCCCGCCCATCAGCATAAGAAGGCTCCCAGTTCTCCATGGCCTGTCCTGCCTTTCTGGATTTTACACTTTTTTCAGATGGCCCTTTTGACCGGGGGGCAGTGAGACTTCATTGTAGTGCAGATTTCCTTTGCAAGCTTGCTTGGTTGGCCAAAAAGGGCGTATGCGTTTTTTCCTGAATATATTCAGGAAAAAACGCATACGCCCTTTTTGGCCAAGTGCATCATTGTGGACGTTCTGCCTCTTTTCCTATGCTTTACATGCAATTCCAGTCTACCTCCTGAAATCGGTTTCCTGCAATTCTGCCCCGCTTTCAAGTCCTCTTGGCAGCCTTACTTCAATATATTTTTGGACGATAGCTGTCATTTTTAACTCTGCAGGTTTGTGAATTACAGTGCCCCTGAGCTCCTTTCTTCAACTCGCTTTCTTGTGAGCTGGCCGCAACACCGCAGGATTGCTTCAGGCCCTAGTGTGGTTCCGGCATGGCTCGCTGAGCCTTTGGTTAATTCCTCTTCCTGGTGGGAAATGAGAGTTAAATTTGCCCGTCCAGACACCTCCAGCTAGTCTCTCATTGGTTCTCCCTATTCCTGTTCATCTTCAGCAGAATTTGCAAATTGGGCCAAATAGGAGGTTAAAGGCACTGACTCTCCAAGTGGGGAGAGTGTTAGTAAAGCGTCTGGATTGTTGCACCCGAGTATCAGGGGATGAAAACTGAGACATATTTGAACACGTTTCCCGATCACACGGTGGATCATACTCTGGGTTCCACATGCATGTTTTAGCTGAAGGAAGAATCCTTTAATCCAGGAGAGTTGAGAACCATGGAATGGGTACCATGCAGTATGACATCAAAGGGTCTGCATTTGCTCACCGAACCTCACCAATCCTATCACTGCTGCGTTTATGCCGCTGTACACACGCTTGATTCTCTTTCGGAGACATATAAATCCATAGGTTTTAAGATTCTTACTAGTCAGGTATATTCTTAGGCGTTTAATATGGGGTGTTGAGTCCACTTCGTTGAGCAAGGAGTAGCTCTTGTCTATTACATATTTGTCTTATGGAAAGGTATCTGTGCTAATTTCAATCTCTGGTTTTATGCAGCACCCCAACTCACCTTTCCCCTTAAGCAAGCATAAGTTGGTTTTCTACATTTGAGAACCTATCCTGTTTTGTACTTCAGTTCCTGTGTAGCCAAGTTTACATTCCGTGTATTAGTGATAACTTATGATGTTTCTTTTTCTGTTTGACTTATTTCTCTTAGAATCATCGCACCTAAATCCACTCATTATGCTGCTACTGGCCTGATGACATAGATTTCATTGCTGAGTGATATTGCATTGTACGTAAGTACCACAACTTCTTTATCCATTTTTCGCTTTCTGCGATATTGAACTTGTACCATAAATGAGGTTCTTGTAAACAGAGCCGTCCCAAACTTTGGGGTGGCTGTGTCTTTTTGATTTTAATTTCCCTAATCTATAGGACCATAAGTGGAAGTGCCCTAGGCTCTGTTGCTTTGTTTTTTAGATGTTTCAGGAAACACCATACACTTCTCCAGAGTGGCTGTTGGCAATTTACATCCCGCCCATCAGCATAAGAAGGCTCCCAGTTCTCCATGGCCTGTCCTGCCTTTCTGGATTTTACACTTTTTTCAGATGGCCCTTTTGACCGGGGGGCAGTGAGACTTCATTGTAGTGGAGATTTCCTTTGCAAGCTTGCTTCCTTGGCCAAAAAGTGCATATGCGTTTTTTCCTGAATGTATTCAGGAAAAAAAGCATACGCCCTTTTTGGCCAAGTGCATCATTGTGGATGTTCTGCCTCTTTTCCTATGCTTTACATGCAATTCCAGTCTACCTCCTGAAATCGGTTTCCTGCAATTCTTCCCCGATTTCAAGTCCTCTTGGCAGCCTTACTTCAATATATTTTTGGACGATAGCTGTCATGTATAACTCTGCAGGTTTCTGAATGACAGTGCCTCTGAGCTCCTTTCTTCAACTCGCTTTCTTGTGAGCTGGCCGCAACACCGCAGGATTGCTTCAGGCCCTAGTGTGGTTCCGGCATATCTCAGTGAGCCTTTGGTTAATTCCTCTTCCTGGTGGGAAATGAGAGTTAAATTTGCCCGTCCAGACACCTCCAGCTAGTCTCTCATTCGTTCTGCCTATTCCTGTTCCTTTTCTGCAGAAATTGCAAACTGGGCCAAACAGGAGGTTAAAGGCACTGACTCTCCAAGTGGGGAGAGTGTTAGTAAAACGTCTGGAATGTTGCACCCGAGTACCAGGAGACGAAAACTGAGACACATTTGAACACGTTTCCCGATCACACGGTGGATTATACTCTGGGTTCCACATGCATGTTTTAGCTGAAGGAAGAATCCCTTAAACCTGGAGAGTTGAGAACCATGGAGTGGGTACCATGCAATATGACTTCAAACGGTCTTCATTTGCTCACCGAACCTCACCAATCCTTTCACTGCTGCCTTTATGCCGCTGTACACACGCTTGATTCTCTTTCGGAGGCATATAAATCCATAGGTTTTAAGATTCTTACTAGTCAGGTATATTCTTAGGCGTTTAATATGGGGTGTTGAGTCCGCTTCGTTGAGCAAGGAGTAGCTCTTGTCTATTACATATTTGTCTTATGGAAAGCTATCTGTGTTAATTTCAATCTCTGGTTTTCTGCAGCACCCCAACTCACCTTTCCCCTTAAGCAAGCATAAGTTGGTTTTCTACATTTGAGACCCTGTTCTGTTTTGTAATTCAGTTCCTGTGTAGCCAAGTTTACATTCCGTGTATTAGTGATACCTTATGATGTTTCTTTTTCTGTGTGACTTATTTCACTTAGAATCATCGTACCTGAATCCACTCATTATGCTGCTACTGGCCTGATGACATAGATTTCATTGCTGAGTGATATTGCATTGTACGTAAGTACCACAACTTCTTTATCCATTTTTCGCTTTCTGCGATATTGAACTTGTACCGTAAACGAGGTTCTTGTAAACAGAGCCGTTCCAAACTTTGGGGTGGCTGTGTCTTTTTGATTTTAATTTCCCTAATCTATAGGACCATAAGTGGAAGTGCCTTAGGCTGTGTTGCTCTGTTTCTTAGATGTTACAAGAAACACCATACACTTCTCCAGAGTGGCTGTTGGCAATTTACATCCCGCCCATCAGCATAACAAGGCTCCCAGTTCTCCTTGGCCTGTCCTGCCTTTTTGGATTTTACACTTTTTTCAGATGGCCCTTTTGACCGGGGGGCAGTGAGACTTCATTGTAGTGCAGATTTCCTTTGCAAGCTTGCTTGGTTGGCCAAAAAGGGCGTATGCGTTTTTTCCTGAGTATATTCAGGAAAAAACGCAGACGCCCTTTTTGGCCAAGTGCATCATTGTGGACGTTCTGCCTCTTTTCCTATGCTTTACATGCAATTCCAGTCTACCTCCTGAAATCGGTTTCCTGCAATTCTGCCCCGCTTTCAAGTCCTCTTGGCAGCCTTACTTCAATATATTTTTGGACGATAGCTGTCATTTATAACTCTGCAGGTGTGTGAATTACAGTTCCCCTGAGCTCCTTTCTTAAACTCGCTTTCTTGTGAGCTGGCCGCAACACCGCAGGATTGCTTCAGGCCCTAGTGTGGTTCCGGCATGGCTCGCTGAGCCTTTGGTTAATTCCTCTTCCTGGTGGGAAATGAGAGTTAAATTTGCCCGTCCAGACACCCCCAGCTAGTCTGTCATTGGTTCTCCCTATTCCTGTTCATTTTCCGCAGAAATTGCAAATTGGGCCAAACAGGAGGTTAAAGGCACTGACTCTCCAAGTGGGGAGAGTGTTAGTAAAGTGTCTGGAATGTTGCACCCGAGTACCAGGGGACGAAATCTGAGACACATTTGAACACGTTTCCCGATCACACGGTGGATCATACTCTGGGTTCCACATGCATGTTTTAGCTGAAGGAAGAATCCCTTAAACCTGGAGAGTTGAGAACCATGGAATGGGTACCATGCAATATGACTTCAAAGGGTCTGCATTTGCTCACCGAACCTCACCAATCCTATCACTGCTGCGTTTATGCCGCTGTACACACGCTTGGTTCTCTTTCGGAGACATATAAATCCATAGGTTTTAAGATTCTTACTAGTCAGGTATATTCTTAGGCATTTAATATGGGGTGTTGAGTCCACTTCGTTGAGCAAGCAGTAGCTCTTGTCTATTACATATTTGGCTTATGGAAAGGTATCTGTGCTAATTTCAATCTCTGGTTTTATGCAGCACCCCAACTCACCTTTCCCCTTAAGCAAGCATAAGTTGGTTTTCTACATTTGAGACCCTATTCTGTTTTGTAATTCAGTTCCTGTGTAGGCAAGTTTACATTCCGTGTATTAGTGATATCTTATGATGTTTCTTTTTCTGTGTGACTTATTTCACTTACAATCATCGTACCTGAATCCACTCATTATGCTGCTACTGGCCTGATGACATAGATTTCATTGCTGAGTGATATTGCATTGTACGTAAGTACCACAACTTCTTTATCCATTTTTCGCTTTCTGCGATATTGAACTTGTACCGTAAACGAGGTTCTTGTAAACAGAGCCGTTCCAAACTTTGGGGTGGCTGTGTCTTTTTGATTTTAATTTCCCTAATCTATAGGACCATAAGTGGAAGTGCCCTAGGCTCTGTTGCTTTGTTTTTTAGATGTTTCAGGAAACACCATACACTTCTCCAGAGTGGCTGTTGGCAATTTACATCCCGCCCATCAGTCTAACTAGGCTCCCAGTTCTCCATGGCCTGTCCTGCCTTTCTGGATTTTACACGTTTTTCAGATGGCCCTTTTGACCGGGGGGCAGTGAGACTTCATTGTAGTGCAGATTTCCTTTGCAAGCTTGCTTGGTTGGCCAAAAAGGGCGTATGCGTTTTTTCCTGAATATATTCAGGAAAAAACGCATATGTCCTTTTTGGCCAAGTGCATCATTGTGGACGTTCTGCCTCTTTTCCTATGCTTTACATGCAATTCCAGTCTACCTCCTGAAATCGGTTTCCTGCAATTCTGCCCCGCTTTCAAGTCCTCTTGGCAGCCTTACTTCAATATATTTTTGGATGATAGCTGTCATTTATAACTCTGCAGGTTTGTGAATTACAGTGCCCCTGAGCTCCTTTCTTCAACTCGCTTTCTTGTGAGCTGGCCGCAACACCGCAGAATTGCTTCAGGCCCTAGTGTGGTTCCGGCATGGCTCGCTGAGTCTTTGGTTAATTCCTCTTCCTGGTGGGAAATGAGAGTTAAATTTGCCCGTCCAGACACCTCCAGCTAGTCTCTCATTGGTTCTCCCTATTCCTGTTCATCTTCAGCAGAATTTGCAAATTGGGCCAAATAGGAGGTTAAAGGCACTGACTCTCCAAGTGGCGAGAGTGTTAGTAAAGCGTCTGGATTGTTGCACCCGAGTATCAGGGGATGAAAACTGAGACATATTTGAACACGTTTCCCGATCACACGGTGGATCATACTCTGGGTTCCACATGCATGTTTTAGCTGAAGGAAGAATCCTTTAATCCAGGAGAGTTGAGAACCATGGAATGGGTACCATGCAGTATGACTTCAAAGGGTCTGCATTTGCTCACCGAACCTCACCAATCCTATCACTGCTGCGTTTATGCCGCTGTACACACGCTTGATTCTCTTTCGGAGACATATAAATCCATAGGTTTTAAGATTCTTACTAGTCAGGTATATTCTTAGGCGTTTAATATGGGGTGTTGAGTCCACTTCGTTGAGCAAGGAGTAGCTCTTGTCTATTACATATTTGGCTTATGGAAAGGTATCTGTGCTAATTTCAATCTCTGGTTTTATGCAGCACCCCAACTCACCTTTCCCCTTAAGCAAGCATAAGTTGGTTTTCTACATTTGAGAACCTATCCTGTTTTGTACTTCAGTTCCTGTGTAGCCAAGTTTACATTCCGTGTATTAGTGATAACTTATGATGTTTCTTTTTCTGTTTGACTTATTTCTCATAGAATCATCGCACCTAAATCCACTCATTATGCTGCTACTGGCCTGATGACATAGATTTCATTGCTGAGTGATATTGCATTGTACGTAAGTACCACAACTTCTTTATCCATTTTTCGCTTTCTGCGATATTGAACTTGTACCATAAATGAGGTTCTTGTAAACAGAGCCGTCCCAAACTTTGGGGTGGCTGTGTCTTTTTGATTTTAATTTCCCTAATCTATAGGACCATAAGTGGAAGTGCCCTAGGCTCTGTTGCTTTGTTTTTTAGATGTTTCAGGAAACACCATACACTTCTCCAGAGTGGCTGTTGGCAATTTACATCCCGCCCATCAGCATAAGAAGGCTCCCAGTTCTCCATGGCCTGTCCTGCCTTTCTGGATTTTACACTTTTTTCAGATGGCCCTTTTGACCGGGGGGCAGTGAGACTTCATTGTAGTGGAGATTTCCTTTGCAATCTTGCTTCCTTGGCCAAAAAGTGCATATGCGTTTTTTCCTGAATGTATTCAGGAAAAAACGCATACGCCCTTTTTGGCCAAGTGCATCATTGTGGATGTTCTGCCTCTTTTCCTATGCTTTACATGCAATTCCAGTCTACCTCCTGAAATCGGTTTCCTGCAATTCTGCCCCGATTTCAAGTCCTCTTGGCAGCCTTACTTCAATATATTTTTGGACGATAGCTGTCATGTATAACTCTGCAGGTTTGTGAATTACAGTGCCTCTGAGCTCCTTTCTTCAACTCGCTTTCTTGTGAGCTGGCCGCAACACCGCAGGATTGCTTCAGGCCCTAGTGTGGTTCCGGCATATCTCAGTGAGCCTTTGGTTAATTCCTCTTCCTGGTGGGAAATGAGAGTTAAATTTGCCAGTCCAGACACCTCCAGCTAGTCTCTCATTCGTTCTGCCTATTCCTGTTCCTTTTCTGCAGAAATTGCAAACTGGGCCAAACAGGAGGTTAAAGGCACTGACTCTCCAAGTGGGGAGAGTGTTAGTAAAACGTCTGGAATGTTGCACCCGAGTACCAGGAGACGAAAACTGAGACACATTTGAACACGTTTCCCGATCACACGGTGGATTATACTC
Source organism: Pseudorca crassidens (assembly GCF_039906515.1). NCBI lineage: Eukaryota > Metazoa > Chordata > Mammalia > Artiodactyla > Delphinidae > Pseudorca > Pseudorca crassidens. Next base: position 211,803 of record NW_027135945.1, on the reverse strand, counting down.
TGGGTTCCACATGCATGTTTTAGCTGAAGGAAGAATCCCTTAAACCTGGAGAGTTGAGAACCATGGAGTGGGTACCATGCAATATGACTTCAAACGGTCTTCATTTGCTCACCGAACCTCACCAATCCTTTCACTGCTGCCTTTATGCCGCTGTACACACGCTTGATTCTCTTTCGGAGGCATATAAATCCATAGGTTTTAAGATTCTTACTAGTCAGGTATATTCTTAGGCGTTTAATATGGGGTGTTGAGTCCGCTTCGTTGAGCAAGGAGTAGCTCTTGTCTATTACATATTTGTCTTATGGAAAGCTATCTGTGTTAATTTCAATCTCTGGTTTTCTGCAGCACCCCAACTCACCTTTCCCCTTAAGCAAGCATAAGTTGGTTTTCTACATTTGAGACCCTGTTCTGTTTTGTAATTCAGTTCCTGTGTAGCCAAGTTTACATTCCGTGTATTAGTGATACCTTATGATGTTTCTTTTTCTGTGTGACTTATTTCACTTAGAATCATCGTACCTGAATCCACTCATTATGCTGCTACTGGCCTGATGACATAGATTTCATTGCTGAGTGATATTGCATTGTACGTAAGTACCACAACTTCTTTATCCATTTTTCGCTTTCTGCGATATTGAACTTGTACCGTAAACGAGGTTCTTGTAAACAGAGCTGTCCCAAACTTTGGGGTGGCTGTGTTTTTGATTTTAATTTCCCTAATCTATAGGACCATAAGTGGAAGTGCCCTAGGCTCTGTTGCTTGTTTTTTAGATGTTTCAGGAAACACCATACACTTCTCCAGAGTGGCTGTTGGCAATTTATATCCCGCCCATCAGCATAATAAGGCTCCCAGTTCTCCATGGCCTGTCCTGCCTTTCTGGATTTTACACTTTTTTCAGATGGCCCTTTTGAACGGGGGGCAGTGAGACTTCATTGTAGTGCAGATTTCCGTTGCAAGCTTGCTTGGTGGGCCAAAAAGGGTGTCTGCGTTTTTTCCTGAGTATATTCAGGAAAAAACGCATACGCCCTTTTTGGCCAAGTGCATCATTGAGGACGTTCTGCCTCTTTTCCTATGCTTTACATGCAATTCCAGTCTACCTCCTGAAATCGGTTTCCTGCAATTCTGCCCCGCTTTCAAGTCCTCTTGGCCGCCTTACTTCAATATACTTTTGGACGATAGCTGTCATTTATAACTCTGCAGGTTTGTGAATTACAGGGCCCCTGAGCTCCTTTCTTCAACTCGCTTTCTTGTGAGCTGGCCGCAACACCGCAGGATTGCTTCAGGCCCTAGTGTGGTTCCGGCATGGCACGCTGAACCTTTGGTTAATTCCTCTTCCTGGTGGGAAATGAGAGTTAAATTTGCCCGTCCAGACTCCTCCAGCTAGTCTCTCATTTGTTCTCCCTATTCCTGTTCATTTTCCACAGAAATTGCAAACTGGGCCAAACAGGAGGTTAAAGGCACTGACTCTCCAAGTGGGGAGAGTGTTAGTAAAGCGTCTGGAATGTTGCACCCGAGTACCAGGGGATGAAAACTGAGACATATTTGAACACGTTTCCCGATCACACGTTGGATCATACTCTGGGTTCCACATGCATGTTTTAGCTGAAGGAAGAATCCCTTAAACCTGAAGAGTTGAGAACCATGGAATGGGAACCCTGCAATATGACTTCAAAGGGTCTGCATTTGCTCACCGAACCTCACCAATCCTATCACTGTTGCATTTATGCCGCTGTACACATGCTTGATTCTCTTTCAGAGACATATAAATCCATAGGTTTTAAGATTCTTACTAGTCAGGTATATTCTTAGGCGTTTAATATGGGGTGTTGAGTCCACTTCGTTGAGCAAGCAGTAGCTCTTGCCTATTACATATTTGGCTTATGGAAAGGTATCTGTGCTAATTTCTATCTCTGGTTTTATGCAGCACCCCAACTCACCTTTCCCCTTAAGCAAGCATAAGTTGGTTTTCTACATTTGAGACCCTATTCTGTTTTGTAATTCAGTTCCTGTGTAACCAAGTTTACATTCCGTGTATTAGTGATATCTTATGATGTTTCTTTTTCTGTGTGACTTATTTCACTTAGAATCATCGTACCTGAATCCACTCATTATGCTGCTACTGGCCTGATGACATACATTTCATTGCTGAGTGATATTGCATTGTACGTAAGTACCACAACTGCTTTATCCATTTTTCGCTTTCTGTGATATTGAACTTGTATTGTAAATGAGGTTCTTGTAAACAGAGCCGTCCCAAACATTGCGGTGGCTGTGTCTTTTTGATTTTAATTTCCCTAATCTATAGGACCATAAGTGGAAGTGCCTTAGGCTGTGTTGCTCTGTTTCTTAGATGTTTCAAGAAACACCATACACTTCTCCAGAGTGGCTGTTGGCAATTTACATCCCGCCCATCAGCATAACAAGGCTCCCAGTTCTCCTTGGCCTGTCCTGCCTTTTTGGATTTTACACTTTTTTCAGATGGCCCTTTTGACCGGGGGGCAGTGAGACTTCATTGTAGTGCAGATTTCCTTTGCAAGCTTGCTTGGTTGGCCAAAAAGGGCGTATGCGTTTTTTCCTGAGTATATTCAGGAAAAAACGCAGACGCCCTTTTTGGCCAAGTGCATCATTGTGGACGTTCTGCCTCTTTTCCTATGCTTTACATGCAATTCCAGTCTACCACCTGAAATCGGTTTCCTGCAATTCTGCCCCGCTTTCAAGTCCTCTTGGCAGCCTTACTTCAATATATTTTTGGACGATAGCTGTCATTTAGAACTCTGCAGGTGTGTGAATTACAGTTCCCCTGAGCTCCTTTCTTCAACTCGCTTTCTTGTGAGCTGGCCGCAACACCACAGGATTGCTTCAGGCCCTAGTGTGGTTCCGGCATGGCTCGCTGAGCCTTTCGATAATTCCTCTTCTTGGTGGGAAATGAGAGTTAAATTTGCCCGTCCATAACCCTCCAGCTAGTCTCTCATTGGTTCTCCCTATTCCTGTTCATTTTCCGCAGAAATTGCAAACTGGGCCAAACAGGAGGTTAAAGGCACTGACTCTCCAAGTGGGGGAGAGTGTTAGTAAAGCGTCTGGAATGTTGCACCCGATTACCAGGGGATGAAAACTGAGACACATTTGAACACGTTTCCCAATCACACGGTGGATCATACTCTGGGTTCCACATGCATGTTTTAGCTGAAGGAAGAATCCCTTAAACCTGGAGAGTTGAGAACCATGGAATGGGTACCATGCAATATGACTTCAAAGGGTCTGCATTTGCTCACCGAACCTCACCAATCATATCACTGCTGCGTTTATGACGCTGTAAACACGCTTGATTCTCTTTCGGAGACATATAAATCCATAGGTTTTAAGATTCTTACTACTCAGGTATATTCTTAGGCGTTTAATATGTGGTGTTGAGTCCACTTCGTTGAGCAAGGAGTAGCTCTAGTCTATTACATATTTGGCTTATTGAACGGTATCTGTGCTCATTTCAATCTCTTGTTTTATGCAGCACACCAACTCACCTTTCCCCTTTAGCAAGCATAAGTTGGTTCTACATTTGAGACCCTGTTCTGTTTTGTAATTCATTTCCTGGGTAGCCAAGTTTACATTCCGTGTATTAGGGATATCTTATGATGTTTCTTTTTCTGTGTGACTTATTTCACTTAGAATCATCATACCTGAATCCACTCATTATGCTGCTACGGGCCTGATGACATAGATTTCATTGCTGAATGATATTCCATTCTACGTATGTACCACAACTTCTTTATCCATTTTTTGCTTTCTGCGATATTGAACTTGTACCGTAAACGAGGTTCTTGTAAACAGAGCCGTTCCAAACTTTGGGGTGGCTGTGTCTTTTTGATTTTAATTTCACTAAGCTATAGGACCATAAGTGGAAGTGCCCTAGGCTCTGTTGCTTTGTTTTTTAGATGTTTCAGGAAACACCATACACTTCTCCAGAGTGGCTGTTGGCAAGTTACATCCTGCCCATAAGCACAAAAAGGCTCCCAGTTCTCCATGGCCTGTCCTGCCGTTCTGGATTTTACACTTTTTTCAGATGGCCCTTTTGACCGGGAGGCAGTGAGACTTCATTGTAGTGCAGATTTCCTTTGCAAGCTTGCTTGGTTGGCCAGAAAGGGCGTATGCGTTTCTTCCTGAATATATTCAGGAAGAAACGCATACGCCCTTTTTGGCCAAGTGCATCATTGTCGACGTTCTGAGTCTTTTCATATGTTTTCAATGCAGTTCCTGTCTACCTCTTGAAATCGGTTTCCTGCAATTCTGCCTTGCTGTCAGTGCCTCTTCATAGCCTTACCTCAATATACGTTTGGAAAATAGTTGGCCTTTATAACTCTGCAGGTTTTTGAATTGCAGTGGCCCTTAGCTCCATTTTTCAGCTCTTATTTTTGTGATCTTGCCTCATATCCACAGGATTTCTTCAGGCCCTATCCTTCTTCTGGGGCGCCTTGCTCTGCCTTTGGTTAATTCTTCTTCCTGATGTGAAATTAGAGTGACATGTGCCCATTGAAACCGCTACAGCTATTTTCTCACTGGTTCCCCCTATTCCCATTCATCCTCCGCACTAACTGCAGACTGTGCGATACCGGAACTTAAAGGCATTGACTCTCCATGTGGAGATGTTGTTAGTAAAGTGGCTGGAATGTTGATCCGGAGCCCCAGGAGAGGAAAATGAGGTGCGTTTTAGAAACCTTTCCCGATCATATGGTATACCATCTGCTGGATTCCCCATGCATGGTTTAGCTGTAGGAAGATTCCCTTCAACCTGGAGTGTTGGGACCCTTGGAATGAGTAGTATGAAGTATTGCATTAAACTTTCGGCAGTTGCTCACCAAAGCTCACCAATGCTCTCAGCCCCAAGTGTCCAGCCTTATGTCTTATCCAGCTGTGGGTTTATATGTGGTCATTACAGGTTGCATCACAGCCCCTGAGCGAATTTTGTAAGAATTTTTCTCTCTTTCATTGTTTCTGCGTTTTGGTTTTAAAATTTATTTCTATAATGGGGTTTAGCTCATTTTCACTGCTGTGTTTGTGCCGCTCTGCACACACTTGATTCCCTTATGGAGATATATCAATACATGGGTTTTAAGATTCTTATTACTCAGATATATTTCTCTGCGGTGTATAGGGTGTGTTGAGGCCAGTTCATTGAGCAAGGTGTAGATCTTGTCTAATACCTATTTGGTTTATTGAACGGTATCTGTGCTAATTTCAAACTCTGGTTTTATGCATCACCCCACCTCTCCTTTCCCCTTAAGCTGACATAAGTGTGTTTTCTAAATGTGAGACACTGTTCTGTTTTGTAATTCATTTTTTGTGCAGCCATATTTATCCTCCCTCTATAAGTGATATCTTATGATATGTTTCTTTTTCTGTTTGACTTATTTCAAGTAGTATTATCGGACCTAAATCCACTCTTTATCCTTCTACTAGCCTTATTACATTGATTTCATGGTGAAGAGATATTCCATTGTACATAAGTACCACATTTTCTTTATCCATTGTTCTCTTTCCTGGGATATTTAAGGTGTACTGAAGTTGAGGTTCTTGTAAACAGAGTAGCCCTAAACTGTGGTGTGCTTGTGTCTTGTTGATTTTTAGACTTCCCTAGATATACTTCCATGATTGGAAGTGCCCTATGCTCTGTAGCTCTGTTTTTTAGATGATTTAGGAACCACCATACACTTCTCCAGAGTGGCTCTCGGCAGTTCACACACTGTCCATCAGCGTATAAAGGCTCCCTGTTCTCCATGGCCTGTCCTGCATTTCTGGTTTTTACAATTTTTTCGGATGGCCCTTTTGACCGGTGGGAAATGAGATTTCTTTGTTGTGCACATTTGCATTGCTTGCTTGCTTGGTTGCCCATAAAGTGCGTATGCGTTTTTTCCTGGATATATTCAGGAAAAAACGCATACTCCCTTTTGGGCCAACTACATCATTGTCGAAATTCTGCCGCTTTTCATGTACTTTAAGGACGAGTCCAATCTATCTCTTGAAATCTGTTTCTTGCAATTCTGTCTTGCATTCAGATCCTCTTCTTTGCCTTACCTCAACATATTTTTGGACGTTAGTTTTCATTTATAACTCTGCAGGTTTGTGAATTGCAGTGACCCTGAGCTCCATTTTTTAAGTTGCTCTTTTGTGAGCTGGCCTCAAAGCCGCAGGATTGCTTCAGGCCCTATTTTGGCTCCAGCGAGGCGGGCTGAGCCTTTTTTTAATTCTTACTCTTAATGGGAAATTAGAGTGACATGTGCCCGTCCAAACCCCTACAACTATTCTCTCATTGGTTCCCCCTCTTCCCGTTCATCCTCCTCACAATTTGCAAAATGTGTGAAACAGAAGTTTAAATGTGCTGATTCTCTAAGTGGGGAGATTCTAAGTAACGTGGCTGGAATGATGAACAGGAGCACCAGGAGAGGATAAATGAGGTGCATTTTAGACACATCTCCCGATCACATGGTGTTTTCCATGCATGTTTTCCATGCATGTTTTAGCTGTAGGAAGATTCCTTGAACCTGCAGATTTGGGACCCATTGAATGGGTACCAGGTAGTATTACTTTAAAGGGTGTGCATTTCCTCACCCAACCTCACATTTCTCTTAGCACGAACAGTTTCCAGCCTTATGTCTCATCCTGCTGTGGGTCTAGATGTGTTCAATCCATGTTGCATCACCGTCCCTGAGGAAAAGTTGTAAGAGGTTTTCTCTGTCTCTCTGTCGTTTATTTTTTTCAATTTATTACTATATTGGTTACAACTGATTTTCAAAGCTCTGTTTCTTGCTGCTGTACATCCACTTGATTCACGTACAGAGAGACATCAATAAATTCTTTTTCAGATTCTTACCAGTCATAGATATTCTTTTCCGGTGACTTGAGTGTGCTGAGTGCAGTTCTTTTAGCTACCGTGTAGGCCTTGTTGATTATCAGTTTGGTATTTGGAATGGTATCTTTGCTAATTTCAACCTCCTGGATGATGCCTCACCCCTCCCCACCTTTCCCGTTTAGCAGCCTTACGCGTGTTTTCTACATATTTGACTATGTTTTTGTTTTGTAATTTATTTCATGTGTAGCCATTTTGGATTCCACCTTTAAGTGATATCTTATGATATGTGTCTTTTTCTTTTTGAATTATGTCACTTAGAATGATCATACGTAACTCCTCCGGAGTTGTTACAACTGGCCATATTTCATTGATTTCCAGGCTGAGTAATATTCCACTCTACATAAGTACCACATCTCTATCCATTTTTTCCCTCCAGAGACATTTAAGTTATATCCTAGTCGAGGATCTTTTAAACAGAGAGGCAGTAAACATTGGGGTGCCTGTGTCCTCTCGATTTTTGTTTTTCCCAAGATATACGCCCATGAGTGCAAGTGCCCTATGCTCTGTAGCTCATTTTTTAGATGCTTTAGTAAACACAATACACTTCTCCAGAATGGCCGTTGGCAATATACATTTCCACTATAAGCCTCACAGGGCTCCCTCTTCTCCTTGCCCTGTCCTGCATTTCTGGTGTTTACACTTTATGAGGATGGCTTTTCTGACTGATGCGAAGTGATATCTTTTGTAGTATTGATTTCCAGTGCCCACCTGTTTGGTTGGCTAAAAAAGTGTATGCCCTTTTCTTGAATATATACAGAAAAAAACGCATACAGCCTTTTTGGCCAACTGCAATGTTGGCAATGTTCAGCCCCTTTTCTTGTGCTTAATGGCGAGTCCTTTCTACCTCCTCAAATCCCTTTCCTGTCATTCTCCCTTGCTTACCAATCCTTTTCTTTGACTTTCCTCAAGACATTTTTCAGTGATAGATATTTTCAACTCTGCAGTTTCGTGAATTTTACTGCCCCTGAGTTCCATTGTTCAACTTGTGTTTATGGGAACTGGCCACAAAGCAGTGGGATTTCCTCAAGCCCTATACTGTTTCCATGGGCAACCCTAGCCTTTGGTCAATTCGTCTTCCTGATTGGAAATTAGAGTGACATGTGCCTGTCTGAACACCTAGGACTTGTCTCTCATTGTTCTTCATCCTTCCGCTTCATCCTCTGGGCAAATTCCAAACTGTACGCAACAGGATGTTGACAGTGCTGACATCTCCAAGTGGGGAGACTGTTAGTAAAGACGCTGGAGGGGTGAACCCGAGCACCAGGAGATGAGGAGATGAGATGCCTTTTCCAAATTCTTCCCGATCAGACGGTATACCATCCTCTGGGTGTGACAGACATGTTTTAGCAGTAGGAAGGGTCCCATTCATGTAAGGAGAACACCAGGGCTTTTTCAAAATCAGTGTCTCCCCGAAACCCAAACTGGGGAAATTTTTAAGCTACGGCTACACATATGTTCATTAAGGGCCTTGGGAAGTAGGCAGAGTCCAAACTTTAGATGATTGAAGTCTTCAGGGTCAGAAGCACTCACCACCGGCTTCCCTTAGGTTACACTTTAACTGTCATTGATAGATGATGTCAATAAAAATATCTATTCTTTTTCCGATTATTTCCCCTTATAGGTTATTGCAAAATATTGAGTGTAGTTCCCTGTGCTATACAGTAGTTCCTTGTTGATGATCTATTTTATACATAGCAGTGTGTATGTTTTAATTCCAAACTGTTAATTTATCCCTCCTCCCACCTTTCCCCTTTGGTAATAATAAATTATAAGATTTTATACTTCTCAGAAATGGGGGAGCTGAAAGAGAGGTATCATTTTCAATGGAAAAGCATTTAAAACAAGATTGAAGCTTTAACCAAGATTATTAGATGTACATCCTTGGAAAGAAATCACTTCATTTCTCTAATATTGACCTGACAAATAAGACAAACCTTTTCACTGAACTTGCTTATAATAAAGTGATGGAAATATCAAATGGAAGTGTTAGAAACATCTTATTTTACCCGAGCCTTATAAACTGTTCTATGTTAACTACAGTTTGGCTCACACATCTGTTCATTGAAGTTACAGTAGTCTCAATTTCTGTTACTGATCCTCCAGAGTGGACCCCAACAAGTGTCCCCCTGCCCAGTGTCATTGGGGCCAACAGATCGAGACTGAGTTTGGTTCACAAGCAAAGGAAACTTTATATTTTGATCAGAGAATGGAGAGGTGAGAGCATGCACTACCCCGTGGGCTGTGGGCTGGGCTGCTGTGTAGAGATCCTGTCAGAGTCAGTGGGAGGGAGGGGGCGGAGCTCTCGAGGGCCGGGTTGGCTGCAGCTCAGGCTCTATATCTCGGAGTCTGCACTGGGCCCCAGGAGCTGAGGTGTCGACCCAGCCATTCTGCACTAGGAAATCTGGTCTGAAGTGCCGGGTGTGGAACCTCTGTATGCGGGACCCTAGGAGCACGTGAAATTAGACAAAGCACAAAGGATAAAAAAGGTCAGACTTGACTTTATTGCCCAGATTCTATTTTTATCTCCCAGGGATTTTTAATGGGCTTTGCTGGGGACAAACCCCTCCTCTGCCTTTTGTCCCATTCCTCATTCTTGGAGTGCTGAGGGTGCAGACCCTTCTTCTGTAACTGCTGAGTGCTGAGTTGGGAGCCCTCATACCAGGGGACGAGGGTCAGAACTTCTCCCCAGCAGCCTCCAGGTGACGTTGATTGGCCCCAGGACCCCTGCCTCCCTGCTCGTCCGCCTGAGCACCAGCATTGGAAGTGTTATAGATTCTAATGACCTTTAAGGGTCCAGGAAAGAGATGTGCAGAGACGCTGTGGGGGCCGGTTTCACCCCGCCCCACATTTGTTCGGCCACCTTAGGCTGACCGTTTCTGCCAGCCTAGATGCTCTGTCCAGTAGTCTGCTCTTTCTTCAATTAGGTCCCTGAATTAACGTAAAAACAGCACCAGGTGTCAGAGCCCTGCCCGCTCAACTCCCAGACAGTCCAGGGTCAGTGGTGATCAAGGACCATAATGGCCACTGAGTCAACAGCCTTTTGAAGTAAACAGGAGTCCAGCCGGTCTTATTGGCCACCATCATCACGGTGTCTGTAGGCTTTTCTATGGTGACAGTGTGATATACGGTTCCCCCGCCAAGATTATTAGCTCCCCTCCGGGTGCAGTAAGTCCTGCAAGCAGTAGTCTACTCCTTCGGGACACACTATTGTTGTTTTATGAGAGAAACTCCAGGTCAAGTGATGTTCACACGAGTCGTCATGGTGCCCTGCTGCCCCCGGTTATCTCTCTGGATGTTGGAGTTGGAGGGCCTCCTCACTCGAGGTCGGTGTGCCCACGGAGCGAACCCTGCAACTTCAGGGCATGGTTGGTGATTAGGATCACCACGTGGGGTCCTTTTCCCTTAGGAGGGAGGTGGCCTTTTGGGCTGCTGATTTCCAGGTTTTTAGATACCGCCAGTATCTTGGCCAGATGTGGCAGTGGGCCAAGCCCCTTGGTGACTGTAGTTTATCCTACCTGGATGGCATTCTTGCGTTGTTCCATTTCAAGTGGTCCCAGTTTTTGCACTAATTCTCCAATGGCGATTCACCTTTCACCGGGAATGGAAAGGTCAAAGGGTTTAGCTCAATTAGGGAGTTCCAGGGCAAGGGTCTGAATTGACTGCTCTTTCCATTCTTGAAAGGCCACTTCTGGATTCTGTTCAAAAGGATCATCATCTTTTCCTTTCAGTGTTTCATATAGAGGCCCAGCTAGTAGACTGTAGTTAGGGATCCAGAAGCAGCAAACCCTGGCCTCCCCAGGAACCCCTAAGCTGTCTTCTCGTTTTAGAAAGGGGTAAGGCTGCAAATGGTTTCTTCCCTTTCCTGGGATGGGCTTCTCCGACCTTGTGTGAGAATGAAGCCCAGGCAGGTCACCGCAGTCTGTGATATTTGAGCTTTTTCTTGGACAACTTCTATCCTTTATTGGCTTGGTAGTTCAGAGGCCTCCTTAGTAGGGCTGGCGATCAGAATGTCGTCTGCATATTGAAGGAGGGTTTCCTTTTCCAGAGGTAGAACTTTTCGGTCTTTAGCTAAGCTTTCCCCAAAGATGGTGTGGGAATTTTTGAACCCTTGGGGCAAGACGGCCCGGAAGTATTGTTTTAGTTGTATGTTGAGTCCTGCCACTCACAAGCCAAAATTTCTTGTGACTCTGGAACTAATGGAATACAAAAGAAGGCATCATTGAAGACTAATACAGAATACCATGTCCTGGTGGTTGGTAGAATGACCAGCAGGGTGTAGGAATTAGGAGCAACTGGAGGTATATCCTCGGTGGCTTCACTGACTGTCCTGACATCCTTTACCAGGTCCCCAGCAGCCCATGGAGCTCTCGTGGTCAGGCCAATCCCAGGATATGGAGCTCTCCTGGGCAGGTACCCCACCCCCAAGCCAGCCCACGGGGCTCTCGTGGTCAGGCCCCTCCCAGGATACAGAGCTACCCTTGCAGGTACCGTGGCAGGGCTGGGCACACAGGAACCGTGCACATAGCCCTCATTGAAGAGCACCCCCAGCTCACCTGTCGCTCAGAGCTGACACAGAGCACCTCAGAGCAGGACTTGAACTAACAAACAGCAGCTCCGACAGGTCTGTGACCCTGGGCATCACTCTGTGTGGCCTCCCTCCACCTGGTCTTCCAGAGACTTCCACTGCACCCGGGGCACCAGGCCTCTGTCTCCAACCACCACCCACCCCTCCTCTCCCTGACTCCTGGGTTCCTCTCATTAGGAGAGGGTTTTCTTGAAGTTGTCTCCCACTCATGGGCCAGATAAAATGATTAGAAAACAAGCCAAAGCTGCAGCCCCTTGTCTATCCTGACTCTCAGGAGCCCACACCTGTTCCTTGGACCTGGCCGGTTCAGCAAGTTCCATTTTCTGCAACTGTGAGCCCCTGAGGGGTGACGATTGGCTGACCTGGGCAGCCTTACGGTGCCGGCCAGCCCTCCCCAGGTGTGCCTGGGTTGAGATCAATATAAATACCACTCCAGGCAGCAAGAGCCCCTGCAGCTGTGTCTGACGCCATTTTCTCTGCCCTGTCAGCAGTCTCGGGGCTGGGCTGGTGGGAGGGAGTGAGAGGTCACGGCTTTGTGGGTGGCCCAGTGTGAGTGGGGCTCTGCTGGACTTTCTGCAGCAGTTGCCAGGCTGCCACCTGCTAAAGAAGAGGATGTGTCACCCATACCTGCTGCTGGAATTGCTCCCTGGGCAGAGGTGAGGAAGGAAAAAAGCAGTGGGGGCAGGGACAGGACGGGTATCTCAGGCAGGGAAATGGAAATCTTCCAGAAGAGCACCCAGGGCCAGGACCATCCTGGCTGGCCTGCAGGCACCAAGTCAGCTGGCATGCTGTCACTCGTGTGGCTCCATGGCCCTTCCTCTAGGCTTTCAAGTCCTTGTATATATTCAGGTGTTTTACCTGGGAAGGGTGGGAACAGTTCAGCAGCAACTGGCCTGGGGCTCAGCTCACGTTTACTCACAGATGCCTCGGCACAGTGCCCCAGCTTTGCAATGAGGACGCTTGTTGTGTGGGGGCTGCTGGCTGAATGGGAGACGATTCCCCACCACTGACCAACTTCAGAATTGTTTACAACTGGAGCAAGTGCCCTGATACGGTTTTCCTCTGAGTAACTGGTGGGTTCTGTTTTTTTTTTCTCTTTTTTGTTTTTGGTTCAAGGTAGATTTTATTCCTCTTTTTTGTATTTACAGATATAAGCATGGAAATAATTTATTCATATAAATACATGTATGTGAAGGGAATAATTGTTTTTTCTGTTTTATTTTTTAAATTTTATTTCTTTTTAATTTTGAATTTTATTTTATATTTTTATACAGCAGGTTCTTATTGGTTATCTATTTTATACATATAAATGTTTACATGCCAATCCCAATCTCTCAACTCCTCCCACCACCACCACCCCCAAGAGCTTTCCCCCCTTGTTGTCCATACGATTGTTGTCTACATCTGTTGCTCTATTTATGCCTTGCAAAACGGTTAATCTGTACAGTTTTTCTAGGTTCCACATATATGCATGAATATACAAGATTTGTTTTTCTCTTTCTGACTTACTTCACTCTGTATGACAGTCTCTAGATCCATCGACGTCTCTACAAATGACCCAATTTCATTCCTTTCATGGCTTAGTAATATTCCATTTTATATATGTACCACATCTTTATGCATTGGTCTGTCTGTGGGCATTTAGGTTGCTTCCATTACCTCGATATTGTAAATAGTGATGCAATGAACATTACGGTGAATGTCTCTTTTTGATTTATGGTTTTGTCTGGGTATATGTCCAGTACTGGGATTGCTGTATCATATGGTAATTCTATTATTAGTTTCTTAAGAAACTCCATATTGTTCTCCATAGTGACTGTATCAATTTATATTCCCAACAATAGTGGAAGAGGCTTCCTTTTCTCCACACCCTTTCCAGCATTTGTTGTTTGTAGATTTTCAGATGATGCCCATTCTAACAGGTGTGAGGTGATACCTCATTGTTGAGTCCATTTCGATGAACAAGGGGTAGGTCTTGTCTATTACATATTTGGCTTATGGAACGGTATCTGTGCTAATTTCAAACTCTGGTTTTATGCAGCACCCCAACTCACCTTTCCCCTTAAGCAAGCATAAGTTGGTTTTCTAAACTTGAGACCCTGTTCTGTTTTGTAATTCAGTTCATGTGTAGCCAAGTTTACATTCCGTGCATTAGTGATACCTTATGATGTTTCTTTTTCTGTGTTACTTATTTCACTTAGAATCACCGTGCCTCAATCCACTCATTATGCTGGTACAGGCCTGGTGACACAGATTTCATTGCTGAGTGATATTGCATTGTACATAAGTACCACAACTTCTTTATCCAGTTTTTGCTCTCTGTGATATTGAACTTGGACCGTAAACGAGGTTCTTGTAAACAGAGCCGTCCCAAATTTTGGGGTGGCTGTGTCTTTTTGATTTTAATTTCCCTAAGCTATAGGACCATAAGTGGAAATGCCCTAGACTCTGTTGCTTTGTTTTTCAGATGTTTCAGGAAACACCATACACTTCTCCAGAGTGGCTGTTGGCAATTTACATCCCACCCATCAGCATAACAAGGCTCCTTTTTCCCCATGGCCTGTCTTGCCTTTCTGGATTTTACACTTTTTTCAGATGGCCCTTTAGACCGGGGGGAAGTGACACTTCATAGTAGTTCGGATTTCCATTGCAAGCTTGCTTGGTTTGCCAAAAAGGGTGTATGTGTTTTTTCCTGAATATATTCAGGAACAAACTCATACGCCCTTTTTTTGCCAAGTGCATCATTGTCGATGTTCTGCCTCTTTTCCTATGCTTTAAATGCAAATCCAGTCTACCTCCTGAAATCGGTTTCCTGAAATTCTGCCCCGCTTTCAAGTCCTCTTGGCAGCCTTACTTCAATATATTTTTGGACGTTATCTGTCATTTATAACTCTGCAGGTTTGTGAATTACAGGGCCCCTGAGCTCCTTTCTTCAACTCGCTTTCTTGTGAGCTGGCCGCAAACCCGCAAGACTGCTTCAGGCCCTAATCTGCTTCTGGCAGGGCACGCTGAGCCTTTGGTTAATTCCTCTTCCTGGTGGGAAATGAGTGTTAAATATGCCCGTCCAGACACCTACCTCACTCTCAACCCCTTGGTGATGTGGGTCCTCTGGTTTGTGGCCACCTTTGCTGGGTTCCTCACCTTTCGATGATGTGGCCCCACTAGTGTGAGGACACTCCTGCCTGGTTCTCATCTACGTGGTTATGTGGACCCCCTGGTGAGAGTCTGTTCCTGGCTGTGTTCCTCACCCTTCTGTGAGGGAGGTCACTGCTGATAGGTCACTCCTGCATGGCTGGCACACATTGCCTTGGTGAAGTCAGCCATGTGGTGGCAGTAGGAGCGTGCTGAGGATCTCCTCCCCTCGGTGATGAGGGCCCTCTTGCGTCAGGCCCTAACTGCTGGGCTCACCAACTTTTCTTAGTGAGCCCAATGATGCTTGGGCACTCCTCTTAGGATCCCATCTCGATGGGGATGTGGGCCTTCTGCTCTGAAGTCCCAACGGCTGGGTTGTTCACATTTTCATGATGTGGGCTCTCTGGTGTTAGTTCACAGAGGCCTGGATCCCATAGCCTCTGTGCTCTTGGCCACCTGTTGGGAGGTTCCAACTGCTGGATTCCTCACTTTTTTAATTTTTTGGGTCTTCTGTTGTGAGGATCCTCCTGCCTGCCTCACTCCCAGCCCCTTCGTGATGTGTGTCGTCTGGTCTGAGGCCACATGTGCTGGGTTCCTCACCTTTCGATGATGTGGGACCAATGGTCTTAGGAGACTCCTGCCTGGTTCACATCCCCTTGGTGATGTGGGCCCTCTGTTGAGAGTCTGATCCTGGCTGGGTTCCTCACCCATCTGTGAGGTGGGCCGTCTGCTGTGAGGTCAGTCCTGCCTGGCTTGCTCACCTCGCCTTGTGGACATGAGCCCTCTGGTGGCACTTGGAGCCTGCTGGGAGCCTCCTCCCCTCGGTGATGAGGGCCCTCTGGCGTCAGGCCCTAACTGCTGGTCTCCCCACATTTTGTGATGTGCGCCCAGTGGTGCGAGGACACTCCAGCCAGGTTCACCTCCCCATTGGGATGTGGGCCTTCTGCTCTGAGGTACCAACGCCTGGGTTGCTCACAGTTTCATGATGTGGGCTCTCTGCTATTAGTTCACTCCTGCCTGCATCCCATAGCTTCTGTGCTCTCGGCCACCTGCTGGGAGGTTCCAACTGCTGGATTCCTCACCTTTCTTATTCTTTGGGCCCTCTGTTTTTAGGCTACTCCTGCCTGCCTCACTCCCATTCCCTTTGTGATATGTGTCCTCTGATTTGAGGCCACATGTGCTGGGTTCCGCACCTTTTGATGATGTGGCCCCACTGGAGGGAAGACAGTCCTGACTGGTTCCCATCCCCTTGCTGATGTGGGCCCTCAGGTGAGAGTCTGATCCTGGCTGGGTTCCCCACCCGTCTGTGAGGTGGCCCCTCTGCTGTGAGGTCATTCATGCCTGTCTGGCACACGTCACCTTGGCGACGTGGGCCCTCTGGTGGCAGTTGGAGTGTGCTGGGATCCTCCTCCCCTCAGTGATGAGGGCCCTCTTGCCTTAGGCCATAACTGCTGGGCTCCCCACATTTTCTGATGTGTGCCAAGTGAGTGAGGACACTCTTGCCAGGTTCCCATCCCCATGGGGATATGGGCCTTCTGCTCTGAGGTCAAAACGGCTGGCTTGCTCACAGTACCATGATGTGGGCCCTCTGCTGTGAGTTCACTCCGGCAAGGATCCCTTATCATCGGTGCTCTGAGCCGCCTGCTGGGAGGTTCCAACTGCTGGATTCCTCAACTTTTTTATTCTATGTGCCCTCTGTTGTGAGGCTCCTCCTGCCTGCCTCACTGCCAGCCCCTTGGTGATGACTGTCCTATGGCTTGAGGCCACATGTGCTGCGTTCCTCACCTTTCGATGATGTGGCCCCACTCGTGTGAGGACACTCCTGCCTGGTTCCCATCCCCTTGGTGAGGTGGGCCCTCTGGCGAGAGTCTAATCCTGGCTGGGTTCCTCAACGTTCTGTGAGGTAGGCCCTCTGCTGTGAGGTCACTCCTGCCTGGCTGGCACACGTCACCTTGGAGACGTGAGCCCTCTGGTGGCAGTTGGAGCGTGCAGGGTGCCTCCTCCTCTCGGTGATGACGGCCCTCTGGCATCAGGCCCTAAATGGTGGGCTCCCCACATTTTCTGATGTGCGCCCAGTGGTGCGAGGACACTCCAGCCAGGTTCCCATTCCCATGGGGATGTGGGCCTTCTGCGCTGAGGTCCCAACGCCTGGGTTGCTCACAGTTTTATGATGTGGGCCCTCTGCTGTGAGTTCACTGCGGCCTGGATCCCATAGCCTCGGTGTTCTGAGCCGCCTGCTGGAAGGTCTAAATGCTGGAATCCTCACGTTTTTTATATTATGTGCCCTGTGTTGTGAGGCTACTCCTGCCTGCCTCACTCCAAGGCCCTTGGTGATGTGGGTCCTCTGGTTTGAGGACACATGTGCTGGGTTCCTCACCTTAAGATGATGAGGCCCCACTGGTGTGAGGATAATCCTGACTGGTTCCCATCCCCTTTGTGATGTGGGCCCTCTGGTGAGAGTCTGATCCTGGCTGGGTTCCTCACCCATCTGTGAGGTGGGCCCTCTACTATCAGGTAACTCTTGCCTGGCTTGCTCACCTCGCCTTGTTAACATGAGCCCTCTGGTGGCACTTGGACCCTGCTGGGAGCCTCCTCACCTCTGTGATGAGGGCCCTCTGACGTCAGGCCCTAACTGCTGGGCTCCCCAACTTTTCTTAGTGAGCCCAGTGATGCTCGGGCACTCCTCTTAGGTTCCCATCTCCATGGGGATGTGGGCCTTCTGCTCTGAGGTTCCAACGGCTGGGTTGATCACAATTTCATGATGTGGGCTCTCTGGTGTTAGTTCACTGTGGCCTGGATCCCATAGCCTCTGTGCTCTTGGCCGCCTGCTGGGAGGTTCCAACTGCTGGATTCCTCACTTTTTTAATTTTTTAGGCCCTCTGTTGTGAGGATCCTCCTGCCTGCCTCACTCCCAGCCCCTTCGTGATGTGTGTCGTCTGGTTTGAGGCCACATGTGCTGGGTTCCTCACCTTTCGATGATGTGGGACCAATGGTCTTAGGAGACTCCTGCCTGGTTCACATCCCCTTGGTGATGTGGGCCCTCTGTTGAGAGTCTGATCCTGGCTGGGTTCCTCACCCTTCTGTGAGGTGGGCCGTCTGCTGTGAGGTCACTCCTGCTTGGCTTGCTCACCTCGCCTTGTGGACATGAGCCTTCGGTGGCACTTGGAGCCTGCTGGGAGCCTCCTCCCCTTGGTGATGAGGGCCCTCTGGCGTCAGGCCCTAACTGCTGGGCTCCCCACATTTTGTGATGTGCGCCCAGTGGTTCGAAGACACTCTATCCAGGTTCACATCCCCATTGGGATGTGGGTCTTCTGCTCTGAAGTCCCAACGGCTGGGTTGTTCACAGTTTCATGATGTGGGCTCTCTGCTGTTAGTTCACTCTGGCCTGGATGCCATAGCCTCTGTGCTCTGGGCCGCCTGCTGGGAGGTTCCAACTGCTCGATTCCTCAACTTTTGTATTCTATGGGTCCTGTGTTGCGATGCTCCTCCTGCCTGCCTCACTCGCAACCCCTTCGTGATGTGGGTCCTCTGGTTTGAGGCCACATGTGCTGGGTTCCGCAACTTTCAATGATGTGGCCCCACTGGTGTGAGGACACTCCTGCCTGGTTCCCATCCCCTTGGTGATGTGGGCCTTCTGGTGACAGTCTTATCCTGGCTGGGTTCCTCACTCTTCTGTGAGGTAGGCCCTCTGCTGTGAGGTCAATCCTGCCTGACTTGCACACATCACCTTGGCGACGTGGGCCCTCTGTTGGCACATGGAACCTGCTGGGAGCCTCCTGCCCTCGGTGATGACGGCCCTCTAGCATCAGGCCATAACTGCTGGGCTCCCCACGTTTTCTGATGTGAGCCCAGTGATGCCAGGACACTCCTGTCAGGTTCCCATCCCCATGGGGATGTGGGCTTTCTGCTCTGAGGTCCCAACGCCTGGGTTGCTCACAGTTTCATGATGTGGGCTCTCTGGTGTTAGTTCACTCCTGCCTGCATCCCATAGCTTCTGTGCTCTCGGCCGCCTGCTGGGAGGTTCCAAATGCTGGATTCCTCACCTTTTTTATTCTTTGGGCCCTCTGTATTTAGGCTACTCCTACCTGCCTCACTCCCATCCCCTTTGTGATGTATGTCCTCTGATATGAGGCCGCATGTGCTGGGTTCCTCACCTTTCGATGATGTGGCCCCACTGGTGGGAGGACAGTCCTGACTGGTTTCCATCCCCTTGGTGTTGTGGGCCCTCTGGCGAGAGTCTCATCCTGCCTCGGTTCCTCACCCTTCTGTGAGATAGGCCCTCTGCTGTGAGGTCACTACTGCCTGGCTGACGCATGCCTCCTTGTAGACGTGGGCCCTCTGTTGGCAGTTGGAACCTGCTGGGAGTCTCCTCCCCTCAGTTATGAGGGCCCCCTGGCGTCAGGCCCTAACTGCTGGGCTCCTAACATTTTCTGATATGTGCTAAGTGGTGCGAGGCCACTCCTGCCAGGTTCCCATCCCAATGGGGATGTGGGCCTTCTGTTCTGAGGTCCCAACGGCTGGGCTGCTCACAGGTTCATGATGTGGGCCGTCTGTTGTGAGTTCACTGCGGCCTGGATCTCATAGCCTCGGTGCTCTGGGCCACTTGCTGGGAGGTTCCAACTGCTGGATTCCTCAACTTTTATATTCTATGGACCCTGTGTTGTGAGGCTGGTCCTGCCAGCCTCGTTCCGAACCCCTTAGTGATGTGGTTCCTCTGGTTTGAGGCTACATGTGCTGGGATCCTCACCTTTCGATGATGTTGTCCCACTGGTTTGGGGACACTCCTGCCTTGTTCCCATCCCCTTGGTGATGTGGACCCTCTGGTGAGAGTCTGATCCTGGCTGTGTTCCTCACCCTTCTGTGAGGTGGGCCCTCTGCTGTGAGGTCACTCCTCACCTTTCTTATTTTTGGGCCCTCTTTTGTGAGGCTCCTCCTGCCTGCCTCACTCCCAGCCCCTTGATGATGGGTGTCCTATGGTTTGAAGCCACATGTTCTGGGTTCCTCAGCTTTAGATGATGTGGCCCTACTCATGTGAGGACACTCCTGCCTGGTTCGAATCCATTTGGTGATGTGGGCCCTCTGGTGCGAGTGTGATCCTGACTGGGTTCATCACACTTCTCTGAGGTGGGCCCTCTGCTGTGAGGTCATTCGTGCCTGGTTGGCACACATCACCTTGGCGACGTCAGCCCTCTGGTGGCAGTTGGAGCCTGCTGGGAGCCTCCTTCCCTTGGTGATGAGGGTCCTCTGGCGTCAGGCCCTAACTGCTGGTCTCCCAAAATTTTCTGATACGTTCTCAGTGGTGCGAGGACACTCCTACCAGATTTATATCCCCATGGGGATGTGGGCCTCCTGCTCTGAGGTCCCAATGGCTGGGTTGCTCAGTTTCATGACATGGGCCCTCTTCTGTGAGTTCACTGTGGCCTGGATCCCATAGCCTCGGTGCTCTGGGCCGCCTGCTGGGAGGTTCCAACTGCTGGATTCCTCACTTTTTTGTTCTATGGGCCCAGTGTTGTGAGGCTACTCCTGCCTGCCTCACTCCGAGGCCCTTGGTGATGTGGGTCCTCTGGTTTGAGGACACATGTGCTGAGTACCTCACCTTTCGATGATGTGGCCCCACTGGTGTGAAGACACTCCTGCCTGGTTCCCATCCCCTTGGTGATGTGGGCCCTCTGGTGAGAGTCTGATGTTGGCTGATTTTCTCACCCTTCTGTGAGCTGGGACCTCTGCTGTGAGGTAACTCCTGCCTGGCTTGCTCACGTTGCCTTGACAACGTGAGCCTTCAGGTGGCAGTTGGAGCCTGCTGGGAATCTCCTCCCCTCGGTTATGAGAGCTCTGGATAAAACACATATGCCCTCTTTTGCCAAGTGCATTATTTTCCAAGTTCTGTCTCTTTTCCTATGCTTTAAGAGCGACTCCCGTGTACCTTCTGAAATCGGTTTCCAGCAATTCTGCACCGTTTTCAAGTCCTCTTCGCAGCCTTACTTCAGTATAATTTTGGATGATACCTGTCATTTATAACTCTGCAGGTTTGTGAATTACAGTGCCCCTGAGCTCCTTTCTTCAACACGCTTTCTTGTGAGCTGGCCGCAACACCGCAGGATTGCTTCAGGCCCTAGTGTGGTTCCGGCATGGCTCGCTGAGCCTTTGGTTAATTCCTCTTCCTGGTGGGAAATGAGAGTTAAATTTGCCCGTCCAGACTCCTCCAGCTAGTCTCTCATTGGTTCTCCCTATTCCTGTTCATTTTACGCAGAAATTGCAAACTGGGCCAAACAGGAGGTTAAAGGCACTGACTCTCCAAGTGGGGAGAGTGTTAGTAAAGCGTCTGGAATGTTGCACCCGAGTACCAGGGGACGAAAACTGAGACACATTTGAACACGTTTCCCGATCACACGGTGGATCATACTCTGGGTTCCACATGCATGTTTTATCTGAAGGAAGAATCCCTTAAACCTGGAGAGTTGAGAACCATGGAATGGGTACCATGCAATATGACTTCAAAGGGTCTGCATTTGCTCACCGAACCTCACCAATCCTATCACTGCTGCGTTTATGCCGCTGTACACACGCTTGATTCTCTTTCGGAGACATATAAATCCATAGGTTTTAAGATTCTTACTAGTCAGGTATATTCTTAGGCGTTTAATATGGGGTGTTGAGTCCACTTCGTTGAGCAAGCAGTAGCTCTTGTCTATTACATATTTGTCTTATGGAAAGGTATCTGTGCTAATTTCAATCTCTGGTTTTATGCAGCACCCCAACTCACCTTTCCCCTTAAGCAAGCATAAGTTGGTTTTCTACATTTGAGACCCTATTCTGTTTTGTAATTCAGTTCCTGTGTAGCCAAGTTTACATTCCGTGTATTAGTGATACCTTATGATGTTTCTTTTTCTGTGTGACTTATTTCACTTAGAATCATCGTACCTGAATCCACTCATTATGCTGCTACTGGCCTGATGACATAGATTTCATTGCTGAGTGATATTGCATTGTACGTAAGTACCACAACTTCTTTATCCATTTTTCGCTTTCTGCGATATTGAACTTGTACCGTAAACGAGGTTCTTGTAAACAGAGCCGTCCCAAACTTTGGGGTGGCTGTGTCTTTTTGATTTTAATTTCCCTAATCTATAGGACCATAAGTGGAAGTGCCCTAGGCTCTGTTGCTTTGTTTTTTAGATGTTTCAGGAAACACCATACACTTCTCCAGAGTGGCTGTTGGCAATTTACATCCCGCCCATCAGCATAAGAAGGCTCCCAGTTCTCCATGGCCTGTCCTGCCTTTCTAGATTTTACAATTTTTTCAGAATGCCCTTTTGACCAGGGGCAGTGAGACTTCATTGTAGTGCAGATTTCCTTTGCAAGCTTGCTTGGTTGGCCAAAAAGGGCGTATGCGTTTTTTCCTGAATATATTCAGGAAAAAACGCATACGCCCTTTTTGGCCAAGTGCATCATTGTGGACGTTCTGCCTCTTTTCCTATGCTTTACATGCAATTCCAGTCTACCTCCTGAAATCGGTTTCCTGCAATTCTGCTCCGCTTTCAAGTCCTCTTGGCAGCCTTACTTCAATATATTTTTGGATGATAGCTGTCATTTATAACTCTGCAGGTTTGTGAATTACAGGGCCCCTTAGCTCTTTCTTCAACTCGCTTTCTTGTGAGCTGGCCGCAACACTGCAGGATTGTTTCAGGCCCTAGTGTGGTTCCAGCATGGCTCGCTGAGCCTTTGGTTAATTCCTCTTCCTGGTGGGAAATGAGAGTTAAATTTGCCCGTCCAGACACCTCCAGCTAGTCTCTCATTGGTTCTCCCTATTCCTGTTCATTTTCTGCAGAAATTGCAAACTAGGCCAACCAGGAGGTTAAAGGCACTGACTCTCCAAGTGGGGAGAGTGTTAGTAAAGCGTCTGGAATGTTGCACCCGAGTACCAGGGGACGAAAACTGAGACACATTTGAACACGTTTCCCGATCACACAGTGGATCATACTCTGGGTTCCACATGCATGTTTTAGCTGAAGGAAGAATCCCTTAAACCTGGAGAGTTGAGAACCATGGAATGGGTACCGTGCAATATGACTTCAAACGGTCTTCATTTGCTCACAGAACCTCACCAGTACTTTCACTGCTGCCTTTATGCCGCTGTACACACGCTTGATTTACTTTCAGAGACATATAAATCCATAGGTTTTAAGATTCTTACTAGTCAGGTATATTCTTAGGCGTTTAATATGGGGTGTTGAGTCCACTTCGTTGAGCAAGGAGTAGCTCTTGTCTATTACATATTTCTCTTATGGAAAGGTATCTGTGTTAATTTCAATCTCTGGTTTTATGCAGCACCCCAACTCACCTTTCCCCTTAAGCAAGCATA
This sequence comes from Pseudorca crassidens, assembly GCF_039906515.1. Lineage (NCBI taxonomy): Eukaryota > Metazoa > Chordata > Mammalia > Artiodactyla > Delphinidae > Pseudorca > Pseudorca crassidens. Next base: position 188,825 of record NW_027135945.1, on the reverse strand, counting down.
AGTTGGTTTTCTACATTTGAGACCCTGTTCTGTTTTGTAATTCAGTTCCTGTGTAGCCAAGCTTACATTCCATGTATTAGAGATATCTTATGATGTTTCTTTTTCTGTGTGACTTATTTCACTTAGAATCATCGTACCTGAATTCACTCATTATCCTGCTATGGGCCTGATGATATAGATTTCATTTCTGAGTGATATTGCATTGTACGTTAGTACCACAACTTCTTTATCCATTTTTCGCTTTCTGTGATATTGAACTTGTACCGTAAATGAGGTTCCTGTAAACAGAGCCGACCCCAATTTTGGGGTGGCTGTGTCTTTTTGATTTTAATTTCCCTAAGCTATAGGACCATAAGTGGAAGTGCCCTAGGCTCTGGTGCTTTGTTTTTTAGATGTTTCAGGAAACACCATACACTTCTGCAGAGTGGCTGTTGGAAATTTACATCCCGCCCATCAGCCTAACTAGGCTGCCAGTTCTCCATGGCCTGTTCTGTCTTTCTGGGTTTTACACTTTTTTCAGATGGCCCTTCTGACCGGGGGGCAGTGAGACTTCATTGTAGTGCAGATTTCCTTTGCAAGCTTGCTTGGTTGGCCAAAAAGGGCGTATGCGTTTTTTCCTGAATATATTCAGGAAAAAACGCATACGCCCTTTTTGGCCAAGTGCATCATTGTGGACGTTCTGCCTCTTTTCCTATGCTTTACATGCAATTCCAGTCTACCTCCTGAAATCGGTTTCCTGCAATTCTGCCCCGCTTTCAAGTCCTCTTGGCAGCCTTACTTCAATATATTTTTGGATGATAGCTGTCATTTATAACTCTGCAGGTTTGTGAATTACAGTGCCCCTGAGCTCCTTTCTTCAACTCGCTTTCTTGTGAGCTGGCCGCAACACCGCAGGATTGCTTCAGGCCCTAGTGTGGTTCCGGCATGGCTCGCTGAGCCTTTGGTTAATTCCTCTTCTTGGTGGGAAATGAGAGTTAAATTTACCCGTCCAGACACCTCCAGCTAGTCTCTCATTGGTTCTCCCTATTCCTGTTCATTTTCCGCAGAAATTGCAAACTGGGCCAAACAGGAGGTTAAAGGCACTGACTCTCCAAGTGGGGAGAGTGTTAGTAAAGCGTCTGGAATGTTGCACCCGAGTACCAGGGGACGAAAACTGAGACACATTTGAACACGTTTCCAGATCACACAGTGGATCATACTCTGGGTTCCACATGCATGTTTTAGCTGAAGGAAGAATCCCTTAAACCTGGAGAGTTGAGAACCATGGAATGGGTACCATGCAATATGACTTCAAAGGGTCTGCATTTGCTCACCGAACCTCACCAATCCTATCACTGCTGCATTTATGCCGCTGTACACACACTTGATTCTCTTTCGGAGACATATAAATCCATAGGTTTTAAGATTCTTACTAGTCAGGTATATTCTTAGGCCTTTAATATGGGGTGTTGAGTCCACTTCGTGGAGCAAGCAGTAGCTCTTGTCTATTACATATTTGGCTTATGGAAAGGTATCTGTGGTAATTTCAAACTCTGGTTTTATGCAGCACCCCAACTCACCTTTCCCCTTAAGCAAGCATAAGTTGGTTTTCTACATTTGAGACCCTATTCTGTTTTGTAATTCAGTTCCTGTGTAGCCAAGTTTACATTCCGTGTATTAGTGATATCTTATGATGTTTCTTTTTCTGTGTGACTTATTTCACTTAGAATCATCGTACCTGAATCCACTCATTATGCTGCTACTGGCCTGATGACATAGATTTCATTGCTGAGTGATATTGCATTGTACGTAAGTACCACAACTTCTTTATCCATTTTTCGCTTTCTGCGATATTGAACTTGTGCCGTAAATGAGGTTCTTGTAAACAGAGCCGTCCCAAACTTTGGGGTGGCTGTGTCTCTTTGATTTTAATTTCCCTAAGCTATAAGACCATAAGTGGAAGTGCCCTAGGCTCTGTTGCTTTGTTTTTTAGATGTTTCAGGAAACACCATACACTTCTCCAGAGTGGCTGTTGGCAATTTACATCCCGCCCATCAGCATAAGAAGGCTCCCAGTTCTTCATGGCCTGTCCAGCCTTTCTAGATTTTACACTTTTTTCAGAATGCGCTTTTGATCGGGGGGCGGTGAGACTTCATTGTAGTGCAGATTTCCTTTGCAAGCTTACTTGGTTGGCCAAAAAGGGCGTATGCATTTTTTCCTGAATATATTCAGGAAAAAACGCATACGCCCTTTTTGGCCAAGTGCATCATTGTGGACGTTCTGCCTCTTTTCCTATGCTTTACATGCAATTCCAGTCTACCTCCTGAAATCGGTTTCCTGCAATTCTGCCCCGCTTTCAAGTCCTCTTGGCAGCCTTACTTCAATATATTTTTGGATGATAGCTGTCATTTAGAACTCTGCAGGTGTGTGAATTACAGGGCCCCTGACCTCCTTTCTTCAACTCGCTGTCTTGTGAGCTGGCCGCAACACTGCAGGATTGCTTCAGGCCCTAGTGTGGTTCCGGCATGGCTCGCTGAGCCTTTGGTTAATTCCTCTTCATGATGGGAAATGAGAGTTAAATTTGCCCGTCCAGACACCTCCAGCTAGTCTCTCATTGGTTCTCCCTATTCCTGTTCATTTTCCGGAGAAATTGCCAACTGGGCCAAACAGGAGGTTAAAGGCACTGACTCTCCAAGTGGGGAGAGTGTTAGTAAAGCGTCTGGAATGTTGCACCCGAGTACCAGGGGACGAAAACTGAGACACATTTGAACACGTTTCCCGATCACACGGTGGATCATACTCTGGGTTCCACATGCATGTTTTAGCTGAAGGAAGAATCCCTTAAACCTGGAGAGTTGAGAACCATGGAATGGGTACCATGCAATATGACTTCAAAGGGTCTGCATTTGCTCACCGAACCTCACCAATCCTTTCTCTGCTGCGTTTATGCCGCTGTACACACGCTTGATTCTCTTTCGGAGACATATAAATCCATAGGTTTTTTAAGATTCTTACTAGTCAGGTATATTCTTAGGCGTTTAATATGGGGTGTTGAGTCCACTTCATTGAGCAAGCAGTAGCTCTTGTCTATTACATATTTAGCTTATGGAAAGGTATCTGTGCTAATTTCAATCTCTGGTATTATGCAGCACCCCAACTCACCTTTCCCCTTAAGCAAGCATATGTTGGTTTTCTACATTTGAGACCCTATTCTGTTTTGTAATTCAGTTCCTGTGTAGCCAAGTTTACATTCCGTGTATTAGTGATATCTTATGATGTTTCTTTTTCTGTGTGACTTATTTCACTTAGAATCATCGTACCTGAATCCACTCATTATGCTGCTACTGGCCTGATGACATAGATTTCATTGCTGAGTGATATTGCATTGTACGTAAGTACCACAACTTCTTTATCCATTTTTCGCTTTCTGCGATATTGAACTTGTACCGTAAACGAGGTTCATGTAAACAGAGGTCTCTCAAATTTTGGGGTGGCTGTGACTTTTTGATTTTAATTTCCCTAAGCTATAGGACCATAAGTGGAAGTGCCCTAGGCTCTGGTGCTTTGTTTTTTAGATGTTTCAGGAAACACCATACACTACTCCAGAGTGGCTGTTGGCAATTTACATCACGCCCATCAGCATAACAAGGCTCCCAGTTCTCCATGGCCTGTCCTGCCTTTCTGGATTTTACACTTTTTTCAGATAGCCCTTTTGACCGGGGGGCAGTGAGACTTCATTGTAGTGCAGATTTCCTTTGCAATCTTGCTTGGTTGGCCAAAAAGGGCGTATGCGTTTTTTCCTGAATATATTCCGGAAAAAACGCATACGCCCTTTTTGGCCAAGTGCATCATTGTGGACGTTCTGCCTCTTTTCCTATGCTTTACATGCAATTCCAGTCTACCTCCTGAAATCGGTTTCCTGCAATTCTGCCCCGTTTTCAAGTCCTCTTGGCAGCCTTACTTCAATATATTTTTGGATGATAGCTGTCATTTATAACTCTGCAGGTGTGTGAATTACAGGGCCCCTGAGCTCCTTTCTTCAACTTGCTTTTTTGTGAGCTGGCCGCAACACCGCAGGATTGCTTCAGGCCCTAGTGTGGTTCCGGCATGGCTCGCTGAGCCTTTGGTTAATTCCTCTTCCTGGTGGGAAATGAGAGTTAAATTTGCCCGTCCAGACTCCTCCAGCTAGTCTCTCATTGGTTCTCCCTATTCCTGTTCATTTTCCGCAGAAATTGCAAACTGGGCCAAACAGGAGGTTAAAGGCACTGACTCTCCAAGTGGGGAGAGTGTTAGTAAAGCGTCTGGAATGTTGCACCCGAGTACCAGGGGACGAAAACTGAGACACATTTGAACACGTTTCCCGATCACACGGTGGATCATACTCTGGGTTCCACATGCATGTTTTAGCTGAAGGAAGAATCCCTTAAACCTGGAGAGTTGACACCCATGGAATGGGTACCATGCAATACGACTTCAAAGGGTCTGCATTTGCTCACCGAACCTCACCAATCCTATCACTGCTGCGTTTATGCCGCTGTACACACGCTTGATTCTCTTTCAGAGACATATAAATCCATAGGTTTTAAGATTCTTACTAGTCAGGTATATTCTTAGGCGTTTAATATGGGGTGTTGAGTCCACTTCGTTGAGAAAGCAGTAGCTCTTGTCTATTACATATTTGGCTTATGGAAAGGTATCTGTGTTAATTTCAATCTCTGGTTTTATGCAGCACCCCAACTCACCTTTCCCCTTAAGCAAGCATAAGTTGGTTTTCTACATTTGAGACCCTATTCTGTTTTGTAATTCAGTTCCTGTGTAGCCAAGTTTACATTCCGTGTATTAGTGATATCTTATGATGTTTCTTTTTCTTTGTGACTTGTTTCACTTAGAATCATCGTACCTGAATCCACTCATTATGCTGCTACTGGCCTGATGACATAGATTTCATTGCTGAGTGATATTGCATTGTACGTAAGTACCACAACTTCTTTATCCATTTTTCGCTTTCTGCGATATTGAACTTGTACTGTAAACGAGGTTCTTGTAAACAGAGCCGTCCCAAACTTTGGGGTGGCTGTGTCTTTTTGATTTTAATTTCCCTAATCTATAGGACCATAAGTGGAAGTGCCCTAGGCTCTGTTGCTTTGTTTTTTAGATGTTTCAGGAAACACCATACACTTCTCCAGAGTGGCTGTTGGCAATTTACATCCCGCCCATCAGCATAAGAAGGCTCCCAGTTCTTCATGGCCTGTCCAGCCTTTCTAGATTTTACACTTTTTTCAGAATGCCCTTTTGACCGGGGGGCGGTGAGACTTCATTGTAGTGCAGATTTCCTTTGCAAGCTTACTTGGTTGGCCAAAAAGGGCGTATGCATTTTTTCCTGAATATATTCAGGAAAAAACGCATACGCCCTTTTTGGCCAAGTGCATCATTGTGGACGTTCTGCCTCTTTTCCTATGCTTTACATGCAATTCCAGTCTACCTCCTGAAATCGGTTTCCTGCAATTCTGCCCCGCTTTCAAGTCCTCTTGGCAGCCTTACTTCAATATATTTTTGGATGATAGCTGTCATTTAGAACTCTGCAGGTGTGTGAATTACAGGGCCCCTGAGCTCCTTTCTTCAACTCGCTGTCTTGTGAGCTGGCCGCAACACTGCAGGATTGCTTCAGGCCCTAGTGTGGTTCCGGCATGGCTCGCTGAGCCTTTGGTTAATTCCTCTTCCTGGTGGGAAATGAGAGTTAAATTTGCCCGTCCAGACACCTCCAGCTAGTCTCTCATTGGTTCTCCCTATTCCTGTTCATTTTCTGCAGAAATTGCAAACTGGGCCAAACAGGAGGTTAAAGGCACTGACTCTCCAAGTGGGGAGAGTGTTAGTAAAGCATCTGGAATGTTGCACCCGAGTACCAGGGGACGAAAACTGAGACACATTTGAACACGTTTCCCGATCACACGGTGGATCATCCTCTGGGTTCCACATGCATGTTTTAGCTGAAGGAAGAATCCCTTAAACCTGGAGAGTTGAGAACCATGGAATGGGTACCATGCAATATGACTTCAAAGGGTCTTCATTTGCTCACCGAACCTCACAAATCCTATCACTGCTGCGTTTATGCCGCTGTACACACGCTTGATTCTCTTTCGGAGACATATATATCCATAGGTTTTAAGATTCTTACTAGTCAGGCATATTCTTAGGCGTTTAATATGGGGTGTTGTGTCCACTTCGTTGAGCAAGGAGTAGCTCTTGTCTATTACATATTTTTCTTATGGAAAGGTATCTGTGTTAATTTCAATCTCTGGTTTTATGCAGCACCCCAACTCACCTTTCCCCTTAAGCAAGCATAAGTTGGTTTTCTACATTTGAGACCCTATTCTGTTTTGTAATTCAGTTCCTGTGTAGCCAAGTTTACATTCTGTGTATTAGTGATATCTTATGATGTTTGTTTTTCTGTGTGACTTATTTCACTTAGAATCATCGTACCTGAATCCACTCATTATGCTGCTACTGGCCTGATGACATAGATTTCATTGCTGAGTGATATTGCATTGTACGTAAGTACCACAACTTCTTTATCCATTTTTCGCTTTCTGCGATATTGAACTTGTACCGTAAACGAGGTTCTTGTAAACAGAGCCATCCCAAACATTGGGGTGGCTGTGTCTTTTTGATTTTAATTTCCCTAAGCTATAGGACCATAAGTGGAAGTGCCCTAGGCTGTGTTGCTTTGTTTTTTAGATATTTCAGGAACCACCATACACTTCTCCAGAGTGGCTGTTGGCAATTTACATCCTGCCCATCAGCGTAACAAGGCTCCCAATTCTCCATGGCCTGTCCTGCCTTTCTGGATTTTACACATTTTTCAGATGGCCCTTTTGACGGGGGGGCAGTGAGACTTCATTGTAGTGCAGATTTCTTTGCAAGCTTGCTTGGGTGGCCAAAAAGGGCGTATGCGTTTTTTCCTGAATATATTCAGGAAAAAACGCATACGCCCTTTTTGGCCAAGTGTATCATTGTGGACGTTCTGCCTCTTTTCCTATGCTTTACATGCAATTCCAGTCTACCTCCTGAAATCGGTTTCCTGCAATTCTGCCCCGCTTTCAAGTCCTCTTGGCAGCCTTACTTCAATATATTTTTGGACGATAGCTGTCATTTATATCTCTGCAGGTTTGTGAATTACAGTGCCCCTGAGCTCCTTTCTTCAACTCGCTTTCTTGTGAGCTGGCCGCAACACTGCAGGATTGCTTCAGGCCCTAGTGTGATACTGGCATGGCATGCTGAGCCTTTGGTTAATTCCTCTTCCTGGTGAGAAATGAGAGTTAAATTTGCCCATCCAGACACCTCCAGCTAGTCTCTCATTGGTTCTCCCTATTCGTGTTCATTTTCCGCCGAAATTGCAATCTGGGCCCAACAGCAGATTAAAGGCACTGACTCTGCAAGTGGGGAGAGTGTTAGTAAAGCGTCTGGAATGTTGCACCCGAGTACCAGGGGACGAAATCTGAGACACATTTGAACACATTTCCCGATCACACGGTGGATCATACTCTGGGTTCCACATGCATGTTTTAGCTGAAGGAAGAATCCCTTAAACCTGGAGAGTTGAGAACCAATGAATGGGTACCATGCAATATGACTTCAAAGGGTCTTCATTTGCTCACCGAACCTCACCAATCCTATCACTGCTGCGTTTATGCCGCTGTACACACGCTTGATTCTCTTTCGGAGACATATAAATCCATAGGTTTTAAGATTCTTACTAGTCAGGTATATTCTTAGGCGTTTAATATGGGGTGTTGAGTCCACTTCGTTGAGCAGGGAGTAGCTCTTGTCTATTACATATTTGTCTTATGGAAAGGTATCTGTGCTAATTTCAATCTCTGGTTTTATGCAGCACCCCAACTCACCTTTCCCCTTAAGCAAGCATAAGTTGGTTTTCTACATTTGAGACCCTATTCTGTTTTGTAATTCAGTTCCTGTGTAGCCAAGTTTACATTCTGTGTATTAGTGATATCTTATGATGTTTCTTTTTCTGTGTGACTTATTTCACTTAGAATCATCGTACCTCAATCCACTCATTATGCTGCTACTGGCCTGATGACATAGATTTCATTGCTGAGTGATATTGCATTGTACGTAAGTACAACAACTTCTTTATCCATTTTTCGCTTTCTGCGATATTGAACTTGTACCGTAAACGAGGTTCTTGTAAACAGAGCCGTCCCAAACTTTGGGGTGGCTGTGTCTTTTTTATTTTAATTTCCCTAAGCTATAGCACCATAAGTGGAAGTGCCCTAGGCTCTGTTGCTTTGTTTTTTAGATGTTTCAGGAAACACCATACACTTCTCCAGAGTGGCTGTTGGCAATTCACATCACGCCCATTGGCATAACAAAACTCTCAGTTCTCCATGGCCTGTCCTGCCTTTCTGGATTTTACTCTTTTTTCAGATGGCCCTTTTTACCGGGGAGCAGTGAGACTTCATTGTAGTGCAGATTTCCTTTGCAAGCTTGCTTGGTTGGCCAAAAAGTGCATATGCGTTTTTTCCTGAATATATTCAGGAAAAAACGCATACGCCCTTTTTGGCCAAGTGCATCATTGTGGACGTTCTGCCTCTTTTCCTATGCTTTACATGCAATTCCAGTCTACCTCCTGAAATCGGTTTCCTGCAATTCTACCCCACTTTCAAGTCCTCTTGGCAGCCTTACTTCAATATATTTTTGGACGATAGCTGTCATGTATAACTCTGCAGGTTTGTGAATTACAGGGCCCCTGAGCTCCTTTCTTCAACTCGCTTTCTTGTGAGCTGGTCGCAACACTGCAGGATTGCTTCAGGCCCTAGTGTGGTACCAGCATGACACGCTGACCCTTTGGTTAATTCCTCTTCCTGGTGGGAAATGAGAGTTAAATTTGCCCGTCCAGACACCTCCAGCTAGCCTCTCATTGGTTCTCCCTATTCCTGTTAATTTTCCACAGAAATTGCAAACTGGGCCAAACAGGAGGTTAAAGGCACTGACTCTCCAAGTGGGGAGAGTGTTAGTAAAGCGTCTGTAATGTTGCACCCGAGTACCAGGGGACGAAAACTGAGACACATTTGAACACGTTTCCCGATCACACGTTGGATCATACTCTTGGTTCCACATGCATGTTTTAGCTGAAGGAAGAATCCCTTAAACCTGGAGAGTTGAGAACCATGGAATGGGTACCATGCAATATGACTTCAAAGGGTCTGCATTTGCTCACCGAACCTCACCAATCCTATCATTGCTGCGTTTATGCCACTGTACACACGCTTGATTCTCTTTCGGAGACATATAAATCCATAGGATTCAAGATTCTTACTAGTCAGGTATATTTTTAGGCGTTTAATATGGGGTGTTGAGTCCACTTCGTTGAGCAAGCAGTAGCTCTTGTCTATTACATAATTGGCTTATGGAAAGGTATCTGTGCTAATTTCAATCTCTGGTTTTATGCAGCACCCCAACTCACCTTTCCCCTTAAGCAAGCATATGTTGGTTTTCTACATTTGAGACCCTATTCTGTTTTGTAATTCAGTTCCTGTGTAGGCAAGTTTACATTCCGTGTATTAGTGATATCTTATGATGTTTCTTTTTCTGTGTGACTTATTTCACTTAGAATCATCGTACCTGAATCCACTCATTATGCTGCTACTGGCCTGATGACATAGATTTCATTGCTGAGTGATATTGCATTGTACATTAGTACCACAACTTCTTTATCCATTTTTCGCTTTCTGTGATATTGAACTTTTACCGTAAACGAGGTTTTGTAAACAGAGCCGTCCCAAATTTTGGGGTGGCTGTGTCTTTTTGATTTTAATTTCCCTAAGCTATAGGACCATAAGTGGAAGTGCCCTAGGCTCTGTTGCTTTGTTTTTTAGATGTTTCAGGAAACACCATACACTTCTCCAGAGTGGCTGTTGGCAATTTACATCACGCCCATCAGCATAACAAGGCTCCCAGTTCTCCATGGACTGTCCTGCCTTTCTGGATTTTACACTTTTTTCAGATGGCCCTTTTGACCGGGGGGCAGTGAGACTTCATTGTAGTGTAGACTTCTTTGCAAGCTTGCTTGGTTGGCCAAAAAGGGCGTATGCGTTTTTTCCTGAATATATTCAGGAAAAAACGCATACGCCCTTTTTGGCCAAGTGCATCATTGTGGACGTTCTGCCTCTTTTCCTATGCTTTACATGCAATTCCAGTCTACCTCCTGAAATCGGTTTCCTGCAATTCTGCCCCGCTTTCAAGTCCTCTTGGCAGCCTTACTTCAATATATTTTTGGACGATAGCTGTCATGTATAACTCTGCAGGTTTGTGAATTACAGGGCCCCTGAGCTCCTTTCTTCAACTCGCTTTCTTGTGAGCTGGCCGCAACACCGCAGGATTGCTTCAGGCCCTAGTTTGGTTCCGGCATGGCTCGCTGAGCCTTTGCTTAATTCCTCTTCTTGGTCGGAAATGAGAGTTAAATTTGTCCGTCCAGACACCTCTAGCTAGTCTCTCATTGGTTCTCCCTATTCCTGTTCATTTTCCGCAGAAATTGCCAACTGGGCCAAACAGGAGGTTAAAGGCACTGACTCTCCAAGTGGGGAGAGTGTTAGTAAAGCGTCTGGAATGTTGCACCCGAGTACCAGGGGACGAAAACTGAGACACATTTGAACACGTTTCCCGATCACACGGTGGATCATACTCTGGGTTCCACATGCATGTTTTAGCTGAAGGAAGAATCCCTTAAACCTGGAGAGTTGAGAACCATGGAATGGGTACCATGCAATATGACTTCAAAGGGTCTGCATTTGCTCACCGAACCTCACCAATCCTTTCTCTGCTGCGTTTATGCCGCTGTACACATGCTTGATTCTCTTTCGGAGACATATAAATCCATAGGTTTTTTAAGATTCTTACTAGTCAGGTATATTCTTAGGCGTTTAATATGGGGTGTTGAGTCCACTTCATTGAGCAAGCAGTAGCTCTTGTCTATTACATATTTAGCTTATGGAAAGGTATCTGTGCTAATTTCAATCTCTGGTATTATGCAGCACCCCAACTCACCTTTCCCCTTAAGCAAGCATATGTTGGTTTTCTACATTTGAGACCCTATTCTGTTTTGTAATTCAGTTCCTGTGTAGCCAAGTTTACATTCCGTGTATTAGTGATATCTTATGATGTTTCTTTTTCTGTGTGACTTATTTCACTTAGAATCATCGTACCTGAATCCACTCATTATGCTGCTACTGGCCTGATGACATAGATTTCATTGCTGAGTGATATTGCATTGTACGTAAGTACCACAACTTCTTTATCCATTTTTCGCTTTCTGCGATATTGAACTTGTACCGTAAACGAGGTTCATATAAACAGAGGTCTCTCAAATTTTGGGGTGGCTGTGACTTTTTGATTTTAATTTCCCTAAGCTATAGGACCATAAGTGGAAGTGCCCTAGGCTCTGGTGCTTTGTTTTTTAGATGTTTCAGGAAACACCATACACTACTCCAGAGTGGCTGTTGGCAATTTACATCACGCCCATCAGCATAACAAGGCTCCCAGTTCTCCATGGCCTGTCCTGCCTTTCTGGATTTTACACTTTTTTCAGATAGCCCTTTTGACCGGGGGGCAGTGAGACTTCATTGTAGTGCAGATTTCCTTTGCAATCTTGCTTGGTTGGCCAAAAAGGGCGTATGCGTTTTTTCCTGAATATATTCCGGAAAAAACGCATACGCCCTTTTTGGCCAAGTGCATCATTGTGGACGTTCTGCCTCTTTTCCTATGCTTTACATGCAATTCCAGTCTACCTCCTGAAATCGGTTTCCTGCAATTCTGCCCCGTTTTCAAGTCCTCTTGGCAGCCTTACTTCAATATATTTTTGGATGATAGCTGTCATTTATAACTCTGCAGGTGTGTGAATTACAGGGCCCCTGAGCTCCTTTCTTCAACTTGCTTTTTTGTGAGCTGGCCGCAACACCGCAGGATTGCTTCCGGCCCTAGTGTGGTTCCGGCATGGCTCGCTGAGCCTTTGGTTAATTCCTCTTCCTGGTGGGAAATGAGAGTTAAATTTGCCCGTCCAGACTCCTCCAGCTAGTCTCTCATTGGTTCTCCCTATTCCTGTTCATTTTCCGCAGAAATTGCAAACTGGGCCAAACAGGAGGTTAAAGGCACTGACTCTCCAAGTGGGGAGAGTGTTAGTAAAGCGTCTGGAATGTTGCACCCGAGTACCAGGGGACGAAAACTGAGACACATTTGAACACGTTTCCCGATCACACGGTGGATCATACTCTGGGTTCCACATGCATGTTTTAGCTGAAGGAAGAATCCCTTAAACCTGGAGAGTTGACACCCATGGAATGGGTACCATGCAATACGACTTCAAAGGGTCTGCATTTGCTCACCGAACCTCACCAATCCTATCACTGCTGCGTTTATGCCGCTGTACACACGCTTGATTCTCTTTCAGAGACATATAAATCCATAGGTTTTAAGATTCTTACTAGTCAGGTATATTCTTAGGCGTTTAATATGGGGTGTTGAGTCCACTTCGTTGAGAAAGCAGTAGCTCTTGTCTATTACATATTTGGCTTATGGAAAGGTATCTGTGTTAATTTCAATCTCTGGTTTTATGCAGCACCCCAACTCACCTTTCCCCTTAAGCAAGCATAAGTTGGTTTTCTACATTTGAGACCCTATTCTGTTTTGTAATTCAGTTCCTGTGTAGCCAAGTTTACATTCCGTGTATTAGTGATATCTTATGATGTTTCTTTTTCTTTGTGACTTATTTCACTTAGAATCATCGTACCTGAATCCACTCATTATGCTGCTACTGGCCTGATGACATAGATTTCATTGCTGAGTGATATTGCATTGTACGTAAGTACCACAACTTCTTTATCCATTTTTCGCTTTCTGCGATATTGAACTTGTACTGTAAACGAGGTTCTTGTAAACAGAGCCGTCCGAAACTTTGGGGTGGCTGTGTCTTTTTGATTTTAATTTCCCTAATCTATAGGACCATAAGTGGAAGTGCCCTAGGCTCTGTTGCTTTGTTTTTTAGATGTTTCAGGAAACACCATACACTTCTCCAGAGTGGCTGTTGGCAATTTACATCCCGCCCATCAGCATAAGAAGGCTCCCAGTTCTTCATGGCCTGTCCAGCCTTTCTAGATTTTACACTTTTTTCAGAATGCCCTTTTGACCGGGGGGCGGTGAGACTTCATTGTAGTGCAGATTTCCTTTGCAAGCTTACTTGGTTGGCCAAAAAGGGCGTATGCATTTTTTCCTGAATATATTCAGGAAAAAACGCATACGCCCTTTTTGGCCAAGTGCATCATTGTGGACGTTCTGCCTCTTTTCCTATGCTTTACATGCAATTCCAGTCTACCTCCTGAAATCGGTTTCCTGCAATTCTGCCCCGCTTTCAAGTCCTCTTGGCAGCCTTACTTCAATATATTTTTGGATGATAGCTGTCATTTAGAACTCTGCAGGTGTGTGAATTACAGGGCCCCTGAGCTCCTTTCTTCAACTCTTTGTCTTGTGAGCTGGCCGCAACACTGCAGGATTGCTTCAGGCCCTAGTGTGGTTCCGGCATGGCTCGCTGAGCCTTTGGTTAATTCCTCTTCCTGGTGGGAAATGAGAGTTAAATTTGCCCGTCCAGACACCTCCAGCTAGTCTCTCATTGGTTCTCCCTATTCCTGTTCATTTTCTGCAGAAATTGCAAACTGGGCCAAACAGGAGGTTAAAGGCACTGACTCTCCAAGTGGGGAGAGTGTTAGTAAAGCATCTGGAATGTTGCACCCGAGTACCAGGGGACGAAAACTGAGACACATTTGAACACGTTTCCCGATCACACGGTGGATCATCCTCTGGGTTCCACATGCATGTTTTAGCTGAAGGAAGAATCCCTTAAACCTGGAGAGTTGAGAACCATGGAATGGGTACCATGCAATATGACTTCAAAGGGTCTTCATTTGCTCACCGAACCTCACCAATCCTATCACTGCTGCGTTTATGCCGCTGTACACACGCTTGATTCTCTTTCGGAGACATATATATCCATAGGTTTTAAGATTCTTACTAGTCAGGCATATTCTTAGGCGTTTAATATGGGGTGTTGTGTCCACTTCGTTGAGCAAGGAGTAGCTCTTGTCTATTACATATTTTTCTTATGGAAAGGTATCTGTGTTAATTTCAATCTCTGGTTTTATGCAGCACCCCAACTCACCTTTCCCCTTAAGCAAGCATAAGTTGGTTTTCTACATTTGAGACCCTATTCTGTTTTGTAATTCAGTTCCTGTGTAGCCAAGTTTACATTCTGTGTATTAGTGATATCTTATGATGTTTGTTTTTCTGAGTGACTTATTTCACTTAGAATCATCGTACCTGAATCCACTCATTATGCTGCTACTGGCCTGATGACATAGATTTCATTGCTGAGTGATATTGCATTGTACGTAAGTACCACAACTTCTTTATCCATTTTTCGCTTTCTGCGATATTGAACTTGTACCGTAAACGAGGTTCTTGTAAACAGAGCCATCCCAAACATTGGGGTGGCTGTGTCTTTTTGATTTTAATTTCCCTAAGCTATAGGACCATAAGTGGAAGTGCCCTAGGCTGTGTTGCTTTGTTTTTTAGATATTTCAGGAACCACCATACACTTCTCCAGAGTGGCTGTTGGCAATTTACATCCTGCCCATCAGCGTAACAAGGCTCCCAATTCTCCATGGCCTGTCCTGCCTTTCTGGATTTTACACATTTTTCAGATGGCCCTTTTGACGGGGGGGCAGTGAGACTTCATTGTAGTGCAGATTTCTTTGCAAGCTTGCTTGGGTGGCCAAAAAGGGCGTATGCGTTTTTTCCTGAATATATTCAGGAAAAAACGCATACGCCCTTTTTGGCCAAGTGTATCATTGTGGACGTTCTGCCTCTTTTCCTATGCTTTACATGCAATTCCAGTCTACCTCCTGAAATCGGTTTCCTGCAATTCTGCCCCGCTTTCAAGTCCTCTTGGCAGCCTTACTTCAATATATTTTTGGACGATAGCTGTCATTTATATCTCTGCAGGTTTGTGAATTACAGTGCCCCTGAGCTCCTTTCTTCAACTCGCTTTCTTGTGAGCTGGCCGCAACACTGCAGGATTGCTTCAGGCCCTAGTGTGATACTGGCATGGCATGCTGAGCCTTTGGTTAATTCCTCTTCCTGGTGAGAAATGAGAGTTAAACTTGCCCATCCAGACACCTCCAGCTAGTCTCTCATTGGTTCTCCCTATTCGTGTTCATTTTCCGCCGAAATTGCAATCTGGGCCCAACAGCAGATTAAAGGCACTGACTCTGCAAGTGGGGAGAGTGTTAGTAAAGCGTCTGGAATGTTGCACCCGAGTACCAGGGGACGAAATCTGAGACACATTTGAACACATTTCCCGATCACACGGTGGATCATACTCTGGGTTCCACATGCATGTTTTAGCTGAAGGAAGAATCCCTTAAACCTGGAGAGTTGAGAACCAATGAATGGGTACCATGCAATATGACTTCAAAGGGTCTTCATTTGCTCACCGAACCTCACCAATCCTATCACTGCTGCGTTTATGCCGCTGTACACACGCTTGATTCTCTTTCGGAGACATATAAATCCATAGGTTTTAAGATTCTTACTAGTCAGGTATATTCTTAGGCGTTTAATATGGGGTGTTGAGTCCACTTCGTTGAGCAGGGAGTAGCTCTTGTCTATTACATATTTGTCTTATGGAAAGGTATCTGTGCTAATTTCAATCTCTGGTTTTATGCAGCACCCCAACTCACCTTTCCCCTTAAGCAAGCATAAGTTGGTTTTCTACATTTGAGACCCTATTCTGTTTTGTAATTCAGTTCCTGTGTAGCCAAGTTTACATTCTGTGTATTAGTGATATCTTATGATGTTTCTTTTTCTGTGTGACTTATTTCACTTAGAATCATCGTACCTCAATCCACTCATTATGCTGCTACTGGCCTGATGACATAGATTTCATTGCTGAGTGATATTGCATTGTACGTAAGTACAACAACTTCTTTATCCATTTTTCGCTTTCTGCGATATTGAACTTGTACCGTAAACGAGGTTCTTGTAAACAGAGCCGTCCCAAACTTTGGGGTGGCTGTGTCTTTTTTATTTTAATTTCCCTAAGCTATAGCACCATAAGTGGAAGTGCCCTAGGCTCTGTTGCTTTGTTTTTTAGATGTTTCAGGAAACACCATACACTTCTCCAGAGTGGCTGTTGGCAATTCACATCACGCCCATTGGCATAACAAAACTCTCAGTTCTCCATGGCCTGTCCTGCCTTTCTGGATTTTACTCTTTTTTCAGATGGCCCTTTTTACCGGGGAGCAGTGAGACTTCATTGTAGTGCAGATTTCCTTTGCAAGCTTGCTTGGTTGGCCAAAAAGTGCATATGCGTTTTTTCCTGAATATATTCAGGAAAAAACGCATACGCCCTTTTTGGCCAAGTGCATCATTGTGGACGTTCTGCCTCTTTTCCTATGCTTTACATGCAATTCCAGTCTACCTCCTGAAATCGGTTTCCTGCAATTCTACCCCACTTTCAAGTCCTCTTGGCAGCCTTACTTCAATATATTTTTGGACGATAGCTGTCATGTATAACTCTGCAGGTTTGTGAATTACAGGGCCCCTGAGCTCCTTTCTTCAACTCGCTTTCTTGTGAGCTGGTCGCAACACTGCAGGATTGCTTCAGGCCCTAGTGTGGTACCAGCATGACACGCTGACCCTTTGGTTAATTCCTCTTCCTGGTGGGAAATGAGAGTTAAATTTGCCCGTCCAGACACCTCCAGCTAGCCTCTCATTGGTTCTCCCTATTCCTGTTAATTTTCCACAGAAATTGCAAACTGGGCCAAACAGGAGGTTAAAGGCACTGACTCTCCAAGTGGGGAGAGTGTTAGTAAAGCGTCTGTAATGTTGCACCCGAGTACCAGGGGACGAAAACTGAGACACATTTGAACACGTTTCCCGATCACACGTTGGATCATACTCTTGGTTCCACATGCATGTTTTAGCTGAAGGAAGAATCCCTTAAACCTGGAGAGTTGAGAACCATGGAATGGGTACCATGCAATATGACTTCAAAGGGTCTGCATTTGCTCACCGAACCTCACCAATCCTATCATTGCTGCGTTTATGCCACTGTACACACGCTTGATTCTCTTTCGGAGACATATAAATCCATAGGATTCAAGATTCTTACTAGTCAGGTATATTTTTAGGCGTTTAATATGGGGTGTTGAGTCCACTTCGTTGAGCAAGCAGTAGCTCTTGTCTATTACATAATTGGCTTATGGAAAGGTATCTGTGCTAATTTCAATCTCTGGTTTTATGCAGCACCCCAACTCACCTTTCCCCTTAAGCAAGCATATGTTGGTTTTCTACATTTGAGACCCTATTCTGTTTTGTAATTCAGTTCCTGTGTAGGCAAGTTTACATTCCGTGTATTAGTGATATCTTATGATGTTTCTTTTTCTGTGTGACTTATTTCACTTAGAATCATCGTACCTGAATCCACTCATTATGCTGCTACTGGCCTGATGACATAGATTTCATTGCTGAGTGATATTGCATTGTACATTAGTACCACAACTTCTTTATCCATTTTTCGCTTTCTGTGATATTGAACTTTTACCGTAAACGAGGTTTTGTAAACAGAGCCGTCCCAAATTTTGGGGTGGCTGTGTCTTTTTGATTTTAATTTCCCTAAGCTATAGGACCATAAGTGGAAGTGCCCTAGGCTCTGTTGCTTTGTTTTTTAGATGTTTCAGGAAACACCATACACTTCTCCAGAGTGGCTGTTGGCAATTTACATCACGCCCATCAGCATAACAAGGCTCCCAGTTCTCCATGGACTGTCCTGCCTTTCTGGATTTTACACTTTTTTCAGATGGCCCTTTTGACCGGGGGGCAGTGAGACTTCATTGTAGTGTAGACTTCTTTGCAAGCTTGCTTGGTTGGCCAAAAAGGGCGTATGCGTTTTTTCCTGAATATATTCAGGAAAAAACGCATACGCCCTTTTTGGCCAAGTGCATCATTGTGGACGTTCTGCCTCTTTTCCTATGCTTTACATGCAATTCCAGTCTACCTCCTGAAATCGGTTTCCTGCAATTCTGCCCCGCTTTCAAGTCCTCTTGGCAGCCTTACTTCAATATATTTTTGGACGATAGCTGTCATGTATAACTCTGCAGGTTTGTGAATTACAGGGCCCCTGAGCTCCTTTCTTCAACTCGCTTTCTTGTGAGCTGGCCGCAACACCGCAGGATTGCTTCAGGCCCTAGTTTGGTTCCGGCATGGCTCGCTGAGCCTTTGCTTAATTCCTCTTCTTGGTCGGAAATGAGAGTTAAATTTGTCCGTCCAGACACCTCTAGCTAGTCTCTCATTGGTTCTCCCTATTCCTGTTCATTTTCCGCAGAAATTGCCAACTGGGCCAAACAGGAGGTTAAAGGCACTGACTCTCCAAGTGGGGAGAGTGTTAGTAAAGCGTCTGGAATGTTGCACCCGAGTACCAGGGGACGAAAACTGAGACACATTTGAACACGTTTCCCGATCACACGGTGGATCATACTCTGGGTTCCACATGCATGTTTTAGCTGAAGGAAGAATCCCTTAAACCTGGAGAGTTGAGAACCATGGAATGGGTACCATGCAATATGACTTCAAAGGGTCTGCATTTGCTCACCGAACCTCACCAATCCTTTCTCTGCTGCGTTTATGCCGCTGTACACATGCTTGATTCTCTTTCGGAGACATATAAATCCATAGGTTTTTTAAGATTCTTACTAGTCAGGTATATTCTTAGGCGTTTAATATGGGGTGTTGAGTCCACTTCATTGAGCAAGCAGTAGCTCTTGTCTATTACATATTTAGCTTATGGAAAGGTATCTGTGCTAATTTCAATCTCTGGTATTATGCAGCACCCCAACTCACCTTTCCCCTTAAGCAAGCATATGTTGGTTTTCTACATTTGAGACCCTATTCTGTTTTGTAATTCAGTTCCTGTGTAGCCAAGTTTACATTCCGTGTATTAGTGATATCTTATGATGTTTCTTTTTCTGTGTGACTTATTTCACTTAGAATCATCGTACCTGAATCCACTCATTATGCTGCTACTGGCCTGATGACATAGATTTCATTGCTGAGTGATATTGCATTGTACGTAAGTACCACAACTTCTTTATCCATTTTTCGCTTTCTGCGATATTGAACTTGTACCGTAAACGAGGTTCATATAAACAGAGGTCTCTCAAATTTTGGGGTGGCTGTGACTTTTTGATTTTAATTTCCCTAAGCTATAGGACCATAAGTGGAAGTGCCCTAGGCTCTGGTGCTTTGTTTTTTAGATGTTTCAGGAAACACCATACACTACTCCAGAGTGGCTGTTGGCAATTTACATCACGCCCATCAGCATAACAAGGCTCCCAGTTCTCCATGGCCTGTCCTGCCTTTCTGGATTTTACACTTTTTTCAGATAGCCCTTTTGACCGGGGGGCAGTGAGACTTCATTGTAGTGCAGATTTCCTTTGCAATCTTGCTTGGTTGGCCAAAAAGGGCGTATGCGTTTTTTCCTGAATATATTCCGGAAAAAACGCATACGCCCTTTTTGGCCAAGTGCATCATTGTGGACGTTCTGCCTCTTTTCCTATGCTTTACATGCAATTCCAGTCTACCTCCTGAAATCGGTTTCCTGCAATTCTGCCCCGTTTTCAAGTCCTCTTGGCAGCCTTACTTCAATATATTTTTGGATGATAGCTGTCATTTATAACTCTGCAGGTGTGTGAATTACAGGGCCCCTGAGCTCCTTTCTTCAACTTGCTTTTTTGTGAGCTGGCCGCAACACCGCAGGATTGCTTCCGGCCCTAGTGTGGTTCCGGCATGGCTCGCTGAGCCTTTGGTTAATTCCTCTTCCTGGTGGGAAATGAGAGTTAAATTTGCCCGTCCAGACTCCTCCAGCTAGTCTCTCATTGGTTCTCCCTATTCCTGTTCATTTTCCGCAGAAATTGCAAACTGGGCCAAACAGGAGGTTAAAGGCACTGACTCTCCAAGTGGGGAGAGTGTTAGTAAAGCGTCTGGAATGTTGCACCCGAGTACCAGGGGACGAAAACTGAGACACATTTGAACACGTTTCCCGATCACACGGTGGATCATACTCTGGGTTCCACATGCATGTTTTAGCTGAAGGAAGAATCCCTTAAACCTGGAGAGTTGACACCCATGGAATGGGTACCATGCAATACGACTTCAAAGGGTCTGCATTTGCTCACCGAACCTCACCAATCCTATCACTGCTGCGTTTATGCCGCTGTACACACGCTTGATTCTCTTTCAGAGACATATAAATCCATAGGTTTTAAGATTCTTACTAGTCAGGTATATTCTTAGGCGTTTAATATGGGGTGTTGAGTCCACTTCGTTGAGAAAGCAGTAGCTCTTGTCTATTACATATTTGGCTTATGGAAAGGTATCTGTGTTAATTTCAATCTCTGGTTTTATGCAGCACCCCAACTCACCTTTCCCCTTAAGCAAGCATAAGTTGGTTTTCTACATTTGAGACCCTATTCTGTTTTGTAATTCAGTTCCTGTGTAGCCAAGTTTACATTCCGTGTATTAGTGATATCTTATGATGTTTCTTTTTCTTTGTGACTTATTTCACTTAGAATCATCGTACCTGAATCCACTCATTATGCTGCTACTGGCCTGATGACATAGATTTCATTGCTGAGTGATATTGCATTGTACGTAAGTACCACAACTTCTTTATCCATTTTTCGCTTTCTGCGATATTGAACTTGTACTGTAAACGAGGTTCTTGTAAACAGAGCCGTCCGAAACTTTGGGGTGGCTGTGTCTTTTTGATTTTAATTTCCCTAATCTATAGGACCATAAGTGGAAGTGCCCTAGGCTCTGTTGCTTTGTTTTTTAGATGTTTCAGGAAACACCATACACTTCTCCAGAGTGGCTGTTGGCAATTTACATCCCGCCCATCAGCATAAGAAGGCTCCCAGTTCTTCATGGCCTGTCCAGCCTTTCTAGATTTTACACTTTTTTCAGAATGCCCTTTTGACCGGGGGGCGGTGAGACTTCATTGTAGTGCAGATTTCCTTTGCAAGCTTACTTGGTTGGCCAAAAAGGGCGTATGCATTTTTTCCTGAATATATTCAGGAAAAAACGCATACGCCCTTTTTGGCCAAGTGCATCATTGTGGACGTTCTGCCTCTTTTCCTATGCTTTACATGCAATTCCAGTCTACCTCCTGAAATCGGTTTCCTGCAATTCTGCCCCGCTTTCAAGTCCTCTTGGCAGCCTTACTTCAATATATTTTTGGATGATAGCTGTCATTTAGAACTCTGCAGGTGTGTGAATTACAGGGCCCCTGAGCTCCTTTCTTCAACTCTTTGTCTTGTGAGCTGGCCGCAACACTGCAGGATTGCTTCAGGCCCTAGTGTGGTTCCGGCATGGCTCGCTGAGCCTTTGGTTAATTCCTCTTCCTGGTGGGAAATGAGAGTTAAATTTGCCCGTCCAGACACCTCCAGCTAGTCTCTCATTGGTTCTCCCTATTCCTGTTCATTTTCTGCAGAAATTGCAAACTGGGCCAAACAGGAGGTTAAAGGCACTGACTCTCCAAGTGGGGAGAGTGTTAGTAAAGCATCTGGAATGTTGCACCCGAGTACCAGGGGACGAAAACTGAGACACATTTGAACACGTTTCCCGATCACACGGTGGATCATCCTCTGGGTTCCACATGCATGTTTTAGCTGAAGGAAGAATCCCTTAAACCTGGAGAGTTGAGAACCATGGAATGGGTACCATGCAATATGACTTCAAAGGGTCTTCATTTGCTCACCGAACCTCACCAATCCTATCACTGCTGCGTTTATGCCGCTGTACACACGCTTGATTCTCTTTCGGAGACATATATATCCATAGGTTTTAAGATTCTTACTAGTCAGGCATATTCTTAGGCGTTTAATATGGGGTGTTGTGTCCACTTCGTTGAGCAAGGAGTAGCTCTTGTCTATTACATATTTTTCTTATGGAAAGGTATCTGTGTTAATTTCAATCTCTGGTTTTATGCAGCACCCCAACTCACCTTTCCCCTTAAGCAAGCATAAGTTGGTTTTCTACATTTGAGACCCTATTCTGTTTTGTAATTCAGTTCCTGTGTAGCCAAGTTTACATTCTGTGTATTAGTGATATCTTATGATGTTTGTTTTTCTGAGTGACTTATTTCACTTAGAATCATCGTACCTGAATCCACTCATTATGCTGCTACTGGCCTGATGACATAGATTTCATTGCTGAGTGATATTGCATTGTACGTAAGTACCACAACTTCTTTATCCATTTTTCGCTTTCTGCGATATTGAACTTGTACCGTAAACGAGGTTCTTGTAAACAGAGCCATCCCAAACATTGGGGTGGCTGTGTCTTTTTGATTTTAATTTCCCTAAGCTATAGGACCATAAGTGGAAGTGCCCTAGGCTGTGTTGCTTTGTTTTTTAGATATTTCAGGAACCACCATACACTTCTCCAGAGTGGCTGTTGGCAATTTACATCCTGCCCATCAGCGTAACAAGGCTCCCAATTCTCCATGGCCTGTCCTGCCTTTCTGGATTTTACACATTTTTCAGATGGCCCTTTTGACGGGGGGGCAGTGAGACTTCATTGTAGTGCAGATTTCTTTGCAAGCTTGCTTGGGTGGCCAAAAAGGGCGTATGCGTTTTTTCCTGAATATATTCAGGAAAAAACGCATACGCCCTTTTTGGCCAAGTGTATCATTGTGGACGTTCTGCCTCTTTTCCTATGCTTTACATGCAATTCCAGTCTACCTCCTGAAATCGGTTTCCTGCAATTCTGCCCCGCTTTCAAGTCCTCTTGGCAGCCTTACTTCAATATATTTTTGGACGATAGCTGTCATTTATATCTCTGCAGGTTTGTGAATTACAGTGCCCCTGAGCTCCTTTCTTCAACTCGCTTTCTTGTGAGCTGGCCGCAACACTGCAGGATTGCTTCAGGCCCTAGTGTGATACTGGCATGGCATGCTGAGCCTTTGGTTAATTCCTCTTCCTGGTGAGAAATGAGAGTTAAACTTGCCCATCCAGACACCTCCAGCTAGTCTCTCATTGGTTCTCCCTATTCGTGTTCATTTTCCGCCGAAATTGCAATCTGGGCCCAACAGCAGATTAAAGGCACTGACTCTGCAAGTGGGGAGAGTGTTAGTAAAGCGTCTGGAATGTTGCACCCGAGTACCAGGGGACGAAATCTGAGACACATTTGAACACATTTCCCGATCACACGGTGGATCATACTCTGGGTTCCACATGCATGTTTTAGCTGAAGGAAGAATCCCTTAAACCTGGAGAGTTGAGAACCAATGAATGGGTACCATGCAATATGACTTCAAAGGGTCTTCATTTGCTCACCGAACCTCACCAATCCTATCACTGCTGCGTTTATGCCGCTGTACACACGCTTGATTCTCTTTCGGAGACATATAAATCCATAGGTTTTAAGATTCTTACTAGTCAGGTATATTCTTAGGCGTTTAATATGGGGTGTTGAGTCCACTTCGTTGAGCAGGGAGTAGCTCTTGTCTATTACATATTTGTCTTATGGAAAGGTATCTGTGCTAATTTCAATCTCTGGTTTTATGCAGCACCCCAACTCACCTTTCCCCTTAAGCAAGCATAAGTTGGTTTTCTACATTTGAGACCCTATTCTGTTTTGTAATTCAGTTCCTATGTAGAGAAGTTTACATTCTGTGTATTAGTGATATCTTATGATGTTTCTTTTTCTGTGTGACTTATTTCACTTAGAATCATCGTACCTCAATCCACTCATTATGCTGCTACTGGCCTGATGACATAGATTTCATTGCTGAGTGATATTGCATTGTACGTAAGTACAACAACTTCTTTATCCATTTTTCGCTTTCTGCGATATTGAACTTGTACCGTAAACGAGGTTCTTGTAAACAGAGCCGTCCCAAACTTTGGGGTGGCTGTGTCTTTTTTATTTTAATTTCCCTAAGCTATAGCACCATAAGTGGAAGTGCCCTAGGCTCTGTTGCTTTGTTTTTTAGATGTTTCAGGAAACACCATACACTTCTCCAGAGTGGCTGTTGGCAATTCACATCACGCCCATTGGCATAACAAAACTCTCAGTTCTCCATGGCCTGTCCTGCCTTTCTGGATTTTACTCTTTTTTCAGATGGCCCTTTTTACCGGGGAGCAGTGAGACTTCATTGTAGTGCAGATTTCCTTTGCAAGCTTGCTTGGTTGGCCAAAAAGTGCATATGCGTTTTTTCCTGAATATATTCAGGAAAAAACGCATACGCCCTTTTTGGCCAAGTGCATCATTGTGGACGTTCTGCCTCTTTTCCTATGCTTTACATGCAATTCCAGTCTACCTCCTGAAATCGGTTTCCTGCAATTCTACCCCACTTTCAAGTCCTCTTGGCAGCCTTACTTCAATATATTTTTGGACGATAGCTGTCATGTATAACTCTGCAGGTTTGTGAATTACAGGGCCCCTGAGCTCCTTTCTTCAACTCGCTTTCTTGTGAGCTGGTCGCAACACTGCAGGATTGCTTCAGGCCCTAGTGTGGTACCAGCATGACACGCTGACCCTTTGCTTAATTCCTCTTCTTGGTCGGAAATGAGAGTTAAATTTGTCCGTCCAGACACCTCTAGCTAGTCTCTCATTGGTTCTCCCTATTCCTGTTCATTTTCCGCAGAAATTGCAAACTGGGCCAAACAGGAGGTTAAAGGCACTGACTCTCCAAGTGGGGAGAGTGTTAGTAAAGCGTCTGGAATGTTGCACCCGAGTACCAGGGGACGAAAACTGAGACACATTTGAACACGTTTCCCGATCACACGGAGGATCATACTCTGGGTTCCACATGCATGTTTTAGCTGAAGGAAGAATCCCTTAAACCTGGAGAGTTGAGAACCATGGAATGGGTACCATGCAATATGACTTCAAAGGGTCTGCATTTGCTCACCGAACATCACCAACCCTTTCTCTGCTGCGTTTATGCCACTGTACACACACTTCCTTCTCTTTCGGAGACATATAAATCCATAGGTTTTAAGATTCTTACTAGTCAGGTATATTCTTAGGCGTTTAATATGGGGTGTTGAGTCCACTTCGTTGAGCAAGCAGTAGCTCTTGTCTATTACATATTTGGCTTATGGAAAGGTATCTGTGCTAATTTCAATCTCTGGTTTTATGCAGCACCCCAAATCACCTTTCCCCTTAAGCAAGCATAAGTTGGTTTTCTACATTTGAGACCCTATTCTGTTTTGTAATTCAGTTCCTGTGTAGGCAAGTTTACATTCCGTGTATTAGTGATATCTTATGATGTTTCTTTTTCTGTGTGACTTATTTCACTTAGAATCATCGTACCTGTATCCACTCATTATGCTGCTACTGCCCTGATGACATAGATTTCATTGCTGAGTGATATTGCATTGTACGTAAGTACCACAACTTCTTTATCCATTTTTCGCTTTCTGCGATATTGAACTTGTACCATAAACGAGGTTCTTGTAAAGAGAGCCGTCCCAAACTTTGGGGTGGCTGTGTCTTTTTGATTTTAATTTCCCTAATCTATAGGACCATAAGTGGAAGTGCCCTAGGCTCTGTTGCTTTGTTTTTTAGATGTTTCAGGAAACACCATACACTTCTCCAGAGTGGCTGTTGGCAATTTACATCCCGCCCATCAGCATAAGAAGGCTCCCATTTCTCCATGGCCTGTCCTGCCTTTCTGGATTTTACACTTTTTTCAGATGTCCCTTTTGACCGCGGGGCAGTGAGACTTCATTGTAGTGCAGATTTCATTTGCAAGCTTGCTTGGTTGGCCAAAAAGGGCGTATGCGTTTTTTCCTGAATATATTCAGGAAAAAACGCATACGCCCTTTTTGGCCAAGTGCATCATTGTGGACGTTCTGCCTCTTTTCCTATGCTTTACATGCAATTCCAGTCTACCTCCTGAAATCGGTTTCCTGCAATTCTGCCCCGCTTTCAAGTCCTCTTGGCAGCCTTACTTCAATATATTTTTGGACGATAGCTGTCATTTATAACTCTGCAGGTGTGTGAATTACAGGGCCCCTGAGCTCCTTTCTTCATGTCGCTTTCTTGTGAGCTGGCCGCAACACCGCAGGATTGCTTCAGGCCCTAGTGTGGTTCCGGCATGGCTCGCTGAGCCTTTGGTTAATTCCTCTTCTTGGTGGGAAATGAGAGTTAAATTTACCCGTGCAGACACCTCCAGCTAGTCTCTCATTGGTTCTCCCTATTCCTGTTCATTTTCCGCAGAAATTGCAAACTGGGCCAAACAGGAGGTTAAAGGCACTGACTCTGCAAGTGGGGAGAGTGTTAGTAAAGCGTCTGGAATGTTGCACCCGAGTACCAGGGGACGAAATCTGAGACACATTTGAACACATTTCCCGATCACACGGTGGATCATACTCTGGGTTCCACATGCATGTTTTAGCTGAAGGAAGAATCCCTTAAACCTGGAGAGTTGAGAACCATGGAATGGGTACCATGCAATATGACTTCAAAGGGTCTGCATTTGCTCACCGAACCTCACCAATCCTTTCACTGCTGCGTTTATGCCGCTGTACACACGCTTGATTCTCTTTCGGAGACATATAAATCCATAGGTTTTAAGATTCTTACTAGTCAGGTATATTCTTAGGCGTTTAATATGGGGTGTTGAGTCCACTTCGTTGAGCAGGGAGTAGCTCTTTTCTATTACATATTTGTCTTATGGAAAGGTATCTGTGCTAATTTCAATCTCTGGTTTTATGCAGCACCCCAACTCACCTTTCCCCTTAAGCAAGCATAAGTTGGTTTTCTACATTTGAGACCCTATTCTGTTTTGTAATTCAGTTCCTGTGTAGCCAAGTTTACATTCTGTGTATTAGTGATATCTTATGATGTTTCTTTTTCTGTGTGACTTATTTCACTTAGAATCATCGTACCTCAATCCACTCATTATGCTGCTACGGGCCTGATGACATAGATTTCATTGCTGAGTGATATTGCATTGTACGTAAGTACCACAACTTCTTTATCCATTTTTCGCTTTCTGCGATATTGAACTTGTACCGTAAACGAGGTTCTTGTAAACAGAGCCGTCCCAAACTTTGGGGTAGCTGTGACTTTTTGATTTTAATTTCCCTAAGCTATAGCACCATAAGTGGAAGTGCCCTAGGCTCTGTTGCTTTGTTTTTTAGATGTTTCAGGAAACACCATACACTTCTCCAGAGTGGCTGTTGGCAATTTACATCACGCCCATTGGCATAACAAAACTCCCAGTTCTCCATGGCCTGTCCTGCCTTTCTGGATTTTACTCTTTTTTCAGATGGCCCTTTTGACCTGGGAGCAGTGAGACTTCATTGTAGTGCAGATTTCCTTTGCAAGCTTGCTTGTTTGGCCAAAAAGGGCGTATGCATTTTTTCCTGAAAATATTCAGGAAAAAACGCATACGCCCTTTTTGGCCAAGTGCATCATTGTGGACGTTCTGCCTCTTTTCCTATGCTTTACATGCAATTCCACTCTACCTCCTGAAATTGGTTTCCTGCAATTCTGCCCCGATTTCAAGTCCTCTTGGCAGCCTTACTTCAATATATTTTTGGACGATAGCTGTCATTTAGAACTCTGCAGGTTTGTGAATTACAGGGCCCCTGAGCTCCTTTCTTCAACTCGCTTTCTTGTGAGCTGGCCGCAACACCGCAGGATTGCTTCAGGCCCTAGTGTGGTTCCGGCATGGCTCGCTGAGCCTTTGGTTAATTCCTCTTCCTGGTGGGAAATGAGAGTTAATTTTGCCCGTCCAGACACCTCCAGCTAGTCTCTCATTGGTTCTGCCTATTCCTGTTCCTTTTCTGCAGAAATTGCAAACTGGGCCAAACAGGAGGTTAAAGGCACTGACTCTCCAAGTGGGGAGAGTGTTAGTAAAGCGTCTGGAATGTTGCACCCGAGTACCAGGGGACGAAAACTGAGACACATTTGAACACGTTTCCCGATCACACGGTGGATTATACTCTGGGTTCCACATGCATGTTTTAGCTGAAGGAAGAATCCCTTAAACCTGGAGAGTTGAGAACCATGGAATGGGTACCATGCAATATGACTTCCAACGGTCTTCATTTGCTCACCGAACCTCACCAATCCTTTCACTGCTGCCTTTATGCCGCTGTACACACGCTTGATTCTCTTTCGGAGACATATAAATCCATAGGTTTTAAGATTCTTACTAGTCAGGTATATTCTTAGGCGTTTAATATGGGGTGTTGAGTCCGCTTCGTTGAGCAAGGAGTAGCTCTTGTCTATTACATATTTGTCTTATGGAAAGGTATCTGTGTTAATTTCAATCTCTGGTTTTCTGCAGCACCCCAACTCACCTTTCCCCTTAAGCAAGCATAAGTTGGTTTTCTACATTTGAGACCCTGTTCTGTTTTGTAATTCAGTTCCTGTGTAGCCAAGCTTACATTCCGTGTATTAGTGATATCTTATGATGTTTCTTTTTCTGTGTGACTTATTTCACTTAGAATCATCGTACCTGAATCCACTCATTATACTGCTATGAGCCTGATGATATAGATTTCATTGCTGAGTGATATTGCATTGTACATTAGTACCACAACTTCTTTATCCATTTTTCTCTTTCTGTGATATTGAACTTGTACCGTAAATGAGGTTCCTGTAAACAGAGCCGTCCCCAATTTTGGGGTGGCTGTGTCTTTTTGATTTTAATTTCCCTAAGCTATAGGACCATAAGTGGAAGTACCCAAGGCTCTGTTGCTTTGTTTTTTAGATGTTTCAGGAAACACCATACACTTCTGCAGAGTGGCTGTTGGCAATTTACATCCCGCCCATCAGCCTAACTAGGCTCCCAGTTCTCCATGACCTGTCCTGCCTTTCTGGATTTTACACTTTTTTCAGATGTCCCTTTTGACCGGGGGGCAGTGAGACTTCATTGTAGTGCAGATTTCCTTTGCAAGCTTGCTTGGGTGGCCAAAAAGGACGTATTCGTTTTTTCCTGAATATATTCAGGAAAAAACGCATACGCCCTTTTTGGCCAAGTGCATCATTGTGGACGTTCTGCCTCTTTTCCTATGCTTTACATGCAATTCCAGTCTACCTCCTGAAATCGGTTTCCTGCAATTCTGCCCCGCTTTCAAGTCCTCTTGGCACCCTTACTTCAATAGATTTTTGGACGATAGCTGTCATTTATATCTCTGCAGGTTTGTGAATTACAGTGCCCCTGAGCTCCTTTCTTCAACTCGCTTTCTTGTGAGCTGGCCGCAACACTGCAGGATTGCTTCAGGCCCTAGTGTGATACTGGCATGGCATGCTGAGCCTTTGGTTAATTCCTCTTCCTGTTGGGAAATGAGAGTTAAATTTGTCCTTCCAGACACCTCCAGCTAGTCTCTCATTGGTTCTCCCTATTCCTGTTCATTTTCCGCAGAAATTGCAAACTGGGCCCAACAGCAGATTAAAGGCACTGACTCTGCAAGTGGGGAGAGTGTTAGTAAAGCGTCTGGAATGTTGCACCCGAGTACCAGGGGACGAAAACTGAGACACATTTGAACACGTTTCCCGATCACATGGTGGATCATACTCTGGGTTCCACATGCATGTTTTAGCTGAAGGAAGAATCCCTTAAACCTGGAGAGTTGAGAACCAATGAATGGGTACCATGCAATATGACTTCCAAGGGTCTTCATTTGCTCACCGAACCTCACCAATCCTATCACTGCTGCGTTTATGCCGCTGTACACACGCTTGATTCTCTTTCGGAGACATATAAATCCATAGGTTTTAAGATTCTTACTAGTCAGGTATATTCTTAGGCGTTTAATATGGGGTGTTGAGTCCACTTCGTTGAGCAGGGAGTAGCTCTTGTCTATTACATATTTGTCTTATGGAAAGGTATCTGTGCTAATTTCAATCTCTGGTTTTATGCAGCACCCCAACTCACCTTTCCCCTTAAGCAAGCATAAGTTGGTTTTCTACATTTGAGACCCTATTCTGTTTTGTAATTCAGTTCCTGTGTAGCCAAGTTTACATTCTGTGTATTAGTGATATCTTATGATGTTTCTTTTTCTGTGTGACTTATTTCACTTAGAATCATCGTACCTCAATCCACTCATTATGCTGCTACTGGCCTGATGACATAGATTTCTTTGCTGAGTGATATTGCATTGTACGTAAGTACAACAACTTCTTTATCCATTTTTCGCTTTCTGCGATATTGAACTTGTACCGTAAACGAGGTTCTTGTAAACAGAGCCGTCCCAAACTTTGGGGTGGCTGTGTCTTTTTTATTTTAATTTCCCTAATCTATAGCACCATAAGTGGAAGTGCCCTAGGCTCTGTTGCTTTGTTTTTTAGATGTTTCAGGAAACACCATACACTTCTCCAGAGTGGCTGTTGGCAATTTACATCACGCCCATTGGCATAACAAAACTCCCAGTTCTCCATGGCCTGTCCTGCATTTCTGGATTTTACTCTTTTTTCTGATGGCCCTTTTTACCGGGGAGCAGTGAGACTTCATTGTAGTGCAGATTTCCTTTGCAAGCTTGCTTGGTTGGCCAAAAAGTGCATATGCTTTTTTTCCTGAATATATTCAGGAAAAAACGCATACGCCCTTTTTGGCCAAGTGCATCATTGTGGACGTTCTGCCTCTTTTCCTATGCTTTACATGCAATTCCAGTCTACCTCCTGAAATCGGTTTCCTGCATTTCTGCCCCACTTTCAAGTCCTCTTGGCAGCCTTACTTCAATATATTTTTGGACGATAGCTGTCATTTAGAACTCTGCAGGTTTGTGAATTACAGGGCCCCTGAGCTCCTTTCTTCAACTCGCTTTCTTGTGAGCTGGTCGCAACACTGCAAGATTGCTTCAGGCCCTAGTGTGGTACCGGCATGGCACGCTGACCCTTTGGTTAATTCCTCTTCTTGGTGGGAAATGAGAGTTAAATTTGCCCGTCCAGACACCTCCAGCTAGCCTCTCATTGGTTCTCCCTATTCCTGTTAATTTTCCACAGAAATTGCAAACTGGGCCAAACAGGAGGTTAAAGGCACTGACTCTCCAAGTGGGGAGAGTGTTAGTAAAGCGTCTGTAATGTTGCACCCGAGTACCAGGGGACGAAAACTGAGACACATTTGAACACGTTTCCCGATCACACGTTGGATCATACTCTTGGTTCCACATGCATGTTTTAGCTGAAGGAAGAATCCCTTAAACCTGGAGAGTTGAGAACCATGGAATGGGTACCATGCAATATGACTTCAAAGGGTCTGCATTTGCTCACCGAACATCACCAACCCTTTCTCTGCTGCGTTTATGCCACTGTACACACACTTCCTTCTCTTTCGGAGACATATAAATCCATAGGTTTTAAGATTCTTACTAGTCAGGTATATTCTTAGGCGTTTAATATGGGGTGTTGAGTCCACTTCGTTGAGCAAGCAGTAGCTCTTGTCTATTACATATTTGGCTTATGGAAAGGTATCTGTGCTAATTTCAATCTCTGGTTTTATGCAGCACCCCAACTCACCTTTCCCCTTAAGCAAGCATAAGTTGGTTTTCTACATTTGAGACCCTATTCTGTTTTGTAATTCAGTTCCTGTGTAGGCAAGTTTACATTCCGTGTATTAGTGATATCTTATGATGTTTCTTTTTCTGTGTGACTTATTTCACTTAGAATCATCGTACCTGAATCCACTCATTATGCTGCTACTGGCCTGATGACATAGATTTCATTGCTGAGTGATATTGCATTGTACGTAAGTACCACAACTTCTTTATCCATTTTTCGCTTTCTGCGATATTGAACTTGTACCATAAACGAGGTTCTTGTAAACAGAGCCGTACCAAACTTTGGGGTGGCTGTGTCTTTTTGATTTTAATTTCCCTAAGCTATAGCACCATAAGTGGAAGTGCCCTAGGCTCTGTTGCTTTGTTTTTTAGATGTTTCAGGAAACACCATACACTTCTCCAGAGTGGCTGTTGGCAATTTACATCACGCCCATTGGCATAAGAAGGCTCCCAGTTCTCCATGGCCTGTCCTGCCTTTCTGGATTTTACACTTTATTCAGATGTCCCTTTTGACCGGGGGGCAGTGAGACTTCATTGTAGTGCAGATTTCATTTGCAAGCTTGCTTGGTTGGCCAAAAAGTGCGTATGCGTTTTTTCCTGAATATATTCAGGAAAAAACGCATACGCCCTTTTTGGCCAAGTGCATCATTGTGGACGTTCTGCCTCTTTTCCTATGCTTTACATGCAATTCCAGTCTACCTCCTGAAATCGGTTTCCTGCAATTCTGCCCCGCTTTCAAGTCCTCTTGGCACCCTTACTTCAATATATTTTTGGACGATAGCTGTCATTTATAACTCTGCAGGTGTGTGAATTACAGGGCCCCTGAGCTCCTTTCTTCAACTCGCTTTCTTGTGAGCTGGCCGCAACACCGCAGGATTGCTTCAGGCCCTAGTGTGGTTCCGGCATGGCTCGCTGAGCCTTTGGTTAATTCCTCTTCCTGGTGGGAAATGAGAGTTAAATTTACCCGTGCAGACACCTCCAGCTAGTCTCTCATTGGTTCTCCCTATTCCTGTTCATTTTCCGCAGAAATTGCAAACTGGGCCAAACAGGAGGTTAAAGGCACTGACTCTCCAAGTGGGGAGAGTGTTAGTAAAACGTCTGGAAAGTTGCACCCGAGTACCAGGGGTCGAAAAGTGAGACACATTTGAACACGTTTCCCGATCACACGGTGGATCATACTCTGGGTTCCACATGCATGTTTTAGCTGAAGGAGGAATCCCTTAAACCTGGAGAGTTGAGAACCATGGAATGGGTACCATGCAATATGACTTCAAAGGGTCTGCATTTGCTCACCGAACCTCACCAATCCTATCACTGCTGCGTTTATGCCGCTGTACACATGCTTGATTCTCTTTCGGAGACATATAAATCCATAGGTTTTAAGATTCTTACTAGTCAGGTATATTCTTAGGCGTTTAATATGGGGTGTTGAGTCCACTTCGTTGAGCAAGCAGTAGCTCTTGTCTATTACATATTTGGCTTATGGAAAGGTATCTGTGCTAATTTCAATCTCTGGTTTTATGCAGCACCCCAACTCACCTTTCCCCTTAAGCAAGCATAAGTTGGTTTTCTACATTTGAGACCCTATTCTGTTTTGTAATTCAGTTCCTGTGTAGCCAAGTTTACATTCCGTGTATTAGTGATATCTTATGATGTTTCTTTTTCTGTGTGACGTATTTCACTTAGAATCATCGTACCTGAATCCACTCATTATGCTGCTATGAGCCTGATGAAAGAGATTTCATTGCTGAGTGATATTGCATTGTACGTTAGTACCACAACTTCTTTATCCATTTTTCGCTTTCTGCGATATTGAACTTGTACCGGAAACGAGGTTCTTGTAAACACAGCCGTCCCAAACTTTGGGGTGGCTGTGTCTTTTTAATTTTAATTTCCCTAAGCTATAGGACCATAAGTGCAAGTGCCCTAGGCTGTGATGCTTTGTTTTTTAGATGTTTCAGGAAACACCATACACTTCTCCAGAGTGGCTGTTGGCAATTTACATCCCGCCCATCAGCATAAGAAGGCTCCCAGTTCTCCATGGCCTGTCCTGCCTTTCTGGATTTTACACTTTTTTCAGATGTCCCTTTTGACCGGGGGGCAGTGAGACTTCATTGTAGTGCAGATTTCCTTTGCAAGCTTGCTTGGTTGGCCAAAAAGGGCGTATGCGTTTTTTCCTGAATATATTCAGGAAAAAACGCATACGCCCTTTTTGGCCAAGTGCATCATTGTGGACGTTCTGCCTCTTTTCCTATGCTTTACATGCAATTCCAGTCTACCTCCTGAAATCGGTTTCCTGCAATTCTGCCCCGCTTTCAAGTCCTCTTGGCACCCTTACTTCAATATATTTTTGGACGATAGCTGTCATTTATAACTCTGCAGGTGTGTGAATTACAGGGCCCCTGAGCTCCTTTCTTCAAGTCGCTTTCTTGTGAGCTGGCCACAACACCGCAGGATTGCTTCAGGCCCTAGTGTGGTTCCGGCATGGCTCGCTGAGCCTTTGGTTAATTCCTCTTCTTGGTGGGAAATGAGAGTTAAATTTGCCCGTGCAGACACCTCCAGCTAGTCTCTCATTGGTTCTGCCTATTCCTGTTCCTTTTCTGCAGAAATTGCAAACTGGGCCAAACAGGAGTTTAAAGGCACTGACTCTCCAAGTGGGGAGAGTGTTAGTAAAGCGTCTGGAATGTTGCACCCGAGTACCAGTGGACGAAAACTGAGACACATTTGAACACGTTTCCCGATCACACGGTGGATTATACTCTGGGTTCCACATGCATGTTTTAGCTGAAGGAAGAATCCCTTAAACCTGGAGAGTTGAGAACCATGGAATGGGTACCATGCAATATGACTTCCAACGGTCTTCATTTGCTCACCGAACCTCACCAATCCTTTCACTGCTGCCTTTATGCCGCTGTACACACGCTTGATTCTCTTTCGGAGACATATAAATCCATAGGTTTTAAGATTCTTACTAGTCAGGTATATTCTTAGGCGTTTAATATGGGGTGTTGAGTCCGCTTCATTGAGCAAGGAGTAGCTCTTGTCTATTACATATTTGGCTTATGGAAAGGTATCTGTGTTAATTTCAATCTCTGGTTTTCTGCAGCACCCCAACTCACCTTTCCCCTTAAGCAAGCATAAGTTGGTTTTCTACATTTGAGACCCTGTTCTGTTTTGTAATTCAGTTCCTGTGTAGCCAAGCTTACATTCTGTGTATTAGTGATATCTTATGATGTTTCTTTTTCTGTGTGACTTATTTCACTTAGAATCATCGTACCTGAATCCACTCATTATACTGCTATGAGCCTGATGATATAGATTTCACTGCTGAGTGATATTGCATTGTACATTAGTACCACAACTTCTTTATCCATTTTTCTCTTTCTGTGATATTGAACTTGTACCGTAAATGAGGTTCCTGTAAACAGAGCCGTCCCAAACTTTGGGGTGGCTGTGTCTTTTTGATTTTAATTTCCCTAAGCTATAGGACCATAAGTGGAAGTACCCAAGGCTCTGTTGCTTTGTTTTTTAGATGTTTCAGGAAACACCATACACTTCTGCAGAGTGGCTGTTGGCAATTTACATCCCGCCCATCAGCCTAACTAGGCTCCCAGTTCTCCATGGCCTGTCCTGCCTTTCTGGATTTTACACTTTTTTCAGATGGCCCTTTTGACTGGGGGGCAGTGAGACTTCATTGTAGTGCAGATTTCCTTTGCAAGCTTGCTTGGGTGGCCAAAAAGGACGTATTCGTTTTTTCCTGAATATATTCAGGAAAAAACGCATACGCCCTTTTTGGCCAAGTGCATCATTGTGGACGTTCTGCCTCTTTTCCTATGCTTTACATGCAATTCCAGTCTACCTCCTGAAATCGGTTTCCTGCAATTCTGCCCCGCTTTCAAGTCCTCTTGGCACCCTTACTTCAATAGATTTTTGGACGATAGCTGTCATTTATATCTCTGCAGGTTTGTGAATTACAGTGCCCCTGAGCTCCTTTCTTCAACTCGCTTTCTTGTGAGCTGGCCGCAACCCTGCAGGATTGCTTCAGGCCCTAGTGTGATACTGGCATGGCATGCTGAGCCTCTGGTTAATTCCTCTTCCTGTTGGGAAATGAGAGTTAAATTTGTCCTTCCAGACACCTCCAGCTAGTCTCTCATTGGTTCTCCCTATTCCTGTTCATTTTCCGCAGAAATTGCAAACTGGGCCCAACAGCAGATTAAAGGCACTGACTCTGCAAGTGGGGAGAGTGTTAGTAAAGCGTCTGGAATGTTGCACCCAAGTACCAGGGGACGAAAACTGAGACACATTTGAACACGTTTCCCGATCACACGGTGGATCATACTCTGGGTTCCACATGCATGTTTTAGCTGAAGGAAGAATCCCTTAAACCTGGAGAGTTGAGAACCAATGAATGGGTACCATGCAATATGACTTCAAAGGGTCTTCATTTGCTCACCGAACCTCACCAATCCTATCACTGCTGCATTTATGCCGCTGTACACACGCTTGATTCTCTTTCGGAGACATATAAATCCATAGGTTTTAAGATTTTTACTAGTCAGGTATATTCTTAGGCGTTTAATATGGGGTGTTGAGTCCACTTCGTTGAGCAGGGAGTAGCTCTTGTCTATTACATATTTGTCTTATGGAAAGGTATCTGTGCTAATTTCAATCTCTGGTTTTATGCAGCACCCCAACTCACCTTTCCCCTTAAGCAAGCATAAGTTGGTTTTCTACATTTGAGACCCTATTCTGTTTTGTAATTCAGTTCCTGTGTAGGCAAGTTTACATTCCGTGTATTAGTGATATCTTATGATGTTTCTTTTTCTTTGTGACTTATTTCACTTAGAATCATCGTACCTGAATCCACTCATTATGCTGCTACTGGCCTGATGACATAGATTTCATTGCTGAGTGATATTGCATTGTACATTAGTACCACAACTTCTTTATCCATTTTTCGCTTTCTGTGATATTGAACTTTTACCGTAAACGAGGTTTTGTAAACAGAGCCGTCCCAAATTTTGGGGTGGCTGTGTCTTTTTGATTTTAATTTCCCTAAGCTATAGGACCATAAGTGGAAGTGCCCTAGGCTCTGTTGCTTTGTTTTTTAGATGTTTCAGGAAACACCATACACTTCTCCAGAGTGGCTGTTGGCAATTTACATCACGCCCATCAGCATAACAAGGCTCCCAGTTCTCCATGGACTGTCCTGCCTTTCTGGATTTTACACTTTTTTCAGATGGCCCTTTTGACCGGGGGGCAGTGAGACTTCATTGTAGTGTAGACTTCCTTTGCAAGCTTGCTTGGTTGGCCAAAAAGGGCGTATGCGTTTTTTCCTGAATATATTCAGGAAAAAACGCATACGCCCTTTTTGGCCAAGTGCATCATTGTGGACGTTCTGCCTCTTTTCCTATGCTTTACATGCAATTCCAGTCTACCTCCTGAAATCGGTTTCCTGCAATTCTGCCCCGCTTTCAAGTCCTCTTGGCACCCTTACTTCAATATATTTTTGGACGATAGCTGTCATGTATAACTCTGCAGGTGTGTGAATTACAGGGCCCCTGAGCTCCTTTCTTCAACTCGCTTTCTTGTGAGCTGGCCGCAACACCGCAGGATTGCTTCAGGCCCTAGTGTGGTTCCGGCATGGCTCGCTGAGCCTTTGGTTAATTCCTCTTCTTGGTGGGAAATGAGAGTTAAATTTACCCGGGCAGACACCTCCAGCTAGTCTCTCATTGGTTCTCCCTATTCCTGTTCATTTTCCGCAGAAATTGCAAACTGGGCCAAACAGGAGGTTAAAGGCACTGACTCTCCAAGTGGGGAGAGTGTTAGTAAAGCGTCTGGAATGTTGCACCCGAGTACCAGGGGACGAAAACTGAGACATATTTGAACACGTTTCCCGATCACACGGTGGATCATACTCTGGGTTCCACATGCATGTTTTAGCTGAAGGAAGAATCCCTTAAACCTGGAGAGTTGAGAACCATGGAATGGGTACCATGCAATATGACTTCAAAGGGTCTGCATTTGCTCACCGAACCTCACCAATCCTATCACTGCTGCGTTTATGCCGCTGTACACACGCTTGATTCTCTTTCGGAGACATATAAATCCATAGGTTTTAAGATTCTTACTAGTCAGGTATATTCTTAGGCCTTTAATATGGGGTGTTGAGTCCACTTCGTTGAGCAAGCAGTAGCTCTTGTCTATTACATATTTGGCTTATGGATAGGTATCTGTGCTAATTTCAATCTCTGGTTTTATGCAGCACCCCAACTCACCTTTCCCCTTAAGCAAGCATAAGTTGGTTTTCTACATTTGAGACCCTATTCTGTTTTGTAATTCAGTTCCTGTGTAGCCAAGTTTACATTCCGTGTATTAGTGATATCTTATGATGTTTCTTTTTCTGTGTGACATATTTCACTTAGAATCATCGTACCTAAATCCACTCATTATTCTGCTATGGGCCTGATGACATAGATTTCATTGCTGAGTGATATTGCATTGTACGTAAGTACCACAACTTCTTTATCCATTTTTCGCTTTCTGCGATATTGAACTTGTACCGTAAACAAGGTTCTTGTAAACAGAGCCGTCCCAAATATTGGGGTGGCTGTGTCTTTTTGATTTTAATTTCCCTAAGCTATAGGACCATAAGTGGAAGTGCCCTAGGCTCTGTTGCTTTGTTTTTTAGATGTTTCAGGAAACACCATACACTTCTCCAGAGTGGCTGTTGGCAATTTGCATCACGCCCATCAGCATAACAAGGCTCCCAGTTCTCCATGGTCTGTCCTGCCTTTCTGGATTTTACACTTTTTTCAGATGGCCCTTTTGACCGGGGCGCAGTGAGACTTCATTGTAGTGCAGATTTCCTTTGCAAGCTTGCTTGGTTGGCCAAAAAGGGCATATGCGTTTTTTCCTGAATATATTCAGGAAAAAACGTATACGCCCTTTTTGGCCAAGGGCATCATTGTGGACGTTCTGCCTCTTTTCCTATGCTTTACATGCAATTCCAGTCTACCTCCTGAAATCGGTTTCCTGCAATTCTGCCCCGCTTTCAAGTCCTCTTGGCAGCCTTACTTCAATATATTTTTGGACGATAGCTGTCATTTAGAACTCTGCAGGTGTGTGAATTACAGGGCCCCTGAGCTCCTTTCTTC
The DNA here is from genome assembly GCF_039906515.1 of Pseudorca crassidens. NCBI lineage: Eukaryota > Metazoa > Chordata > Mammalia > Artiodactyla > Delphinidae > Pseudorca > Pseudorca crassidens. Next base: position 150,049 of record NW_027135945.1, on the reverse strand, counting down.
AACTCGCTTTCTTGTGAGCTGGCCGCAACACCGCAGGATTGCTTCAGGCCCTAGTGTGGTTCCGGCATGGCTCGCTGAGCCTTTGGTTAATTCCTCTTCCTGGTGGGAAATGAGAGTTAAATTTACCCGGGCAGACACCTCCAGCTAGTCTCTCATTGGTTCTCCCTATTCCTGTTCATTTTCCGCAGAAATTGCAAACTGGGCCAAACAGGAGGTTAAAGGCACTGACTCACCAAGTGGGGAGAGTGTTAGTAAAGCGTCTGGAATGTTGCACCCGAGTACCAGGGGACGAAAACTGAGACATATTTGAACACGTTTCCCGATCACACGGTGGATCATACTCTGGGTTCCACATGCATGTTTTAGCTGAAGGAAGAATCCCTTAAACCTGGAGAGTTGAGAACCATGGAATGGGTACCATGCAATATGACTTCAAAGGGTCTGCATGTGCTCACCGAACCTCACCAATCGTATCACTGCTGCGTTTATGCCGCTGTACACACGCTTGATTCTCTTTCGGAGACATATAAATCCATAGGTTTTAAGATTCTTACTAGTCAAGTATATTCTTAGGCGTTTAATATGGGGTGTTGAGTCCACTTCGTTGAGCAAGCAGTAGCTCTTGTCTATTACATATTTGGCTTATGGATAGGTATCTGTGCTAATTTCAATCTCTGGTTTTATGCAGCACCCCAACTCACCTTTCCCCTTAAGCAAGCATAAGTTGGTTTTCTACATTTGAGACCCTATTCTGTTTTGTAATTCAGTTCCTGTGTAGCCAAGTTTACATTCCGTGTATTAGTGATATCTTATGATGTTTCTTTTTCTGTGTGACGTATTTCACTTAGAATCATCGTACCTGAATCCACTCATTATGCTGCTATGAGCCTGATGAAAGAGATTTCATTGCTGAGTGATATTGCATTGTACGTTAGTACCACAACTTCTTTATCCATTTTTCGCTTTCTGTGATATTGAACTTGTACCGGAAACGAGATTCTTGTAAACAGAGCCGTCCCAAACTTTGGGGTGGCTGTGTCTTTTTAATTTTAATTTCCCTAAGCTATAGGACCATAAGTGCAAGTGCCCTAGGCTGTGTTGCTTTGTTTTTTAGATGTTTCAGGAAACACCATACACTTCTCCAGAGTGGCTGTTGGCAATTTACATCCCGCCCATCAGCATAAGAAGGCTCCCAGTTCTCCATGGCCTGTCCTGCCTTTCTGGATTTTACACTTTTTTCAGATGGCCCTTTTGACCGGGGGGCAGTGAGACTTCATTGTAGTGCAGATTTCCTTTGCAAGCTTGCTTGGTTGGCCAAAAAGTGCGTATGCGTTTTTTCCTGAATATATTCAGGAAAAAACGCATACGCCCTTTTTGGCCAAGTGCATCATTGTGGACGTTCTGCCTCTTTTCCTATGCTTTACATGCAATTCCAGTCTACCTCCTGAAATCGGTTTCCTGCAATTCTGCCCCGCTTTCAAGTCCTCTTGGCAGCCTTACTTCAATATATTTTTGGAAGATAGCTGTCATTTAGAACTCTGCAGGTGTGTGAATTACAGGGCCCCTGAGCTCCTTTCTTCAACTCGCTTTCTTGTGAGCTGGCCGCAACACTGCAGGATTGCTTCAGGCCCTAGTGTGGTTCCGGCATGGCTCGCTGAGCCTTTGGTTAATTCCTCTTCCTGGTGGGAAATGAGAGTTAAATTTGCCCGTCCAGACACCTACAGCTAGTCTCTCATTGGTTCTCCCTATTCCTGTTCATTTTCTGCAGAAATTGCAAACTGGGCCAAACAGGAGGTTAAAGGCACTGACTCTCCAAGTGGGGAGAGTGTTAGTAAAGCATCTGGAATGTTGCACCCGAGTACCACGGGACGAAAACTGAGACACATTTGAACACGTTTCCCGATCACACGGTGGATCATCCTCTGGGTTCCACATGCATGTTTTAGCTGAAGGAAGAATCCCTTAAACCTGGAGAGTTGAGAACCATGGAATGGATACCATGCAATATGACTTCAAAGGGTCTTCATTTGCTCACCGAACCTCACCAATCCTATCACTGCTGCGTTTATGCCGCTGTACACACGCTTGATTCTCTTTCGGAGACATATATATCCATAGGTTTTAAGATTCTTACTAGTCAGGTATATTCTTAGGCGTTTAATATGGGGTGTTGTGTCCACTTCGTTGAGCAAGGAGTAGCTCTTGTCTATTACATATTTTTCTTATGGAAAGGTATCTGTGTTAATTTCAATCTCTGGTTTTATGCAGCACCCCAACTCACCTTTCCCCTTAAGCAAGCATAAGTTGGTTTTCTACATTTGAGACCCTATTCTGTTTTGTAATTCAGTTCCTATGTAGAGAAGTTTACATTCTGTGTATTAGTGATATCTTATGATGTTTCTTTTTCTGTGTGACTTATTTCACTTAGAATCATCATACCTGAATACACTCATTATGCTGCTACTGGCCTGATGACATACATTTCATTGCTGAATGATATTGCATTGTACGGAAGTACCACAACTTCTTTATCCATTTTTCGCTTTCTGCGATATTGAACTTGTACCGTAAACGAGGTTCTTGTAAACAGAGCCGTCCCAAACATTGGGGTGGCTGTGTCTTTTTGATTTTAATTTCCCTAAGCTATAGGACCATAAGTGGAAGTGCCCTAGTCTGTGTTGCTTTGTTTTTTAGATATTTCAGGAACCACCATACACTTCTCCAGGGTGGCTGTTGTCAATTTACATCCTGCCCATCAGCATAACAAGGCTCCCAGTTCTCCATGGCCTGTCCTGCCTTTCTGGATTTTACACTTTTTTCAGATGGCCCTTTTGACCGGGGGGCAGTGAGACTTCATTGTAGTGCAGATTTCTTTGCAAGCTTGCTTGGGTGGCCAAAAAGGGCGTATGCGTTTTTTCCTGAATATATTCCGGAAAAAACGCATACGCCCTTTTTGGCCTAGTGCATCATTGTGGACGTTCTGCCTCTTTTCCTATGCTTTACATGCAATTCCTGTCTACCTCCTGAAATCGGTTTCCTGCAATTCTGCCCCGCTTTCAAGTCCTCTTGGCAGCCTTACTTCAATATATTTTTGGACGATAGCTGTCATTTATATCTCTGCAGGTTTGTGAATTACAGTGCCCCTGAGCTCCTTTCTTCAACTCGCTTTCTTGTGATCTGGCCGCAACACTGCAGGATTGCTTCAGGCCCTAGTGTGATACTGGCATGGCATGCTGAGCCTTTGGTTAATTCCTCTTCCTGGTGAGAAATGAGAGTTAAATTTGCCCATCCAGACACCTCCAGCTAGTCTCTCATTGGTTCTCCCTATTCCTGTTCATTTTCCGCCGAAATTGCAAACTGGGCCCAACAGCAGATTAAAGGCACTGACTCTGCAAGTGGGGAGAGTGTTAGTAAAGCGTCTGGAATGTTGCACCTGAGTACCAGGGGACGAAATCTGAGACACATTTGAACACATTTCCCGATCACACGGTGGATTATACTCTGGGTTCCACATGCATGTTTTAGCTGAAGGAAGAATCCCTTAAACCTGGAGAGTTGAGAACCATGGAATGGGTACCATGCAATATGACTTCAAAGGGTCTGCATGTGCTCACCGAACCTCACCAATCGTATCACTGTTGCTTTTATGCCACTGTACACACGCTTGATTCTCTTTCGGAGACATATAAATCCATAGGTTTTAAGATTCTTACTAGTCAAGTATATTCTTAGGCGTTTAATATGGGGTGTTGAGTCCACTTCGTTGAGCAAGCAGTAGCTCTTGTCTATTACATATTTGGCTTATGGAAAGGTATCTGTGCTAATTTCAATCTCTGGTTTTATGCAGCACCCCAACTCACCTTTCCCCTTAAGCAAGCATAAGTTGGGTTTCTACATTTGAGACCCTATTCTGTTTTGTAATTCAGTTCCTGTGTAGCCAAGTTTACATTCCGTGTATTAGTGATATCTTATGATGTTTCTTTTTCTGTGTGACGTATTTCACTTAGAATCATCGTACCTGAATCCACTCATTATGCTGCTATGAGCCTGATGAAAGAGATTTCATTGCTGAGTGATATTGCATTGTACGTTAGTACCACAACTTCTTTATCCATTTTTCGCTTTCTGTGATATTGAACTTGTACCGGAAACGAGATTCTTGTAAACAGAGCCGTCCCAAACTTTGGGGTGGCTGTGTCTTTTTAATTTTAATTTCCCTAAGCTATAGGACCATAAGTGCAAGTGCCCTAGGCTGTGTTGCTTTGTTTTTTAGATGTTTCAGGAAACACCATACACTTCTCCAGAGTGGCTGTTGGCAATTTACATCCCGCCCATCAGCATAAGAAGGCTCCCAGTTCTCCATGGCCTGTCCTGCCTTTCTGGATTTTACACTTTTTTCAGATGTCCCTTTTGACCGGGGGGCAGTGAGACTTCATTGTAGTGCAGATTTCCTTTGCAAGCTTGCTTGGTTGGCCAAAAAGGGCGTATGCGTTTTTTCCTGAATATATTCAGGAAAAAACGCATACGCCCTTTTTGGCCAAGTGCATCATTGTGGACGTTCTGCCTCTTTTCCTATGCTTTACATGCAATTCCAGTCTACCTCCTGAAATCGGTTTCCTGCAATTCTGCCCCGCTTTCAAGTCCTCTTGGCACCCTTACTTCAATATATTTTTGGACGATAGCTGTCATTTATAACTCTGCAGGTGTGTGAATTACAGGGCCCCTGAGCTCCTTTCTTCAACTCGCTTTCTTGTGAGCTGGCCGCAACACCGCAGGATTGCTTCAGGCCCTAGTGTGGTTCTGGCATGGCTCGCTGAGCCTTTGGTTAATTCCACTTCTTGGTGGGAAATGAGAGTTAAATTTACCCGGGCAGACACCTCTAGCTAGTCTCTCATTGGTTCTCCCTATTCCTGTTCATTTTCCGCAGAAATTGCAAACTGGGCCAAACAGGCGGTTAAAGGCACTGACTCTCCAAGTGGGGAGAGTGTTAGTAAAGCGTCTGGAATGTTGCACCCGAGTTCCAGGGGACGAAAACTGAGACATATTTGAACACGTTTCCCGATCACACGGTGGATCATACTCTGGGTTCCACATGCATGTTTTAGCTGAAGGAAGAATCCCTTAAACCTGGAGAGTTGAGAACCATGGAATGGGTACCATGCAATATGACTTCAAAGGGTCTGCATTTGCTCACCGAACCTCACCAATCCTATCACTGCTGCGTTTATGCCGCTGTACACATGCTTAATTCTCTTTCGGAGACATATAAATCCATAGGTTTTAAGATTCTTACTAGTCAGGTATATTCTTAGGCGTTTAATATGGGGTGTTGAGTCCACTTCGTTGAGCAAGCAGTAGCTGTTGTCTATTACATATTTGGCTTATGGAAAGGTATCTGTGCTAATTTCAATCTCTGGTTTTATGCAGCACCCCAACTCACCTTTCCCCTTAAGCAAGCATAAGTTGGTTTTCTACATTTGAGACCCTATTCTGTTTTGTAATTCAGTTCCTGTGTAGCCAAGTTTACATTCCGTGTATTAGTGATATCTTATGATGTTTCTTTTTCTGTGTGACTTATTTCACTTAGAATCATCGTACCTGAATCCAGTCATTATGCTGCTATGAGCCTGATGAAAGAGATTTCATTGCTGAGTGATATTGCATTGTACGTTAGTACCACAACTTCTTTATCCATTTTTCGCTTTCTGCGATATTGAACTTGTACCGGAAACGAGGTTCTTGTAAACAGAGCCGTCCCAAACTTTGGGGTGGCTGTGTCTTTTTAATGTTAATTTCCCTAAGCTATAGGACCATAAGTGGAAGTGCCCTAGGCTCTGTTGCTTTGTTTTTTAGATGTTTCAGGAAACACCATACACTTCTCCAGAGTGGCTGTTGGCAATTTACATCACGCCCATCAGCATAACAAGGCTCCCAGTTCTCCATGGCCTGTCCTGCCTTTCTAGATTTTACACTTTTTTCAGAATGCCCTTTTGACCGGGGGGCAGTGAGACTTCATTGTAGTGCAGATTTCCTTTGCAAGCTTGCTTGGTTGGCAAAAAAGGGCGTATGCATTTTTTCCTGAATATATTCAGGAAAAAACGCATACGCCCTTTTTGGCCAAGTGCATCATTGTGGACGTTCTGCCTCTTTTCCTATGCTTTACATGCAATTCCAGTCTACCTTCTGAAATCGGTTTCCTGCAATTCTGCCCCGCTTTCAAGTCCTCTTGGCAGCCTTACTTCAATATATTTTTGGACGATAGCTGTCATTTAGAACTCTGCAGGTGTGTGAATTACAGGGCCCCTGAGCTCCTTTCTTCAACTCGCTTTCTTGTGAGCTGGCCGCAACACTGCAGGATTGCTTCAGGCCCTAGTGTGGTTCCGGCATGGCTCGCTGAGCCTTTGGTTAATTCCTCTTCCTGGTGGGAAATGAGAGTTAAATTTGCCCGTCCAGACACCTACAGCTAGTCTCTCATTGGTTCTCCCTATTCCTGTTCATTTTCTGCAGAAATTGCAAACTGGGCCAAACAGGAGGTTAAAGGCACTGACTCTCCAAGTGGGGAGAGTGTTAGTAAAGCATCTGGAATGTTGCACCCGAGTACCACGGGACGAAAACTGAGACACATTTGAACACGTTTCCCGATCACACGGTGGATCATCCTCTGGGTTCCACATGCATGTTTTAGCTGAAGGAAGAATCCCTTAAACCTGTAGAGTTGAGAACCATGGAATGGATACCATGCAATATGACTTCAAAGGGTCTTCATTTGCTCACCGAACCTCACCAATCCTATCACTGCTGCGTTTATGCCGCTGTACACACGCTTGATTCTCTTTCGGAGACATATATATCCATAGGTTTTAAGATTCTTACTAGTCAGGCATATTCTTAGGCGTTTAATATGGGGTGTTGTGTCCACTTCGTTGAGCAAGGAGTAGCTCTTGTCTATTACATATTTTTCTTATGGAAAGGTATCTGTGTTAATTTCAATCTCTGGTTTTATGCAGCACCCCAACTCACCTTTCCCCTTACGCAAGCATAAGTTGGTTTTCTACATTTGAGACCCTATTCTGTTTTGTAATTCAGTTCCTATGTAGAGAAGTTTACATTCTGTGTATTAGTGATATCTTATGATGTTTCTTTTTCTGTGTGACTTATTTCACTTAGAATCATCGTACCTGAATACACTCATTATGCTGCTACTGGCCTGATGACATACATTTCATTGCTGAATGATATTGCATTGTACGGAAGTACCACAACTTCTTTATCCATTTTTCGCTTTCTGCGATATTGAACTTGTACCGTAAACGAGGTTCTTGTAAACAGAGCCGTCCCAAACATTGGGGTGGCTGTGTCTTTTTGATTTTAATTTCCCTAAGCTATAGGACCATAAGTGGAAGTGCCCTAGTCTGTGTTGCTTTGTTTTTTAGATATTTCAGGAACCACCATACACTTCTCCAGGGTGGCTGTTGTCAATTTACATCCTGCCCATCAGCATAACAAGGCTCCCAGTTCTCCATGGCCTGTCCTGCCTTTCTGGATTTTACACTTTTTTCAGATGGCCCTTTTGACCGGGGGGCAGTGAGACTTCATTGTAGTGCAGATTTCTTTGCAAGCTTGCTTGGGTGGCCAAAAAGGGCGTATGCGTTTTTTCCTGAATATATTCCGGAAAAAACGCATACGCCCTTTTTGGCCAAGTGCATCATTGTGGACGTTCTGCCTCTTTTCCTATGCTTTACATGCAATTCCTGTCTACCTCCTGAAATTGGTTTCCTGCAATTCTGCCCCGCTTTCAAGTCCTCTTGGCAGCCTTACTTCAATATATTTTTGGACGATAGCTGTCATTTATATCTCTGCAGGTTTGTGAATTACAGTGCCCCTGAGCTCCTTTCTTCAACTCGCTTTCTTGTGATCTGGCCGCAACACTGCAGGATTGCTTCAGGCCCTAGTGTGATACTGGCATGGCATGCTGAGCCTTTGGTTAATTCCTCTTCCTGGTGAGAAATGAGAGTTAAATTTGCCCATCCAGACACCTCCAGCTAGTCTCTCATTGGTTCTCCCTATTCCTGTTCATTTTCCGCCGAAATTGCAAACTGGGCCCAACAGCAGATTAAAGGCACTGACTCTGCAAGTGGGGAGAGTGTTAGTAAAGCGTCTGGAATGTTGCACCTGAGTACCAGGGGACGAAATCTGAGACACATTTGAACACATTTCCCGATCACACGGTGGATTATACTCTGGGTTCCACATGCATGTTTTAGCTGAAGGAAGAATCCCTTAAACCTGGAGAGTTGAGAACCATGGAATGGGTACCATGCAATATGACTTCAAAGGGTCTGCATGTGCTCACCGAACCTCACCAATCGTATCACTGTTGCTTTTATGCCACTGTACACACGCTTGATTCTCTTTCGGAGACATATAAATCCATAGGTTTGAAGATTCTTACTAGTCAAGTATATTCTTAGGCGTTTAATATGGGGTGTTGAGTCCACTTCGTTGAGCAAGCAGTAGCTCTTGTCTATTACATATTTGGCTTATGGAAAGGTATCTGTGCTAATTTCAATCTCTGGTTTTATGCAGCACCCCAACTCACCTTTCCCCTTAAGCAAGCATAAGTTGGGTTTCTACATTTGAGACCCTATTCTGTTTTGTAATTCAGTTCCTGTGTAGCCAAGTTTACATTCCGTGTATTAGTGATATCTTATGATGTTTCTTTTTCTGTGTGACGTATTTCACTTAGAATCATCGTACCTGAATCCACTCATTATGCTGCTACTGGCCTGATGACATAGATTTCATTGCTGAGTGATATTGCATTGTACGTTAGTACCACAACTTCTTTATCCATTTTTCGCTTTCTGTGATATTGAACTTGTACCGGAAACGAGATTCTTGTAAACAGAGCCGTCCCAAACTTTGGGGTGGCTGTGTCTTTTTAATTTTAATTTCCCTAAGCTATAGGACCATAAGTGCAAGTGCCCTAGGCTGTGTTGCTTTGTTTTTTAGATGTTTCAGGAAACACCATACACTTCTCCAGAGTGGCTGTTGGCAATTTACATCCCGCCCATCAGCATAAGAAGGCTCCCAGTTCTCCATGGCCTGTCCTGCCTTTCTGGATTTTACACTTTTTTCAGATGTCCCTTTTGACCGGGGGGCAGTGAGACTTCATTGTAGTGCAGATTTCCTTTGCAAGCTTGCTTGGTTGGCCAAAAAGGGCGTATGCGTTTTTTCCTGAATATATTCAGGAAAAAACGCATACGCCCTTTTTGGCCAAGTGCATCATTGTGGACGTTCTGCCTCTTTTCCTATGCTTTACATGCAATTCCAGTCTACCTCCTGAAATCGGTTTCCTGCAATTCTGCCCCGCTTTCAAGTCCTCTTGGCACCCTTACTTCAATATATTTTTGGACGATAGCTGTCATTTATAACTCTGCAGGTGTGTGAATTACAGGGCCCCTGAGCTCCTTTCTTCAACTCGCTTTCTTGTGAGCTGGCCGCAACACCGCAGGATTGCTTCAGGCCCTAGTGTGGTTCTGGCATGGCTCGCTGAGCCTTTGGTTAATTCCACTTCTTGGTGGGAAATGAGAGTTAAATTTACCCGGGCAGACACCTCTAGCTAGTCTCTCATTGGTTCTCCCTATTCCTGTTCATTTTCCGCAGAAATTGCAAACTGGGCCAAACAGGCGGTTAAAGGCACTGACTCTCCAAGTGGGGAGAGTGTTAGTAAAGCGTCTGGAATGTTGCACCCGAGTTCCAGGGGACGAAAACTGAGACATATTTGAACACGTTTCCCGATCACACGGTGGATCATACTCTGGGTTCCACATGCATGTTTTAGCTGAAGGAAGAATCCCTTAAACCTGGAGAGTTGAGAACCATGGAATGGGTACCATGCAATATGACTTCAAAGGGTCTGCATTTGCTCACCGAACCTCACCAATCCTATCACTGCTGCGTTTATGCCGCTGTACACATGCTTAATTCTCTTTCGGAGACATATAAATCCATAGGTTTTAAGATTCTTACTAGTCAGGTATATTCTTAGGCGTTTAATATGGGGTGTTGAGTCCACTTCGTTGAGCAAGCAGTAGCTGTTGTCTATTACATATTTGGCTTATGGAAAGGTATCTGTGCTAATTTCAATCTCTGGTTTTATGCAGCACCCCAACTCACCTTTCCCCTTAAGCAAGCATAAGTTGGTTTTCTACATTTGAGACCCTATTCTGTTTTGTAATTCAGTTCCTGTGTAGCCAAGTTTACATTCCGTGTATTAGTGATATCTTATGATGTTTCTTTTTCTGTGTGACTTATTTCACTTAGAATCATCGTACCTGAATCCAGTCATTATGCTGCTATGAGCCTGATGAAAGAGATTTCATTGCTGAGTGATATTGCATTGTACGTTAGTACCACAACTTCTTTATCCATTTTTCGCTTTCTGCGATATTGAACTTGTACCGGAAACGAGGTTCTTGTAAACAGAGCCGTCCCAAACTTTGGGGTGGCTGTGTCTTTTTAATGTTAATTTCCCTAAGCTATAGGACCATAAGTGGAAGTGCCCTAGGCTCTGTTGCTTTGTTTTTTAGATGTTTCAGGAAACACCATACACTTCTCCAGAGTGGCTGTTGGCAATTTACATCACGCCCATCAGCATAACAAGGCTCCCAGTTCTCCATGGCCTGTCCTGCCTTTCTAGATTTTACACTTTTTTCAGAATGCCCTTTTGACCGGGGGGCAGTGAGACTTCATTGTAGTGCAGATTTCCTTTGCAAGCTTGCTTGGTTGGCAAAAAAGGGCGTATGCATTTTTTCCTGAATATATTCAGGAAAAAACGCATACGCCCTTTTTGGCCAAGTGCATCATTGTGGACGTTCTGCCTCTTTTCCTATGCTTTACATGCAATTCCAGTCTACCTTCTGAAATCGGTTTCCTGCAATTCTGCCCCGCTTTCAAGTCCTCTTGGCAGCCTTACTTCAATATATTTTTGGACGATAGCTGTCATTTAGAACTCTGCAGGTGTGTGAATTACAGGGCCCCTGAGCTCCTTTCTTCAACTCGCTTTCTTGTGAGCTGGCCGCAACACTGCAGGATTGCTTCAGGCCCTAGTGTGGTTCCGGCATGGCTCGCTGAGCCTTTGGTTAATTCCTCTTCCTGGTGGGAAATGAGAGTTAAATTTGCCCGTCCAGACACCTACAGCTAGTCTCTCATTGGTTCTCCCTATTCCTGTTCATTTTCTGCAGAAATTGCAAACTGGGCCAAACAGGAGGTTAAAGGCACTGACTCTCCAAGTGGGGAGAGTGTTAGTAAAGCATCTGGAATGTTGCACCCGAGTACCACGGGACGAAAACTGAGACACATTTGAACACGTTTCCCGATCACACGGTGGATCATCCTCTGGGTTCCACATGCATGTTTTAGCTGAAGGAAGAATCCCTTAAACCTGGAGAGTTGAGAACCATGGAATGGATACCATGCAATATGACTTCAAAGGGTCTTCATTTGCTCACCGAACCTCACCAATCCTATCACTGCTGCGTTTATGCCGCTGTACACACGCTTGATTCTCTTTCGGAGACATATATATCCATAGGTTTTAAGATTCTTACTAGTCAGGCATATTCTTAGGCGTTTAATATGGGGTGTTGTGTCCACTTCGTTGAGCAAGGAGTAGCTCTTGTCTATTACATATTTTTCTTATGGAAAGGTATCTGTGTTAATTTCAATCTCTGGTTTTATGCAGCACCCCAACTCACCTTTCCCCTTACGCAAGCATAAGTTGGTTTTCTACATTTGAGACCCTATTCTGTTTTGTAATTCAGTTCCTATGTAGAGAAGTTTACATTCTGTGTATTAGTGATATCTTATGATGTTTCTTTTTCTGTGTGACTTATTTCACTTAGAATCATCGTACCTGAATACACTCATTATGCTGCTACTGGCCTGATGACATACATTTCATTGCTGAGTGATATTGCATTGTACGGAAGTACCACAACTTCTTTATCCATTTTTCGCTTTCTGCGATATTGAACTTGTACCGTAAACGAGGTTCTTGTAAACAGAGCCGTCCCAAACATTGGGGTGGCTGTGTCTTTTTGATTTTAATTTCCCTAAGCTATAGGACCATAAGTGGAAGTGCCCTAGTCTGTGTTGCTTTGTTTTTTAGATATTTCAGGAACCACCATACACTTCTCCAGGGTGGCTGTTGGCAATTTACATCCTGCCCATCAGCATAACAAGGCTCCCAGTTCTCCATGGCCTGTCCTGCCTTTCTGGATTTTACACTTTTTTCAGATGGCCCTTTTGACCGGGGGGCAGTGAGACTTCATTGTAGTGCAGATTTCTTTGCAAGCTTGCTTGGGTGGCCAAAAAGGGCGTATGCGTTTTTTCCTGAATATATTCAGGAAAAAACGCATACGCCCTTTTTGGCCAAGTGCATCATTGTGGACGTTCTGCCTCTTTTCCTATGCTTTACATGCAATTCCTGTCTACCTCCTGAAATCGGTTTCCTGCAATTCTGCCCCGCTTTCAAGTCCTCTTGGCAGCCTTACTTCAATATATTTTTGGACGATAGCTGTCATTTATATCTCTGCAGGTTTGTGAATTACAGTGCCCCTGAGCTCCTTTCTTCAACTCGCTTTCTTGTGATCTGGCCGCAACACTGCAGGATTCTTCAGGCCCTAGTGTGATACTGGCATGGCATGCTGAGCCTTTGGTTAATTCCTCTTCCTGGTGAGAAATAAGAGTTAAATTTGCCCATCCAGACACCTCCAGCTAGTCTCTCATTGGTTCTCCCTATTCCTGTTCATTTTCCGCCGAAATTGCAAACTGGGCCCAACAGCAGATTAAAGGCACTGACTCTGCAAGTGGGGAGAGTGTTAGTAAAGCGTCTGGAATGTTGCACCTGAGTACCAGGGGACGAAATCTGAGACACATTTGAACACATTTCCCAATCACACGGTGGATCATACTCTGGGTTCCACATGCATGTTTTAGCTGAAGGAAGAATCCCTTAAACCTGGAGAGTTGAGAACCATGGAATGGGTACCATGCAATATGACTTCAAAGGGTCTGCATTTGCTCACCGAACCTCACCAATCCTTTCACTGCTGCGTTTATGCCGCTGTACACACGCTTGATTCTCTTTCGGAGACATATAAATCCATAGGTTTTAAGATTCTTACTAGTCAGGTATATTCTTAGGCGTTTAATATGGGGTGTTGAGTCCACTTCGTTGAGCAGGGAGTAGCTCTTTTCTATTACATATTTGTCTTATGGAAAGGTATCTGTGCTAATTTCAATCTCTGGTTTTATGCAGCACCCCAACTCACCTTTCCCCTTAAGCAAGCATAAGTTGGTTTTCTACATTTGAGACCCTATTCTGTTTTGTAATTCAGTTCCTGTGTAGCCAAGCTTACATTCTGTGTAGTAGTGATATCTTATGATGTTTCTTTTTCTGTGTGACTTATTTCACTTAGAATCATCGTACCTGAATCCACTCATTATGCTGCTACTGGCCTGATGACATAGATTTCATTGCTGAGTGATATTGCATTGTACATTAGTACCAGAACTTCTTTATCCATTTTTCGCTTTCTGTGATATTGAACTTTTACCGTAAACGAGGTTTTGTAAACAGAGCCGTCCCCAATTTTGGGGTGGCTGTGTCTTTTTGATTTTAATTTCCCTAAGCTATAGGACCATAAGTGGAAGTGCCCTAGGCTCTGTTGCTTTGTTTTTTAGATGTTTCAGGAAACACCATACACTTCTCCAGAGTGGCTGTTGGCAATTTACATCACGCCCATCAGCATAACAAGGCTCCCAGTTCTCCATGGACTGTCCTGCCTTTCTGGATTTTACACTTTTTTCAGATGGCCCTTTTGACCGGGGGGCAGTGAGACTTCATTGTAGTGCAGATTTCCTTTGCAAGCTTGCTTGGTTGGCCAAAAAGGGCATATGCGTTTTTTCCTGAATATATTCAGGAAAAAACGCACACGCCCTTTTTGGCCAAGTGCATCATTGTGGACGTTCTGCCTCTTTTCCTATGCTTTACATGCAATTCCAGTCTACCTCCTGAAATCGGTTTCCTGCAATTCTGCCCCGCTTTCAAGTCCTCTTGGCAGCCTTACTTCAATATATTTTTGGATGATAGCTGTCATTTATAACTCTGCAGGTGTGTGAATTACAGGGACCCTGAGCTCCTTTCTTCAACTCGCTTTCTTGTGAGCTGGCCGCAACACCGCAGGATTGCTTCAGGCCCTACTGTGGTTCCGGCATGGCTCGCTGAGCCTTTGGTTAATTCCTCTTCTTGGTGGGAAATGAGAGTTAAATTTACCCGTCCAGACACCTCCAGCTAGTCTCTCATTGGTTCTCCCTATTCCTGTTCATTTTCCGCAGAAATTGCAAACTGGGCCAAACAGGAGGTTAAAGGCACTGACTCTCCAAGTGGGGAGAGTGTTAGTAAAGCGTCTGGAATGTTGCACCCGAGTACCAGTGGACGAAAAGTGAGACACATTTGAACACGTTTCCCGATCACACGGTGGATCATACTCTAGGTTCCACATGCATGTTTTAGCTGAAGGAAGAATCCCTTAAACCTGGAGAGTTGAGAACCATGGAATGGGTACCATGCAATACGACTTCAAAGGGTCTGCATTTGCTCACCGAACCTCACCAATCCTATCACTGCTGCGTTTATGCCGCTGTACACACGCTTGATTCTCTTTCAGAGACATATAAATCCATAGGTTTTAAGATTCTTACTAGTCAGGTATATTCTTAGGCGTTTAATATGGGGTGTTGAGTCCACTTCGTTGAGCAAGCAGTAGCTCTTGTCTATTACATATTTGGCTTATGGAAAGGTATCTGTGCTAATTTCAATCTCTGGTTTTATGCAGCACCCCAACTCACCTTTCACCTTAAGCAAGCATAAGTTGGTTTTCTACATTTGAGACCCTATTCTGTTTTGTAATTCAGTTCCTGTGTAGCCAAGTTTACATTCCGTGTATTAGTGATATCTTATGATGTTTCTTTTTCTGTGTGACTTATTTCACTTAGAATCATCGTACCTGAATCCACTCATTATGCTGCTACTGGCCTGATGACATAGATTTCATTGCTGAGTGATATTGCATTGTACGTAAGTACCACAACTTCTTTATCCATTTTTTGCTTTCTGCGATATTGAACTTGTACCGTAAACGAGGTTCTTGTAAACAGAGCTGTCCCAAACTTTGGGGTGGCTGTGTCTTTATTTTAATTTCCCTAAGCTATAGGACCATAAGTGGAAGTGCCCTAGGCTCTGTTTCTTTGTTTTTTAGATGTTTCAGGAAACACCATACACTTCTCCAGAGTGGCTGTTGGCAATTTACATCACGCCCATCAGCATAACAAGGCTCCCAGTTCTCCATGGCCTGTCCTGCCTTTCTGGATTTTACACTTTTTTCAGATGGCCCTTTTGACCGGGGGGCAGTGAGACTTCATTGTAGTGCAGATTTCCTTTGAAAGCTTGCTTGGTTGGCCAAAAAGGGCGTATGCGTTTTTTCCTGAATATATTCAGGAAAAAACGCATATGCCCTTTTTGGCCAAGTGCATCATTGTGGACGTTCTGCCTCTTTTCCTATGCTTTACATGCAAATCCAGTCTACCTCCTGAAATCGGTTTCCTGCAATTCTGCCCCGCTTTCAAGTCCTCTTGGCAACCTTACTTCAATATATTTTTGGACTATAGCTGTCATTTATAACTCTGCATGTGTGTGAGTTACAGGGCCCCTGAGCTCCTTTCTTCAACTCGCTTTCTTGTGAGCTGGCCGCAACACCGCAGGATTGCTTCAGGCCCTAGTGTGGTTCCGGCATGGCTCGCTAAGCCTTTGGTTAATTCCCCTTCCTGGTGGGAAATGAGAGTTAAATTTGCCCGTCCAGACTCCTCCAGCTAGTCTCTCATTGGTTCTCCCTATTCCTGTTCATTTTCCGCAGAAATTGCAAACTGGGCCAAACAGGAGGTTAAAGGCACTGACTCTCCAAGTGGGGAGAGTGTTAGTAAAGCGTCTGGAATGTTGCACCCGAGTACCAGGGGACGAAAACTGAGACACATTTGAACACGTTTCCCGATCACACGGTGGATCATACTCTGGGTTCCACATGCATGTTTTAGCTGAAGGAAGAATCCCTTAAACCTGGAGAGTTGAGAACCATGGAATGGGTACCATGCAATATGACTTCAAAGGGTCTGCATTTGCTCACCGAACCTCACCAATCCTATCACTGCTGCGTTTATGCCGTTGTACACACGCTTGATTCTCTTTCGGAGACGTATAAATCCATAGGTTTTAAGATTCTTACTAGTCAGGTATATTCTTAGGCGTTTAATATGGGGTGTTGAGTCCACTTCGTTGAGCAAGCAGTAGCTCTTGTCTATTACATATTTGGCTTATGGAAAGGTATCTGTGCTAATTTCAATCTCTGGTTTTATGCAGCACCACAACTCACCTTTCCCCTTAAGCAAGCATAAGTTGGTTTTCTACATTTGAGACCCTATTCTGTTTTGTAATTCAGTTCCTGTGTAGCCAAGTTTAAATTCCGTGTATTAGTGATATCTTATGATGTTTCTTTTTCTGTGTGACTTATTTCACTTAGAATCATCGTACCTGAATCCACTCATTATGCTGCTACGGGCCTGATGACATAGATTTCATTGCTGAGTGATATTGCATTGTACGTAAGTACCACAACTTCTTTATCCATTTTTCGCTTTCTGCGATATTGAACTTGTACCATAAACGAGGTTCTTGTAAACAGAGCCGTCCCAAACTTTGGGGTGCCTGTGTCTTTTTGATTTTACTTCCCTAATCTATAGGACCATAAGTGGAAGTGCCCTAGGCTCTGTTGCTTTGTTTTTTAGATGTTTCAGGAAACACCATACACTTCTCCAGAGTGGCTTTTGGCAATTTACATCACGCCCATCAGCATAACAAGGCTCCCAGTTCTCCATGGCCTGTCCTGCCTTTCTGGATTTTACACTTTTTTCAGATGGCCCTTTTGACCGGGGGGCAGTGAGACTTCATTGTAGTGCAGATTTCCTTTGCAAGCTTGCTTGGTTGGCCAAAAAGGGCGTATGCGTTTTTTCCTGGGAAAAAACGCATACGCCCTTTTTGGCCAAGTGCATCATTGTGGACGTTCTGCCTCTTTTCCTATGCTTTACATGCAATTCCAGTCTACCTCCTGAAATCGGTTTCCTGCAATTCTGCCCCGCTTTCAAGTCCTCTTGGCAGCCTTACTTCAATATATTTTTGGACGATAGCTGTCATTTAGAACTCTGCATGTGTGTGAATTACAGGGCCCCTGAGCTCCTTTCTTCAACTCGCTTTCTTGTGAGCTGGCCGCAACACCGCAGGATTGCTTCAGGCCCTAGTGTGGTTCCGGCATGGCTCGCTGAGCCTTTGGTTAATTCCTCTTCTTGGTGGGAAATGAGAGTTAAATTTACCCGGGCAGACACCTCCAGCTAGTCTCTCATTGGTTCTCCCTATTCCTGTTCATTTTCCGCAGAAATTGCAAACTGGGCCAAACAGGAGGTTAAAGGCACTGACTCTCCAAGTGGGGAGAGTGTTAGTAAAGCGTCTGGAATGTTGCACCCGAGTACCAGGGGACGAAAACTGAGACATATTTGAACACGTTTCCCGATCACACGGTGGATCATACTCTGGGTTCCACATGCATGTTTTAGCTGAAGGAAGAATCCCTTAAACCTGGAGAGTTGAGAACCATGGAATGGGTACCATGCAATATGACTTCAAAGGGTCTGCATTTGCTCACCGAACCTCACCAATCCTATCACTGCTGCGTTTATGCCGCTGTACACACACTTGATTCTCTTTCGGAGACATATAAATCCATAGGTTTTAAGATTCTTACTAGTCAGGTATATTCTTAGGCCTTTAATATGGGGTGTTGAGTCCACTTCGTTGAGCAAGCAGTAGCTCTTGTCTATTACATATTTGGCTTATGGATAGGTATCTGTGCTAATTTCAATCTCTGGTTTTATGCAGCACCCCAACTCACCTTTCCCCTTAAGCAAGCATAAGTTGGTTTTCTACATTTGAGACCCTATTCTGTTTTGTAATTCAGTTCCTGTGTAGCCAAGTTTACATTCCATGTATTAGTGATATCTTATGATGTTTCTTTTTCTGTGTGACGTATTTCACTTAGAATCATCGTACCTGAATCCACTCATTATGCTGCTACTGGCCTGATGACATAGATTTCATTGCTGAGTGATATTGCAGTGTACGTAAGTACCACAACTTCTTTATCCATTTTTCGCTTTCTGTGATATTGAACTTGTACCGTAAACGAGGTTCTTGTAAACAGAGCCATCCCAAACTTTGGGGTGGCTGTGTCTTTTTGATTTTAATTTCCCTAATCTATAGGACCATAAGTGGAAGTGCCCTAGGCTCTGTTGCTTTGTTTTTTAGATGTTTCAGGAAACACCATACACTTCTCCAGAGTGGCTGTTGGCAATTTACATCCGTCCCATCAGCATAACAAGGCTCCCAGTTCTCCATGGCCTGTCTTGCCTTTCTGGATTTTACACTTTTTTCAGATGGCCCTTTTGACCGGGGGGCAGTGAGACTTCATTGTAGTGCAGATTTCCTTTGCAAGCAAGCTTGGTTGGCCAAAAAGGGCGTATGCGTTTTTTCCTGAATATATTCAGGAAAAAACGCATACGCCCTTTTTGGCCAAGTGCATCATTGTGGACGTTCTGCCTCTTTTCCTATGCTTTACATGCAATTCCAGTCTACCTCCTGAAATCGGTTTCCTGCAATTCTGCCCCGCTTTCAAGTCCTCTTGGCAGCCTTAATTCAATATATTTTTGGACGATAGCTGTCATTTAGAACTCTGCAGGTGTGTGAATTACAGGGCCCCTGAGCTCCTTTCTTCAACTCGCTTTCTTGTGAGCTGGCCGCAACACCGCAGGATTGCTTCAGGCCCTAGTGTGGTTCCGGCATGGCTCGCTGAGCCTTTGGTTAATTCCTCTTCTTGGTGGGAAATGAGAGTTAAATTTACCCGTCCAGACACCTCCAGCTAGTCTCTCATTGGTTCTCCCTATTCCTGTTCATTTTCCGCAGAAATTGCAAAATGGGCCAAACAGGAGGTTAAGGGCACTGACTCTCCAAGTGGGGAGAGTGTTAGTAAAGCGTCTGGAATGTTGCACCCGAGTACCAGGGGACGAAAACTGAGACACATTTGAACACGTTTCCCAATCACACGGTGGATCATACTCTGGGTTCCACATGCATGTTTTAGCTGAAGGAAGAATCCCTTAAACCTGGAGAGTTGAGACCCATGGAAAGGGTACCATGCAATATGACTTCAAAGGGTCTGCATTTGCTCACCGAACCTCACCAATCCTATCACTGCTGCGTTTATGCCGCTGTACACACGCTTGATTCTCTTTCGGAGACATATAAATCCATAGGTTTTAAGATTCTTACTAGTCAGGTATATTCTTAGGCGTTTAATATGGGGTGTTGAGTCCACTTCGTTGAGCAAGCAGTAGCTCTTGTCTATTACGTATTTGGCTTATGGAAAGGTATCTGTGCTAATTTCAATCTCTTGTTTTATGCAGCACCTCAACTCATCTTTCCCCTTAAGCAAGCATAAGTTGGTTTTCTACATTTGAGACCCTATTCTGTTTTGTAATTCAGTTCCTGTGTAGCCAAGTTTACATTCCGTGTATTAGTGATATCTTATGATGTTTCTTTTTCTGTGTGACTTATTTCACTTAGAATCATCGTACCTGAATCCACTCATTATGCTGCTACTGGCCTGATGACATAGATTTCATTGCTGAGTGATATTGCATTGTACGTAAGTCCCACAACTTCTTTATCCATTTTTCGCTTTCTGCGATATTGAACTTGTACCGTAAACGAGGTTCTTGTAAACAGAGCCGTCCCAAACTTTGGGGTGGCTGTGTCTTTTTGATTTTAATTTCCATAAGCTATAGGACCATAAGTGGAAGTGCCCTAGGCTCTGTTGCTTTGTTTTTTAGATGTTTCAGGAAACACCATACACTTCTCCAGAGTGGCTGTTGGCAATTTACATCACGCCCATCAGCATAACAAGGCTCCCAGTTCTCCATGGCCTGTCCTGCCTTTCTGGATTTTACACTTTTTTCAGATGGCCCTTTTGACCGGGGGGCAGTGAGACTTCATTGTAGTGCAGATTTCCTTTGCAAGCTTGCTTGGTTGGCCAAAAAGGGCGTATGCGTTTTTTCCTGAATATATTCAGGAAAAAACGCATACGCCCTTTTTGGCCAAGTGCATCATTGTGGACGTTCTGCCTCTTTTCCTATGCTTTACATGCAATTCCAGTCTACCTCCTGAAATCGGTTTCCTGCAATTCTGCCCCGCTTTCAAGTCCTCTTGGCAGCCTTACTTCAATATATTTTTGGACGATAGCTGTCATTTAGAACTCTGCAGGTGTGTGAATTACAGGGCCCCTGAGCTCCTTTCTTCAACTCGCTTTCTTGAGAGCTGGCCGCAACACCGCAGGATTGCTTCAGGCCCTAGTGTGGTTCCGGCATGGCTCGCTGAGCCTTTGGTTAATTCCTCTTCTTGGTGGGAATTGAGAGTTAAATTTACCCGTCCAGACACCTCCAGCTAGTCTCTCATTGGTTCTCCCTATTCCTGTTCATTTTCCGCAGAAATTGCAAACTGGGCCAAACAGGAGGTTAAAGGCACTGACTCTCCAAGTGGGGAGAGTGTTAGTAAAGCGTCTGGAATGTTGCACCCGAGTAACAGGGGACGAAAACTGAGACACATTTGAACACGTTTCCCGATCACACGGTGGATCATACTCTGGGTTCCACATGCATGTTTTAGCTGAAGGAAGAATCCCTTAAACCTGGAGAGTTGAGAACCATGGAATGGGTACCATGCAATATGACTACAAAGGGTCTGCATTTGCTCACCGAACCTCACCAATCCTATCACTGCTGCGTTTATCCCGCTGTACACATGCTTGATTCTCTTTCGGAGACATATAAATCCATAGGTTTTAAGATTCTTACTAGTCAGGTATATTCTTAGGCGTTTAATATGGGGTGTTGAGTCCACTTCGTTGAGAAAGCAGTACCTCTTGTCTATTACATATTTGGCTTATGGAAAGGTATCTGTGCTAATTTCAATCTCTGGTTTTATGCAGCACCCCAACTCACCTTTCCCCTTAAGCAAGCATAAGTTGGTTTTCTACATTTGAGACCCTATTCTGTTTTGTAATTCAGTTCCTGTGTAGCCAAGTTTACATTCCATGTATTAGTGATATCTTATGATGTTTCTTTTTCTGTGTGACTTATTTCACTTAGAATCATCGTACCTGAATCCACTCATTATCCTGCTATGGGCCTGATGACATAGATTTCATTGCTGAGTGATATTGCATTGTACGTAAGTCCCACAACTTCTTTATCCATTTTTCGCTTTCTGCGATATTGAACTTGTACCGTAAACGAGGTTCTTGTAAACAGAGCCGTCCCAAACTTTGGGGTGGCTGTGTCTTTTTGATTTTAATTTCCCTAAGCTATCGGACCATAAGTGGAAGTGCCCTAGGCTCTGTTGCTTTGTTTTTTAGATGTTTCAGGAAACACCATACACTTCTCCAGAGTGGCTGGGCGCAAATTACATCACGCCCATCAGCATAACAAGGCTCCCAGTTCTCCATGGCCTGTCCTGCCTTTCTGGATTTTACACTTTTTTCAGATGGCCCTTTTGACCGGGGGGCAGTGAGACTTCATTGTAGTGCAGATTTCCTTTTCAAGCTTGCTTGGTTGGCCAAAAAGGGCGTATGCGTTTTTTCCTGAATATATTCAGGAAAAAACGCATACGCCCTTTTTGGCCAAGTGCATCATTGTGGACGTTCTGCCTCTTTTCCTATGCTTTACATGCAATTCCAGTCTACCTCCTGAAATCGGTTTCCTGCAATTCTGCCCCGCTTTCAAGTCCTCTTGGCAGCCTTACTTCAATATATTTTTGGACGATAGCTGTCATTTAGAACTCTGCAGGTGTGTGAATTACAGGGCCCCTGAGCTCCTTTCTTCAACTCGCTTTCTTGTGAGCTGGCCGCAACACCGCAGGATTGCTTCAGGCCCTAGTGTGGTTCCGGCATGGCTCGCTGAGCCTTTGGTTAATTCCTCTTCTTGGTGGGAATTGAGAGTTAAATTTACCCGTCCAGACACCTCCAGCTAGTCTCTCATTGGTTCTCCCTATTCCTGTTCATTTTCCGCAGAAATTGTAAACTGGGCCAAACAGGAGGTTAAAGGCACTGACTCTCCAAGTGGGGAGAGTGTTAGTAAAGCGTCTGGAATGTTGCACCCGAGTACCAGGGGACGAAAACTGAGACACATTTGAACACGTTTCCCGATCACACGGTGGATCATACTCTGGGTTCCACATGCATGTTTTAGCTGAAGAAAGAATCCCTTAAACCTGGAGAGTTGAGAACCATGGAATGGGTACCATGCAATATGACTTCAAAGGGTCTGCATTTGCTCACCGAACCTCACCAATCCTATCACTGCTGCATTTATGCCGCTGTACACATGCTTGATTCTCTTTTGGAGACATATAAATCCATAGGTTTTAAGATTCTTACTAGTCAGGTATATTCTTAGGCGTTTAATATGGGGTGTTGTGTCCACTTTGTTGAGAAAGCAGTAGCTCTTGTCTGTTACATATTTGGCTTATGGAAAGGTATCTGTGCTAATTTCAATCTCTGGTTTTATGCAGCACCCCAACTCACCTTTCCCCTTAAGCAAGCATAAGTTGGTTTTCTACATTTGAGACCCTATTCTGTTTTGTAATTCAGTTCTCTGTAGCCAAGTTTACATTCCATGTATTAGTGATATCTTATGATGTTTCTTTTTCTGTGTGACATATTTCACTTAGAATCATCGTACCTGAATCCACTCATTATGCTGCTATGGGCCTGATAAAAGAGATTTCATTGCTGAGTGATATTGCATTGTACGTAAGTACCACAACTTCTTTATCCACTTTTCGCTTTCTGCGATATTGAACTTTTACCGGAAACGAAGTTCTTGTAAACAGAGCCGTCCCAAACTTTGGGGTGGCTGTGTCTTTTTGATTTTAATTTCCCTAAGCTATAGGACCATAAGTGGAAGTGCCCTAGGCTCTGTTGCTTTGATTTTTAGATGTTTCAGGAAACACCATACACTTCTCCAGAGTGGCTGTTGGCAATTTACATCACGCCCATCAGCATAACAAGGCTCCCAGTTCTCCATGGCCTGTCCTGCCTTTCTGGATTTTACACATTTTTCAGATGGCCCTTTTGACCGGGGGGCAGTGAGACTTCATTGTAGTGCAGATTTCCTTTGCAAGCTTGCTTGGTTGGCCAAAAAGGGCGTATGCGTTTTTTCCTGAATATATTCAGGAGAAAACGCATATGCCCTTTTTGGCCAAGTGCATCATTGTGGACGTTCTGCCTCTTTTCCAATGCTTTACATGCAATTCCAGTCTACCTCCTGAAATCGGTTTCCTGCAATTCTGCCCCGCTTTCAAGTCCTCTTGGCAACCTTACTTCAATATATTTTTGGACGATAGCTGTCATTTATAACTCTGCAGGTGTGTGAATTACAGGGACCCTGAGCTCCTTTCTTCAACTCGCTTTCTTGTTAGCTGGCTGCAACACCGCATGGTTGCTTCAGGCCCTAGTGTGGTTCCGGCATGGCTCGCTGAGCCTTTGGTTAATTCCTCTTCCTCGTGGGAAATGAGAGTTAAATTTACCCGTCCAGACTCCTCCAGCTAGTCTCTCATTGGTTCTCCCTATTCCTGTTCATTTTCCGCAGAATTTGCAAACTGGGCCAAACAGGAGGTTAAAGGCACTGACTCTCCAAGTGGGGAGAGTGTTAGTAAAGCGTCTGGAATGTTGCACCCGAGTACCAGGGGAAGAAAACTGAGACACATTTGAACACGTTTCCCGATCACACGGTGGATCATACTCTGGGTTCCACATGCATGTTTTAGCTGAAGGAAGAATCCCTTAAACCTGGAGAGTTGAGAACCATGGAATGGGTACCATGCAATATGACTTCAAAGGGTCTGCATTTGCTCACCGAACCTCACCAATCCTATCACTGCTGCGTTTATGCCACTGTAAACATTCTTTATTCTCTTTCGGAGACATATAAATCCATAGGTTTTAAGATTCTTACTAGTCAGGTATATTTTTAGGCGTTTAATATGGGGTGTTGAGTCCACTTCGTTGAGAAAGCAGTAGCTCTTGTCTATTACATATTTGGCTTATGGAAAGGTATCTGTGCTAATTTCAATCTCTGGTTTTATGCAGCACCCCAACTCACCTTTCCCCTTAAGCAAGCATAAGTTGCTTTTTTGCATTTGAGACCCTGTTCTGTTTTGTAATTCACTTCCTGTGTAGCCAAGCTTACATTCCGTGTATTAGTGATATCTTATGATGTTTCTTTTTCGGTGTGACTTATTTCACTTAGAATCATCGTACCTGAATCCACTCATTATCCTGCTATGGGCCTGATGACATAGATTTCATTGCTGAGTGATATTGCATTGTACGTAAGTACCACAACTTCTTTATCCATTTTTCGCTTTCTGCGATATTGAACTTGTACTGTAAACGAGGTTCTTGTAAACAGAGCCGTCCCAAACTTTGGGGTGGCTGTGTCTTTTTGATTTTAATTTCCCTAAGCTATCGGACCATAAGTGGAAGTGCCCTAGGCTCTGTTGCTTTGTTTTTTAGATGTTTCAGGAAACACCATACACTTCTCCAGAGTGGCTGGTCGCAAATTACATCACGCCCATCAGCATAACAAGGCTCCCAGTTCTCCATGGCCTGTCCTGCCTTTCTGGATTTTACACTTTTTTCAGATGGCCCTTTTGACCGGGGGGCAGTGAGACTTCATTGTAGTGCAGATTTCCTTTGCAAGCTTGCTTGGTTGGCCGAAAAGGGCGTATGCGTTTTTTCCTGAATATATTCAGGACAAAACGCATACGCCCTTTTTGGCCAAGTGCATCATTGTGGACGTTCTGCCTCTTTTCCTATGCTTTACATGCAATTCCAGTCTACCTCCTGAAATCGGTTTCCTGCAATTCTGCCCCGCTTTCAAGTCCTCTTGGCAGCCTTACTTCAATATATTTTTGGACGATAGCTGTCATTTAGAACTCTGCAGGTGTGTGAATTACAGGGCCCCTGAGCTCCTTTCTTCAACTCGCTTTCTTCTGAGCTGGCCGCAACACCGCAGGATTGCTTCAGGCCCTAGTGTGGTTCCGGCATGGCTCGCTGAGCCTTTGGTTAATTCCTCTTCCTGTTGGGAAATGAGAGTTAAATTTACCCGTCCAGACATCTCCAGCTAGTCTCTCATTGGTTCTCCCTATTCCTGTTCATTTTCCGCAGAAATTGCAAACTGGGCCAAACAGGAGGTTAAAGGCACTGACTCTCCAAGTGGGGAGAGTGTTAGTAAAGCGTCTGGAATGTTGCACCCGAGTACCAGGGGACGAAAACTGAGACACATTTGAACACGTTTCCCGATCACACGGTGGATCATCCTCTGGGTTCCACATGCATGTTTTAGCTGAAGGAAGAATCCCTTAAACCTGGAGAGTTGAGACCCATGGAATCGGTACCATGCAATATGACTTCAAAGGGTCTGCATTTGCTCACCGAACCTCACCAATCCTATCACTGCTGCGTTTATGCCACTGTAAACATGCTTGATTCTCTTTCGGAGACATATAAATCCATAGGTTTTAAGATTCTTACTAGTCAGGTATATTCGTAGGCGTTTAATATGGGGTGTTGAGTCCACTTCGTTGAGCAAGCAGTAGCTCTTGTCTATTACATATTTGGCTTATGGAAAGGTATCTGTGCTAATTTCAATCTCTGGTTTTATGCAGCACCTCAACTGACCTTTCCCCTTAAGCAAGCATAAGTTGGTTTTCTACATTTGAGACCCTATTCTGTTTTGTAATTCAGTTCCTGTGTAGCCAAGTTTACATTCCGTGTATTAGTGATATCTTATGATGTTTCTTTTTCTGTGTGACTTATTTCACTTAGAATCATCGTACCTGAATCCACTCATTATGCTGCTACTGGCCTGATGACATAGATTTCATTGCTGAGTGATATTGCATTGTACGTAAGTACCACAACTTCTTTATCCATTTTTCGCTTTCTGCGATATTGAACTTGTACCGGAAACGAGGTTCTTGTAAACAGAGCCGTCCCAAACTTTGGCGTGGCTGTGTCTTTTTGATTTTAATTTCCCTAATCTATAGGACCGTAAGTGGAAGTGCCCTAGGCTCTGTTGCTTTGTTTTTTAGATGTTTCAGGAAACACCATACACTTCTCCAGAGTGGCTGTTGGCAATTTACATCACGCCCATCAGCATAACAAGGCTCCCAGTTCTCCATGGCCTGTCCTGCCTTTCTGGATTTTACACTTTTTTCAGATGGCCCTTTTGACCGGGGGGCAGTGAGACTTCATTGTAGTGCAGATTTCCTTTGCAAGCTTGCTTGGTTGGCCAAAAAGGGCGTATGCGTTTTTTCCTGAATATATTCAGGAAAAAACGCATACGACCTTTTTCGCCAAGTGCATCATTGTGGACGTTCTGCCTCTTTTCCTATGCTTTACATGCAATTCCAGTCTACCTCCTGAAATCGGTTTCCTGCAATTCTGCCCCGCTTTCAAGTCCTCTTGGCAGCCTTACTTCAATATATTTTTGGACGATAGCTGTCATTTAGAACTCTGCAGGTGTGTGAATTACAGGGCCCATGAGCTCCTTTCTTCAACTCACTTTCTTGTGAGCTGGCCGCAACACCGCAGGATTGCTTCAGGCTCTAGTGTGGTTCCGGCATGGCTCGCTGAGCCTTTAGTTAATTCCTCTTCTTGGTGGGAAATGAGAGTTAAATTTGCCCGTCCAGACACCTCCAGCTAGTCTCTCATTGGTTCTCCCTATTCCTGTTCATTTTCCGCAGAAATTGCAAACCGGGCCAAACAGGAGGTTAAAGGCACTGACTCTCCAAGTGGGGAGAGTGTTAGTAAAGCGTCTGGAATGTTGCACCCGAGTACCAGGGGACGAAAACTGAGACACATTTGAACACGTTTCCCGATCACATGGTGGATCATACTCTGGGTTCCACATGCATGTTTTAGCTGAAGGAAGAATCCCTTAAACCTGGAGAGTTGAGAACCATGGAATGGGTACCATGCAATATGACTTCAAAGGGTCTTCATTTGCTCACCGAACCTCACCAATCCTATCACTGCTGCGTTTATGCCGCTGTACACACGCTTGATTCTCCTTCGGAGACATATAAATCCATAGGTTTTAAGATTCTTACTAGTCAAGTATATTCTTAGGCGTTTAATATGGGGTGTTGAGTCCACTTCGTTGAGCAAGCAGTAGCTCTTGTCTATTACATATTTGGCTTATGGAAAGGTATCTGTGCTAATTTCCATCTCTGGTTTTATGCAGCACCCCAACTCACCTTTCCCCTTAAGCAAGCATAAGTTGGTTTTCTACATTTGAGACCCTATTCTGTTTTGTAATTCAGTTCCTGTGTAGCCAACTTTACATTCCGTGTATTAGTGATATCTTATGATGTTTCTTTTTCTGTGTGACATATTTCACTTAGAATCATCGTACCTGAATCCACTCATTATGCTGCTACGGGCATGATGACATAGATTTCATTGCTGAATGATATTGCATTGTACGTAAGTCCCACAACTTCTTTATCCATTTTTCGCTTTCTGCGATATTGAACTTGTACCGGAAACGAGGTTCTTGTAAACAGAGCCGTCCCAAATTTTGGGGTGGCTGTGTCTTTTTGATTTTAATTTCCCTAAGCTATAGGACCATAAGTGGAAGTGCCCTAGGCTCTGTTGCTTTGTTTTTTAGATGTTTCAGGAAACACCATACACTTCTCCAGAGTGGCTGTTGGCAATTTACATCATGCCCATCAGCATAACAAGGCTCCCAGTTCTCCATGGCCTGTCCTGCCTTTCTGGATTTTACTCTTTTTTCAGATGGCCCTTTTGACCGGGGGGCAGTGAGACTTCATTGTAGTGCAGATTTCCTTTGCAAGCTTGCTTGGTTGGCCAAAAAGGGCGTATGCGTTTTTTCCGGAATATATTCAGGAAAAAACGCATACGCCCTTTTTGGCCAAGTGCATCATTGTGGACGTTCTGCCTCTTTTCCTATGCTTTACATGCAATTCCAGTCTACCTCCTGAAATCGGTTTCCTGCAATTCTGCCCCGCTTTCAAGTCCTCTTGGCAGCCTTACTTCAATATATTTTTGGACGATAGCTGTCATTTAGAACTCTGCAGGTGTGTGAATTACAGGGCCCCTGAGCTCCTTTCTTCAACTCGCTTTCTTGTGAGCTGGCCGCAACACCGCAGGATTGCTTCAGGCCCTAGTGTGGTTCCGGCATGGCTCGCTGAGCCTTTGGTTAATTCCTCTTCCTGGTGGGAAATGAGAGTTAAATTTGCCCGTCCAGACTCCTCCAGCTAGTCTCTCATTGGTTCTCCCTATTCCTGTTCATTTTCCGCAGAATTTGCAAACTGGGCCAAACAGGAGGTTAAAGGCACTGACTCTCCAAGTGGGGAGAGTGTTAGTAAAGCGTCTGGAATGTTGCACCCGAGTACCAGGGGAAGAAAACTGAGACATATTTGAACACGTTTCCCGATCACACGGTGGATCATACTCTGGGTTCCTCATGCATGTTTTAGCTGAAGGAAGAATCCCTTAAACCTGGAGAGTTGAGAACCATGGAATGGGTACCATGCAATATGACTTCAAAGGGTCTGCATTTGCTCACCGAACCTCACCAATCCTATCACTGCTGCGTTTATGCCACTGTAAACATTCTTGATTCTCTTTCGGAGACATATAAATCCATAGGTTTTAAGATTCTTACTAGTCAGGTATATTTTTAGGCGTTTAATATGGGGTGTTGAGTCCACTTCGTTGAGAAAGCAGTAGCTCTTGTCTATTACATATTTGGCTTATGGAAAGGTATCTGTGCTAATTTCAATCTCTGGTTTTATGCAGCACCCCAACTCACCTTTCCCCTTAAGCAAGCATAAGTTGCTTTTTTGCATTTGAGACCCTGTTCTGTTTTGTAATTCACTTCCTTTGTAGCCAAGCTTACATTCCGTGTATTAGTGATATCTTATGATGTTTCTTTTTCGGTGTGACTTATTTCACTTAGAATCATCGTACCTGAATCCACTCATTATCCTGCTATGGGCCTGATGACATAGATTTCATTGCTGAGTGATATTGCATTGTACGTAAGTACCACAACTTCTTTATCCATTTTTCGCTTTCTGCGATATTGAACTTGTACCGGAAACGAGGTTCTTGTAAACAGAGCCGTCCCAAACTTTGGGGTGGCTGTGTCTTTTTGATTTTAATTTCCCTAAGCTATCGGACCATAAGTGGAAGTGCCCTAGGCTCTGTTGCTTTGTTTTGTAGATGTTTCAGGAAACACCATACACTTCTCCAGAGTGGCTGGTCGCAAATTACATCACGCCCATCAGCATAACAAGGCTCCCAGTTCTCCATGGCCTGTCCTGCCTTTCTGGATTTTACACTTTTTTCAGATGGCCCTTTTGACCGGGGGGCAGTGAGACTTCATTGTAGTGCAGATTTCCTTTGCAAGCTTGCTTGGTTGGCCAAAAAGGGCATATGCGTTTTTTCCTGAATATATTCAGGAAAAAATGCATACGCCCTTTTTGGCCAAGTGCATCATTGTGGACGTTCTGCCTCTTTTCCTATGCTTTACATGCAATTCCAGTCTACCTCCTGAAATCGGTTTCCTGCAATTCTGCCCCACTTTCAAGTCCTCTTGGCTGCCTTACTTCAATATATTTTTTGACGATAGCTGTCATTTATAACTCTGCATGTTTGTGAATTACAGTGCCCCTGAGCTCCTTTCTTCAACTCGTTTTCTTGTGAGCTGGCCGCAACACCGCAGGATTGCTTCAGGCCCTAGTGTGGTTCCGGCATGGCACGCTGAGCCTTTGTTTAATTCCTCTTCTTGGTGGGAAATGAGAGTTAAATTTGCCCGTCCAGACACCTCCAGCTAGTCTCTCATTGGTTCTCCCTATTCCTGTTCATTTTCCGCAGAAATTGCAAACTGGGCCAAACAGGAGGTTAAAGGCACTGACTCTCCAAGTGGGGAGAGTGTTAGTAAAGCGTCTGGAATGTTGCACCCAAGTACTAGGGGACGAAAACTGAGACACATTTGAACACGTTTCCCAATCACACGGTGGATCATACTCTGGGTTCCACATGCATGTTTTAACTGAAGGAAGAATCCCTTAAACCTGGAGAGTTGAGAACCATGGAATGGGTACCATGCAATATGAATTCAAAGGGTCTGCATTTGCTCACCGAACCTCACCAATCCTATCACTGCTGCTTTTATGTCACTGTACACACGCTGGATTCTCTTTTGGAGACATATAAATCCATAGTTTTTAAGATTCTTACTAGTCAGGTATATTCTTAGGCGTTTAATATGGGGTGTTGAGTCCACTTCGTTGAGCAAGCAGTAGCTCTTGTCTATTACATATTTGGCTTATGGAAAGGTATCTGTGTTAATTTCAATCTCTGGTTTTATGCAGCACCCCAACTCACCTTTCCCCTTAAGCAAGCATAAGTTGGTTTTCTACATTTGAGACCCTATTCTGTTTTGTAATTCAGTTCCTGTGTAGCCAAGTTTACATTCCGTGTATTAGTGATATCTTATGATGTTTCTTTTTCTGTGTGACTTATTTCACTTAGAATCATCGTACCTGAATCCACTCATTATGCTGCTACTGGCCTGATGACATAGATTTCATTGCTGAGTGATATTGCATTGTACGTAAGTACCACAACTTCTTTATCCATTTTTCGCTTTCTGCGATATTGAACTTGTACCGTAAACGAGGTTCTTGTAAACAGAGCCGTCCCAAACTTTGGGGTGGCTGTGTCTTTTTGATTTTAATTTCCCTAATCTATAGGACCATAAGTGGAAGTGCCCTAGGCTCTGTTGCTTTGTTTTTTAGATGTTTCAGGAAACACCATACACTTCTCCAGAGTGGCTGTTGGCAATATACATCACGCCCATCAGCATAACAAGGCTCCCAGTTCTCCATGGCCTGTCCTGCCTTTCTGGATTTTACACTTTTTTCAGATGTCCCTTTTGACCGGGGGGCAGTGAGACTTCATTGTAGTGCAGATTTCCTTTGCAAGCTTGCTTGGTTGGCCAAAAAGGGCGTATGGGTTTTTTCCTGAATATATTCAGGAAAAAACGCATACGCCCTTTTTGGCCAAGTGCATCATTGTGGACGTTCTGCCTCTTTTCCTATGCTTTACATGAAATTCCAGTCTACCTCCTGAAATCGGTTTCCTGCAATTCTGCCCAACTTTCAAGTCCTCTTGGCTGCCTTACTTCAATATATTTTTTGACGATAGCTGTCATTTATAACTCTGCAGGTGTGTGAATTACAGGGCCCCTGAGCTCCTTTCTTCAACTCGCTTTCTTGTGAGCTGGCCGCAACACCGCAGGATTGCTTCAGGCCCTAGTGTTGTTCCGGCATGGCTCGCTGAGCCTTTGGTTAATTCCTCTTCTTGGTGAGAAATGAGAGTTAAATTTACCCGTCCAGACACCTCCAGCTAGTCTCTCATTGGTTCTCCCTATTCCTGTTCATTTTCCGCAGAAATTGCAAACTGGGCCAAACAGGAGGTTAAAGGCACTGACTCTCCAAGTGGGGAGAGTGTTAGTAAAGCGTCTGGAATGTTGCACCCGAGTACCAGGGGACGAAAACTGAGACACATTTGAACACGTTTCCCGATCACACGGTGGATCATACTCTGGGTTCCACATGCATGTTTTATCTGAAGGAAGAATCCCTTAAACCTGGAGAGTTGAGAACCATGGAATGGGTACCATGCAATATGACTTCAAAGGGTCTGCATTTGCTCACCGAACCTCACCAATCCTATCACTGCTACGTTTATGCCGCTGTACACACGCTTGATTCTCTTTCGGAGACATATAAATCCATAGGTTTTAAGATTCTTACTAGTCAGGTATATTCTTAGGCGGTTAATATGGGGTGTTGAGTCCACTTCGTTGAGCAAGCAGTAGCTCTTGTCTATTACATATTTGGCTTATGGAAAGGTATCTGTGCTAATTTCAATCTCTGGTTTTATGAAGCACCCCAACTCACCTTTCCCCTTAAGCAAGCATAAGTTGGTTTTCTACATTTGAGACCCTATTCTGTTTTGTAATTCAGTTCCTGTGTAGCCAAGTTTACATTCCGTGTATTAGTGATATCTTATGATGTTTCTTTTTCTGTGTGACTTATTTCACTTAGAATCATCGTACCTGAATCCACTCATTATGCTGCTACTGGCCTGATGACATAGATTTCATTGCTGAGTGATATTGCATTGTACGTAAGTTCCACAACTTCTTTATCCATTTTTCGCTTTCTGCGATATTGAACTTGTACCGTAAACGAGGTTCTTGTAAACAGAGCCGTCCCAAACTTTGGGGTGGCTGTGTCTTTTTGATTTTAATTTCCCTAATCTATAGGACCATAAGTGGAAGTGCCCTAGGTTCTGTTGCTTTGTTTTTTAGATATTTCAGGAAACACCATACACTTCTCCAGAGTGGCTGTTGGCAATTTACATCCCGCCCATCAGTCTAACTAGGCTCCCAGTTCTCCATGGCCTGTCCTGCCTTTCTGGATTTTACACTTTTTTCAGATGGCCCTTTTGACCGGGGGGCAGTGAGACTTCATTGTAGTGCAGATTTCCTTTGCAAGCTTGCTTGGTTGGCCAAAAAGGGCGTATGCGTTTTTTCCTGAATATATTCAGGAAAAAACGCATACGCCCTTTTTGGCCAAGTGCATCATTGTGGACGTTCTGCCTCTTTTCCTATGCTTTACATGAAATTCCAGTCTACCTCCTGAAATCGGTTTCCTGCAATTCTGCCCCGCTTTCAAGTCCTCTTGGCAGCCTTACTTCAATATATTTTTTGACGATAGCTGTCATTTATAACTCTGCAGGTTTGTGAAATACAGAGCCCCTGAGCTCCTTTCTTCAACTCGCTTTCTTGTGAGCTGGCCACAACACTGCAGGATTGCTTCAGGCCCTAGTGTGGTTCCGGCACGGCACGCTGAGCCTTTGGTTAATTCCTCTTCCGGGTGGGCAATGAGAGTTAAATTTGCCCATCCAGACACCTCCAGCTAGTCTCTCATTGGTTCTCCCTATTCCTATTCATCTTACGCAGAAATTGCAAACTGGGCCAAACAGGAGGTTAAAGGCACTGACTCTCCAAGTGGGGAGAGTGTTAGGAAAGCGTCTGGAATGTTGCACCCGAGTACCAGGGGACGAAAACTGAGACACATTTGAACACGTTTCCCGATCACACATTGGATCATACTCGGGGTTCCACATACATGTTTTAGCTGAAGGAAGAATACCTTAAACCTGGAGAGTTGAGACCCATGGAATGGGTACCATGCAATATGACTTCAAAGGGTCTGCATTTGCTCACCGAACCTCACCAATCCTATCACTGCTGCGTTTATGCCGCTGTGCACACGCTTGATTCTCTTTCGGAGACATATAAATCCATAGGTTTTAAGATTCTTACTAGTCAGGTATATTCTTAGGCGTTTAATATGGGGTGTTGAGTCCACTTCGTTGAGCAAGCAGTAGCTCTTGTCTATTACATATTTGGCTTATGGAAAGGTATCTGTGCTAATTTCAATCTCTGGTTTTATGCAGCACCCCAACTCACCTTTCCCCTTAAGCAAGCATAAGTTGGTTTTCTACATTTGAGAACCTATCCTGTTTTGTACTTCAGTTCCTGTGTAGCCAAGTTTACATTCCGTTTATTAGTGATACCTTATGATGTTTCTTTTTCTGTTTGACTTATTTCTCTTAGAATCATCGCACCTAAATCCACTCATTATGCTGCTACTGGCCTGATGACATAGATTTCATTGCTGAGTGATATTGCATTGTACGTAAGTACCACAACTTCTTTATCCATTTTTCGCTTTCTGCGATATTGAACTTGTACCGTAAAAGAGGTTCTTGTAAACAGAGCCGTCCCAAACTTTGGGGTGGCTGTGTCTTTTTGATTTTAATTTCCCTAATCTATAGGACCATAAGTGGAAGTGCCCTAGGCTCTGTTGCTTTGTTTTTTAGATGTTTCAGGAAACACCATACACTTCTCCAGAGTGGCTGTTGGCAATTTACATCCCGCCCATCAGCATAAGAAGGCTCCCAGTTCTCCATGGCCTGTCCTGCCTTTCTGGATTTTACACTTTTTTCAGATGGCCCTTTTGACCGGGGGGCAGTGAGACTTCATTGTAGTGCAGATTTCCTTTGCAAGCTTGCTTCCTTGGCCAAAAAGGGCGTATGCGTTTTTTCCTGAATGTATTCAGGAAAAAACGCATACGCCCTTTTTGGCCAAGTGCATCATTGTGGATGTTCTGCCTCTTTTCCTATGCTTTACATGCAATTCCAGTCTACCTCCTGAAATCGGTTTCCTGCAATTCTGCCCCGCTTTCAAGTCCTCTTGGCAGCCTTACTTCAATATATTTTTGGACGATAGCTGTCATGTATAACTCTGCAGGTTTGTGAATGACAGTGCCCCTGAGCTCCTTTCTTCAACTCGCTTTCTTGTGAGCTGGTCGCAACACCGCAGGATTGCTTCAGGCCCTAGTGTGGTTCCGGCATATCTCAGTGAGCCTTTGGTTAATTCCTCTTCCTGGTGGGAAATGAGAGTTAAATTTGCCCGTCCAGACACCTCCAGCTAGTCTCTCATTTGTTCTCCCTATTCCTGTTCATTTTCCGCAGAAATTGCAAACTGGGCCAAACAGGAGGTTAAAGGCACTGACTCTCCAAGTGGGGAGAGTCTTAGTAAAGCGTCTGGAATGTTGCACCCGAGTATCAGGGGACGAAAACTGAGACACATTTGAACACGTTTCCCGATCACACGGTGGATCATACTCTGGGCTCCACATGCATGTTTTAGCTGAAGGAAGAATCCCTTAAACCTGGAGAGTTGAGACCCATGGAATGGGTACCATGCAATATGACTTCAAAGGGTCTGCATTTGCTCACCGAACCTCACAAATCCTATCACTGCTGCGTTTATGCCGCTGTACACACGCTTGATTCTCTTTCGGAGACATATCAATCCATAGGTTTTAAGATTCTTACTAGTCAGGTATATTCTTAGGCGTTTAATATGTGGTGTTGAGTCCACTTCGTTGAGCAAGCAGTAGCTCTTGTCTATTACATATTTGGCTTATGGAAAGGTATCTGTGCTAATTTCAATCTCTGGTTTTATGCAGCACCCCAACTCACCTTTCCCCTTAAGCAAGCATAAGTTGTTTTTCGACATTTGAGACCCTATTCTGTTTTGTAATTCAGTTCCTGTGTAGCCAAGTTTACATTCCGTGTATTAGTGATACCTTATGATGTTTCTTTTTCTCTGTGACTTATTTCACTTAGAATCATTGTACCTGAATCCACTCATTATGCTGCTACTGGCCTGATGACATAGATTTCATTGCTGAGTGATATTGCATTGTACGTAAGTACCACAACTACTTTATCCATTTTTCGCTTTCTGCGATATTGAACTTGTACCGTAAACGAGGTTCTTGTAAACAGAGCCGTCCCAAACTTTGGGGTGGCTGTGTCTTTTTGATTTTAATTTCCCTAATCTATAGGACCATAAGTGGAAGTGCCCTAGGCTCTGTTGCTTTGTTTTTTAGATGTTTCAGGAAACAGCATACACTTCTCCAGAGTGGCTGTTGGCAATTTACATCCCGCCCATCAGCATAAGAAGGCTCCCAGTTCTCCATGGCCTGTCCTGCCTTTCTGGATTTTACACTTTTTTCAGATAGCCCTTTTAACCGGGGGGCAGTGAGACTTCATTGTAGTGCAGATTTCCTTTGCAAGCTTCCTTGGTTGGCCAAAAAGGGCGTATGCATTTTTTCCTGAATATATTCAGGATAAAACGCATACGCCCTTTTGGCCAAGTGCATCATTGTGGACGGTCTGCCTCTTTTCCTATGCTTTACATGCAATTCCAGTCTACCTCCTGAAATCGGTTTCCTGCAATTCTGCCCCGCTTTCAAGTCCTCTTGGCAGCCTTACTTCAATATATTTTTGGACGATA
This sequence comes from Pseudorca crassidens, assembly GCF_039906515.1. Lineage (NCBI taxonomy): Eukaryota > Metazoa > Chordata > Mammalia > Artiodactyla > Delphinidae > Pseudorca > Pseudorca crassidens. Next base: position 113,788 of record NW_027135945.1, on the reverse strand, counting down.
GCTGTCATGTGTAACTCTGCAGGTTTGTGAATGACAGTGCCCCTGAGCTCCTTTTTTCAACTCGCTTTCTTGTGAGCTGGCCGCAACACCGCAGGATTGCTTCAGGCCCTAGTGTGGTTTCGGCATGGCTCGCTGAGCCTTTGGTTAATTCCTCTTCCTGGTGGGAAATGAGAGTTAAATTTGCCCGTCCAGACACCTCCAGCTAGTCTCTCATTGGTTCTCCCTATTCCTGTTCATTTTCCACAGAAATTGCAAACTGGGCCAAACAGGAGGTTAAAGGCACTGACTCTCCAAGTGGGGAGAGTGTTAGTAAAGCGTCTGGAATGTTGCACCCGAGTACCAGGGGACGAAAATTGAGACACATTTGAACACTTTCCCGATCACAGGGTGGATCATACTCTGGGTTCCACATGCATGTTTTAGCTGAAGGAAGAATCCCTTAAACCTGGAGAGTTGAGAACCATGGAATGGGTACCATGCAATATGACTTCAAAGGGTCAGCATTTGCTCACCGAACCTCACCAATCCTATCACTGCTGCGTTTATGCCGCTGTAAACACGCTTGATTCTCTTTCGGAGACATATAAATCCATAGGTTTTAAGATTCTTACTAGTCAGGTATATTCTTAGGCGTTTAATATGTGGTGTTGAGTCCACTTCGTTGAGCAAGCAGTAGCTCTTGTCTATTACATATTTGGCATATGGAAATGTATCTGTGTTAATTTCAATCTCTGGTTTTATGCAGCACCCCAACTAACCTTTCCACTTAAGCAAGCGTAAGTTGGTTTTCTTCATTTGAGACCCTATTCTGTTTTGTAATTCAGTTCCTGTGTAGCCATGTTTACATTCCGTGTATTAGTGATACCTTATGATGTTTCTTTTTCTGTGTGATTTATTTCACTTAGAATCATCGTACCTGAATCCACTCATTATGCTGCTACTGGCCTGATGACATAGATTTCATTGCTGAGTGATATTGCATTGTACGTAAGTACCACAACTTCTTTATCCATTTTTCGCTTTCTGCGATATTGAACTTGTACCGTAACCGAGGTTCTTGTAAACAGAGCCGTCCCAAACTTTGGGGTGGCTGTGTCTTTTTGATTTTAATTTCCCTAAGCTATAGGACCATAAGTGGAAGTGCCCTAGGCTCTGTTGCTTTGTTTTTTAGATATTTCAGGAAACACCATACACTTCTCCAGAGTGGCTGTTTGCAATTTACATCCCACCCATCAGCATAAGAAGGCTCCCAGTTCTCCATGGCCTGGCCTGCCTTTCTGGATTTTACACTTTTTTCAGATGGCCCTTTTGACCGGGGGGCAGTGAGACTTCATTGTAGTGCAGATTTCCTTTGCAAGCTTGCTTGGTTGGCCAAAAAGGGCGTATGCGTTTTTTCCTGAATATATTCAGGAAAAAACGCATACGCCCTTTTTGGCCAAGTGCATCATTGTGGACGTTCTGCCTCTTTTCCTATGCTTTACATGCAATTCCAGTCTACCTCCTGAAATCGGTTTCCTGCAATTCTTCCCCGCTTTCAAGTCTTCTTGGCAGCCTTGCTTCAATATATTTTTGGACGATAGCTGTCATTTATAACTCTGCAGGTTTGTGAATTACAGTGCCCCTGAGCTCCTTTTTTCAACTGGCTTTCTTGTGAGCTGGCCGCAACACCGCAGGATTGCTTCAGGTCCTAGTGTGGTTCCGGCATGGCTCGCTGAGCCTTTGGTTAATTCCTCTTCCTGGTGGGAAATGAGAGTTAAATTTGCCCGTCCAGACTCCTCCAGCTAGTCTCTCATTGGTTCTCCCTATTCCTGTTCATTTTCCGCAGAAATTGCACACTGGGCCAAACAGGAGGTTAAAGGCGCTGACTCTCCAAGTGGGGAGAGTGTTAGGAAAGCGTCTGGAATGTTGCACCCGAGTACCAGGGGACGAAAACTGAGACACATTTGAACACGTTTCCCGATCACATGGTGGATCATACTCTGGGTTCCACATGCATGTTTTAGCTGAAGGAAGAATCCCTTAAACCTGGAGAGTTGAGAACCATGGAATGGGTACCATGCAATATGACTTCAAAGGGTCTGCATTTGCTCACCGAACCTCACCAATCCTATCACTGCTGCGTTTATGCCGCTGTACACACGCTGGATTCTCTTTCGGAGACATATAAATCCATAGGTTTTAAGATTCTTACTAGTCAGGTATATTCTTAGGCGTTTAATATGGGGTGTTGAGTCCTCTTCGTTGAGCAAGCAGTAGCTCTTGTCTATTACATATTTGGCTTATGGAAAGGTATCTGTGTTAATTTCAATCTCTGGTTTTATGCAGCACCCCAACTCACCTTTCCCCTTAAGCAAGCATAAGTTGGTTTTCTACATTTGAGACCCTATTCTGTTTTGTAATTCAGTTCCTGTGTAGCCAAGTTTACATTCCGTGTATTAGTGATACCTTATGATGTTTCTTTTTCTGTGTGACTTATTTTACTTAGAATCATCATACCTGAATCCACTCATTATGCTGCTACTGGCCTGATGACATAGATTTCATTGCTGAGTGATATTTCATTGTACGTAAGTACCACAACTTCTTTATCCATTTTTCGATTTCTGCGATATTGAACTTGTATCGTAAATGAGGTTCTTGTAAACAGAGCTGTCCCAAACTTTGGGGTGGCTGTGTCTTTTTGATTTTAATTTCCCTAATCTACAGGACCAAAAATGGAAGTGCCCTAGGCTCTGTTGCTTTGTTTTTCAGATGTTTCAGGAAACACCATACACTTCTCCAGAGTGGCTGTTGGCAATTTACATCCCGCCCATCAGCCTAAGTAGGCTCCCAGTTCTCCATGGTCTGTCCTGCCTTTCTGGATTTTACACTTTTTTCAGATGGCCCTTTTGACCGGGGGGCAGTGAGACTTCATTGTAGTGGAGATTTCCTTTGCAAGCTTGCTTGGTTGGCCAAAAAGGGCGTATGCGTTTTTTCCTGAATATATTCAGGAAAAAACGCATACGCCCTTTTTGGCCAAGTGCATCATTGTGGACGGTCTGCCTCTTTTCTTATGCTTTACATGCAATTCCAGTCTACCTCCTGAAAACGGTTTCCTGCAATTCTGCCCCGCTTTCAAGTCCTCTTGGCAGCCTTACTTCAATATATTTTTGGACGTTAGCTGTCATTTAGAACTCTGAAGTTTTGTGAATTACAGTGCCCCTGAGCTACTTTCTTCAACTCGCTTTCTTGTGAGCTGGCCGCAACACCGCAGGATTGATTCAGGCCCTAGTGTGGTTCCGGCACGGCTCGCTGAGCCTTTGGTTAATTCCTCTTCCTGGTGGGAAATGAGAGTAATATTTGCCCGTCCAGACACCTCCAGCTAGTCTCTCATTGGTTCTCCCTATTCCTGTTCATTTTCCGCACAAATTGCAAACTGGGCCAAACAGGAGTTTAAAGGCACTGACTCTCCAAGTGGGGAGAGTGTTAGTAAAGCATCTGGAATGTTGCACCCGAGTACCAGGGGACGAAAACTGAGACACATTTGAACACGTTTCCCGATCACACGGTGGATCATACTCTGGGTTCCACATGCATGTTTTAGCTGAAGGAAGAATCCCTTAAACCTGGAGAGTTGAGAACCTTGGAATGGGTACCATGCAATATGACTTCAAAGGGTCTGCATTTGCTCACCGAACCTCACCAATCCTATCACTGCTGCGTTTATGCCGCTGTACACATGCTGGATTCTCTTTCGGAGACATATAAATCCATAGGTTTTAAGATTCTTACTAGTCAGGTATATTCTTAGGCGTTTAATATGGGGTGTTGAGTCCTCTTCGTTGAGCAAGCAGTGGCTCTTGTCTATTACATATTTGGCTTATGGAAAGGTATCTGTGCTAATTTCAATCTCTGGTTTTATGCAGCACCCCAACTCACCTTTCCCCTTAAGCAAGCATAAGTTGGTTTTCTACATTTGAGACCCTATTCTGTTTTGTAATTCAGTTCCTGTGTAGCCAAGTTTACATTCCGTGTATTAGTGATATCTTATGATGTTTCTTTTTCTGTGTGACATATTTCACTTAGAATCATCGTACCTGAATCCACTCATTATGCTGCTACTGGCCTGATGACATAGATTTCATTGCTGAGTGGTATTGCATTGTACGTAAGTACCACAACTTCTTTATCCATTTTTCGCTTTCTGCAATATTGAACTTGTACCGTAAATGAGGTTCTTGTAAACAGAGCCGTCCCAAACTCTGGGGTGGCTGTGTCTTTTTGATTTTAATTTCCCTAATCTATAGGACCATAAGTGGAAGTGCCCTAGGCTCTGTTGCTTTGTTTTTTAGATGTTTCAGGAAACACCATACACTTCTCCAGAGTGGCTGTTGCCAATTTACATCACGCCCGTCAGCATAAGAAGGCTCCCAGTTCTCCATGGCCTGTCCTGCCTTTCTGGATTTTACACATTTTTCAGGTGGCCCTTTTGACCGGGGGGCAGTGAGACTTCATTGTAGTGCAGATTTCCTTTGCAAGCTTGCTTGGTTGGCCAAAAAGGGCGTATGCGTTTTTTCCTGAATATATTCAGGAAAAAACGCATACGCCCTTTTTGGCCAAGTGCATCATTGTGGACGTTCTGCCTCTTTTCCTATGCTTTACATGCAATTCCAGTCTACCTCCTGAAATCGGTTTCCTGCAATTCTGCCCCGCTTTCAAGTCCTCTTGGCAGCCTTACTTCAATATATTTTTGGATGATAGCTGTCATTTAGAACTCTGCAGGTGTGTGAATTACAGGGCCCCTGAGCTCCTTTCTTCAACTCGCTGTCTTGTGAGCTGGCCGCAACACTGCAGGATTGCTTCAGGCCCTAGTGTGGTTCCGGCATGGCTCGCTGAGCCTTTGGTTAATTCCTCTTCCTGGTGGGAAATGAGAGTTAAATTTGCCCGTCCAGACACCTCCAGCTAGGCTCTCATTGGTTCTCCCTATTCCTGTTCATTTTCCGCAGAAATTGCAAACTGGGCCAAACAGGAGGTTAAAGGCACTGACTCTCCAAGTGGGGAGAGTGTTAGTAAAGCATCTGGAATGTTGCACCCGAGTACCAGGGGACGAAAACTGAGACACATTTGAACACGTTTCCCGATCACACGGTGGATCATCCTCTGGGTTCCACATGCATGTTTTAGCTGAAGGAAGAATCCCTTAAACCTGGAGAGTTGAGAACCATGGAATGGGTACCATGCAATATGACTTCAAAGGGTCTTCATTTGCTCACCGAACCTCACAAATCCTATCACTGCTGCGTTTATGCCGCTGTACACACGCTTGATTCTCTTTCGGAGACATATAAATCCATAGGTTTTAAGATTCTTACTAGTCAGGTATATTTTTAGGCGTTTAATATGGGGTGTTGAGTCCACTTCGTTGAGCAAGCAGTAGCTCTTGTCTATTACATAATTGGCTTATGGAAAGGTATCTGTGCTAATTTCAATCTCTGGTTTTATGCAGCACCCCAACTCACCTTTCCCCTTAAGCAAGCATAAGTTGGTTTTCTACATTTGAGACCCTATTCTGTTTTGTAATTCAGTTCCTGTGTAGGCAAGTTTTCATTCCGTGTATTAGTGATATCTTATGATGTTTCTTTTTCTGTGTGACTTATTTTACTTAGAATCATCGTACCTGAATCCACTCATTATGCTGCTACTGGCCTGATGACATAGATTTCATTGCTGAGTGATATTGCACTGTACATTAGTACCACAACTTCTTTATCCATTTTTCGCTTTCTGTGATATTGAACTTTTACCGTAAACGAGGTTTTGTAAACAGAGCCGTCCCAAATTTTGGGGTGGCTGTGTCTTTTTGATTTTAATTTCCCTAAGCTATAGGACCATAAGTGGAAGTGCCCTAGGCTCTGTTGCTTTGTTTTTTAGATGTTTCAGGAAACACCATACACTTCTCCAGAGTGGCTGTTGGCAATTTACATCACGCCCATCAGCATAACAAGGCTCCCAGTTCTCCATGGACTGTCCTGCCTTTCTGGATTTTACACTTTTTTCAGATGGCCCTTTTGACCGGGGGGCAGTGAGACTTCATTGTAGTGTAGACTTCCTTTGCAAGCTTGCTTGGTTGGCCAAAAAGGGCGTATGCGTTTTTTCCTGAATATATTCAGGAAAAAACGCATACGCCCTTTTTGGCCAAGTGCATCATTGTGGACGTTCTGCCTCTTTTCCTATGCTTTACATGCAATTCCAGTCTACCTCCTGAAATCGGTTTCCTGCAATTCTGCCCCGCTTTCAAGTCCTCTTGGCAGCCTTACTTCAATATATTTTTGGACGATAGCTGTCATGTATAACTCTGCAGGTTTGTGAATTACAGGGCCCCTGAGCTCCTTTCTTCAACTCGCTTTCTTGTGAGCTGGCCGCAACACCGCAGGATTGCTTCAGGCCCTAGTGTGGTTCCGGCATGGCTCGCTGAGCGTTTGCTTAATTCCTCTTCTTGGTGGGAAATGAGAGTTAAATTTGTCCGTCCAGACACCTCCAGCTAGTCTCTCATTGGTTCTCCCTATTCCTGTTCATTTTCCGCAGAAATTGCAAACTGGACCAAACAGGAGGTTAAAGGCACTGACTCTCCAAGTGGGGAGAGTGTTAGTAAAGCGTCTGGAATGTTGCACCCGAGTACCAGGGGACGAAAACTGAGACACATTTGAACACGTTTCCCGATCACACGGAGGATCATACTCTGGGTTCCACATGCATGTTTTAGCTGAAGGAAGAATCCCTTAAACCTGGAGAGTTGAGACCCATGGAATGGGTACCATGCAATATGACTTCAAAGGGTCTGCATTTGCTCACCGAACATCACCAACCCTTTCTCTGCTGCGTTTATGCCACTGTACACACACTTCCTTCTCTTTCGGAGACATATAAATCCATAGGTTTTAAGATTCTTACTAGTCAGGTATATTCTTAGGCGTTTAATATGGGGTGTTGAGTCCACTTCGTTGAACAAGCAGTAGCTCTTGTCTATTACATATTTGGCTTATGGAAAGGTATCTGTGCTAATTTCAATCTCTGGTTTTATGCAGCACCCCAAATCACCTTTCCCCTTAAGCAAGCATAAGTTGGTTTTCTACATTTGAGACCCTATTCTGTTTTGTAATTCAGTTCCTGTGTAGGCAAGTTTACATTCCGTGTATTAGTGATATCTTATGATGTTTCTTTTTCTGTGTGACTTATTTCACTTAGAATCATCGTACCTGTATCCACTCATTATGCTGCTACTGGCCTGATGACATAGATTTCATTGCTGAGTGATATTGCATTGTACGTAAGTACCACAACTTCTTTATCCATTTTTCGCTTTCTGCGATATTGAACTTGTACCATAAACGAGGTTCTTGTAAACAGAGCCGTCCCAAACTTTGGGGTGGCTGTGTCTTTTTGATTTTAATTTCCCTAATCTATAGGACCATAAGTGGAAGTGCCCTAGGCTCTGTTGCTTTGTTTTTTAGATGTTTCAGGAAACACCATACACTTCTCCAGAGTGGCTGTTGGCAATTTACATCCCGCCCATCAGCATAAGAAGGCTCCCATTTCTCCATGGCCTGTCCTGCCTTTCTGGATTTTACACTTTTTTCAGATGTCCCTTTTGACCGCGGGGCAGTGAGACTTCATTGTAGTGCAGATTTCATTTGCAAGCTTGCTTGGTTGGCCAAAAAGGGCGTATGCGTTTTTTCCTGAATATATTCAGGAAAAAACGCATACGCCCTTTTTGGCCAAGTGCATCATTGTGGACGTTCTGCCTCTTTTCCTATGCTTTACATGCAATTCCAGTCTACCTCCTGAAATCGGTTTCCTGCAATTCTGCCCCGCTTTCAAGTCCTCTTGGCACCCTTACTTCAATATATTTTTGGACGATAGCTGTCATTTATAACTCTGCAGGTGTGTGAATTACAGGGCCCCTGAGCTCCTTTCTTCAAGTCGCTTTCTTGTGAGCTGGCCGCAACACCGCAGGATTGCTTCAGGCCCTAGTGTGGTTCCGGCATGGCTCGCTGAGCCTTTGGTTAATTCCTCTTCTTGGTGGGAAATGAGAGTTAAATTTACCCGTGCAGACACCTCCAGCTAGTCTCTCATTGGTTCTCCCTATTCCTGTTCATTTTCCACAGAAATTGCAAACTGGGCCAAACAGGAGGTTAAAGGCACTGACTCTGCAAGTGGGGAGAGTGTTAGTAAAGCGTCTGGAATGTTGCACCCGAGTACCAGGGGACGAAATCTGAGACACATTTGAACACATTTCCCGATCACACGGTGGATCATACTCTGGGTTCCACATGCATGTTTTAGCTGAAGGAAGAATCCCTTAAACCTGGAGAGTTGAGAACCATGGAATGGGTACCATGCAATATGACTTCAAAGGGTCTGCATTTGCTCACCGAACCTCACCAATCCTTTCACTGCTGCCTTTATGCCGCTGTACACACGCTTGATTCTCTTTCGGAGACATATAAATCCATAGGTTTTAAGATTCTTACTAGTCAGGTATATTCTTAGGCGTTTAATATGGGGTGTTGAGTCCACTTCGTTGAGCAGGGAGTAGCTCTTTTCTATTACATATTTGTCTTATGGAAAGGTATCTGTGCTAATTTCAATCTCTGGTTTTATGCAGCACCCCAACTCACCTTTCCCCTTAAGCAAGCATAAGTTGGTTTTCTACATTTGAGACCCTATTCTGTTTTGTAATTCAGTTCCTGTGTAGCCAAGTTTACATTCTGTGTATTAGTGATATCTTATGATGTTTCTTTTTCTGTGTGAATTATTTCACTTAGAATCATCGCACCTAAATCCACTCATTATGCTGCTACTGGCCTGATGACATAGATTTCATTGCTGAGTGATATTGCATTGTACGTAAGTACCGCAACTTCTTTATCCATTTTTCGCTTTCTGCGATATTGAACTTGTACCGTAAACGAGGTTGTTGTAAACAGAGCCGTCCCAAACTTTGGGGTAGCTGTGTCTTTTTGATTTTAATTTCCCTAAGCTATAGCACCATAAGTGGAAGTGCCCTAGGCTCTGTTGCTTTGTTTTTTAGATGTTTCAGGAAACACCATACACTTCTCCAGAGTGGCTGTTGGCAATTTACATCACGCCCATTGGCATAACAAAACTCCCAGTTCTCCATGGCCTGTCCTGCCTTTCTGGATTTTACTCTTTTTTCAGATGGCCCTTTTGACCTGGGAGCAGTGAGACTTCATTGTAGTGCAGATTTCCTTTGCAAGCTTGCTTGTTTGGCCAAAAAAGGCGTATGCATTTTTTTATGAAAATATTCAGGAAAAAACGCATACGCCCTTTTTGGCCAAGTGCATCATTGTGGACGTTCTGCCTCTTTTCCTATGCTTTACATGCAATTCCAGTCTACCTCCTGAAATTGGTTTCCTGCAATTCTGCCCCACTTTCAAGTCCTCTTGGCAGCCTTACTTCAATATATTTTTGGACGATAGCTGTCATTTAGAACTCTGCAGGTTTGTGAATTACAGGGCCCCTGAGCTCCTTTCTTCAACTCGCTTTCTTGTGAGCTGGCCGCAACACCGCAGGATTGCTTCAGGCCCTAGTGTGGTTCCGGCATGGCTCGCTGAGCCTTTGGTTAATTCCTCTTCCTGGTGGGAAATAAGAGTTAATTTTGCCCGTCCAGACACCTCCACCTAGTCTCTCATTGGTTTTGCCTATTCCTGTTCCTTTTCTGCAGAAATTGCAAACTGGGCCAAACAGGAGGTTAAAGGCACTGACTCTCCAAGTGGGGAGAGTGTTAGTAAAGCGTCTGGAATGTTGCACCCGAGTACCAGGGTACGAAAACTGAGACACATTTGAACACGTTTCCCGATCACACGGTGGATTATACTCTGGGTTCCACATGCATGTTTTAGCTGAAGGAAGAATCCCTTAAACCTGGAGAGTTGAGAACCATGGAATGGGTACCATGCAATATGACTTCCAACGGTCTTCATTTGCTCACCGAACCTCACCAATCCTTTCACTGCTGCCTTTATGCCGCTGTACACACGCTTGATTCTCTTTCGGAGACATATAAATCCATAGGTTTTAAGATTCTTACTAGTCAGGTATATTCTTAGGCGTTTAATATGGGGTGTTGAGTCCACTTCGTTGAGCAAGCAGTAGCTCTTGTCTATTACATATTTGGCTTATGGAAAGGTATCTGTGTTAATTTCAATCTCTGGTTTTATGCAGCACCCCAACTCACCTTTCCCCTTAAGCAAGCATAAGTTGGTTTTCTACATTTGAGACCCTGTTCTGTTTTGTAATTCAGTTCCTGTGTAGCCAAGCTTACATTCCGTGTATTAGTGATATCTTATGATGTTTCTTTTTCTGTGTGACTTATTTCACTTAGAATCATCGTACCTGAATCCACTCATTATACTGCTATGAGCCTGATGATATAGATTTCATTGCTGAGTGATATTGCATTGTACATTAGTACCACAACTTCTTTATCCATTTTTCTCTTTCTGTGATATTGAACTTGTACCGTAAATGAGGTTCCTGTAAACAGAGCCGTCCCCAATTTTGGGGTGGCTGTGTCTTTTTGATTTTAATTTCCCTAAGCTATAGGACCATAAGTGGAAGTACCCAAGGCTCTGTTGCTTTGTTTTTTAGATGTTTCAGGAAACACCATACACTTCTGCAGAGTGGCTGTTGCCAATTTACATCCCGCCCATCAGCCTAACTAGGCTCCCAGTTCTCCATGACCTGTCCTGCCTTTCTGGATTTTACACTTTTTTCAGATGGCCCTTTTGACCGGGGGGCAGTGAGACTTCATTGTAGTGCAGATTTCCTTTGCAAGCTTGCTTGGGTGGCCAAAAAGGACGTATTCGTTTTTTCCTGAATATATTCAGGAAAAAACGCATACGCCCTTTTTGGCCAAGTGCATCATTGTGGACGTTCTGCCTCTTTTCCTATGCTTTACATGCAATTCCAGTCTACCTCCTGAAATCGGTTTCCTGCAATTCTGCCCCGCTTTCAAGTCCTCTTGGCACCCTTACTTCAATAGATTTTTGGACGATAGCTGTCATTTATATCTCTGCAGGTTTGTGAATTACAGTGCCCCTGAGCTCCTTTCTTCAACTCGCTTTCTTGTGAGCTGGCCGCAACACTGCAGGATTGCTTCAGGCCCTAGTGTCATACTGGCATGGCATGCTGAGCCTTTGGTTAATTCCTCTTCCTGTTGGGAAATGAGAGTTAAATTTGTCCTTCCAGACACCTCCAGCTAGTCTCTCATTGGTTCTCCCTATTCCTGTTCATTTTCCGCAGAAATTGCAAACTGGGCCCAACAGCAGATTAAAGGCACTGACTCTGCAAGTGGGGAGAGTGTTAGTAAAGCGTCTGGAATGTTGCACCCGAGTACCAGGGGACGAAAACTGAGACACATTTGAACACGTTTCCCGATCACACGGTGGATCATACTCTGGGTTCCACATGCATGTTTTAGCTGAAGGAAGAATCCCTTAAACCTGGAGAGTTGAGAACCAGTGAATGGGTACCATGCAATATGACTTCAAAGGGTCTTCATTTGCTCACCGAACCTCACCAATCCTATCACTGCTGCGTTTATGCCGCTGTACACACGCTTGATTCTCTTTCGGAGACATATAAATCCATAGGTTTTAAGATTCTTACTAGTCAGGTATATTCTTAGGCGTTTAATATGGGGTGTTGAGTCCACTTCGTTGAGCAGGGAGTAGCTCTTGTCTATTACATATTTGTCTTATGGAAAGGTATCTGTGCTAATTTCAATCTCTGGTTTTATGCAGCACCCCAACTCACCTTTCCCCTTAAGCAAGCATAAGTTGGTTTTCTACATTTGAGACCCTATTCTGTTTTGTAATTCAGTTCCTGTGTAGCCAAGTTTACATTCCGTGTATTAGTGATATCTTATGATGTTTCTTTTTCTGTGTGACGTATTTCACTTAGAATCATCGTACCTGAATCCACTCATTATGCTGCTATGAGCCTGATGAAAGAGATTTCATTGCTGAGTGATATTGCATTGTACGTTAGTACCACAACTTCTTTATCCATTTTTCGCTTTCTGCGATATTGAACTTGTACCGGAAACGAGATTCTTGTAAACAGAGCCGTCCCAAACTTTGGGGTGGCTGTGTCTTTTTAATTTTAATTTCCCTAAGCTATAGGACCATAAGTGCAAGTGCCCTAGGCTGTGTTGCTTTGTTTTTTAGATGTTTCAGGAAACACCATACACTTCTCCAGAGTGGCTGTTGGCAATTTATATCCCGCCCATCAGCATAAGAAGGCTCCCAGTTCTCCATGGCCTGTCCTGCCTTTCTGGATTTTACACTATTTTCAGATGTCCCTTTTGACCGGGGGGCAGTGAGACTTCATTGTAGTGCAGATTTCCTTTGCAAGCTTGCTTGGTTGGCCAAAAAGGGCGTATGCGTTTTTTCCTGAATATATTCAGGAAAAAACGCATACGCCCTTTTTGGCCAAGTGCATCATTGTGGACGTTCTGCCTCTTTTCCTATGCTTTACATGCAATTCCAGTCTACCTCCTGAAATCGGTTTCCTGCAATTCTGCCCCGCTTTCAAGTCCTCTTGGCAGCCTTACTTCAATATATTTTTGGACGATAGCTGTCATTTAGAACTCTGCAGGTGTGTGAATTACAGGGCCCCTGAGCTCCTTTCTTCAACTCGCTTTCTTGTGAGCTGGCCGCAACACCGCAGGATTGCTTCAGGCCCTAGTGTGGTTCTGGCATGGCTCGCTGAGCCTTTGGTTAATTCCACTTCTTGGTGGGAAATGAGAGTAAAATTTACCCGGGCAGACACCTCCAGCTAGTCTCTCATTGGTTCTCCCTATTCCTGTTCATTTTCCGCAGAAATTGCAAACTGGGCCAAACAGGAGGTTAAAGGCACTGACTCTCCAAGTGGGGAGAGTGTTAGTAAAGCGTCTGGAATGTTGCACCCGAGTACCAGGGCACGAAAACTGAGACATATTTGAACACGTTTCCCGATCACACGGTGGATCATACTCTGGGTTCCACATGCATGTTTTAGCTGAAGGAAGAATCCCTTAAACCTGGAGAGTTGAGAACCATGGAATGGGTACCATGCAATATGACTTCAAAGGGTCTGCATTTGCTCACCGAACCTCACCAATCCTATCACTGCTGCGTTTATGCCGCTGTACACATGCTTGATTCTCTTTCGGAGACATATAAATCCATAGGTTTTAAGATTCTTACTAGTCAGGTATATTCTTAGGCGTTTAATATGGGGTGTTGAGTCCACTTCGTTGAGCAAGCAGTAGCTCTTGGCTATTACATATTTGGCTTATGGAAAGGTATCTGTGCTAATTTCAATCTCTGGTTTTATGCAGCACCCCAACTCACCTTTCCCCTTAAGCAAGCATAAGTTGGTTTTCTACATTTGAGACCCTATTCTGTTTTGTAATTCAGTTCCTATGTAGAGAAGTTTACATTCTGTGTATTAGTGATATCTTATGATGTTTCTTTTTCTGTGTGACTTATTTCACTTAGAATCATCGTACCTGAATACACTCATTATGCTGCTACTGGCCTGATGACATACATTTCATTGCTGAGTGATATTGCATTGTACGGAAGTACCACAACTTCTTTATCCATTTTTCGCTTTCTGCGATATTGAACTTGTACCGTAAACGAGGTTCTTGTAAACAGAGCCGTCCCAAACATTGGGGTGGCTGTGTCTTTTTGATTTTAATTTCCCTAAGCTATAGGACCATAAGTGGAAGTGCCCTAGTCTGTGTTGCTTTGTTTTTTAGATATTTCAGGAACCACCATACACTTCTCCAGGGTGGCTGTTGGCAATTTACATCCTGCACATCAGCATAACAAGGCTCCCAGTTCTCCATGGCCTGTCCTGCCTTTCTGGATTTTACACTTTTTTCAGATGGCCCTTTTGACCGGGGGGCAGTGAGACTTCATTGTAGTGCAGATTTCTTTGCAAGCTTGCTTGGGTGGCCAAAAAGGGCGTATGCGTTTTTTCCTGAATATATTCAGGAAAAAACGCATACGCCCTTTTTGGCCAAGTGCATCATTGTGGACGTTCTGCCTCTTTTCCTATGCTTTACATGCAATTCCTGTCTACCTCCTGAAATCGGTTTCCTGCAATTCTGCCCCGCTTTCAAGTCCTCTTGGCAGCCTTACTTCAATATATTTTTGGACGATAGCTGTCATTTATATCTCTGCAGGTTTGTGAATTACAGTGCCCCTGAGCTCCTTTCTTCAACTAGCTTTCTTGTGATGTGGCCGCAACACTGCAGGATTCTTCAGGCCCTAGTGTGATACTGGCATGTCATGCTGAGCCTTTGGTTAATTCCTCTTCCTGGTGAGAAATGAGAGTTAAATTTGCCCATCCAGACACCTCCAGCTAGTCTCTCATTGGTTCTCCCTATTCCTGTTCATTTTCCGCCGAAATTGCAAACTGGGCCCAACAGCAGATTAAAGGCACTGACTCTGCAAGTGGGGAGAGTGTTAGTAAAGCGTCTGGAATGTTGCACCTGAGTACCAGGGGACGAAATCTGAGACACATTTGAACACATTTCCCGATCACACGGTGGATCATACTCTGGGTTCCACATGCATGTTTTAGCTGAAGGAAGAATCCCTTAAACCTGGAGAGTTGAGAACCATGGAATGGGTACCATGCAATATGACTTCAAAGGGTCTGCATTTGCTCACCGAACCTCACCAATCCTTTCACTGCTGCGTTTATGCCGCTGTACACACGCTTGATTCTCTTTCGGAGACATATAAATCCATAGGTTTTAAGATTCTTACTAGTCAGGTATATTCTTAGGCGTTTAATATGGGGTGTTGAGTCCGCTTCATTGAGCAAGGAGTAGCTCTTGTCTATTACATATTTGTCTTATGGAAAGGTATCTTTGTTAATTTCAATCTCTGGTTTTCTGCAGCACCCCAACTCACCTTTCCCCTTAAGCAAGCAGAAGTTGGTTTTCTACATTTGAGACCCTGTTCTGTTTTGTAATTCAGTTCCTGTGTAGCCAAGCTTACATTCCGTGTATTAGTGATATCTTATGATGTTTCTTTTTCTGTGTGACTTATTTCACTTAGAATCATCGTACCTGAATTCACTCATTATGCTGCTACGGGCCTGATGACATAGATTTCATTGCTGAGTGATATTGCATTGTACATTAGTACCAGAACTTCTTTATCCATTTTTCGCTTTCTGTGATATTGAACTTTTACCGTAAACGAGGTTTTGTAAACAGAGCCGTCCCCAATTTTGGGGTGGCTGTGTCTTTTTGATTTTAATTTCCCTAAGCTATAGGACCATAAGTGGAAGTGCCCTAGGCTCTGTTGCTTTGTTTTTTAGATGTTTCAGGAAACACCATACACTTCTCCAGAGTGGCTGTTGGCAATTTACATCACGCCCATCAGCATAACAAGGCTCCCAGTTCTCCATGGACTGTCCTGCCTTTCTGGATTTTACACTTTTTTCAGATGGCCCTTTTGACCGGGGAGCAGTGAGACTTCATTGTAGTGCAGATTTCCTTTGCAAGCTTGCTTGTTTGGCCAAAAAGGGCGTATGCATTTTTTCCTGAATATATTCAGGAAAAAACGCATACGCCCTTTTTGGCCAAGTGCATCATTGTGGACGTTCTGCCTCTTTTCCTATGCTTTACATGCAATTCCAGTCTACCTCCTGAAATCGGTTTCCTGCAATTCTGCCCCGCTTTCAAGTCCTCTTGGCAGCCTTACTTCAATATATTTTTGGACGATAGCTGTCATTTAGAACTCTGCAGGTGTGTGAATTACAGGGCCCCTGAGCTCCTTTCTTCAACTTGCTTTCTTGTGAGCTGGCCGCAACACCGCAGGATTGCTTCAGGCCCTAGTGTGGTTCCGGCATGGCTCGCTGAGCCTTTGGTTAATTCCTCTTCCTGGTGGGAAATGAGAGTTAAATTTGCCCGTCCAGACACCTCCAGCTAGTCTCTCATTGGTTCTCCCTATTCCTGTTCCTTTTCTGCAGAAATTGCAAACTGGGCCAAACAGGAGGTTAAAGGCACTGACTCTCCAAGTGGGGAGAGTGTTAGTAAAGCGTCTGGAATGTTGCACCCGAGTACCAGGGGACGAAAACTGAGACACATTTGAACACGTTTCCTGATCACACGGTGGATTATACTCTGGGTTCCACATGCATGTTTTAGCTGAAGGAAGAATCCCTTAAACCTGGAGAGTTGAGAACCATGGAATGGGTACCATGCAATATGACTTCAAACGGTCTTCATTTGCTCACCGAACCTCACCAATCCTTTCACTGCTGCCTTTATGCCGCTGTACACACGCTTGATTCTCTTTCGGAGACATATAAATCCATAGGTTTTAAGATTCTTACTAGTCAGGTATATTCTTAGGCGTTTAATATGGGGTGTTGAGTCCGCTTCGTTGAGCAAGGAGTAGCTCTTGTCTATTACATATTTGTCTTATGGAAAGGTATCTTTGTTAATTTCAATCTCTGGTTTTCTGCAGCACCCCAACTCACCTTTCCGCTTAAGCAAGCAGAAGTTGGTTTTCTACATTTGAGACCCTGTTCTGTTTTGTAATTCAGTTCCTGTGTAGCCAAGCTTACATTCCGTGTATTAGTGATATCTTATGATGTTTCTTTTTCTGTGTGACTTATTTCACTTAGAATCATCGTACCTGAATCCACTCATTATGCTGCTACGGGCCTGATGACATAGATTTCATTGCTGAGTGATATTGCATTGTACATTAGTACCAGAACTTCTTTATCCATTTTTCGCTTTCTGTGATATTGAACTTTTACCGTAAACGAGGTTTTGTAAACAGAGCCGTCCCCAATTTTGGGGTGGCTGTGTCTTTTTGATTTTAATTTCCCTAAGCTATAGGACCATAAGTGGAAGTGCCCTAGGCTCTGTTGCTTTGTTTTTTAGATGTTTCAGGAAACACCATACACTTCTCCAGAGTGCCTGTTGGCAATTTACATCACGCCCATCAGCATAACAAGGCTCCCAGTTCTCCATGGACTGTCCTGCCTTTCTGGATTTTACACTTTTTTCAGATGGCCCTTTTGACCGGGGGGCAGTGAGACTTCATTGTAGTGTAGATTTCCTTTGCAAGCTTGCTTGGTTGGCCAAAAAGTGCGTATGCGTTTTTTCCTGAATATATTCAGGAAAAAACGCATACGCCCTTTTTGGCCAAGTGCATCATTGTGGACGTTCTGCCTCTTTTCCTATGCTTTACATGCAATTCCAGTCTACCTCCTGAAATCGGTTTCCTGCAATTCTGCCCCGCTTTCAAGTCCTCTTGGCAGCCTTACTTCAATATATTTTTGGATGATAGCTGTCATTTATAACTCTGCAGGTGTGTGAATTACAGGGACCCTGAGCTCCTTTCTTCAACTCGCTTTCTTGTGAGCTGGCCGCAACACCGCAGGATTGCTTCAGGCCCTAGTGTGGTTCCGGCATGGCTCGCTGAGCCTTTGGTTAATTCCTCTTCTTGGTGGGAAATGAGAGTTAAATTTACCCGGGCAGACACCTCCAGCTAGTCTCTCATTGGTTCTCCCTATTCCTGTTCATTTTCCGCAGAAATTGCAAACTGGGCCAAACAGGAGGTTAAAGGCACTGACTCTCCAAGTGGGGAGAGTGTTAGTAAAGCGTCTGGAATGTTGCACCCGAGTACCAGTGGACGAAAAGTGAGACACATTTGAACACGTTTCCCGATCACACGGTGGATCATACTCTGGGTTCCACATGCATGTTTTAGCTGAAGGAAGAATCCCTTAAACCTGGAGAGTTGAGAACCATGGAATGGGTACCATGCAATACGACTTCAAAGGGTCTGCATTTGCTCACCGAACCTCACCAATCCTTTCACTGCTGCGTTTATGCCGCTGTACACACGCTTGATTCTCTTTCAGAGACATATAAATCCATAGGTTTTAAGATTCTTACTAGTCAGGTATATTCTTAGGCGTTTAATATGGGGTGTTGAGTCCACTTCGTTGAGCAAGCAGTAGCTCTTGTCTATTACATATTTGGCTTATGGAAAGGTATCTGTGCTAATTTCAATCTCTGGTTTTATGCAGCACCCCAACTCACCTTTCACCTTAAGCAAGCATAAGTTGGTTTTCTACATTTGAGACCCTATTCTGTTTTGTAATTCAGTTCCTGTGTAGCCAAGTTTACATTCCGTGTATTAGTGATATCTTATGATGTTTCTTTTTCTGTGTGACTTATTTCACTTAGAATCATCGTACCTGAATCCACTCATTATGCTGCTACTGGCCTGATGACATAGATTTCATTGCTGAGTGATATTGCATTGTACATAAGTACCACAACTTCTTTATCCATTTTTTGCTTTCTGCGATATTGAACTTGTACCGTAAACGAGGTTCTTGTAAACAGAGCTGTCCCAAACTTTGGGGTGGCGGTGTCTTTATTTTAATTTCCCTAAGCTATAGGACCATAAGTGGAAGTGCCCTAGGCTCTGTTTCTTTGTTTTTTAGATGTTTCAGGAAACACCATACACTTCTCCAGAGTGGCTGTTGGCAATTTACATCACGCCCATCAGCATAACAAGTCTCCCAGTTCTCCATGGACTGTCCTGCCTTTCTGGATTTTACACTTTTTTCAGATGGCCCTTTTGACCGGGGGGCAGTGAGACTTCATTGTAGTGCAGATTTCCTTTGCAAGCTTGCTTGGTTGGCCAAAAAGGACGTATGCGTTTTTTCCTGAATATATTCAGGAAAAAACGCATATGCCCTTTTTGGCCAAGTGCATCATTGTGGACGTTCTGCCTCTTTTCCTATGCTTTACATGCAAATCCAGTCTACCTCCTGAAATCGGTTTCCTGCAATTCTGCCCCGCTTTCAAGTCCTCTTGGCAACCTTACTTCAATATATTTTTGGACTATAGCTGTCATTTATAACTCTGCAGGTGTGTGAGTTACAGGGCCCCTGAGCTCCTTTCTTCAACTCGCTTTCTTGTGAGCTGGCCGCAACACCGCAGGATTGCTTCAGGCCCTAGTGTGGTTCCGGCATGGCTCGCTGAGCCTTTGGTTAATTCCTCTTCCTGGTGGGAAATGAGCATTAAATTTGCCCGTCCAGACTCCTCCAGCTAGTCTCTCATTGGTTCTCCCTATTCCTGTTCATTTTCCGCAGAAATTGCAAACTGGGCCAAACAGGAGGTTAAAGGCACTGACTCTCCAAGTGGGGAGAGTGTTAGTAAAGCGTCTGGAATGTTGCACCCGAGTACCAGGGGACGAAAACTGAGACACATTTGAACACGTTTCCCGATCACACGGTGGATCATACTCTGGGTTCCACATGCATGTTTTAGCTG
Organism: Pseudorca crassidens; assembly: GCF_039906515.1. NCBI lineage: Eukaryota > Metazoa > Chordata > Mammalia > Artiodactyla > Delphinidae > Pseudorca > Pseudorca crassidens. Next base: position 94,410 of record NW_027135945.1, on the reverse strand, counting down.
AAGGAAGAATCCCTTAAACCTGGAGAGTTGAGAACCATGGAATGGGTACCATGCAATATGACTTCAAAGGGTCTGCATTTGCTCACCGAACCTCACCAATCCTATCACTGCTGCGTTTATGCCGTTGTACACACGCTTGATTCTCTTTCGGAGACGTATAAATCCATAGGTTTTAAGATTCTTACTAGTCAGGTATATTCTTAGGTGTTTAATATGGGGTGTTGAGTCCACTTCGTTGAGCAAGCAGTAGCTCTTGTCTATTACATATTTGGCTTATGGAAAGGTATCTGTGCTAATTTCAATCTCTGGTTTTATGCAGCACCACAACTCACCTTTCCCCTTAAGCAAGCATAAGTTGGTTTTCTACATTTGAGACCCTATTCTGTTTTGTAATTCAGTTCCTGTGTAGCCAAGTTTACATTCCGTGTATTAGTGATATCTTATGATGTTTCTTTTTCTGTGTGACTTATTTCACTTAGAATCATCGTACCTGAATCCACTCATTATGCTGCTACGGGCCTGATGACATAGATTTCATTGCTGAGTGATATTGCATTGTACGTAAGTACCACAACTTCTTTATCCATTTTTCGCTTTCTGCGATATTGAACTTGTACCGTAAACGAGGTTCTTGTAAACAGAGCCGTCCCAAACTTTGGGGTGGCTGTGTCTTTTTGATTTTAATTTCCCTAAGCTATAGGACCATAAGTGGAAGTGCCCTAGGCTCTGTTGCTTTGTTTTTTAGATGTTTCAGGAAACACCATACACTTCTCCAGAGTGCCTGTTGGCAATTTACATCACGCCCATCAGCATAACAAGGCTCCCAGTTCTCCATGGCCTGTCCTGCCTTTCTGGATTTTACACTTTTTTCAGATGGCCCTTTTGACCGGGGGGCAGTGAGACTTCATTGTAGTGCAGATTTCCTTTGCAAGCTTGCTTGGTTGGCCAAAAAGGGCGTATGCGTTTTTTCCTGAATATATTCAGGAAAAAACGCATACGCCCTTTTTGGCCAAGTGCATCATTGTGGACGTTCTGCCTCTTTTCCTATGCTTTACATGCAATTCCAGTCTACCTCCTGAAATCGGTTTCCTGCAATTCTGCCCCGCTTTCAAGTCCTCTTGGCAGCCTTACTTCAATATATTTTTGGACGATAGCTGTCATTTAGAACTCTGCAGGTGTGTGAATTACAGGGCCCCTGAGCTCCTTTCTTCAACTCGCTTTCTTGTGAGCTGGCCGCAACACCGCAGGATTGCTTCAGGCCCTAGTGTGGTTCCGGCATGGCTCGCTGAGCCTTTGGTTAATTCCTCTTCTTGGTGGGAATTGAGAGTTAAATTTACCCGTCCAGACACCTCCAGCTAGTCTCTCATTGGTTCTCCCTATTCCTGTTCATTTTCCGCAGAAATTGCAAACTGGGCCAAACAGGAGGTTAAAGGCACTGACTCTCCAAGTGGGGAGAGTGTTAGTAAAGCGTCTGGAATGTTGCACCCGAGTACCAGGGGACGAAAACTGAGACACATTTGAACACGTTTCCCGATCACACGGTGGATCATACTCTGGGTTCCACATGCATGTTTTAGCTGAAGGAAGAATCCCTTAAACCTGGAGAGTTGAGAACCATGGAATGGGTACCATGCAATATGACTACAAAGGGTCTGCATTTGCTCACCGAACCTCACCAATCCTATCACTGCTGCGTTTATGCCACTGTAAACATGCTTGATTCTCTTTCGGAGACATATAAATCCATAGGTTTTAAGATTCTTACTAGTCAGGTATATTCTTAGGCGTTTAATATGGGGTGTTGAGTCCACTTCGTTGAGCAAGCAGTAGCTGTTGTCTATTACATATTTGGCTTATGGAAAGGTATCTGTGCTAATTTCAATCTCTGGTTTTATGCAGCACCCCAACTCACCTTTCCCCTTAAGCAAGCATAAGTTGGTTTTCTACATTTGAGACCCTATTCTGTTTTGTAATTCAGTTCCTGTGTAGCCAAGTTTACATTCCATGTATTAGTGATATCTTATGATGTTTCTTTTTCTGTGTGACTTATTTCACTTAGAATCATCGTACCTGAATCCACTCATTATCCTGCTATGGGCCTGATGACATAGATTTCATTGCTGAGTGATATTGCATTGTACGTAAGTACCACAACTTCTTTATCCATTTTTCGCTTTCTGCGATATTGAACTTGTACCGTAAACGAGGTTCTTGTAAACAGAGCCGTCCCAAACTTTGGGGTGGCTGTGTCTTTTTGATTTTAATTTCCCTAAGCTATAGGACCATAAGTGGAAGTGCCCTAGGCTCTGTTGCTTTGTTTTTTAGATGTTTCAGGAAACACCATACACTTCTCCAGAGTGGCTGGTCGCAAATTACATCACGCCCATCAGCATAACAAGGCTCCCAGTTCTCCATGGCCTGTCCTGCCTTTCTGGATTTTACACTTTTTTCAGATGGCCCTTTTGACCGGGGGGCAGTGAGACTTCATTGTAGTGCAGATTTCCTTTTCAAGCTTGCTTGGTTGGCCAAAAAGGGCGTATGCGTTTTTTCCTGAATATATTCAGGAAAAAACGCATACGCCCTTTTTGGCCAAGTGCATCATTGTGGACGTTCTGCCTCTTTTCCTATGCTTTACATGCAATTCCAGTCTACCTCCTGAAATCGGTTTCCTGCAATTCTGCCCCGCTTTCAAGTCCTCTTGGCAGCCTTACTTCAATATATTTTTGGACGATAGCTGTCATTTAGAACTCTGCAGGTGTGTGAATTACTGGGCCCCTGAGCTCCTTTCTTCAACTCGCTTTCTTGTGAGCTGGCCGCAACACCGCAGGATTGCTTTAGGCCCTAGTGTGGTTCCGGCATGGCTCGCTGAGCCTTTGGTTAATTCCTCTTCTTGGTGGGAATTGAGAGTTAAATTTACCCGTCCAGACACCTCCAGCTAGTCTCTCATTGGTTCTCCCTATTCCTGTTAATTTTCCGCAGAAATTGTAAACTGGGCCAAACAGGAGGTTAAAGGCACTGACTCTCCAAGTGGGGAGAGTGTTAGTAAAGCATCTGGAATGTTGCACCCGAGTACCAGGGGACGAAAACTGAGACACATTTGAACACGTTTCCCGATCACACGGTGGATCATACTCTGGGTTCCACATGCATGTTTTAGCTGAAGGAAGAATCCCTTAAACCTGGAGAGTTGAGAACCTTGGAATGGGTACCATGCAATATGACTTCAAAGGGTCTGCATTTGCTCACCGAACCTCACCAATCCTATCACTGCTGCGTTTATGCCGCTGTACACATGCTTGATTCTCTTTCGGAGACATATAAATCCATAGGTTTTAAGATTCTTACTAGTCAGGTATATTCTTAGGCGTTTAATATGGGGTGTTGAGTCCACTTCGTTGAGAAAGCAGTAGCTCTTGTCTATTACATATTTGGCTTATGGAAAGGTATCTGTGCTAATTTCAATCTCTGGTTTTATGCAGCACCCCAACTCACCTTTCCCCTTAAGCAAGCATAAGTTGGTTTTCTACATTTGAGACCCTATTCTGTTTTGTAATTCAGTTCCTCTGTAGCCAAGTTTACATTCCATGTATTAGTGATATCTTATGATGTTTCTTTTTCTGTGTGACATATTTCACTTAGAATCATCGTACCTGAATCCACTCATTATGCTGCTATGGGCCTGATAAAAGAGATTTCATTGCTGAGTGATATTGCATTGTACGTAAGTACCACAACTTCTTTATCCACTTTTCGCTTTCTGCGATATTGAACTTTTACCGGAAACGAAGTTCTTGTAAACAGAGCCGTCCCAAACTTTGGGGTGGCTGTGTCTTTTTGATTTTAATTTCCCTAAGCTATAGGACCATAAGTGGAAGTGCCCTAGGCTCTGTTGCTTTGATTTTTAGATGTTTCAGGAAACACCATACACTTCTCCAGAGTGGCTGTTGGCAATTTACATCACGCCCATCAGCATAACAAGGCTCCCAGTTCTCCATGGCCTGTCCTGCCTTTCTGGATTTTACACATTTTTCAGATGGCCCTTTTGACCGGGGGGCAGTGAGACTTCATTGTAGTGCAGATTTCCTTTGCAAGCTTGCTTGGTTGGCCAAAAAGGGCGTATGCGTTTTTTCCTGAATATATTCAGGAGAAAACGCATATGCCCTTTTTGGCCAAGTGCATCATTGTGGACGTTCTGCCTCTTTTCCAATGCTTTACATGCAATTCCAGTCTACCTCCTGAAATCGGTTTCCTGCAATTCTGCCCCGCTTTCAAGTCCTCTTGGCAACCTTACTTCAATATATTTTTGGACGATAGCTGTCATTTATAACTCTGCATGTGTGTGAATTACAGGGCCCCTGAGCTCCTTTCTTCAACTCGCTTTCTTGTTAGCTGGCCGCAACACCGCAGGATTGCTTCAGGCCCTAGTGTGGTTCCGGCATGGCTCGCTGAGCCTTTGGTTAATTCCTCTTCCTGGTGGGAAATGAGAGTTAAATTTGCCCGTCCAGACTCCTCCAGCTAGTCTCTCATTGGTTCTCCCTATTCCTGTTCATTTTCCGCAGAATTTGCAAACTGGGCCAAACAGGAGGTTAAAGGCACTGACTCTCCAAGTGGGGAGAGTGTTAGTAAAACGTCTGGAATGTTGCACCCGAGTACCAGGGGAAGAAAACTGAGGCACATTTGAACACGTTTCCCGATCACACGGTGGATCATACTCTGGGTTCCACATGCATGTTTTAGCTGAAGGAAGAATCCCTTAAACCTGGAGAGTTGAGAACCATGGAATGGGTACCATGCAATATGACTTCAAAGGGTCTGCATTTGCTCACCGAACCTCACCAATCCTATCACTGCTGCGTTTATGCCACTGTAAACATTCTTGATTCTCTTTCGGAGACATATAAATCCATAGGTTTTAAGATTCTTACTAGTCAGGTATATTTTTAGGCGTTTAATATGGGGTGTTGAGTCCACTTCGTTGAGAAAGCAGTAGCTCTTGTCTATTACATATTTGGCTTATGGAAAGGTATCTGTGCTAATTTCAATCTCTGGTTTTATGCAGCACCCCAACTCACCTTTCCCCTTAAGCAAGCATAAGTTGCTTTTTTGCATTTGAGACCCTGTTCTGTTTTGTAATTCACTTCCTGTGTAGCCAAGCTTACATTCCGTGTATTAGTGATATCTTATGATGTTTCTTTTTCTGTGTGACTTATTTCACTTAGAATCATCGTACCTGAATCCACTCATTATCCTGCTATGGGCCTGATGACATAGATTTCATTGCTGAGTGATATTGCATTGTACGTAAGTACCACAACTTCTTTATCCATTTTTCGCTTTCTGCGATATTGAACTTGTACCGTAAACGAGGTTCTTGTAAACAGAGCCGTCCCAAACTTTGGGGTGGCTGTGTCTTTTTGATTTTAATTTCCCTAAGCTATCGGACCATAAGTGGAAGTGCCCTAGGCTCTGTTGCTTTGTTTTTTAGATGTTTCAGGAAACACCATACACTTCTCCAGAGTGGCTGGTCGCAAATTACATCACGCCCATCAGCATAACAAGGCTCCCAGTTCTCCATGGCCTGTCCTGCCTTTCTGGATTTTACACTTTTTTCAGATGGCCCTTTTGACCGGGGGGCAGTGAGACTTCATTGTAGTGCAGATTTCCTTTGCAAGCTTGCTTGGTTGGCCGAAAAGGGCGTATGCGTTTTTTCCTGAATATATTCAGGAAAAAACGCATACGCCCTTTTTGGCCAAGTGCATCATTGTGGACGTTCTGCCTCTTTTCCTATGCTTTACATGCAATTCCAGTCTACCTCCTGAAATCGGTTTCCTGCAATTCTGCCCCGCTTTCAAGTCCTCTTGGCAGCCTTACTTCAATATATTTTTGGACGATAGCTGTCATTTAGAACTCTGCAGGTGTGTGAATTACAGGGCCCCTGAGCTCCTTTCTTCAACTCGCTTTCTTGTGAGCTGGCCGCAACACCGCAGGATTGCTTCAGGCACTAGTGTGGTTCCGGCATGGCTCGCTGAGCCTTTGGTTAATTCCTCTTCCTGTTGGGAAATGAGAGTTAAATTTACCCGTCCAGACATCTCCAGCTAGTCTCTCATTGGTTCTCCCTATTCCTGTTCATTTTCCGCAGAAATTGCAAACTGGGCCAAACAGGAGGTTAAAGGCACTGACTCTCCAAGTGGGGAGAGTGTTAGTAAAGCGTCTGGAATGTTGCACCCGAGTACCAGGGGACGAAAACTGAGACACATTTGAACACGTTTCCCGATCACACGGTGGATCATACTCTGGGTTCCACATGCATGTTTTAGCTGAAGGAAGAATCCCTTAAACCTGGAGAGTTGAGAACCTTGGAATGGGTACCATGCAATATGACTTCAAAGGGTCTGCATTTGCTCACCGAACCTCACCAATCCTATCACTGCTGCGTTTATGCCGCTGTACACATGCTTGATTCTCTTTCGGAGACATATAAATCCATAGGTTTTAAGATTCTTACTAGTCAGGTATATTCTTAGGCGTTTAATATGGGGTGTTGAGTCCACTTCGTTGAGCAAGCAGTAGCTCTTGTCTATTACATATTTGGCTTATGGAAAGGTATCTGTGCTAATTTCAATCTCTGGTTTTATGCAGCACCCCAACTCACCTTTCCCCTTAAGCAAGCATAAGTTGGTTTTCTACATTTGAGACCCTATTCTGTTTTGTAATTCAGTTCCTCTGTAGCCAAGTTTACATTCCATGTATTAGTGATATCTTATGATGTTTCTTTTTCTGTGTGACATATTTCACTTAGAGTCATCGTACCTGAATCCACTCATTATGCTGCTATGGGCCTGATGAAAGAGATTTCATTGCTGAGTGATATTGCATTGTAGGTTAGTACCACAACTTCTTTATCCACTTTTCGCTTTCTGCGATATTGAACTTTTACCGGAAACGAGGTTCTTGTAAACAGAGCCGTCCCAAACTTTGGGGTGGCTGTGTCTTTTTGATTTTAATTTCCCTAAGCTATAGGACCATAAGTGGAAGTGCCCTAGGCTCTGTTGCTTTGTTTTTTAGATGTTTCAGGAAACACCATACACTTCTCCAGAGTGGCTGTTGGCAATTTACATCACGCCCATCAGCATAACAAGGCTCCCAGTTCTCCATGGCCTGTTCTGCCTTTCTGGATTTTACACATTTTTCAGATGGCCCTTTTGACCGGGGGGCAGTGAGACTTCATTGTAGTGCAGATTTCCTTTGCAAGCTTGCTTGGTTGGCCAAAAAGGGCGTATGCGTTTTTTCCTGAATATATTCAGGAAAAAACGCATACGCCCTTTTTGGCCAAGTGCATCATTGTGGACGTTCTGCCTCTTTTCCAATGCTTTACATGCAATTCCAGTCTACCTCCTGAAATCGGTTTCCTGCAATTCTGCCCCGCTTTCAAGTCCTCTTGGCAACCTTACTTCAATATATTTTTGGACGATAGCTGTCATTTATAACTCTGCAGGTGTGTGAATTACAGGGACCCTGAGCTCCTTTCTTCAACTCGCTTTCTTGTGAGCTGGCCGCAACACCGCAGGATTGCTTCAGGCCCTAGTGTGGTTCCGGCATGGCTCGCTGAGCCTTTGGTTAATTCCTCTTCCTGGTGGGAAATGAGAGTTAAATTTGCCCGTCCAGACTCCTCCAGCTAGTCTCTCATTGGTTCTCCCTATTCCTGTTCATTTTCCGCAGAATTTGCAAACTGGGCCAAACAGGAGGTTAAAGGCACTGACTCTCCAAGTGGGGAGAGTGTTAGTAAAGCGTCTGGAATGTTGCACCCGAGTACCAGGGGACGAAAACTGAGACACATTTGAACACGTTTCCCGATCACACGGTGGATCATACTCTGGGTTCCACATGCATGTTTTAGCTGAAGGAAGAATCCCTTAAACCTGGAGAGTTGAGACCCATGGAATCGGTACCATGCAATATGACTTCAAAGGGTCTGCATTTGCTCACCGAACCTCACCAATCCTATCACTGCTGCGTTTATGCCACTGTAAACATGCTTGATTCTCTTTCGGAGACATATAAATCCATAGGTTTTAAGATTCTTACTAGTCAGGTATATTCTTAGGCGTTTAATATGGGGTGTTGAGTCCACTTCGTTGAGCAAGCAGTAGCTCTTGTCTATTACATATTTGGCTTATGGAAAGGTATCTGTGCTAATTTCAATCTCTGGTTTTATGCAGCACCTCAACTCACCTTTCCCCTTAAGCAAGCATAAGTTGGTTTTCTACATTTGAGACCCTATTCTGTTTTGTAATTCAGTTCCTGTGTAGCCAAGTTTACATTCCGTGTATTAGTGATATCTTATGATGTTTCTTTTTCTGTGTGACTTATTTCACTTAGAATCATCGTACCTGAATCCACTCATTATGCTGCTACTGGCCTGATGACATAGATTTCATTGCTGAGTGATATTGCATTGTACGTAAGTACCACAACTTCTTTATCCATTTTTCGCTTTCTGCGATATTGAACTTGTACCGGAAACGAGGTTCTTGTAAACAGAGCCGTCCCAAACTTTGGGGTGGCTGTGTCTTTTTGATTTTAATTTCCCTAATCTATAGGACCGTAAGTGGAAGTGCCCTAGGCTCTGTTGCTTTGTTTTTTAGATGTTTCAGGAAACACCATACACTTCTCCAGAGTGGCTGTTGGCAATTTACATCACGCCCATCAGCATAACAAGGCTCCCAGTTCTCCATGGCCTGTCCTGCCTTTCTGGATTTTACACTTTTTTCAGATGGCCCTTTTGACCGGGGGGCAGTGAGACTTCATTGTAGTGCAGATTTCCTTTGCAAGCTTGCTTGGTTGGCCAAAAAGGGCGTATGCGTTTTTTCCTGAATATATTCAGGAAAAAACGCATACGCCCTTTTTGGCCAAGTGCATCATTGTGGACGTTCTGCCTCTTTTCCTATGCTTTACATGCAATTCCAGTCTACCTCCTGAAATCGGTTTCCTGCAATTCTGCCCCGCTTTCAAGTCCTCTTGGCAGCCTTACTTCAATATATTTTTGGACGATAGCTGGCATTTAGAACTCTGCAGGTGTGTGAATTACAGGGCCCCTGAGCTCCTTTCTTCAACTCACTTTCTTGTGAGCTGGCCGCAACACCGCAGGATTGCTTCAGGCTCTAGTGTGGTTACGGCATGGCTCGCTGAGCCTTTGGTTAATTCCTCTTCTTGGTGGGAAATGAGAGTTAAATTTGCCCGTCCAGAAACCTCCAGCTAGTCTCTCATTGGTTCTCCCTATTCCTGTTCATTTTCCGCAGAAATTGCAAACCGGGCCAAACAGGAGGTTAAAGGCACTGACTCTCCAAGTGGGGAGAGTGTTAGTAAAGCGTCTGGAATGTTGCACCCGAGTACCAGGGGACGAAAACTGAGACACATTTGAACACGTTTCCCGATCACACGGTGGATCATACTCTGGGTTCCACATGCATGTTTTAGCTGAAGGAAGAATCCCTTAAACCTGGAGAGTTGAGAACCATGGAATGGGTACCATGCAATATGACTTCAAAGGGTCTGCATTTGCTCACCGAACCTCACCAATCCTATCACTGCTGCGTTTATGCCGCTGTACACACGCTTGATTCTCCTTCGGAGACATATAAATCCATAGGTTTTAAGATTCTTACTAGTCAAGTATATTCTTAGGCGTTTAATATGGGGTGTTGAGTCCACTTCGTTGAGCAAGCAGTAGCTCTTGTCTATTACATATTTGGCTTATGGAAAGGTATCTGTGCTAATTTCCATCTCTGGTTTTATGCAGCACCCCAACTCACCTTTCCCCTTAAGCAAGCATAAGTTGGTTTTCTACATTTGAGACCCTATTCTGTTTTGTAATTCAGTTCCTGTGTAGCCAACTTTACATTCCGTGTATTAGTGATATCTTATGATGTTTCTTTTTCTGTGTGACATATTTCACTTAGAATCATCGTACCTGAATCCACTCATTATGCTGCTACGGGCATGATGACATAGATTTCATTGCTGAATGATATTGCATTGTACGTAAGTCCCACAACTTCTTTATCCATTTTTCGCTTTCTGCGATATTGAACTTGTACCGGAAACGAGGTTCTTGTAAACAGAGCCGTCCCAAACTTTGGGGTGGCTGTGTCTTTTTGATTTTAATTTCCCTAAGCTATAGGACCATAAGTGGAAGTGCCCTAGGCTCTGTTGCTTTGTTTTTTAGATGTTTCAGGAAACACCATACACTTCTCCAGAGTGGCTGTTGGCAATTTACATCACGCCCATCAGCATAACAAGGCTCCCAGTTCTCCATGGCCTGTCCTGCCTTTCTGGATTTTACTCTTTTTTCAGATGGCCCTTTTGACCGGGGGGCAGTGAGACTTCATTGTAGTGCAGATTTCCTTTGCAAGCTTGCTTGGTTGGCCAAAAAGGGCGTATGCGTTTTTTCCTGAATATATTCAGGAAAAAACGCATACGCCCTTTTTGGCCAAGTGCATCATTGTGGACGTTCTGCCTCTTTTCCTATGCTTTACATGCAATTCCAGTCTACCTCCTGAAATCGGTTTCCTGCAATTCTGCCCCGCTTTCAAGTCCTCTTGGCAGCCTTACTTCAATATATTTTTGGACGATAGCTGTCATTTAGAACTCTGCAGGTGTGTGAATTACAGGGCCCCTGAGCTCCTTTCTTCAACTCGCTTTCTTGTGAGCTGGCCGCAACACCGCAGGATTGCTTCAGGCCCTAGTGTGGTTCCGGCATGGCTCGCTGAGCCTTTGGTTAATTCCTCTTCTTGGTGGGAATTGAGAGTTAAATTTACCCGTCCAGACACCTCCAGCTAGTCTCTCATTGGTTCTCCCTATTCCTGTTCCTTTTCTGCAGAAATTGCAAACTGGGCCAAACAGGAGGTTAAAGGCACTGACTCTCCAAGTGGGGAGAGTGTTAGTAAAGCGTCTGGAATGTTGCACCCGAGTACCAGGGGACGAAAACTGAGACATATTTGAACACGTTTCCCGATCACACGGTGGATCATACTCGGGGTTCCACATGCATGTTTTAGCTGAAGAAAGAATCCCTTAAACCTGGAGAGTTGAGAACCATGGAATGGGTACCATGCAATATGACTTCAAAGGGTCTGCATTTGCTCACCGAACCTCACCAATCCTATCACTGCTGCATTTATGCTGCTGTACACATGCTTGATTCTCTTTTGGAGACATATAAATCCATAGGTTTTAAGATTCTTACTAGTCAGGTATATTCTTAGGCGTTTAATATGGGGTGTTGTGTCCACTTCGTTGAGAAAGCAGTAGCTCTTGTCTGTTACATATTTGGCTTATGGAAAGGTATCTGTGCTAATTTCAATCTCTGGTTTTATGCAGCACCCCAACTCACCTTTCCCCTTAAGCAAGCATAAGTTGGTTTTCTACATTTGAGACCCTATTCTGTTTTGTAATTCAGTTCCTCTGTAGCCAAGTTTACATTCCATGTATTAGTGATATCTTATGATGTTTCTTTTTCTGTGTGACATATTTCACTTAGAATCATCGTACCTGAATCCACTCATTATGCTGCTATGGGCCTGATAAAAGAGATTTCATTGCTGAGTGATATTGCATTGTACGTAAGTACCACAACTTCTTTATCCACTTTTCGCTTTCTGCGATATTGAACTTTTACCGGAAACGAAGTTCTTGTAAACAGAGCCGTCCCAAACTTTGGGGTGGCTGTGTCTTTTTGATTTTAATTTCCCTAAGCTATAGGACCATAAGTGGAAGTGCCCTATGCTCTGTTGCTTTGATTTTTAGATGTTTCAGGAAACACCATACACTTCTCCAGAGTGGCTGTTGGCAATTTACATCACGCCCATCAGCATAACAAGGCTCCCAGTTCTCCATGGCCTGTCCTGCCTTTCTGGATTTTACACATTTTTCAGATGGCCCTTTTGACCGGGGGGCAGTGAGACTTCATTGTAGTGCAGATTTCCTTTGCAAGCTTGCTTGGTTGGCCAAAAAGGGCGTATGCGTTTTTTCCTGAATATATTCAGGAAAAAACGCATATGCCCTTTTTGGCCAAGTGCATCATTGTGGACGTTCTGACTCTTTTCCAATGCTTTACATGCAATTCCAGTCTACCTCCTGAAATCGGTTTCCTGCAATTCTGCCCCGCTTTCAAGTCCTCTTGGCAACCTTACTTCAATATATTTTTGGACGATAACTGTCATTTATAACTCTGCAGGTGTGTGAATTACAGGGACCCTGAGCTCCTTTCTTCAACTCGCTTTCTTGTGAGCTGGCCGCAACACCGCAGGATTGCTTCAGGCCCTAGTGTGGTTCCGGCATGGCTCGCTGAGCCTTTGGTTAATTCCTCTTCCTGGTGGGAAATGAGAGTTAAATTTGCCCGTCCAGACTCCTCCAGCTAGTCTCTCATTGGTTCTCCCTATTCCTGTTCATTTTCCGCAGAATTTGCAAACTGGGCCAAACAGGAGGTTAAAGGCACTGACTCTCCAAGTGGGGAGAGTGTTAGTAAAGCGTCTGGAATGTTGCACCCGAGTACCAGGGGAAGAAAACTGAGACACATTTGAACACGTTTCCCGATCACACGGTGGATCATACTCTGGGTTCCACATGCATGTTTTAGCTGAAGGAAGAATCCCTTAAACCTGGAGAGTTGAGAACCATGGAATGGGTACCATGCAATATGACTTCAAAGGGTCTGCATTTGCTCACCGAACCTCACCAATCCTATCACTGCTGCGTTTATGCCACTGTAAACATTCTTGATTCTCTTTCGGAGACATATAAATCCATAGGTTTTAAGATTCTTACTAGTCAGGTATATTTTTAGGCGTTTAATATGGGGTGTTGAGTCCACTTCGTTGAGAAAACAGTAGCTCTTGTCTATTACATATTTGGCTTATGGAAAGGTATCTGTGCTAATTTCAATCTCTGGTTTTATGCAGCACCCCAACTCACCTTTCCCCTTAAGCAAGCATAAGTTGCTTTTTTGCATTTGAGACCCTGTTCTGTTTTGTAATTCACTTCCTGTGTAGCCAAGCTTACATTCCGTGTATTAGTGATATCTTATGATGTTTCTTTTTCGGTGTGACTTATTTCACTTAGAATCATCGTACCTGAATCCACTCATTATCCTGCTATGGGCCTGATGACATAGATTTCATTGCTGAGTGATATTGCATTGTACGTAAGTACCACAACTTCTTTATCCATTTTTCGCTTTCTGCGATATTGAACTTGTACCGTAAACGAGGTTCTTGTAAACAGAGCCATCCCAAACTTTGGGGTGGCTGTGTCTTTTTGATTTTATTTTCCCTAAGCTATCGGACCATAAGTGGAAGTGCCCTAGGCTCTGTTGCTTTGTTTTTTAGATGTTTCAGGAAACACCATACACTTCTCCAGAGTGGCTGGTCGCAAATTACATCACGCCCATCAGCATAACAAGGCTCCCAGTTCTCCATGGCCTGTCCTGCCTTTCTGGATTTTACACTTTTTTCAGATGGCCCTTTTGACCGGGGGGCAGTGAGACTTCATTGTAGTGCAGATTTCCTTTGCAAGCTTGCTTGGTTGGCCAAAAAGGGCGTATGCGTTTTTTCCTGAATATATTCAGGAAAAAATGCATACGCCCTTTTTGGCCAAGTGCATCATTGTGGACGTTCTGCCTCTTTTCCTATGCTTTACATGCAATTCCAGTCTACCTCCTGAAATCGGTTTCCTGCAACTCTGCCCCACTTTCAAGTCCTCTTGGCAGCCTTACTTCAATATATTTTTGGACGATAGCTGTCATTTATAATTCTGCAGGTGTGTGAATTACAGTGCCCCTGAGCTCCTTTCTTCAACTCGCTTTCTTGTGAGCTGGCCGCAACACCACAGGATTGCTTCAGGCCCTAGTGTGGTTCCTGCATGGCTCGCTGAGCCTTTGGTTAATTCCTCTTCCTGTTGGGAAATGAGAGTTAAATTTGCCCGTCCAGGCTCCTCCAGCTAGTCTCTCATTGGTTCTCACTATTCCTGTTCATTTTCCGCAGAAATTGCAAACTGGGCCAAACAGGAGGTTAAAGGCACTGACTCTCCAAGTGGGGAGAGTGTTAGTAAAGCATCTGGAATGTTGCACCCGAGTACCAGGGGACGAAAACTGAGACACATTGGAACACGTTTCCCGATCACACAGTGGATCATACTCTGGGTTCCAAATGCATGTTTTAGCTGAAGGAAGAATCCCTTAAACCTGGAGAGTTGAGAACCATGGAATGGGTACCATGCAATATGACTTCAAAGGGTCTGCATTTGCTCACCGAACCTCACCAATCCTATCACTGTTGCGTTTATGCCGCTGTACACACGCTGGATTCTCTTTCGGAGACATATAAATCCATAGGTTTTAAGATTCTTACTAGTCAGGTATATTCTTAGGCGTTTAATATGGGGTGTTGAGTCCACTTCGTTGAGCAAGCAGTAGCTCTTTTCTATTACATATTTGGCTTATGGAAAGGTATCTGTGCTAATTTCAATCTCTGGTTTTATGCAGCACCCCAACTCACCTTTCCCCTTAAGCAAGCATAAGTTGCTTTTTGGATTTGAGACCCTGTTCTGTTTTGTAATTAAGTTCCTGTGTAGCCAAGCTTACATTCCGTGTATTAGTGATATCTTATGATGTTTCTTTTTCTGTGTGACTTATTTCACTTAGAATCATCGTACCTGAATCCACTCATTATCCTGCTATGGGCCTGATGACATAGATTTCATTGCTGAGTGATATTGCATTGTACGTAAGTACCACAACTTCTTTATCCATTTTTCGCTTTCTGCGATATTGAACTTGTACCGTAAATGAGGTTCTTGTAAACAGAGCCGTCCCAAACATTGGGGTGGCTGTGTCTTTTTGATTTTAATTTCCCTAAGCTATAGGACCATAAGTGGAAGTGCCCTAGGCTCTGTTGCTTTGTTTTTTAGATGTTTCAGGAAACACCATACACTTCTCCAGAGTGGCTGTTGGCAATTTACATCACGCCCATCAGCATAACAAGGCTCCCAGTTCTCCATGGCCTGTCATGCCTTTCTGGATTTTACACTTTTTTCAGATGGCCCTTTTGACCGGGGGGCAGTGAGACTTCATTGTAGTGCAGATTTCCTTTGCAAGCTTGCTTGGTTGGCCAAAAAGGGCGTATGCGTTTTTTCCTGAATATATTCAGGAATATATTCAGGAAAAAACGCATACGCCCTTTTTGGCCAAGTGCATCATTGTGGACGTTCTGCCTCTTTTCCTATGCTTTTCATGCAATTCCAGTCTACCTCCTGAAATCGGTTTCCTGCAATTCTGCCCCGCTTTCAAGTCCTCTTGGCAGCCTTACTTCAATATATTTTTGGACGATAGCTGTCATTTAGAACTCTGCAGGTGTGTGAATTACAGGGCCCCTGAGCTCCTTTCTTCAACTCGCTTTCTTGTGAGCTGGCCGCAACACCGCAGGATTGCTTCAGGCCCTAGTGTGGTTTCGGCATGGCTCGCTGAGCCTTTGGTTAATTCCTCTTCCTGTTGGGAAATGAGAGTTAAATTTGCCCGTCCAGACTCCTCCAGCTAGTCTCTCATTGGTTCTCCCTATTCCTGTTCATTTTCCGCAGAAATTGCAAACTTGGCCAAACAGGAGGTTAAAGGCACTGACTCTCCAAGTGGGGAGAGTGTTAGTAAAGCGTCTGGAATGTTGCACCCGAGTACCAGGGGACGAAAACTGAGACACATTTGAACACGTTTCCCGATCACATGGTGGATCATACTCTGGGTTCCACATGCATGTTTTAGCTGAAGGAAGAATCCCTTACTCCTGGAGAGTTGAGACCCATGGAATGGGTACCATGCAATATGACTTCAAAGGGTCTGCGTTTGCTCACCGAACCTCACCAATCCTATCACTGCTGAGTTAATGCCGCTGTACACACGCTGGTTTCTCTTTCGGAGACATATAAATCCATAGGTTTTAAGATTCTTACTAGTCAGGTATATTCTTAGGCGTTTAATATGGGGTGATGGGTCCACTTCGTTGAGCAAGGAGTAGCTCTTGTTTATTACATATTTGGCTTATGGAAAGGTATCTGTGCTAATTTCAATCTCTGGTTTTATGCAGCACCCCAACTAACCTTTCCCCTTAAGCAAGCATAAGTTGGTTTTCTACATTTGAGACCCTGTTCTGTTTTGTAATTCAGTTCCTGTGTAGCCAAGTTTACATTCCATGTATTAGTGATATCTTATGATGTTTCTTTTTCTGTGTGACTTATTTCACTTAGAATTATCGTACCTGAATCCACTCATTATGCTGCTACTGGCCTGATGACATAGATTTCATTGCTGAGTGATATTGCAGTGTACGTAAGTACCACAACTTCTTTATCCATTTTTCGCTTTCTGTGATATTGAACTTGTACCGTAAACAAGGTTCTTGTAAACAGAGCCGACCCAAACTTTGGGGTGGCTTGTCTTTTTGATCTCAATTTCCCTAAGCTATAGCATCATAAGTGGAAGTGCCCTAGGCTCTGTTGCTTTGTTTTTTAGATGTTTCAGGAAACACCATACACTTCTCCAGAGTGGCTGTTGGCAATTTACATCCCGCCCATCAGCATAACAAGGTCCCCAGTTCTCCATGGCCTGTCCTGCCTTTCTGGATTTTACACTTTTTTCAGATGGCCCTTTTGACCGGGGGGCAGTGAGACTTCATTGTAGTGCAGATTTCCTTTGCAAGCTTGCTTGGTTGGCCAAAAAGGTCGTATGGGTTTTTTCCTGAATATATTCAGGAAAAAACGCATACGCCCTTTTTGGCCAAGTGCATCATTGTGGACGTTCTGCCTCTTTTCCTATGCTTTACATGCAATTCTAGTCTACCTCCTGAAATCAGTTTCCTGCAATTCTGCCCCGCTTTCAAGTCCTCTTGGCAGCCTTACTTCAATATATTTTTGGATGATAGCTGTCATTTATAACTCTGCAGGTGTGTGAATTACAGGGCCCCTGAGCTCCTTACTTCAACTCGCTTTCTTGTGAGCTGGCCGCAACACCGCAGGATTCCTTCAGGCCCTAGTGTGGTTCCGGCATGGCTCGCTGAGCCTTTGGTTAATTCCTCTTCCTGTTGGGAAATGAGCATTAAATTTGCCCGTCCAGACTCCTCCAGCTAGTCTCTCATTGGTTCTCCCTATTCCTGTTCATTTTCCGCAGAAATTGCAAACTGGGCCAAACAGGAGGTTTAAGGCACTGACTCTCCAAGTGGGGAGAGTGTTAGTAAAGCGTCTGGAATGTTGCACCCGAGTACCAGGGGACGAAAACTGAGACACATTTGAACATGTTTCCCGATCACACGGTGGATCATCCTCTGGGTTCCACATGCATGTTTTAGCTGAAGGAAGAATCCCTTAAACCTGGAGAGTTGAGAACCATGGAATGGGTACCATGCAATATGACTTCAAAGGGTCTGCATTTGCTCACCGAACCTCACCAATCCTATCACTGCTGCATTTATGCCGCTGTACACATGCTTGATTCTCTTTCGGAGACATATAAATCCATAGGTTTTAAGATTCTTACTAGTCAGGTATATTCTTAGGCGTTTAATATGGGGTGTTGAGTCCACTTCGTTGAGCAAGCAGTAGCTCTTGTCTATTACATATTTGTCTTATGGAAAGGTATCTGTGTTAATTTCAATCTCTGGTTTTATGCAGCACCCCAACTCACCTTTCCCCTTAAGCAAGCATTAGTTGGTTTTCTGCATTTGAGACCGTTTTCTGTTTTCTAATTCCGTTCCTGTGTAGCCAAGCTTACATTCCGTGTATTAGTGATATCTTATGATGTTTCTTTTTCTGTGTGACTTATTTCACTTAGAATCATAGTACCTGAATCCACTCATTATCCTGCTATGGGCCTGATGACATAGATTTCATTGCTGAGTGATATTGCATTGTACGTTAGTACCACAACTTCTTTATCCATTTTTCGCTTTCTGTGATATTGAACTTGTACCGTAAATGAGGTTCTTGTAAACAGAGCCGTCCCAAATTTTGTGGTGGCTGTGTCTGTTTGATTTTAATTTCCCTAAGCTATAGGACCATAAGTGGAAGTACCCTAGGCTCTGTTGCTGTGTTTTTTTGATGTTTCAGGAAACACCATACACTTCTGCAGATAGGCTGTTGGCAATTTACATCCCGCCCATCAGCCTAACTAGGCTCCCAGTTCTCCATGGCCTGTCCTGCCGTTCTGGATTTTACACTCTTTTCAGATGGCCCTTTTGACCGGGGGGCAGTGAGACTTCATTGTAGTGCAGATTTCCTCTGCAAGCTTGCTTGGTTGGCCAAAAAGGGCGTATGTGTTTTTTCCTGAATATATTCAGGAAAAAACGTATACGCCCTTTTTGGCCAAGTGCATCATTGTGGACGTTCTGACTCTTTTCCTATGCTTTAAATCCAATTCCAGTCTACCTCCTGAAATCAGTTTCCTGCAATTCTTCTCCGCTTTCAAGTCCTCTTGGCAGACTTACTTCAATATATTTTTGGACGATAGCTGTCATTTAGAACTCTGCAGGTTTGTGAATTACAGTGCCCCTGAGCTCCTTTCTTCAACTCGCTTTCTCGTGAGCTGGCCGCAACAGTGCAGGATTGCTTCAGGCTGTAGTTTGCTACTGGCATGGCACGCTGAGGCTTTGGTTAATTCCTCTTCCTGGTGGGAAATGATAGTTAAATTTGCCCGTCCAGACACCTCCAGCTAGTCTCTCATTGGTTCTCCCTATTCCTGTTCATTTTCTGCAGAAATTGCAAACTGTGCCACACAGGAGGTTAAAGGCACTGACTCTCCAAGTGGGGAGAGTGTTAGTAAAGCGTCTGGAATGTTGCACCCGAGTACCAGGGGACGAAAACTGAGACACATTTGAACACGTTTCCCGATCACATGGTGGATCATACTCTGGGTTCCACATGCATGTTTTAGCTGAAGGAAGAATCCCTTAAACCTGGAGAGTTGAGACCCATGGAATGGGTACCATGCAATATGACTTCAAAGGGTATGCATTTGCTCACCGAACCTCAACAATCCTTTGTCTGCTGCGTTTATGCCGCTGTACACACGCTTGATTCTCTTTCGGAGACATATAAATCCATAGGTTTTAAGATTCTTACTAGTCAGGTATATTCTTAGGCGTTTAATATGGGGTGTTGAGTCCACTTCGTTGAGCAAGCAGTAGCTCTTGTCTATTACATATTTGGCTTATGGAAAGGTATCTGTGCTAATTTCAATCTCTGGTTTTATGCAACACCCAACTCACCTTTCCCCTTAAGCAAGCATAAGTTGGTGTTCTACTTTTGAGACCCTATTCTGTTTTGTAATTCAGTTCTTGTGTAGCCAAGTTTACATTCCGTGTATTAGTGATATCTTATGATGTTTCTTTTTCTGTGTCACATATTTCACTTAGAATCATCGTACCTGAATCCACTCATTATGCTGCTATGGGCCTGATGACAGAGATTTCATTGCTGAGTGATATTGCATTGTACGTTAGTACCACAACTTCTTTATCCATTTTTCGCTTTCTGCGATATTGAACTTGTACCGTAAACGAGGTTCTTGTAAACAGAGCCGTCCCAAACTTTGGGGTGGCTGTGTCTTTTTGATTTTAATTTCCCTAAGCTATAGGACCATAAGTGGAAGTGCCCTAGGCTCTGTTGCTTTGTTTTTTAGATGTTTCAGGAAACACCATACACTTCTCCAGAGTGGCTGTTGGCAATTTACATCCCGCCCATCAGCATAAGAAGGCTCCCAGTTCTCCATGGCCTGTCCTGCCTTTCTGGATTTTACACTTTTTTCAGATGGCCCTTTTGACCTTGGAGCAGTGAGACTTCATTGTAGTGCAGATTTCCTTTGCAAGCTTGCTTGGGTGGCCAAAAAGGGCATATGCGTTTTTTCCTGAATATATTCAGGAAAAAACGCATACGCGCTTTTTGGCCAAGTGCATCATTGTGGACGTTCTGCCTCTTTTCCTATGCTTTACGTGCAATTCCAGTCTACCTCCTGAAATTGGTTTCCTGCAATTCTGCCCCGCTTTCAAGTCCTCTTGGGAGCCTTACTTCAATATATTTTTGGACGATAGCTGTCATTTATAACTCTGCAGGTTTGTGAATTACAGGGCCCCTGAGCTCCTTTCTTCAACTCGCTTTCTTGTGAGCTGGCCGCAACAGCGCAGGATTGCTTCAGGCCCTAGTGTGGTTCCGGCATGGCTCGCTGAGCCTTTGGTTAATTCCTCTTCTTGGTGGGAAATGAGAGTTAAATTTGCCCGTCCAGACACCTCCAGCTAGTCTCTCATTAGTTCTCCCTATTCCTGTTCATTTTCCGCAGAAATTGCAAACTGGGCCAAACAGGAGGTTAAAGGCACTGACTCTCCAAGTGGGGAGAGTGTTAGTAAAGCGTCTGGAATGTTGCACCCGAGTACCAGGGGACGAAAACTGAGACACATTTGAACACGTTTCCCGATCACACGGTGGATCATACTCTGGGTTCCACATGCATGTTTTAGCTGAAGGAAGAATCCCTTAAACCTGGAGAGTTGAGAACCATGGAATGGGTACCATGCAATATGACTTCAAAGGGTCTGCATTTGCTCACCAAACCTCACCAATCCTATCACTGCTGCGTTGATGCCGCTGTACACACGCTTGATTCTCTTTCGGAGATATATACATCCATAGGTTTTAAGATTCTTACTAGTCAGGTATATTCTTAGGCGTTTAATATGGGGTGTTGAGTCCACTTCGTTGAGCAAGCAGTAGCTCTTCTCTATTACATATTTGGCTTATGGAAAGGTATCTGTGCTAATTTCAATCTCTGGTTTTATGCAGCACCCCAACTCACCTTTCCCCTTAAGCAAGCATAAGTTGGTTTTCGACATTTGAGACCCTATTCTGTTTTGTAATTCAGTTCCTGTGTAGCCAAGTTTACATTCCGTGTATTAGTGATATCTTATGATGTTTCTTTTTCTGTGTGACTTATTTCACTTAGAATCATCGTACCTGAATCCACTCATTATGCTGCTACTGGCCTGATGACATAGATTTCATTGCTGAGTGATATTGCATTGTACGTAAGTACCACAACTTCTTTATCCATTTTTCGCTTTCTGCGATATTGAACTTGTACCGGAAACGAGGTTCTTGTAAAGAGAGCCGTCCCAAACTTTGGGGTGGCTGTGTCTTTTTGATTTTAATTTACCTAATCTATAGGACCATAAGTGGAAGTGCCCTAGGCTCTGTTGCTTTGTTTTATAGATGCTTCAGGAAACACCATACACTTCTCCAGAGTGGCTGTTGGCAATTTACATCCCGCCCATCAGCATAACAAGGCTCCCAGTTCTCCATGGCCTGTCCTGCCTTTCTGGATTTTACACTTTTTTCAGATGGCCCTTTTGAACGGGGAGCAGTGAGACTTCATTGTAGTGCAGATTTCCATTGCAAGCTTGCTTGGTTGGCCAAAAAGGGCGTATGCGTTTTTTCCTGAATATATTCAGGAAAAAACGCATACGCCCTTTTTGGCTAAGTGCATCATTGTGGACGTTCTGCCTCTTTTCCTATGCTTTACATGCAATTCCCCTCTGCCTCCTGAAATTGGTTTCCTACAATTCTGCCTCGCTTTCAAGTCCTCTTGGCAGCCTTACTTCAATATATTTTTGGACGATAGCTGTCATTTATAACTCTGCAGGTTTGTGAAATACAGTGACCCTGAGCTCCTTTCTTCAACTCGCTTTCTTGTGAGCTGGCCGCAACACCGCAGGATTGCTTCAGGCCATAGTGTGGTTCCGGCATGGCACGCTGAGCCTTTGGTTAATTCCTCTTCCGGGTGGGCAATGAGAGTTAAATTTGCCCATCCAGACACCTCCAGCTAGTCTCTCATTGGTTCTCCCTATTCCTATTCATCTTACGCAGAAATTGCAAACTGGGCCAAACAGGAGGTTAAAGGCACTGACTCTCCAAGTGGGGAGAGTGTTAGGAAAGCGTCTGGAATGTTGCACCCGAGTACCAGGGGACGAAAACTGAGACACATTTGAACACGTTTCCCGATCACACGTTGGATCATACTCGGGGTTCCACATACATGTTTTAGCTGAAGGAAGTATACCTTAAACCTGGAGAGTTGAGACCCATGGAATGTGTACCATGCAATATGACTTGAAAGGGTCTGCATTTGCTCACCGAACCTCACCAATCCTATCACTGCTGCGTTTATGCCGCTGTGCACACGCTTGATTCTCTTTCGGAGACATATAAATCCATAGGTTTTAAGATTCTTACTAGTCAGGTATATTCTTAGGCGTTTAATATGGGGTGTTGAGTCCACTTCGTTGAGCAAGCAGTAGCTCTTGTCTATTACATATTTGGCTTATGGAAAGGTATCTGTGTTAATTTCAATCTCTGGTTTTATGCAGCACACCACCTCACCTTTCCCCTTAAGCAAGCATAAGTTGGTTTTCTACATTTGAGACCCTATTCTGTTTTGTAATTCACTTCCTGTGTAGCCAAGTTTACATTCCGTGTATTAGTGATATCTTATGATGTTTCTTTTTCTGTGTGATTTATTTCACTTAGAATCATCGTACCTGAATCCACTCATTATGCTGCTACGGGCCTGATGACATAGATTTCATTGCTGAGTGATATTGCATTGTACGTAAGTACCACAACTTCTTTATCCATTTTTGCTTTCTGCGATATTGAAGTTGTAACATAAATGAGGTTCTTGTAAACAGGGCCGTCCCAAACGTTGGGGTTGCTGTGTCTTTTTGATTTTAATTTCCCTAAGCTATAGTACCATAAGTAGAAATGCCCTAGGGTTTGTTGCTTTGTTTTTTAGATGTTTCAGGAAACACCATACACTTCTCCAGAGTGGCTGTTGGCAATTTACATCCCGCCCATCAGCATAAGAAGGCTCCCAGTTCTCCATGGCCTGTCCTGCGTTTCTGGATTTTACACTTTTTTCAGATGGCCCTTTTGACCTTGGAGCAGTGAGACTTCATTGTAGTGCAGATTTCCTTTGCAAGCTTGCTTGGTTGACCAAAAAGTGTGTATGCGTTTTTTCCTGAATATATTCAGGAAAAAACGCATACGAACTTTTTGGCCAAGTGCATCATTGTGGACGTCCTGCCTCTTTTCCTATGCTTTACATGCAATTCCAGTCTACCTCCTGAAATCGGTTTCCTGCAATTCTACCACACTTTCAAGTCATCTTGACAGCCTTACTTCAATATATTTTTGGACGATAGCTGTCATGTATAACTCTGCAGGTTTGTGAATTACAGGGCCCCTGAGCTCCTTTCTTCAACTCGCTTTCTTGTGAGCTGGCCGCAACACCGCAGGATTGCTTCAGGCCCTAGTGTGGTTCTGGCATGGCACACTGAGCCTTTGGTTAATTCCTCTTCCTGGTGGGAAATGAGAGTTAAATTTTCCCGTCCAGACACCTCAAGCTAGTCTCTCATTGGTTCTCCCTATTCCTGTTCATTTTCCACAGAAATTGCAAACTGGGCCAAACAGGAGGTTAAAGGCACTGACTCTCCAAGTGGGGAGAGTGTTAGTAAAGCGTCTGGAATGTTGCACCCGAGTACCAGGGGGCGAAAACTGAGACACATTGGAACACGTTTCCCGATCACACGGTGGATCATACTCTGGGTTCCACATGCATGTTTTAGCTGAAGGAAGAATCCTTTAATCCAGGAGAGTTGAGAACCATGTAATGGGTACCATGCAATATGACTTCAAAGGGTCTGCATTTGCTCACCGAACCTCACCAATCCTATCACTGCTGCGTTTATGCCGCTGTACACACGCTGGATTCTCTTTCGGAGACATATAAATCCATAGGTTTGAAGATTCTTACTAGTCAGGTATATTCTTAGGCGTTTAATATGGGGTGTTGTGTCCACTTCGTTGAGCAAGCAGTAGCTCTTGTCTATTACATATTTGGCTTATGGAAAGGTATCTGTGCTAATTTCAATCTCTGGTTTTATGCAGCACCCCAACTCACCTTTCCCCTTAAGCAAGCATAAGTTGGTTTTCTACATTTGAGACCCTATTCTGTTTTGTACTTCAGTTCCTGTGTAGCCAAGTTTACATTCCGTTTATTAGTGATACCTTATGATGTTTCTTTTTCTGTTTGACTTATTTCTCTTAGAATCATCGCACCTAAATCTACTCATTATGCTGCTACTGGCCTGATGACATAGATTTCATTGCTGAGTGATATTGCATTGTACGTAAGTACCACAACTTCTTTATCCATTTTTCGCTTTCTGCGATATTGAACTTGTACCGTAAACGAGGTTCTTGTAAACAGAGCCGTCCCAAACTTTGGGGTGGCTGTGTCTTTTTGATTTTAATTTCCCTAATCTATAGGACCATAAGTGGAAGTGCCCTAGGCTCTGTTGCTTTGTTTTTTAGATGTTTCAGGAAACACCATACACTTCTCCAGAGTGGCTGTTGGCAATTTACATCCCGCCCATCAGCATAAGAAGGCTCCCAGTTCTCCATGGCCTGTCCTGCCTTTCTGAATTTTACACTTTTTTCAGATGGCCCTTTTGACCGGGGGGCAGTGAGACTTCATTGTAGTGCAGATTTCCTTTGCAAGCTTGCTTCCTTGGACAAAAAGGGCGTATGCGTTTTTTCCTGAATGTATTCAGGAAAAAACGCATACGCCCTTTTTGACCAAGTGCATCATTGTGGACGTTCTGCCTCTTTTCCTATGCTTTACATGCAATTCCAGTCTACCTCCTGAAATCGGTTTCCTGCAATTCTGCCCCGCTTTCAAGTCCTCTTGGCAGCCTTACTTCAATATATTTTTGGACGATAGCTGTCATTTAGAACTCTGCAGGTGTGTGAATTACAGGGCCCCTGAGCTCCTTTCTTCAACTCGCTTTCTTGTGAGCTGGCCGCAACACCGCAGGATTGCTTCAGGCCCTAGTGTGGTTCCGGCATGGCTCGCTGAGCCTTTGGTTAATTCCTCTTCTTGGTGAGAAATGAGAGTTAAATTTACCCGTCCAGACACCTCCAGCTAGTCTCTCATTGGTTCTCCCTATTCCTGTTCATTTTCCACAGAAATTGCAAACTGGGCCAAACAGGAGGTTAAAGGCACTGACTCTCCAAGTGGGGAGAGTGTTAGTAAAGCGTCTGGAATGTTGCACCCGAGTACCAGGGGACGAAAACTGAGACACATTTGAACACGTTTCCCGATCACACGGTGGATCATACTCTGGGTTCCACATGCATGTTTTAGCTGAAGGAAGAATCCCTTAAACCTGGAGAGTTGAGAACCATGGAATGGGTACCATGCAATATGACTTCAAAGGGTCTGCATTTGCTCACCGAACCTCACCAATCCTATCACTGCTGCGTTTATGCCGCTGTACACACGCTTGATTCTCTTTCGGAGACATATAAATCCATAGGTTTTAAGATTCTTACTAGTCAGGTATATTCTTAGGCGGTTAATATGGGGTGTTGAGTCCACTTCGTTGAGCAAGCAGTAGCTCTTGTCTATTACATATTTGGCTTATGGAAAGGTATCTGTGCTAATTTCAATCTCTGGTTTTATGAAGCACCCCAACTCACCTTTCCCCTTAAGCAAGCATAAGTTGGTTTTCTACATTTGAGACCCTATTCTGTTTTGTAATTCAGTTCCTGTGTAGCCAAGTTT
Source organism: Pseudorca crassidens (assembly GCF_039906515.1). Classification (NCBI taxonomy): domain Eukaryota; kingdom Metazoa; phylum Chordata; class Mammalia; order Artiodactyla; family Delphinidae; genus Pseudorca; species Pseudorca crassidens. Next base: position 68,705 of record NW_027135945.1, on the reverse strand, counting down.
ACATTCCGTGTATTAGTGATACCTTATGATGTTTCTTTTTCTGTGTGACTTATTTCACTTAGAATCATCGTACCTGAATCCACTCATTATGCTGCTACTGGCCTGATGACATAGATTTCATTGCTGAGTGATATTGCATTGTACGTAAGTTCCACAACTTCTTTATCCATTTTTCGCTTTCTGCGATATTGAACTTGTACCGTAAACGAGGTTCTTGTAAACAGAGCCGTCCCAAACTTTGGGGTGGCTGTGTCTTTTTGATTTTAATTTCCCTAATCTATAGGACCATAAGTGGAAGTGCCCTAGGCTCTGTTGCTTTGTTTTTTAGATGTTTCAGGAAACACCATACACTTCTCCAGAGTGGCTGTTGGCAATTTACATCCCGCCCATCAGTCTAACTAGGCTCCCAGTTCTCCATGGCCTGTCCTGCCTTTCTGGATTTTACACTTTTTTCAGATGGCCCTTTTGACCGGGGGGCAGTGAGACTTCATTGTAGTGCAGATTTCCTTTGCAAGCTTGCTTGGTTGGCCAAAAAGGGCGTATGCGTTTTTTCCTGAATATATTCAGGAAAAAACGCATACGCCCTTTTTGGCCAAGTGCATCATTGTGGACGTTCTGCCTCTTTTCCTATGCTTTACATGCAATTCCAGTCTACCTCCTGAAATCGGTTTCCTGCAATTCTGCCCCGCTTTCAAGTCCTCTTGGCAGCCTTACTTCAATATATTTTTGGATGATAGCTGTCATTTATAACTCTGCAGTTGTGTGAATTACAGGGCCCCTGAGCTCCTTTCTTCAACTCGCTTTCTTGTGAGCTGGCCGCAACACCGCAGGATTGCTTCAGGCCCTAGTGTGGTTCCGGCATGGCTCGCTGAGCCTTTGGTTAATTCCTCTTCTTGGTGGGAAATGAGAGTTAAATTTACCTGTCCAAACACCTCCAGCTAGTCTCTCATTGGTTCTCCCTATTCCTGTTCATTTTCCGCAGAAATTGCAAACTGGGCCAAACAGGAGGTTAAAGGCACTGACTCTCCAAGTGGGGAGAGTGTTAGTAAAGCGTCTGGAATGTTGCACCCGAGTACCAGGGGACGAAAACTGTGACACATATGAACACGTTTCCCGATCACACGGTGGATCATCCTCTGGGTTCCACATGCATGTTTTAGCTGAAGGAAGAATCCCTTAAACCTGGAGAGTTGAGACCCATGGAATGGGTACCATGCAATATGACTTCAAAGGGTCTGCATTTGCTCACCGAACCTCACCAATCCTATCACTGCTGAGTTTATGCCGCTGTACACACGCTGGTTTCTCTTTCGGAGACATATAAATCCATAGGTTTTAAGATTCTTACTAGTCAGGTATATTCTTAGGCGTTTAATATGGGGTGTTGGGTCCACTTCGTTGAGCAAGGAGTAGCTCTTGTTTATTACATATTTGGCTTATGGAACGGTATCTGTGCTAATTTCAATCTCTGGTTTTATGCAGCACCCCAACTAACCTTTCCCCTTAAGCAAGCATAAGTTGGTTTTCTACATTTGAGACCCTGTTCTGTTTTGTAATTCAGTTCCTGTGTAGCCAAGTTTACATTCCATGTATTAGTGATATCTTATGATGTTTCTTTTTCTGTGTGACTTATTTTACTTAGAATTATCGTACCTGAATCCACTCATTATGCTGCTACTGGCCTGATGACATAGATTTCATTGCTGAGTGATATTGCAGTGTACGTAAGTACCAAAACTTCTTTATCCATTTTTCGCTTTCTGTGATATTGAACTTGTACCGTAAACAAGGTTCTCGTAAACAGAGCCGACCCAAACTTTGGGGTGGCTTGTCTTTTTGATTTCAATTTCCCTAAGCTATAGGATCATAAGTGGAAGTGCCCTAGGCTCTGTTGCTTTGTTTTTTAGATGTTTCAGGAAACACCATACACTTCTCCAGAGTGGCTGTTGGCAATTTACATCCCGCCCATCAGCATAACAAGGTTCCCAGTTCTCCATGGCCTGTCCTGCCTTTCTGGATTTTACACTTTTTTCAGATGGCCCTTTTGACCGGGGGTCAGTGAGACTTCATTGTAGTGCAGATTTCCTTTGCAAGCTTGCTTGGTTGGCCAAAAAGGTCGTATGGGTTTTTTCCTGAATATATTCAGGAAAAAATGCATACGCCCTTTTTGGCCAAGTGCATCATTGTGGACGGTCTGCCTCTTTTCCTATGCTTTACATGAAATTCCAGTCTACCTCCTGAAATCGGTTTCCTGCAATTCTGCCCAACTTTCAAGTCCTCTTGGCTGCCTTACTTCAATATATTTTTTGACGATAGCTGTCATTTATAACTCTGCAGGTTTGTGAAATACAGAGCCCCTGAGCTCCTTTCTTCAACTCGCTTTCTTGTGAGCTGGCCGCAACACTGCAGGATTGCTTCAGGCCCTAGTGTGGTTCCGGCACGGCACGCTGAGCCTTTGGTTAATTCCTCTTCCGGGTGGGAAATGAGAGTTAAATTTGCCCATCCAGACACCTCCAGCTAGTCTCTCATTTGTTCTCCCGATTCCTATTCATCTTACGCAGAAATTGCAAACTGGGCCAAACAGGAGGTTAAAGGCACTGACTCTCCAAGTGGGGAGAGTGTTAGGAAAGCGTCTGGAATGTTGCACCCGAGTACCAGGGGACGAAAACTGAGACACATTTGAACACGTTTTCCGATCACACATTGGATCATACTCGGGGTTCCACATACATGTTTTAGCTGAAGGAAGAATACCTTAAACCTGGAGAGTTGAGACCCATGGAATGGGTACCATGCAATATGACTTCAAAGGGTCTGCATTTGCTCACCGAACCTCACCAATCCTATCACTGCTGCGTTTATGCCGCTGTGCACACGCTTGATTCTCTTTCGGAGACATATAAATCCATAGGTTTTAAGATTCTTACTAGTCAGGTATATTCTTAGGCGTTTAATATGGGGTGTTGAGTCCACTTCGTTGAGCAAGCAGTAGCTCTTGTCTATTACATATTTGGCTTATGGAAAGGTATCTGTGCTAATTTCAATCTCTGGTTTTATGCAGCACCCCAACTCACCTTTCCCCTTAAGCAAGCATAAGTTGGTTTTCTACATTTGAGAACCTATCCTGTTTTGTACTTCAGTTCCTGTGTAGCCAAGTTTACATTCCGTTTATTAGTGATACCTTATGATGTTTCTTTTTCTGTTTGACTTATTTCTCTTAGAATCATCGCACCTAAATCCACTCATTATGCTGCTACTGGCCTGATGACATACATTTCATTGCTGAGTGATATTGCATTGTACGTAAGTACCACAACTTCTTTATCCATTTTTCGCTTTCTGCGATATTGAACTTGTACCGTAAACGAGGTTCTTGTAAACAGAGCCGTCCCAAACTTTGGGGTGGCTGTGTCTTTTTGATTTTAATTTCCCTAATCTATAGGACCATAAGTGGAAGTGCCCTAGGCTCTGTTGCTTTGTTTTTTAGATGTTTCAGGAAACACCATACACTTCTCCAGAGTGGCTGTTGGCAATTTACATCCCGCCCATCAGCATAAGAAGGCTCCCAGTTCTCCATGGCCTGTCCTGCCTTTCTGGATTTTACACTTTTTTCAGATGGCCCTTTTGACCGGGGGGCAGTGAGACTTCATTGTAGTGCAGATTTCCTTTGCAAGCTTGCTTGGTTGGCCAAAAAGTGCGTATGCGTTTTTTCCTGAATATATTCAGGATAAAACGCATACGCCCTTTTGGCCAAGTGCATCATTGTGGACGTTCTGCCTCTTTTCCTATGCTTTACATGTAATTCCAGTCTACCTCCTGAAATCGGTTTCCTGCAATTCTGCCCCGCTTTCAAGTCCTCTTGGGAGCCTTACTTCAATATATTTTTGGACGATAGCTGTCATTTATAACTCTGCAGGTTTGTGAAATACAGTGCCCCTGAGCTCCTTTCTTCAACTGGCTTTCTTGTGAGCTGGCCGCAACACCGCAGGATTGCTTCAGGCCCTAGTGTGGTTCCGGCATGGCTCGCTGAGCCTTTTGTTAATTCCTCTTCCTTGTGGGAAATGAGAGTTAAATTTGCCCGTCCAGACACCTCCAGCTAGTCTCTCATTTGTTCTCCCTATTCCTGTTCATTTTCCACAGAAATTGCAAACTGGGCCAAACAGGAGGTTAAAGGCACTGACTCTCCAAGTAGGGAGAGTGTTAGTAAAGCGTCTGGAATGTTGCACCCGAGTACCAGGGGACGAAAACTGAGACACATTTGAACACGTTTCCCGATCACACGTTGGATCATACTCTGGGTTCCACATGCATGTTTTAGCTGAAGGAAGAATCCCTTAAACCTGGAGAGTTGAGACCCATGGAATGGGTACCATGCAATATGACTTCAAAGGGTCTGCATTTGCTCACCGAACCTCACCAATCCTATCACTGCTGCGTTTATGCCGCTGTAAACACGCTTGATTCTCTTTCGGAGACATATAAATCCATAGGTTTTAAGATTCTTACTAGTCAGGTATATTCTTAGGCGTTTAATATGTGGTGTTGAGTCCACTTCGTTGAGCAAGCAGTAGCTCTTGTCTATTACATATTTGGCTTATGGAAAGGTATCTGTGCTAATTTCAATCTCTGGTTTTATGCAGCACCCCAACTGACCTTTCCTCTTAAGCAAGCGTAAGTTGGTTTTCTTCATTTGAGACCATATTCTGTTTTGTAATTCAGTTCCTGTGTAGCCATGTTTAAATTCCGTGTATTAGTCATACCTTATGATGTTTCTTTTTCTGTGTGATTTATTTCACTTAGAATCATCGTACCTGAATCCACTCATTATGCTGCTACTGGCCTGATGACATAGATTTCATTGCTGAGTGATATTGCATTGTACGTAAGTACCACAACTACTTTATCCATTTTTCGCTTTCTGCGATATTGAACTTGTACCGTAAACGAGGTTCTTGTAAACAGAGCCATCCCAAACTTTGGGGTGGCTGTGTCTTTTTGATTTTAATTTCCCTAAGCTATAGGACCATAAGTGGAAGTGCCCTAGGCTCTGTTGCTTTGTTTTTTAGATATTTCAGGAAACACCATACACTTCTCCAGAGTGGCTGTTGGCAATTTACATCCCACCCATCAGCATAAGAAGGCTCCCAGTTCTCCATGGCCTGTCCTGCCTTTCTGGATTTTACACTTTTTTCAGATGGCCCTTTTGACCGGGGGGCAGTGAGACTTCATTGTAGTGCAGATTTCCTTTGCAAGCTTGCTTGGTTGGCCAAAAAGTGCGTATGCGTTTTTTCCTGAATATATTCAGGAAAAAACGCATATGCCCTTTTTGGCCAAGTGCATCATTGTGGACGTTCTGCCTCTTTTCCAATGCTTTACATGCAATTCCAGTCTACCTCCTGAAATCGGTTTCCTGCAATTCTGCCCCGCTTTCAAGTCCTCTTGGCAGCCTTGCTTCAATATATTTTTGGACGATAGCTGTCATTTATAACTCTGAATGTTTGTGAATTACAGTGCCCCTGAGCTCCTTTTTTCAACTGGCTTTCTTGTGAGCTGGCCGCAACACCGCAGGATTGCTTCAGGCCCTAGTGTGGTTCCGGCATGGCTCGCTGAGCCTTTGGTTAATTCCTCTTCCTGGTGGGAAATGAGAGTTAAATTTGCCCGTCCAGACACCTCCAGCTAGTCTCTCATTGGTTCTCCCTATTCCTGTTCATTTTCCGCAGAAATTGCAAACTGGGCCAAACAGGAGGTTAAAGGCACTGACTCTCCAAGTGGGGAGAGTCTTAGTAAAGCGTCTGGAATGTTGCACCCGAGTATCAGGGGACGAAAACTGAGACACATTTGAACACGTTTCCCGATCACACGGTGGATCATACTCTGGGCTCCACATGCATGTTTTAGCTGAAGGAAGAATCCCTTAAACCTGGAGAGTTGAGACCAATGGAATGGGTACCATGCAATATGACTTCAAAGGGTCTGCATTTGCTCACCGAACCTCACGAATCCTATCACTGCTGTGTTTATGCCGCTGTACACACGCTTGATTCTCTTTCAGAGACATATCAATCCATAGGTTTTAAGATTCTTACTAGTCAAGTATATTCTTAGGCGTTTAATATGGGGTGTTGAGTCCACTTCGTTGAGCAAGCAGTAGCTCTTGTCTATTACATATTTGGCTTATGGAAAGGTATCTGTGCTAATTTCAATCTCTGGTTTTATGCAGCACCCCAACTCACCTTTCCCCTTAAGCAAGCATAAGTTGGTTTTCCACATTTGAGACCCTATTCTGTTTTGTAATTCAGTTCCTGTGTAGCCAAGTTTACATTCCGTGTATTAGTGATACCTTATGATGTTTCTTTTTCTCTGTGACTTATTTCACTTAGAATCATTGTACCTGAATCCACTCATTATGCTGCTACTGGCCTGATGACATAGATTTCATTGCTGAGTGATATTGCATTGTACGTAAGTACCACAACTACTTTATCCATTTTTCGCTTTCTGCGATATTGAACTTGTACCGTAAACGAGGTTCTTGTAAACAGAGCCGTCCCAAACTTTGGGGTGGCTGTGTCTTTTTGATTTTAATTTCCCTAATCTATAGGACCATAAGTGGAAGTGCCCTAGGCTCTGTTGCTTTGTTTTTTAGATGTTTCAGGAAACACCATACACTTCTCCAGAGTGGCTGTTGGCAATTTACATCCCGCCCATCAGCATAAGAAGGCTCCCAGTTCTCCATGGCCTGTCCTGCCTTTCTGGATTTTACACTTTTTTCAGATAGCCCTTTTAACCGGGGGGCAGTGAGACTTCATTGTAGTGCAGATTTCCTTTGCAAGCTTGCTTGGTTGGCCAAAAAGGGCGTATGCGTTTTTTCCTGAATATATTCAGGAAAAAACGCATACGCCCTTTTGGCCAAGTGCATCATTGTGGACGTTCTGCCTCTTTTCCTATGCTTTACATGCAATTCCAGTCTACCTCCTGAAATCGGTTTGCTGCAATTCTGCCCCGCTTTCAAGTCCTCTTGGCAGCCTTACTTCAATATATTTTTGGACGATAGCTGTCATTTATAACTCTGAAGGTTTGTGAAATACAGTGCCCCTGATCTCCTTTCTTCAACTGGCTTTCTTGTGAGCTGGCCGCAACACCGCAGGATTGCTTCATGCCCTAGTGTGGTTCCGGCATATCTCAGTGAGCCTTTGGTTAATTCCTCTTCCTGGTGGGAAATGAGAGTTAAATTTGCCCGTCCAGACACCTCCAGCTAGTCTCTCATTGGTTCTCCCTATTCCTGTTCATTTTCCACAAAAATTGCAAACTGGGCCAAACAGGAGGTTAAAGGCACTGACTCTCCAAGTAGGGAGAGTGTTAGTAAAGCATCTGGAATGTTGCACCCGAGTACCAGGGGACGAAAACTGAGACACATTTGAACACGTTTCCCGATCACGAGTTGGATCATACTCTGGGTTCCACATGCATGTTTTAGCTGAAGGAAGAATCCCTTAAACCTGGAGAGTTGAGACCCATGGAATGGGTACCATGCAATATGACTTCAAAGGGTCTGCATTTGCTCACCGAACCTCACCAATCCTATCACTGCTGCGTTTATGCCGCTGTACACACGCTGGATTCTCTTTCGGAGACATATAAATCCATAGGTTTTAAGATTCTTACTAGTCAGGTATATTCTTAGGCGTTTAATATGGGGTGTTGAGTCCACTTCGTTGAGCAAGCAGTAGCTCTTGTCTATTACATATTTGGCTTATGGAAAGGTATCTGTGTTAATTTCAATCTCTGGTTTTATGCAGCACCCCAACTCACCTTTCCCCTTAAGCAAGCATAAGTTGGTTTTCTACATTTGAGACCCTATTCTGTTTTGTAATTCAGTTCCTGTGTAGCCAAGTTTACATTCCGTGTATTAGTGATACCTTATGATGTTTCTTTTTCTGTGTGACTTATTTCACTTAGAATCATCATACCTGAATCCACTCATTATGCTGCTACTGGCCTGATGACATACATTTCATTGCTGAGTGATATTGCATTGTACGTAAGTACCACAACTTCTTTATCCATTTTTCGCTTTCTGCGATATTGAACTTGTACCGTAAACGAGGTTCTTGTAAACAGAGCCGTCCCAAACTTTGGGGTGGCTGTGTCTTTTTGATTTTAATTTCCCTAATCTATAGGACTAAAAATGGAAGTGACCTAGGCTCTGTTGCTTTGTTTTTCAGATGTTTCAGGAAACACCATACACTTCTCCAGAGTGGCTGTGGGCAATTTACATCCCGCCCATCAGCCTAAGTAGGCTCCCAGTTCTCCATGGTCTGTCCTGCCTTTCTGGATTTTACACTTTTTTCAGATGGCCCTTTTGACCGGGGGGCAGTGAGACTTCATTGTAGTGCAGATTTCCTTTGCAAGCTTGCTTCCTTGGGCAAAAAGGGCGTATGCGTTTTTTCCTGAATGTATTCAGGAAAAAACGCATACGCCCTTTTTGGCCAAGTGCATCATTGTGGACGTTCTGCCTCTTTTCCTATGCTTTACATGCAATTCCAGTCTACCTCCTCAAATCAGTTTCCTGCAATTCTGCCCCGCTTTCAAGTCCTCTTGGCAGCCTTACTTCAATATATTTTTGGACGATAGCTGTCATGTGTAACTCTGCAGGGTTGTGAATGACAGTGCCCCTGAGCTCCTTTTTTCAACTCGCTTTCTTGTGAGCTGGCCGCAACACCGCAGGATTGCTTCAGGCCCTAGTGTGGTTTCGGCATGGCTCGCTGAGCCTTTTGTTAATTCCTCTTCCTGGTGGGAAATGAGAGTTAAATTTGCCCGTCCAGACACCTCCAGCTAGTCTCTCATTGGTTCTCCCTATTCCTGTTCATTTTCCACAGAAATTGCAAACTGGGCCAAACAGGAGGTTAAAGGCACTGACTCTCCAAGTAGGGAGAGTGTTAGTAAAGCATCTGGAATGTTGCACCCGAGTACCAGGGGACGAAAACTGAGACACATTTGAACACGTTTCCCGATCACACGTTGGATCATACTCTGGGTTCCACATGCATGTTTTAGCTGAAGGAAGAATCCCTTAAACGTGGAGAGTTGAGACCCATGGAATGGGTACCATGCAATATGACTTCAAAGGGTCTGCATTTGCTCACCGAACCTCACCAATCCTATCACTGCTGCGTTTATGCCGCTGTACACACGCTTGATTCTCTTTCGGAGACATATAAATCCATAGGTTTTAAGATTCTTACTAGTCAGGTATATTCTTAGGCGTTTAATATGGGGTGTTGGGTCCACTTCGTTGAGCAAGCAGTAGCTCTTGTCTATTACATATTTGGCTTATGGAAAGTTATCTGTGCTAATTTCAATCTCTGGTTTTATGCAGCACCCCAACTCACCTTTCCCCTTAAGCAAGCATAAGTTGGTTTTCTACATTTGAGACTCTATTCTGTTTTGTACTTCAGTTCCTGTGTAGCCAAGTTTACATTCCGTGTATTAGTGATACCTTATGATGTTTCTTTTTCTGTGTGACTTATTTCACTTAGAATCATCGTACCTGAATCCACTCATTATGCTGCTACTGGCCTGATGACATACATTTCATTGCTGAGTGATATTGCATTGTACGTAAGTACCACAACTTCTTTATCCATTTTTCGCTTTCTGCGATATTGAACTTGTACCGTAAACGAGGTTCTTGTAAACAGAGCCGTCCCAAACTTTGGGGTGGCTGTGTCTTTTTGATTTTAATTTCCCTAAGCTATAGGACTAAAAATGGAAGTGCCCTAGGCTCTGTTGCTTTGTTTTTCAGATGTTTCAGGAAACACCATACACTTCTCCAGAGTGGCTGTTGGCAATTTACATCCCGCCCATCAGCCTAAGTAGGCTCCCAGTTCTCCATGGTCTGTCCTGCCTTTCTGGATTTTACACTTTTTTCAGATGGCCCTTTTGACCGGGGGGCAGTGAGACTTCATTGTAGTGCAGATTTCCTTTGCAAGCTTGCTTCCTTGGGCAAAAAGGGCGTATGCGTTTTTTCCTGAATGTATTCAGGAAAAAACGCATACGCCCTTTTTGGCCAAGTGCATCATTGTGGACGTTCTGCCTCTTTTCCTATGCTTTACATGCAATTCCAGTCTACCTCCTGAAATCGGTTTCCTGCAATTCTGCCCCGCTTTCAAGTCCTCTTGGCAGCCTTACTTCAATATATTTTTGGACGATAGCTGTCATGTGTAACTCTGCAGGTTTGTGAATGACAGTGCCCCTGAGCTCCTTTTTTCAACTCGCTTTCTTGTGAGCTGGCCGCAACACCGCAGGATTGCTTCAGGCCCTAGTGTGGTTTCGGCATGGCTCGCTGAGCCTTTGGTTAATTCCTCTTCCTGGTGGGAAATGAGAGTTAAATTTGCCCGTCCAGACACCTCCAGCTAGTCTCTCATTGGTTCTCCCTATTCCTTTTCATTTTCCACAGAAATTGCAAACTGGGCCAAACAGGAGGTTAAAGGCACTGACTCTCCAAGTGGGGAGAGTGTTAGTAAAGCGTCTGGAATGTTGCACCCGAGTACCAGGGGACGAAAATTGAGACACATTTGAACACGTTTCCCGATCACACGGTGGATCATACTCTGGGTTCCACATGCATGTTTTAGCTGAAGGAAGAATCCCTTAAACCTGGAGAGTTGAGCACCATGGAATGGGTACCATGCAATATGACTTCAAAGGGTCAGCATTTGCTCACCAAACCTCACCAATCCTATCACTGCTGCGTTTATGCCGCTGTAAACACGCTTGATTCTCTTTCGGAGACATATAAATCCATAGGTTTTAAGATTCTTACTAGTCAGGTATATTCTTAGGCGTTTAATATGTGGTGTTGAGTCCACTTCGTTGAGCAAGCAGTAGCTCTTGTCTATTACATATTTGGCTTATGGAAATGTATCTGTGTTAATTTCAATCTCTGGTTTTATGCAGCACCCCAACTCACCTTTCCTCTTAAGCAAGCGTAAGTTCGTTTTCTTCATTTGAGACCCTATTCTGTTTTGTAATTCAGTTCCTGTGTAGCCATGTTTACATTCCGTGTATTAGTGATACCTTATGATGTTTCTTTTTCTGTGTGATTTATTTCACTTAGAATCATCGTACCTGAATCCACTCATTATGCTGCTACTGGCCTGATGACATACATTTCATTGCTGAGTGATATTGCATTGTACGTAAGTACCACAACTTCTTTATCCATTTTTCGCTTTCTGCGATATTGAACTTGTACCGTAAACGAGGTTCTTGTAAACAGAGCCGTCCCAAACTTTGGGGTGGCTGTGTCTTTTTGATTTTAATTTCCCTAATCTATAGGACTAAAAATGGAAGTGCCCTAGGCTCTGTTGCTTTGTTTTTCAGATGTTTCAGGAAACACCATACACTTCTCCAGAGTGGCTGTTGGCAATTTACATCCCGCCCATCAGCCTAAGTAGGCTCCCAGTTCTCCATGGTCTGTCCTGCCTTTCTGGATTTTACACTTTTTTCAGATGGCCCTTTTGACCGGGGGGCAGTGAGACTTCATTGTAGTGCAGATTTCCTTTGCAAGCTTGCTCCCTTGGGCAAAAAGGGCGTATGCGTTTTTTCCTGAATGTATTCAGGAAAAAACGCATACGCCCTTTTTGGCCAAGTGCATCATTGTGGACGTTCTGCCTCTTTTCCTATGCTTTACATGCAATTCCAGTCTACCTCCTGAAATCGGTTTCCTGCAATTCTGCCCCGCTTTCAAGTCCTCTTGGCAGCCTTACTTCAATATATTTTTGGACGATAGCTGTCATGTGTAACTCTGCAGGTTTGTGAATGACAGTGCCACTGAGCTCCTTTTTTCAACTCGCTTTCTTGTGAGCTGGCCGCAACACCGCAGGATTGCTTCAGGCCCTAGTGTGGTTTCGGCATGGCTCGCTGAGCCTTTGGTTAATTCCTCTTCCTGGTGGGAAATGAGAGTTAAATTTGCCCGTCCAGACACCTCCAGCTAGTCTCTCATTGGTTCTCCCTATTCCTGTTCATTTTCCACAGAAATTGCAAACTGGGCCAAACAGGAGGTTAAAGGCACTGACTCTCCAAGTGGGGAGAGTGTTAGTAAAGCGTCTGGAATGTTGCACCCGAGTACCAGGGGACGAAAATTGAGACACATTTGAACACGTTTCCCGATCACACGGTGGATCATACTCTGGGTTCCACATGCATGTTTTAGCTGAAGGAAGAATCCTTTAAACCTGGAGAGTTGAGCACCATGGAATGGGTACCATGCAATATGACTTCAAAGGGTCAGCATTTGCTCACCAAACCTCACCAATCCTATCACTGCTGCGTTTATGCCGCTGTAAACACGCTTGATTCTCTTTCGGAGACATATAAATCCATAGGTTTTAAGATTCTTACTAGTCAGGTATATTCTTAGGCGTTTAATATGTGGTGTTGAGTCCACTTCGTTGAGCAAGCAGTAGCTCTTGTCTATTACATATTTGGCTTATGGAAATGTATCTGTGTTAATTTCAATCTCTGGTTTTATGCAGCACCCCAACTCACCTTTCCTCTTAAGCAAGCGTAAGTTCGTTTTCTTCATTTGAGACCCTATTCTGTTTTGTAATTCAGTTCCTGTGTAGCCATGTTTACATTCCGTGTATTAGTGATACCTTATGATGTTTCTTTTTCTGTGTGATTTATTTCACTTAGAATCATCGTACCTGAATCCACTCATTATGCTGCTACTGGCCTGATGACATACATTTCATTGCTGAGTGATATTGCATTGTACGTAAGTACCACAACTTCTTTATCCATTTTTCGCTTTCTGCGATATTGAACTTGTACCGTAAACGAGGTTCTTGTAAACAGAGCCGTCCCAAACTTTGGGGTGGCTGTGTCTTTTTGATTTTAATTTCCCTAATCTATAGGACCAAAAATGGAAGTGCCCTAGGCTCTGTTGCTTTGTTTTTCAGATGTTTCAGGAAACACCATACACTTCTCCAGAGTGGCTGTTGGCAATTTACATCCCGCCCATCAGCCTAAGTAGGCTCCCAGTTCTCCATGGTCTGTCCTGCCTTTCTGGATTTTACACTTTTTTCAGATGGCCCTTTTGACCGGGGGGCAGTGAGACTTCATTGTAGTGCAGATTTCCTTTGCAAGCTTGCTTCCTTGGGCAAAAAGGGCGTATGCGTTTTTTCCTGAATGTATTCAGGAAAAAACGCATACGCCCTTTTTGGCCAAGTGCATCATTGTGGACGTTCTGCCTCTTTTCCTATGCTTTACATGCAATTCCAGTCTACCTCCTGAAATCGGTTTCCTGCAATTCTGCCCCGCTTTCAAGTCCTCTTGGCAGCCTTACTTCAATATATTTTTGGACGATAGCTGTCATGTGTAACTCTGCAGGTTTGTGAATGACAGTGCCCCTGAGCTCCTTTTTTCAACTCGCTTTCTTGTGAGCTGGCCGCAACACCGCAGGATTGCTTCAGGCCCTAGTGTGGTTTCGGCATGGCTCGCTGAGCCTTTGGTTAATTCCTCTTCCTGGTGGGAAATGAGAGTTAAATTTGCCCGTCCAGACACCTCCAGCTAGTCTCTCATTGGTTCTCCCTATTCCTGTTCATTTTCCACAGAAATTGCAAACTGGGCCAAACAGGAGGTTAAAGGCACTGACTCTCCAAGTGGGGAGAGTGTTAGTAAAGCGTCTGGAATGTTGCACCCGAGTACCAGGGGACGAAAATTGAGACACATTTGAACACGTTTCCCGATCACACGGTGGATCATACTCTGGGTTCCACATGCATGTTTTAGCTGAAGGAAGAATCCCTTAAACCTGGAGAGTTGAGCACCATGGAATGGGTACCATGCAATATGACTTCAAAGGGTCAGCATTTGCTCACCAAACCTCACCAATCCTATCACTGCTGCGTTTATGCCGCTGTAAACACGCTTGATTCTCTTTCGGAGACATATAAATCCATAGGTTTTAAGATTCTTACTAGTCAGGTATATTCTTAGGCGTTTAATATGTGGTGTTGAGTCCACTTCGTTGAGCAAGCAGTAGCTCTTGTCTATTACATATTTGGCTTATGGAAATGTATCTGTGTTAATTTCAATCTCTGGTTTTATGCAGCACCCCAACTCACCTTTCCTCTTAAGCAAGCGTAAGTTGGTTTTCTTCATTTGAGACCCTATTCTGTTTTGTAATTCAGTTCCTGTGTAGCCATGTTTACATTCCGTGTATTAGTGATACCTTATGATGTTTCTTTTTCTGTGTGATTTATTTCACTTAGAATCATCGTACCTGAATCCACTCATTATGCTGCTACTGGCCTGATGACATAGATTTCATTGCTGAGTGATAATGCATTGTACGTAAGTACCACAACTTCTTTATCCATTTTTCGCTTTCTGCGATATTGAACTTGTACCGTAAACGAGGTTCTTGTAAACAGAGCCGTCCCAAACTTTGGGGTGGCTGTGTCTTTTTGATTTTAATTTCCCTAAGCTATAGGACCATAAGTGGAAGTGCCCTAGGCTCTGTTGCTTTGTTTTTTAGATATTTCAGGAAACACCATACACTTCTCCAGAGTGGCTGTTTGCAATTTACATCCCACCCATCAGCATAAGAAGGCTCCCAGTTCTCCATGGCCTGTCCTGCCTTTCTGGATTTTACACTTTTTTCAGATGGCCCTTTTGACCGGGGGGCAGTGAGACTTCATTGTAGTGCAGATTTCCTTTGCAAGCTTGCTTGGTTGGCCAAAAAGGGCGTATGCGTTTTTTCCTGAATATATTCAGGAAAAAACGCATACGCCCTTTTTGGCCAAGTGCATCATTGTGGACGTTCTGCCTCTTTTCCTATGCTTTACATGCAATTCCAGTCTACCTCCTGAAATCGGTTTCCTGCAATTCTTCCCCGCTTTCAAGTCCTCTTGGCAGCCTTGCTTCAATATATTTTTGGACGATAGCTGTCATTTATAACTCTGCAGGTTTGTGAATTACAGTGCCCCTGAGCTCCTTTTTTCAACTGGCTTTCTTGTGAGCTGGCCGCAACACCGCAGGATTGCTTCAGGCCCTAGTGTGGTTCCGGCATGGCTCGCTGAGCCTTTGGTTAATTCCTCTTCCTGGTGGGAAATGAGAGTTAAATTTGCCCGTCCAGACACCTCCAGCTAGTCTCTCATTGGTTCTCCCTATTCCTGTTCATTTTCCGCAGAAATTGCACACTGGGCCAAACAGGAGGTTAAAGGCGCTGACTCTCCAAGTGGGGAGAGTGTTAGTAAAGCGTCTGGAATGTTGCACCCGAGTACCAGGGGACGAAAACTGAGACACATTTGAACACGTTTCCCGATCACATGGTGGATCATACTCTGGGTTCCACATGCATGTTTTAGCTGAAGGAAGAATCCCTTAAACCTGGAGAGTTGAGAACCATGGAATGGGTACCATGCAATATGACTTCAAAGGGTCTGCATTTGCTCACCGAACCTCACCAATCCTATCACTGCTGCGTTTATGCCGCTGTACACACGCTGGATTCTCTTTCGGAGACATATAAATCCATAGGTTTTAAGATTCTTACTAGTCAGGTATATTCTTAGGCGTTTAATATGGGGTGTTGAGTCCTCTTCGTTGAGCAAGCAGTAGCTCTTGTCTATTACATATTTGGCTTATGGAAAGGTATCTGTGTTAATTTCAATCTCTGGTTTTATGCAGCACCCCAACTCACCTTTCCCCTTAAGCAAGCATAAGTTGGTTTTCTACATTTGAGACCCTATTCTGTTTTGTAATTCAGTTCCTGTGTAGCCAAGTTTACATTCCGTGTATTAGTGATACCTTATGATGTTTCTTTTTCTGTGTGACTTATTTTACTTAGAATCATCGTACCTGAATCCACTCATTATGCTGCTACTGGCCTGATGACATAGATTTCATTGCTGAGTGATATTTCATTGTACGTAAGTACCACAACTTCTTTATCCATTTTTCGCTTTCTGCGATATTGAACTTGTATCGTAAATGAGGTTCTTGTAAACAGAGCTGTCCCAAACTTTGGGGTGGCTGTGTCTTTTTGATTTTAATTTCCCTAATCTATAGGACCAAAAATGGAAGTGCCCTAGGCTCTGTTGCTTTGTTTTTCAGATGTTTCAGGAAACACCATACACTTCTCCAGAGTGGCTGTTGGCAATTTACATCCCACCCATCAGCCTAAGTAGGCTCCCAGTTCTCCATGGTCTGTCCTGCCTTTCTGGATTTTACACTTTTTTCAGATGGCCCTTTTGACCAGGGGGCAGTGAGACTTCATTGTAGTGCAGATTTCCTTTGCAAGCTTGCTTGGTTGGCCAAAAAGGGCGTATGCGTTTTTTACTGAATATATTCAGGAAAAAACGCATATGCCCTTTTTGGCCAAGTGCATCATTGTGGACGGTCTGCCTCTTTTCTTATGCTTTACATGCAATTCCAGTCTACCTCCTGAAAACGGTTTCCTGCAATTCTGCCCCGCTTTCAAGTCCTCTTGGCAGCCTTACTTCAATATATTTTTGGACGTTAGCTGTCATTTAGAACTCTGAAGTTTTGTGAATTACAGTGCCCCTGAGCTACTTTCTTCAACTCGCTTTCTTGTGAGCTGGCCGCAACACCGCAGGATTGATTCAGGCCCTAGTGTGGTTCCGGCACGGCTCGCTGAGCCTTTGGTTAATTCCTCTTCCTGGTGGGAAATGAGAGTTTAATTTGCCCGTCGAGACACCTCCAGCTAGTCTCTCATTGGTTCTCCCTATTCCTGTTCATTTTCCGCAGAAATTGCAAACTGGGCCAAACAGGAGTTTAAAGGCACTGACTCTCCAAGTGGGGAGAGTGTTAGTAAAGCATCTGGAATGTTGCACCCGAGTACCAGGGGACGAAAACTGAGACACATTTGAACACGTTTCCCGATCACACGGTGGATCATACTCTGGGTTCCACATGCATGTTTTAGCTGAAGGAAGAATCCCTTAAACCTGGAGAGTTGAGAACCTTGGAATGGGTACCATGCAATATGACTTCAAAGGGTCTGCATTTGCTCACCGAACCTCACCAATCCTATCACTGCTGCGTTTATGCCGCTGTACACACGCTGGATTCTCTTTCGGAGACATATAAATCCATAGGTTTTAAGATTCTTACTAGTCAGGTATATTCTTAGGCGTTTAATATGGGGTGTTGAGTCCACTTCGTTGAGCAAGCAGTAGCTCTTGTCTATTACATATTTGTCTTATGGAAAGGTATCTGTGCTAATTTCAATCTCTGGTTTTATGCAGCACCCCAACTCACCTTTCCCCTTAAGCAAGCATAAGTTGGTTTTCTACATTTGAGACCCTATTCTGTTTTGTAATTCAGTTCCTGTGTAGCCAAGTTTACATTCCGTGTATTAGTGATATCTTATGATGTTTCTTTTTCTGTGTGACATATTTCACTTAGAATCATCGTACCTGAATCCACTCATTATGCTGCTACTGGCCTGATGACATAGATTTCATTGCTGAGTGGTATTGCATTGTACGTAAGTACCACAACTTCTTTATCCATTTTTTGCTTTCTGCAATATTGAACTTGTATCGTAAATGAGGTTCTTGTAAACAGAGCCGTCCCAAACTCTGGGGTGGCTGTGTCTTTTTGATTTTAATTTCCCTAATCTATAGGACCATAAGTGGAAGTGCCCTAGGCTCTGTTGCTTTGTTTTTTAGATGTTTCAGGAAACACCAAACACTCCTCCAGAGTGGCTGTTGGCAATTTACATCCCGCCCATCAGCATAAGAAGGCTCCCAGTTCTCCATCGCCTGTTCTGCCTTTCTGGATTTTACACTTTTTTCAGATGGCCCTTTTGACCGGGGGGCAGTGAGACTTCATTGTAGTGCAGATTTCCTTTGCAAGCTTGCTTGGTTGGCCAAAAAGGGCGTATGCGTTTTTTCCTGAATATATTCAGGAAAAAACGCATACGCCCTTTTTGGCCAAGTGCATCATTGTGGACGTTCTGCCTCTTTTCCTATGCTTTTCATGCAATTCCAGTCTACCTCCTGAAATCGGTTTCCTGCAATTCTGCCCCGCTTTCAAGTCCTCTTGGCAGCCTTACTTCTATATATTTTTGGATGATAGCTGTCATTTATAACTCTGCAGGTTTGTGAATTACAGTGCCCCTGAGCTTCTTTCTTCAACTCGCTTTCTTGTGAGCTGGCCGCAACACCGCAGGATTGCTTCAGGCCCTAGTGTGGTTTCGGCATGGCTCGCTGAGCCTTTGGTTAATTCCTCTTCCTGGTGGGAAATGAGAGTTTAATTTGCCCGTCGAGACACCTCCAGCTAGTCTGTCAATGGTTCTCCCTATTCTTGTTAATTTTCCACAGAAATTGCAAACTGGGCCAAACAGGAGGTTAAAGGCACTGACTCTCCAAGTGGGGAGAGTGTTAGTAAAGCGTCTGGAATGTTGCACCCGAGTACCAGGGGACGAAAACTGAGACACATATGAACACGTTTCCCAATCACACGGTGGATCATACTCTGGGTTCCACATGCATGTTTTAGCTGAAGGAAGAATCCCTTACCTGGAGAGTTGAGACGCATGGAATGGGTACCATGCAATATGACTTCAAAGGGTCTGCATTTGCTCACCGAACCTCACCAATCCTATCACTGCTGCGTTTATGCCGCTGTACACATGCTTGATTCTCTTTCGGAGACATATAAATCCATAGGTTTTAAGATTCTTACTAGTCAGGTATATTCTTAGGCGTTTAATATGTGGTGTTGAGTCCACTTCGTTGAGCAAGCAGTAGCTCTTGTCTATTACATATTTGGCTTATGGAAATGTATCTGTGTTAATTTCAATCTCTGGTTTTATGCAGCACCCCAACTAACCTTTCCTCTTAAGCAAGCGTAAGTTGGTTTTCTTCATTTGAGACCCTATTCTGTTTTGTAATTCAGTTCCTGTGTAGCCATGTTTACATTCCGTGTATTAGTGATACCTTATGATGTTTCTTTTTCTGTGTGATTTATTTCACTTAGAATCATCGTACCTGAATCCACTCATTATGCTGCTACTGGCCTGAGGACATAGATTTCATTGCTGAGTGATATTGCATTGTACGTAAGTACCACAACTTCTTTATCCATTTTTCGCTTTCTGCGATATTGAACTTGTACCGTAAACGAGGTTCTTGTAAACAGAGCCGTCCCAAACTTTGGGGTGGCTGTGTCTTTTTGATTTTAATTTCCCTAAGCTATAGGACCATAAGTGGAAGTGCCCTAGGCTCTGTTGCTTTGTTTTTTAGATGTTTCAGGAAACACCATACACTTCTCCAGAGTGGCTGTTGGCAAATTACATCACGCCCATCAGCATAACAAGGCTCCCAGTTCTCCATGGCCTGTCCTGCCTTTCTGGATTTTACAGTTTTTTCAGATGGCCCTTTTGACCGGGGGGCAGTGAGACTTCATTGTAGTGCAGATTTCCTTTGCAAGCTTGCTTGGTTGGCCAAAAAGGGCGTATGCGTTTTTTCCTGAATATATTCAGGAAAAAACGCATACGCCCTTTTTGGCCAAGTGCATCATTGTGGACGTTCTGCCTCTTTTCCTATGCTTTACATGCAATTCCAGTCTACCTCCTCAAATCGGTTTCCTGCAATTCTGCCCCGCTTTCAAGTCCTCTTGGCAGCCTTACTTCAATATATTTTTGGACGATAGCTGTCATTTAGAACTCTGCAGGTGTGTGAATTACAGGGCCCCTGAGCTCCTTTCTTCAACTCGCTTTCTTGTGAGCTGGCCGCAACACCGCAGGATTGCTTCAGGCCCTAGTGTTGTTCCGGCATGGCTCGCTGAGCCTTTGGTTAATTCCTCTTCTTGGTGAGAAATGAGAGTTAAATTTACCCGTCCAGACACCTCCAGCTAGTCTCTCATTGGTTCTCCCTATTCCTGTTCATTTTCCGCAGAAATTGCAAACTGGGCCAAACAGGAGGTTAAAGGCACTGACTCTCCAAGTGGGGAGAGTGTTAGTAAAGCGTCTGGAATGTTGCACCCGAGTACCAGGGGACGAAAACTGAGACACATTTGAACACGTTTCCCGATCACACGGTGGATCATACTCTGGGTTCCACATGCATGTTTTAGCTGAAGGAAGAATCCCTTAAACCTGGAGAGTTGAGAACCATGGAATGGGTACCATGCAATATGACTTCAAAGGGTCTGCATTTGCTCACCGAACCTCACCAATCCTATCACTGCTGCGTTTATGCCGCTGTACACACGCTTGATTCTCTTTCGGAGACATATAAATCCATAGGTTTTAAGATTCTTACTAGTCAGGTATATTCTTAGGCGGTTAATATGGGGTGTTGAGTCCACTTCGTTGAGCAAGCAGTAGCTCTTGTCTATTACATATTTGGCTTATGGAAAGGTATCTGTGCTAATTTCAATCTCTGGTTTTATGAAGCACCCCAACTCACCTTTCCCCTTAAGCAAGCATAAGTTGGTTTTCTACATTTGAGACCCTATTCTGTTTTGTAATTCAGTTCCTGTGTAGCCAAGTTTACATTCCGTGTATTAGTGATATCTTATGATGTTTCTTTTTCTGTGTGACTTATTTCACTTAGAATCATCGTACCTGAATCCACTCATTATGCTGCTAAGGGCCTGATTACATAGATTTCATTGCTGAGTGTTATTGCATTGTACGTAATTACCTCAACTTCTTTATCCATTTCTCGCTTTCTGCGATATTGAACTTGTACCATAAATGAGGTTCTTGTAAACAGGGCCGTCCCAAACTTTGGGGTTGCTGTGTCTTTTTGATTTTAATTTCCCTAAGCTATGGGACCATAAGTGGAAGTGCCCTAGGCTCTGTTGCTTTGTTTTTCAGATGTTTCAGGAAACACCATACACTTCTCCAGAGTGGCTGTTGGCAATTTACATCACGCCCATCAGCATAACAAGGCTCCCAGTTCTCCATGGCCTGTTCTGCCTTTCTGGATTTTACACTTTTTTCAGATGGCCCTTTTGAACGGGGGGCAGTGAGACTTCATTGTAGTGCAGAATTCCTTTGCAAGCTTGCTTGGTTGGCCAAAAAGGGCGTATGCGTTTTTTCCTGAATATATTCAGGAAAAAACGCATACGCCCTTTTTGGCCAAGTGCATCATTGTGGACGTTCTGCCTCTTTTCCTATGCTTTACATGCAATTCCAGTCTACCTCCTGAAATCGGTTTCCTGCAATTCTGCCCCGCTTTCAAGTCCTCTTGGCAGCCTTACTTCAATATATTTTTGGACGATAGCTGTCATTTAGAACTCTGCAGGTGTGTGAATTACAGGGCCCCTGAGCTCCTTTCTTCAACTCGCTTTCTTGTGAGCTGGCCGCAACACCGCAGGATTGCTTCAGGCCCTAGTGTGGTTCCGGCATGGCTCGCTGAGCCTTTGGTTAATTCCTCTTCCTGTTGGGAAATGAGAGTTAAATTTGCCCGTCCAGACTCCTCCAGCTAGTCTCTCATTGGTTCTCCCTATTCCTGTTCATTTTCCGCAGAAATTGCAAACTGGGCCAAACAGGAGGTTAAAGGCACTGACTCTCCAAGTGGGGAGAGTGTTAGTAAAGCGTCTGGAATGTTGCACCCGAGTACCAGGGGACGAAAACTGAGACACATTTGAACACGTTTCCCGATCACATGGTGGATCATACTCTGGGTTCCACATGCATGTTTTAGCTGAAGGAAGAATCCCTTACTCCTGGAGAGTTGAGACCCATGGAATGGGTACCATGCAATATGACTTCAAAGGGTCTGCGTTTGCTCACCGAACCTCACCAATCCTATCACTGCTGAGTTTATGCCGCTGTACACACGCTGGATTCTCTTTCGGAGACATATAAATCCATAGGTTTTAAGATTCTTACTAGTCAGGTATATTCTTAGGCGTTTAATATGGGGTGTTGGGTCCACTTCGTTGAGCAAGGAGTAGCTCTTGTTTATTACATATTTGGCTTATGGAACGGTATCTGTGCTAATTTCAATCTCTGGTTTTATGCAGCACCCCAACTAACCTTTCCCCTTAAGCAAGCATAAGTTGGTTTTCTACATTTGAGACCCTGTTCTGTTTTGTAATTCAGTTCCTGTGTAGCCAAGTTTACATTCCATGTATTAGTGATATCTTATGATGTTTCTTTTTCTGTGTGACTTATTTCACTTAGAATTATCGTACCTGAATCCACTCATTATGCTGCTACTGGCCTGATGACATAGATTTCATTGCTGAGTGATATTGCAGTGTACGTAAGTACCACAACTTCTTTATCCATTTTTCGCTTACTGCGATATTGAACTTGTACCGTAAACGAGGTTCTTGTAAACAGAGCCGTCCCAAACTTTGGGGTGGCTGTGTCTTTTTGATTTTAATTTCCCTAATCTATAGGACCATAAGTGGAAATGCCCTAGGCTCTGTTGCTTTGTTTTTTAGATGTTTCAGGAAACACCATACACTTCTCCAGAGTGGCTGTTGGCAAATTACATCACGCCCATCAGCATAACAAGGCTCCCAGTTCTCCATGGCCTGTCCTGCCTTTCTGGATTTTACACATTTTTCAGGTGGCCCTTTTGACCGGGGGGCAGTGAGACTTCATTGTAGTGCAGATTTCCTTTGCAAGCTTGCTTGGTTGGCCAAAAAGGGCGTATGCGTTTTTTCCTGAATATATTCAGGAAAAAACGCATACGCGCTTTTTGGCCAAGTGCATCATTGTGGACGTTCTGCCTCTTTTCCTATGCTTTACATGCAATTCCAGTCTACCTCCTGAAATTGGTTTCCTGCAATTCTGCCCCGCTTTCAAGTCCTCTTGGCAAACTTACTTCAATATATTTTTGGACGATAGCTGTCATTTATAACTCTGCAGGTGTGTGAATTACAGGGACCCTGAGCTCCTTTCTTCAACTCGCTTTCTTGTGAGCTGGCCGCAACACCGCAGGATTGCTTCAGGCCCTAGTGTGGTTCCGGTATGGCTCGCAGAGCCTTTGGTTAATTCCTCTTCCTGGTGGGAAATGAGAGTTAAATTTGCCCGTCCAGACTCCTCCAGCTAGTCTCTCATTGGTTCTCCCTATTCCTGTTCATTTTCCGCAGAATTTGCAAACTGGGCCAAACAGGAGGTTAAAGGCACTGACTCTCCAAGTGGGGAGAGTGTTAGTAAAGCGTCTGGAATGTTGCACCCGAGTACCAGGGGACGAAAACTGAGACACATTTGAACACGTTTCCCGATCACACGGTGGATCATACTCTGGGTTCCACATGCATGTTTTAGCTGAAGGAAGAATCCCTTAAACCTGGAGAGTTGAGAACCATGGAATGGGTACCATGCAATATGACTTCAAAGGGTCTGCATTTGCTCACCGAACCTCACCAATCCTATCACTGCTGCGTTTATGCCGCTGTACACACGCTGGATTCTCTTTCGGAGACATATAAATCCATAGGTTTCAAGATTCTTACTAGTCAGGTATATTCTTAGGCGTTTAATATGGGGTGTTGAGTCCACTTCGTTGAGCAAGCAGTAGCTCTTGTCTATTACATATTTGGCTTATGGAAAGGTATCTGTGCTAATTTCAATCTCTGGTTTTATGCAGCACCCCAACTCACCTTTCCCCTTAAGCAAGCATAAGTTGCTTTTTGGATTTGAGACCCTGTTCTGTTTTGTAATTAAGTTCCTGTGTAGCCAAGCTTACAATCTGTGTATTAGTGATATCTTATGATGTTTTTTTTTCTGTGTTACTTATTTCACTTAGAATCATCGTACCTGAATCCACTCATTATCCTGCTATGGGCCTGAGGACATAGATTTCATTGCTGAGTGATATTGCATTGTACGTAAGTACCACAACTTCTTTAACCATTTTTCGCTTTCTGCGATATTGAACTTGTACCGTAAATGAGGTTCTTGTAAACAGAGCCGTCCCAAACTTTGGGGTGGCTGTGTCTTTTTGATTTTAATTTCCCTAAACTATCGGACCATAAGTGGAAGTGCCCTAGGCTCTGTTGCTTTGTTTTTTAGATGTTTCAGGAAACACCATACACTTCTCTAGAGTGGCTGTTGGCAAATTACATCACGCCCATCAGCATAACAAGGCTCCCAGTTCTCCATGGCCTGTCCTGCCTTTCTGGATTTTACAGTTTTTTCAGATGGCCCTTTTGACCGGGGGGCAGTGAGACTTCATTGTAGTGCAGATTTCCTTTGCAAGCTTGCTTGGTTGGCCAAAAAGGGCGTATGCGTTTTTTCCTGAATATATTCAGGAAAAAACGCATACGCCCTTTTTGGCCAAGTGCATCATTGTGGACGTTCTGCCTCTTTTCCTATGCTTTACATGCAATTCCAGTCTACCTCCTCAAATCGGTTTCCTGCAATTCTGCCCCGCTTTCAAGTCCTCTTGGCAGCCTTACTTCAATATATTTTTGGACGATAGCTGTCATTTAGAACTCTGCAGGTGTGTGAATTACAGGGCCCCTGAGCTCCTTTCTTCAACTCGCTTTCTTGTGAGCTGGCCGCAACACCGCAGGATTGCTTCAGGCCCTAGTGTTGTTCCGGCATGGCTCGCTGAGCCTTTGGTTAATTCCTCTTCTTGGTGAGAAATGAGAGTTAAATTTACCCGTCCAGACACCTCCAGCTAGTCTCTCATTGGTTCTCCCTATTCCTGTTCATTTTCCGCAGAAATTGCAAACTGGGCCAAACAGGAGGTTAAAGGCACTGACTCTCCAAGTGGGGAGAGTGTTAGTAAAGCGTCTGGAATGTTGCACCCGAGTACCAGGGGACGAAAACTGAGACACATTTGAACACGTTTCCCGATCACACGGTGGATCATACTCTGGGTTCCACATGCATGTTTTAGCTGAAGGAAGAATCCCTTAAACCTGGAGAGTTGAGAACCATGGAATGGGTACCATGCAATATGACTTCAAAGGGTCTGCGTTTGCTCACCGAACCTCACCAATCCTATCACTGCTGAGTTTATGCCGCTGTACACACGCTGGATTCTCTTTCGGAGACATATAAATCCATAGGTTTTAAGATTCTTACTAGTCAGGTATATTCTTAGGCGTTTAATATGGGGTGTTGGGTCCACTTCGTTGAGCAAGGAGTAGCTCTTGTTTATTACATATTTGGCTTATGGAACGGTATCTGTGCTAATTTCAATCTCTGGTTTTATGCAGCACCCCAACTCACCTTTCCCCTTAAGCAAGCATAAGTTGGTTTTCTACATTTGAGACCCTGTTCTGTTTTGTAATTCAGTTCCTGTGTAGCCAAGTTTACATTCCATGTATTAGTGATATCTTATGATGTTTCTTTTTCTGTGTGACTTATTTCACTTAGAATTATCGTACCTGAATCCACTCATTATGCTGCTACTGGCCTGATGACATAGATTTCATTGCTGAGTGATATTGCAGTGTACGTAAGTACCACAACTACTTTATCCATTTTTCGCTTTCTGTGATATTGAACTTGTACCGTAAACAAGGTTCTTGTAAACAGAGCCGACCCAAACTTTGGGGTGGCTTGTCTTTTTGATTTCAATTTCCCTAAGCTATAGGATCATAAGTGGAAGTGCCCTAGGCTCTGTTGCTTTGTTTTTTAGATGTTTCAGGAAACACCATACACTTCTCCAGAGTGGCTGTTGGCAATTTACATCCCGCCCATCAGCATAACAAGGTTCCCAGTTCTCCATGGCCTGTCCTGCCTTTCTGGATTTTACACTTTTTTCAGATGGCCCTTTTGACCGGGGGGCAGTGAGACATCATTGTAGTGCAGATTTCCTTTGCAAGCTTGCTTGGTTGGCCAAAAAGGTCGTATGGGTTTTTTCCTGAATATATTCAGGAAAAAACGCATACGCCCTTTTTGGCCAAGTGCATCATTGTGGACGTTCTGCCTCTTTTCCTATGCTTTACATGAAATTCCAGTCTACCTCCTGAAATCGGTTTCCTGCAATTCTGCCCAACTTTCAAGTCCTCTTGGCTGCCTTACTTCAATATATTTTTTGACGATAGCTGTCATTTATAACTCTGCAGGTTTGTGAATTACAGTGCCCCTGAGCTCCTTTTTTCAACTGGCTTTCTTGTGAGCTGGCCGCAACACCGCAGGATTGCTTCAGGCCCTAGTGTGGTTCCGGCATGGCACACTGAGCCTTTGGTTAATTCCTCTTCTTGGTGGGAAATGAGAGTTAAATTTGCCCTTCCAGACACCTCCAGCTAGTCTCTCATTGGTTCTCCCTATTCCTGTTCATTTTCCGCAGAAATTGCAAACTGGGCCAAACAGGAGGTTAAAGGCACTGACTCTGCAAGTGGGGAGAGTGTTAGTAAAGCGTCTGGAATGTTGCACCCAAGTACCAGGGGACGAAAACTGAGACACATTTGAACACGTTTCCCAATCACACGGTGGATCATACTCTGGGTTCCACATGCATGTTTTAACTGAAGGAAGAATCCCTTAAACCTGGAGAGTTGAGAACCATGGAATGGGTACCATGCAATATGACTTGAAAGGGTCTGCATTTGCTCACCGAACCTCACCAATCCTATCACTGCTGCTTTTATGTCACTGTACACACGCTGGATTCTCTTTTGGAGACATATAAATCCATAGGTTTTAAGATTCTTACTAGTCAGGTATATTCTTAGGCGTTTAATATGGGGTGTTGAGTCCACTTCGTTGAGCAAGCAGTAGCTCTTGTCTATTACATATTTGGCTTATGGAAAGGTATCTGTGTTAATTTCAATCTCTGGTTTTATGCAGCACCCCAACTCACCTTTCCCCTTAAGCAAGCATAAGTTGGTTTTCTACATTTGAGACCCTATTCTGTTTTGTAATTCAGTTCCTGTGTAGCCAAGTTTACATTCCGTGTATTAGTGATATCTTATGATGTTTCTTTTTCTGTGTGACTTATTTCACTTAGAATCATCGTACCTGAATCCACTCATTATGCTGCTACTGGCCTGATGACATAGATTTCATTGCTGAGTGATATTGCATTGTACATAAGTTCCACAATTTCTTTATCCATTTTTCGCTTACTGCGATATTGAACTTGTACCGTAAACGAGGTTCTTGTAAACAGTGCCGTCCCAAACTTTGGGGTGGCTGTGTCTTTTTGATTTTAATTTCCCTAATCTATAGGACCATAAGTGGAAGTGCCCTAGGCTCTGTTGCTTTGTTTTTTAGATGTTTCAGGAAACACCATACACTTCTCCAGAGTGGCTGTTGGCAATTTACATCCCGCCCATCAGTCTAACTAGGCTCCCAGTTCTCCATGGCCTGTCCTGCCTTTCTGGATTTTACACTTTTTTCAGATGGCCCTTTTGACCGGGGGGCAGTGAGACTTCATTGTAGTGCAGATTTCCTTTGCAAGCTTGCTTGGTTGGCCAAAAAGGGCGTATGCGTTTTTTCCTGAATATATTCAGGAAAAAACGCATACGCCCTTTTTGGCCAAGTGCATCATTGTGGACGTTCTGCGTCTTTTCCTATGCTTTACATGAAATTCCAGTCTACCTCCTGAAATCGGTTTCCTGCAATTCTGCCCCACTTTCAAGTCCTCTTGGCAGCCTTACTTCAATATATTTTTGGATGATAGCTGTCATTTATAACTCTGCAGGTGTGTGAATTACAGGGACCCTGAGCTCCTTTCTTCAACTCGCTTTCTTGTGAGCTGGCCGCAACACCGCAGGATTGCTTCAGGCCCTAGTGTGGTTCCGGCATGGCTCGCTGAGCCTTTGGTTAATTCCTCTTCTTGGTGGGAAATGAGAGTTAAATTTACCTGTCCAAACACCTCCAGCTAGTCTCTCATTGGTTCTCCCTATTCCTGTTCATTTTCCGCAGAAATTGCAAACTGGGCCAAACAGGAGGTTAAAGGCACTGACTCTCCAAGTGGGGAGAGTGTTAGTAAAGCGTCTGGAATGTTGCACCCGAGTACCAGGGGACGAAAACTGAGACACATTTGAACACGTTTCCCGATCACACGGTGGATCATCCTCTGGGTTCCACATGCATGTTTTAGCTGAAGGAAGAATCCCTTAAACCTGGAGAGTTGAGACCCATGGAATGGGTACCATGCAATATGACTTCAAAGGGTCTGCATTTGCTCACCGAACCTCACCAATCCTATCACTGCTGAGTTTATGCCGCTGTACACACGCTGGTTTCTCTTTCGGAGACATATAAATCCATAGGTTTTAAGATTCTTACTAGTCAGGTATATTCTTAGGCGTTTAATATGGGGTGTTGGGTCCACTTCGTTGAGCAAGGAGTAGCTCTTGTTTATTACATATTTGGCTTATGGAACGGTATCTGTGCTAATTTCAATCTCTGGTTTTATGCAGCACCCCAACTAACCTTTCCCCTTAAGCAAGCATAAGTTGGTTTTCTACATTTGAGACCCTGTTCTGTTTTGTAATTCAGTTCCTGTGTAGCCAAGTTTACATTCCATGTATTAGTGATATCTTATGATGTTTCTTTTTCTGTGTGACTTATTTCACTTAGAATTATCGTACCTGAATCCACTCATTATGCTGCTACTGGCCTGATGACATAGATTTCATTGCTGAGTGATATTGCAGTGTACGTAAGTACCACAACTTCTTTATCCATTTTTCGCTTTCTGTGATATTGAACTTGTACCGTAAACAAGGTTCTTGTAAACAGAGCCGACCCAAACTTTGGGGTGGCTTGTCTTTTTGATTTCAATTTCCCTAAGCTATAGGATCATAAGTGGAAGTGCCCTAGGCTCTGTTGCTTTGTTTCTTAGATGTTTCAGGAAACACCATACACTTCTCCAGAGTGGCTGTTGGCAATTTACATCCCACCCATCAGCATAACAAGGTTCCCAGTTCTCCATGGCCTGTCCTGCCTTTCTGGATTTTACACTTTTTTCAGATGGCCCTTTTGACCGGGGGGCAGTGAGACTTCATTGTAGTGCAGATTTCCTTTGCAAGCTTGCTTGGTTGGCCAAAAAGGTCGTATGGGTTTTTTCCTGAATATATTCAGGAAAAAATGCATACGCCCTTTTTGGCCAAGTGCATCATTGTGGACGGTCTGCCTCTTTTCCTATGCTTTACATGAAATTCCAGTCTACCTCCTGAAATCGGTTTCCTGCAATTCTGCCCAACTTTCAAGTCCTCTTGGCTGCCTTACTTCAATATATTTTTTGACGATAGCTGTCATTTATAACTCTGCAGGTTTGTGAAATACAGAGCCCCTGAGCTCCTTTCTTCAACTCGCTTTCTTGTGAGCTGGCCGCAACACTGCAGGATTGCTTCAGGCCCTAGTGTGGTTCCGGCACGGCACGCTGAGCCTTTGGTTAATTCCTCTTCCGGGTGGGCAATGAGAGTTAAATTTGCCCATCCAGACACCTCCAGCTAGTCTCTCATTGGTTCTCCCTATTCCTATTCATCTTACGCAGAAATTGCAAACTGGGCCAAACAGGAGGTTAAAGGCACTGACTCTCCAAGTGGGGAGAGTGTTAGGAAAGCGTCTGGAATGTTGCACCCGAGTACCAGGGGACGAAAACTGAGACACATTTGAACACATTTTCCGATCACACGTTGGATCATACTCGGGGTTCCACATACATATTTTAGCTGAAGGAAGAATACCTTAAACCTGGAGAGTTGAGACCCATGGAATGGGTACCATGCAATATGACTTCAAAGGGTCTGCATTTGCTCACCGAACCTCACCAATCCTATCACTGCTGCGTTTATGCCGCTGTGCACACGCTTCATTCTCTTTCGGAGACATATAAATCCATAGGTTTTAAGATTCTTACTAGTCAGGTATATTCTTAGGCGTTTAATATGGGGTGTTGAGTCCACTTCGTTGAGCAAGCAGTAGCTCTTGTCTATTACATATTTGGCTTATGGAAAGGTATCTGTGCTAATTTCAATCTCTGGTTTTATGCAGCACCCCAACTCACCTTTCCCCTTAAGCAAGCATAAGTTGGTTTTCTACATTTGAGAACCTATCCTGTTTTGTACTTCAGTTCCTGTGTAGCCAAGTTTACATTCCGTTTATTAGTGATACCTTATGATGTTTCTTTTTCTGTTTGACTTATTTCTCTTAGAATCATCGCACCTAAATCCACTCATTATGCTGCTACTGGCCTGATGACATAGATTTCATTGCTGAGTGATATTGCATTGTACGTAAGTACCACAACTTCTTTATCCATTTTTCGCTTTCTGCGATATTGAACTTGTACCGTAAACGAGGTTCTTGTAAACAGAGCCGTCCCAAACTTTGGGGTGGCTGTGTCTTTTTGATTTTAATTTCCCTAATCTATAGGACCATAAGTGGAAGTGCCCTAGGCTCTGTTGCTTTGTTTTTTAGATGTTTCAGGAAACACCATACACTTCTCCAGAGTGGCTGTTGGCAATTTACATCCCGCCCATCAGCATAAGAAGGCTCCCAGTTCTCCATGGCCTGTCCTGCCTTTCTGGATTTTACACTTTTTTCAGATGGCCCTTTTGACCGGGGGGCAGTGAGACTTCATTGTAGTGCAGATTTCCTTTGCAAGCTTGCTTGGTTGGCCAAAAAGGGCGTATGCGTTTTTTCCTGAATATATTCAGGAAAAAACGCATACGCCCTTTTTGGCCAAGTGCATCATTGTGGACGTTCTGCCTCTTTTCCTATGCTTTACATGCAATTCCAGTCTACCTCCTGAAATCGGTTTCCTGCAATTCTGCCCCGCTTTCAAGTCCTCTTGGCAGCCTTGCTTCAATATATTTTTGGACGATAGCTGTCATTTATAACTCTGAAGGTTTGTGAATTACAGTGCCCCTGAGCTCCTTTTTTCAACTGGCTTTCTTGTGAGCTGGCCGCAACACCGCAGGATTGCTTCAGGCCCTAGTGTGGTTCCGGCATGGCTCGCTGAGCCTTTGGTTAATTCCTCTTCCTGGTGGGAAATGAGAGTTAAATTTGCCCGTCCAGACACCTCCAGCTAGTCTCTCATTGGTTCTCCCTATTCCTGTTCATTTTCCGCAGAAATTGCAAACTGGGCCAAACAGGAGTTTAAAGGCACTGACTCTCCAAGTGGGGAGAGTGTTAGTAAAGCATCTGGAATGTTGCACCCGAGTACCAGGGGACGAAAACTGAGACACATTTGAACACGTTTCCCGATCACACGGTGGATCATACTCTGGGTTCCACATGCATGTTTTAGCTGAAGGAAGAATCCCTTAAACCTGGAGAGTTGAGAACCTTGGAATGGGTACCATGCAATATGACTTCAAAGGGTCTGCATTTGCTCACCGAACCTCACCAATCCTATCACTGCTGCGTTTATGCCGCTGTACACACGCTGGATTCTCTTTCGGAGACATATAAATCCATAGGTTTTAAGATTCTTACTAGTCAGGTATATTCTTAGGCGTTTAATATGGGGTGTTGAGTCCACTTCGTTGAGCAAGCAGTAGCTCTTGTCTATTACATATTTGGCTTATGGAAAGGTATCTGTGCTAATTTCAATCTCTGGTTTTATGCAGCACCCCAACTCACCTTTCCCCTTAAGCAAGCATAAGTTGGTTTTCTACATTTGAGACCCTATTCTGTTTTGTAATTCAGTTCCTGTGTAGCCAAGTTTACATTCCGTGTATTAGTGATATCTTATGATGTTTCTTTTTCTGTGTGACATATTTCACTTAGAATCATCGTACCTGAATCCACTCATTATGCTGCTACTGGCCTGATGACATAGATTTCATTGCTGAGTGGTATTGCATTGTACGTAAGTACCACAACTTCTTTATCCATTTTTCGCTTTCTGCAATATTGAACTTGTATCGTAAATGAGGTTCTTGTAAACAGAGCCGTCCCAAACTCTGGGGTGGCTGTGTCTTTTTGATTTTAATTTCCCTAATCTATAGGACCATAAGTGGAAGTGCCCTAGGCTCTGTTGCTTTGTTTTTTAGATGTTTCAGGAAACACCAAACACTTCTCCAGAGTGGCTGTTGGCAATTTACATCCCGCCCATCAGCATAAGAAGGCTCCCAGTTCTCCATGGCCTGTCCTGCCTTTCTGGATTTTACACTATTTTCAGATGGCCCTTTTGACCGGGGGGCAGTGAGACTTCATTGTAGTGCAGATTTCCTTTGCAAGCTTGCTTGGTTGGCCAAAAAGGGCGTATGCGTTTTTTCCTGAATATATTCAGGAAAAAACGCATACGTCCTTTTTGGCCAAGTGCATCATTGTGGACGTTCTGCCTCTTTTCCTATGCTTTTCATGCAATTCCAGTCTACCTCCTGAAATCGGTTTCCTGCAATTCTGCCCCGCTTTCAAGTCCTCTTGGCAGCCTTACTTCTATATATTTTTGGACGATAGCTGTCATTTATAACTCTGAAGCTTTGTGAATTACAGTGCCCCTGAGCTTCTTTCTTCAACTCGCTTT
This sequence comes from Pseudorca crassidens, assembly GCF_039906515.1. Classification (NCBI taxonomy): domain Eukaryota; kingdom Metazoa; phylum Chordata; class Mammalia; order Artiodactyla; family Delphinidae; genus Pseudorca; species Pseudorca crassidens. The sequence continues at coordinate 36,309 of NW_027135945.1, read as the reverse complement.
CTTGTGAGCTGGCCGCAACACCGCAGGATTGCTTCAGGCCCTAGTGTGGTTTCGGCATGGCTCGCTGAGCCTTTGGTTAATTCCTCTTCCTGGTGGGAAATGAGAGTTTAATTTGCCCGTCGAGACACCTCCAGCTAGTCTGTCAATGGTTCTCCCTATTCTTGTTAATTTTCCACAGAAATTGCAAACTGGGCCAAACAGGAGGTTAAAGGCACTGACTCTCCAAGTGGGGAGAGTGTTAGTAAAGCATCTGGAATGTTGCACCCGAGTACCAGGGGACGAAAACTGAGACACATTTGAACACGTTTCCCGATCACACGGTGGATCATACTCTGGGTTCCACATGCATGTTTTAGCTGAAGGAAGAATCCCTTACCTGGAGAGTTGAGACGCATGGAATGGGTACCATGCAATATGACTTCAAAGGGTCTGCATTTGCTCACCGAACCTCACCAATCCTATCACTGCTGCGTTTATTCCGCTGTACACACGCTTGATTCTCTTTCGGAGACATATAAATCCATAGGTTTTAAGATTCTTACTAGTCAGGTATATTCTTAGGCGTTTAATATGTGGTGTTGAGTCCACTTCGTTGAGCAAGCAGTAGCTCTTGTCTATTACATATTTGGCTTATGGAAATGTATCTGTGTTAATTTCAATCTTTGGTTTTATGCAGCACCCCAACTAACCTTTCCCCTTAAGCAAGCGTAAGTTGGTTTTCTTCATTTGAGACCCTATTCTGTTTTGTAATTCAGTTCCTGTGTAGCCATGTTTACATTCCGTGTATTAGTGATACCTTATGATGTTTCTTTTTCTGTGTGATTTATTTCACTTAGAATCATCGTACCTGAATCCACTCATTATGCTGCTACTGGCCTGATGACATAGATTTCATTGCTGAGTGATATTGCATTTTACGTAAGTACCACAACTTCTTTATCCATTTTTCACTTTCTGCGATATTTAACTTGTACCGTAAACGAGGTTCTTGTAAACAGAGCCGTCCCAAACTTTGGGGTGGCTGTGTCTTTTTGATTTTAATTTCCCTAAGCTATAGGACTATAAGTGGAAGTGCCCTAGGCTCTGTTGCTTTGTTTTTAGATATTTCAGGAAACACCATACACTTCTCCAGAGTGCCTGTTTGCAATTTACATCCCACCCATCAGCATAAGAAGGCTCCCAGTTCTCCATGGCCTGTCCTGCCTTTCTGGATTTTACACTTTTTTCAGATGGCCCTTTTGACCGGGGGGCAGTGAGACTTCATTGTAGTGCAGATTTCCTTTGCAAGCTTGCTTGGTTGGCCAAAAAGGGCGTATGCGTTTTTTCCTGAATATATTCAGGAAAAAACGCATATGCCCTTATTGGCCAAGTGCATCATTGTGGACATTCTGCCTCTTTTCCTATGCTTTACATGCAATTCCAGTCTACCTCCTGAAATCGGTTTCCTGCAATTCTTCCCCGCTTTCAAGTCCTATTGGCAGCCTTGCTTCAATATATTTTTGGACGATAGCTGTCATTTATAACTCTGCAGGTTTGTGAATTACAGTGCCCCTGAGCTCCTTTTTTCAACTGGCTTTCTTGTGAGCTGGCCGCAACACCGCAGGATTGCTTCAGGCCCTAGTGTGGTTCCGGCATGGCTCGCTGAGCCTTTGGTTAATTCCTCTTCCTGGTGGGAAATGAGAGTTAAATTTGCCCGTCCAGACACCTCCAGCTAGTCTCTCATTGGTTCTCCCTATTCCTGTTCATTTTCCGCAGAAATTGCACACTGGGCCAAACAGGAGGTTAAAGGCGCTGACTCTCCAAGTGGGGAGAGTGTTAGTAAAGCGTCTGGAATGTTGCACCCGAGTACCAGGGGACGAAAACTGAGACACATTTGAACACGTTTCCCGATCACATGGTGGATCATACTCTGGGTTCCACATGCATGTTTTAGCTGAAGGAAGAATCCCTTAAACCTGGAGAGTTGAGAACCATGGAATGGGTACCATGCAATATGACTTCAAAGGGTCTGCATTTGCTCACCGAACCTCACCAATCCTATCACTGCTGCGTTTATGCCGCTGTACACACGCTGGATTCTCTTTCGGAGACATATAAATCCATAGGTTTTAAGATTCTTACTAGTCAGGTATATTCTTAGGCGTTTAATATGGGGTGTTGAGTCCACTTCGTTGAGCAAGCAGTAGCTCTTGTCTATTACATATTTGGCTTATGGAAAGGTATCTGTGCTAATTTCAATCTCTGGTTTTATGCAGCACCCCAACTCACCTTTCCCCTTAAGCAAGCATAAGTTGGTTTTCTACATTTGAGACCCTATTCTGTTTTGTAATTCAGTTCCTGTGTAGCCAAGTTTACATTCCGTGTATTAGTGATACCTTATGATGTTTCTTTTTCTGTGTGACTTATTTTACTTAGAATCATCGTACCTGAATCCACTCATTATGCTGCTACTGGCCTGATGACATAGATTTCATTGCTGAGTGATATTTCATTGTACATAAGTACCACAACTTCTGTATCCATTTTTCGATTTCTGCGATATTGAACTTGTATCGTAAATGAGGTTCTTGTAAACAGAGCTGTCCCAAACTTTGGGGTGGCTGTGTCTTTTTGATTTTAATTTCCCTAATCTATAGGACCAAAAATGGAAGTGCCCTAGGCTCTGTTGCTTTGTTTTTCAGATGTTTCAGGAAACACCATACACTTCTCCAGAGTGGCTGTTGGCAATTTACATCCCGCCCATCAGCCTAAGTAGGCTCCCAGTTCTCCATGGTCTGTCCTGACTTTCTGGATTTTACACTTTTTTCAGATGGCCCTTTTGACCGGGGGGCAGTGAGACTTCATTGTAGTGCAGATTTCCTTTGCAAGCTTGCTTGGTTGGCCAAAAAGGGCGTATGCGTTTTTTCCTGAATATATTCAGGAAAAAACGCATACGCCCTTTTTGGCCAAGTGCATCATTGTGGACGGTCTGCCTCTTTTCTTATGCTTTACATGCAATTCCAGTCTACCTCCTGAAAACGGTTTCCTGCAATTCTGCCCCGCTTTCAAGTCCTCTTGGCAGCCTTACTTCAATATATTTTTGGACGTTAGCTGTCATTTAGAACTCTGAAGTTTTGTGAATTACAGTGCCCCTGAGCTACTTTCTTCAACTCGCTTTCTTGTGAGCTGGCCGCAACACCGCAGGATTGATTCAGGCCCTAGTGTGGTTCCGGCACGGCTCGCTGAGCCTTTGGTTAATTCCTCTTCCTGGTGGGAAATGAGAGTAAAATTTGCCCGTCCAGACACCTCCAGCTAGTCTCTCATGTGTTCTCCCTATTCCTGTTCATTTTCCGCAGAAATTGCAAACTGGGCCAAACAGGAGTTTAAAGGCACTGACTCTCCAAGTGGGGAGAGTGTTAGTAAAGCATCTGGAATGTTGCACCCGAGTACCAGGGGACGAAAACTGAGACACATTTGAACACGTTTCCCGATCACACGGTGGATCATACTCTGGGTTCCACATGCATGTTTTAGCTGAAGGAAGAATCCCTTAAACCTGGAGAGTTGAGAACCTTGGAATGGGTAGCATGCAATATGACTTCAAAGGGTCTGCATTTGCTCACCGAACCTCACCAATCCTATCACTGCTGCGTTTATGCCGCTGTAAACACGCTTGATTCTCTTTCGGAGACATATAAATCCATAGGTTTTAAGATTCTTACTAGTCAGGTATATTCTTAGGCGTTTAATATGGGGTGTTGAGTCCACTTCGTTGAGCAAGCAGTAGCTCTTGTCTATTACATATTTGGCTTATGGAAAGGTATCTGTGCTAATTTCAATCTCTGGTTTTATGCAGCACCCCAACTCACCTTTCCCCTTAAGCAAGCATAAGTTGGTTTTCTACATTTGAGACCCTATTCTGTTTTGTAATTCAGTTCCTGTGTAGCCAAGTTTACATTCCGTGTATTAGTGATATCTTATGATGTTTCTTTTTGTGTGTGACATATTTCACTTAGAATCATCGTACCTGAATCCACTCATTATGCTGCTACTGGCCTGATGACATAGATTTCATTGCTGAGTGGTATTGCATTGTACGTAAGTACCACAACTTCTTTATCCATTTTTCACTTTCTGCAATATTGAACTTGTACCGTAAATGAGGTTCTTGTAAACAGAGCCGTCCCAAATTCTGGGGTGGCTGTGTCTTTTTGATTTTAATTTCCCTAATCTATAGGACCATAAGTGGAAGTGCCCTAGGCTCTGTTGCTTTGTTTTTTAGATGTTTCAGGAAACACCATACACTTCTCCAGAGTGGCTGTTGGCAATTTACATCCCGCCCATCAGCATAAGAAGGCTCCCAGTTCTCCATGGCCTGTCCTGCCTTTCTGGATTTTACACTTTTTTCAGATGGCCCTTTTGACCGGGAGGCAGTGAGACTTCATTGTAGTGCAGATTTCCTTTGCAAGCTTGCTTGGTTGGCCAAAAAGGGCGTATGCGTTTTTTCCTGAATATATTCAGGAAAAAACGCATACGTCCTTTTTGGCCAAGTGCATCATTGTGGACGTTCTGCCTCTTTTCCTATGCTTTTCATGCAATTCCAGTCTACCTCCTGAAATCGGTTTCCTGCAATTCTGCCCCGCTTTCAAGTCCTCTTGGCAGCCTTACTTCTATATATTTTTGGATGATAGCTGTCATTTATAACTCTGCAGGTTTGTGAATTACAGTGCCCCTGAGCTTCTTTCTTCAACTCGCTTTCTTGTGAGCTGGCCGCAACACCGCAGGATTGCTTCAGGCCCTAGTGTGGTTTCGGCATGGCTCGCTGAGCCTTTGGTTAATTCCTCTTCCTGGTGGGAAATGAGAGTTTAATTTGCCCGTCCAGACACCTCCAGCTAGTCTCTCATTGGTTCTCCCTATTCTTGTTAATTTTCCACAGAAATTGCAAACTGGGCCAAACAGGAGGTTAAAGGCACTGACTCTCCAAGTGGGGAGAATGTTAGTAAAGCGTCTGGAGTGTTGCACCCGAGTACCAGGGGACGAAAACTGAGACACATATGAACACGTTTCCCGATCACACGGTGGATCATACTCTGGGTTCCACATGCATGTTTTAGCTGAAGGAAGAATCCCTTACCTGGAGAGTTGAGACGCATGGAATGGGTACCATGCAATATGACTTCAAAGGGTCTGCATTTGCTCACCGAACCTCACCAATCCTATCACTGCTGCGTTTATGCCGCTGTACACACGCTTGATTCTCTTTCGGAGACATATAAATCCATAGGCTTTAAGATTCTTACTAGTCAGGTATATTCTTAGGCGTTTAATATGGGGTGTTGAGTCCACTTCGTTGAGCAAGCAGTAGCTCTTGTCTATTACATATTTGACTTATGGAAATGTATCTGTGCTAATTTCAATCTCTGGTTTTATGCAGCACCCCAACTCACCTTTCCCCTTAAGCAAGCATAAGTTGGTTTTCTACATTTGAGAACCTATTCTGTTTTGTACTTCAGTTCCTGTGTAGCCAAGTTTACATTCCGTGTATTAGTGATACCTCATGATGTTTCTTTTTCTGTGTGACTTATTTTACTTAGAATCATCGTACCTGAATTCACTCATTATGCTGCTACTGGCCTGATGACATAGATTTCATTGCTGAGTGATATTGCATTGTACGTAAGTACCACAACTTCTTTATCCATTTTTCGCTTTCTGCGATATTGAACTTGTACCGTAAATGAGGTTCTTGTAAACAGAGCCGTCCCAAACTTTGGGGTGGCTGTGTCTTTTTGATTTTAATTTCCCTAATCTATAGGACCATAAGTGTAAGTGCCCTAGGCTCTGTTGCTTTGTTTTTTAGATGTTTCAGGAAACACCATACACTTCTCCAGAGTGGCCGTTGGAAATTTACATCCTGCCCATCAGTCTAACTAGGCTCTCAGTTCTCCATGGCCTGTCCTGCCTTTCTGGATTTTACACTTTTTTTCAGATGGCCCTTTTGACCGGGGGGCAGTGAGACTTCATTGTAGTGCAGATTTCCTTTGCAAGCTTGCTTCCTTGGCCAAAAAGGGCGTATGCGTTTTTTCCTGAATGTATTCAGGAAAAAACGCATACGCCCTTTTTGGCCAAGTGCATCATTGAGGACGTTCTGCCTCTTTTCCTATGCTTTACATGCAATTCCAGTCTACCTCCTGAAATCGGTTTCCTGCAATTCTGCCCCGCTTTCAAGTCCTCTTGGCAGCCTTACTTCAATATATTTTTGGACGATAGCTGTCATGTATAACTCTGCAGGTTTGTGAATGACAGTGCCCCTGAGCTGCTTTCTTCAACTCGCTTTCTTGTGAGCTGGCCGCAACACCGCAGGATTGCTTCAGGCCCTAGTGTGGTTTCGGCATGGCTCGCTGAGCCTTTGGTTAATTCCTCTTCCTGGTGGGAAATGAGAGTTAAATTTGCCCGTCCAGACACCTCCAGCTAGTCTCTCATTGGTTCTCCCTATTCCTCTTCATTTTCCACAGAAATTGCAAACTGGGCCAAACAGGAGGTTAAAGGCACTGACTCTCCAAGTGGGGAGAGTGTTAGTAAAGCGTCTGGAATGTTGCACCCGAGTACCAGGGGACGAAAACTGAGACACATTTGAACACGTTTCCCGATCACATGGTGGATCATACTCTGGGTTCCACATACATGTTTTAGCTGAAGGAAGAATCCCTTAAACCTGGAGAGTTGAGAACCATGGAATGGGTACCATGCAATATGACTTCAAAGGTTCTGCATTTGCTCACCGAACCTCACCAATCCTATCACTGCTGCATTTATGCCGCTGTACACACGCTGGATTCTCTTTCGGAGACATATAAATCCATAGGTTTTAAGATTCTTACTAGTCAGGTATATTCTTAGGCGTTTAATATGGGGTGTTGAGTCCTCTTCGTTGAGCAAGCAGTAGCTCTTGTCTATTACATATTTGGCTTATGGAAAGGTATCTGTGTTAATTTCAATCTCTGGTTTTATGCAGCACCCCAACTCACCTTTCCCCTTAAGCAAGCATAAGTTGGTTTTCTACATTTGAGACCCTATTCTGTTTTGTAATTCAGTTCCTGTGTAGCCAAGTTTACATTCCGTGTATTAGTGATACCTTATGATGTTTCTTTTTCTGTGTGACTTATTTTACTTAGAATCATCGTACCTGAATCCACTCATTATGCTGCTACTGGCCTGATGACATAGATTTCATTGCTGAGTGATATTTCATTGTACGTAAGTACCACAACTTCTTTATCCATTTTTCGCTTTCTGCGATATTGAACTTGTATCGTAAATGAGGTTCTTGTAAACAGAGCTGTCCCAAACTTTGGGGTGGCTGTGTCTTTTTGATTTTAATTTCCCTAATCTATAGGACCAGAAATGGAAGTGCCCTAGGCTCTGTTGCTTTGTTTTTCAGATGTTTCAGGAAACACCATACACTTCTCCAGAGTGGCTGTTGGCAATTTACATCCCGCCCATCAGCCTAAGTAGGCTCCCAGTTCTCCATGGTCTGTCCTGCCTTTCTGGATTTTACACTTTTTTCAGATGGCCCTTTTGACCGGGGGGGGTGAGACTTCATTGTAGTGCAGATTTCCTTTGCAAGCTTGCTTGGTTGGCCAAAAAGGGCGTATGCGTTTTTTCCTGAATATATTCAGGAAAAAACGCATATGCCCTTTTTGGCCAAGTGCATCATTGTGGACGGTCTGCCTCTTTTCTTATGCTTTACATGCAATTCCAGTCTACCTCCTGAAAACGGTTTCCTGCAATTCTGCCCCGCTTTCAAGTCCTCTTGGCAGCCTTACTTCAATATATTTTTGGACGTTAGCTGTCATTTAGAACTCTGAAGTTTTGTGAATTACAGTGCCCCTGAGCTACTTTCTTCAACTCGCTTTCTTGTGAGCTGGCCGCAACACCGCAGGATTGATTCAGGCCCTAGTGTTGTTCCGGCACGGCTCGCTGAGCCTTTGGTTAATTCCTCTTCCTGGTGGGAAATGAGAGTAAAATTTGCCCGTCCAGACACCTCCAGCTAGTCTCTCATTGGTTCTCCCTATTCCTGTTCATTTTCCGCAGAAATTGCAAACTGGGCCAAACAGGAGTTTAAAGGCACTGACTCTCCAAGTGGGGAGAGTGTTAGTAAAGCATCTGGAATGTTGCACCCGAGTACCAGGGGACGAAAACTGAGACACATTTGAACACGTTTCCCGATCACACGGTGGATCATACTCTGGGTTCCACATGCATGTTTTAGCTGAAGGAAGAATCCCTTAAACCTGGAGAGTTGAGAACCTTGGAATGGGTACCATGCAATATAACTTCAAAGGGTCTGCATTTGCTCACCGAACCTCACCAATCCTATCACTGCTGCGTTTATGCCGCTGTACACACGCTGGATTCTCTTTCGGAGACATATAAATCCATAGGTTTTAAGATTCTTACTAGTCAGGTATATTCTTAGGCGTTTAATATGGGGTGTTGAGTCCACTTCGTTGAGCAAGCAGTAGCTCTTGTCTATTACATATTTGGCTTATGGAAAGGTATCTGTGCTAATTTCAATCTCTGGTTTTATGCAGCACCCCAACTCACCTTTCCCCTTAAGCAAGCATAAGTTGGTTTTCTACATTTGAGACCCTATTCTGTTTTGTAATTCAGTTCCTGTGTAGCCAAGTTTACATTCCGTGTATTAGTGATATCTTATGATGTTTCTTTTTCTGTGTGACATATTTCACTTAGAATCATCGTACCTGAATCCACTCATTATGCTGCTACTGGCCTGATGACATAGATTTCATTGCTGAGTGATATTGCATTGTACGTAAGTACCACAACTTCTTTATCCATTTTTCGCTTTCTGCGATATTGAACTTGTACCGTAAACGAGGTTCTTGTAAACAGAGCCGTCCCAAACTTGGGGTGGCTGTGTCTTTTTGATTTTAATTTCCCTAAGCTATAGGACCATAAGTGGAAGTGCCCTAGGCTCTGTTGCTTTGTTTTTTAGATATTTCAGGAAACACCATACACTTCTCCAGAGTGGCTGTTTGCAATTTACATCCCACCCATCAGCACAAGAAGGCTCCCAGTTCTCCATGGCCTGTCCTGCCTTTCTGGATTTTACACTTTTTTCAGATGGCCCTTTTGACCGGGGGGCAGTGAGACTTCATTGTAGTGCAGATTTCCTTTGCAAGCTTGCTTGGTTGGCCAAAAAGGGCGTATGCGTTTTTTCCTGAATATATTCAGGAATATATTCAGGAAAAAATGCATACGCCCTTTTTGGCCAAGTGCATCATTGTGGACGTTCTGCCTCTTTTCCTATGCTTTACATGCAATTCCAGTCTACCTCCTGAATTCGGTTTCCTGCAATTCTTTCCCGCTTTAAAGTCCTCTTGGCAGCCTTACTTCAATATATTTTTGGACGATAGCTGTCATTTATAACTCTGCAGGTTTGTGAATTACAGTGCCCCTGAGCTCCTTTCTTCAACTCGCTTTCTTGTGAGCTGGCCACAACACCGCAGGATTGCTTCAGGCCCTAGTGTGGTTCCAGCATGGCTCGCTGAGCCTTTGGTTAATTCCTCTTCCTGGTGGGAAATGAGAGTTAAATTTGCCCGTCCAGACACCTCCAGCTAGTCTCTCATTGGTTCTCCCTATTCCTGTTCATTTTCCACAAAAATTGCAAACTGGGCCAAACAGGAGGTTAAAGGCACTGACTCTCCAAGTGGGGAGAGTGTTAGTAAAGCGTCTGGAATGTTGCATCCGAGTACCAGGGGACGAAAACTGAGACACATTTGAACACGTTTCCCGATCACACGGTGGATCATACTCTGGGTTCCACATGCATGTTTTAGCTGAAGGAAGAATCCCTTAAACCTGGAGAGTTGAGACCCATGGAATGGGTACCATGCAATATGACTTCAAAGGGTCTGCATTTGCTCACCGAACCTCACCAATCCTATCACTGCTGCGTTTATGCCGCTGTACACACGCTGGATTCTCTTTCGGAGACATATAAATCCATAGGTTTTAAGATTCTTACTAGTCAGGTATATTCTTAGGCGTTTAATATGGGGTGTTGAGTCCACTTCGTTGAGCAAGCAGTAGCTCTTGTCTATTACATATTTGGCTTATGGAAAGGTATCTGTGCTAATTTCAATCTCTGGTTTTATGCAGCACCCCAACTCACCTTTCCCCTTAAGCAAGCATAAGTTGGTTTTCCACATTTGAGACCCTATTCTGTTTTGTAATTCAGTTCCTGTGTAGCCAAGTTTACATTCCGTGTATTAGTGATACCTTATGATGTTTCTTTTTCTGTGTGACTTATTTCACTTAGAATCATCGTACCTGAATCCACTCATTATGCTGCTACTGGCCTGATGACATAGATTTCATTGCTGAGTGATATTGCATTGTACGTAAGTACCACAACTTCTTTATCCATTTTTCGCTTTCTGCGATATTGAACTTGTACCATAAACGAGGTTCTTGTAAACAGAGCCGACCCAAACTTTGGGGTGGCTGTGTCTTTTTGATTTTAATTTCCCTAAGCTATAGGACCATAAGTGGAAGTGCCCTAGGCTCTGTTGCTTTGTTTTTTAGATGTTTAAGGAAACACCATACACTTCTCCAGAGTGGCTGTTGGCAATTTACATCCCGCCCATCAGCATAAGAAGGCTCCCAGTTCTCCATGGCCTGTCCTGCCTTTCTGGATTTTACAGGTTTTTCAGATGGCCCTTTTGACCTGGGGGCAGTGAGACTTCATTGTAGTGCAGATTTCCTTTGCAAGCTTGCTTGGTTGGCCAAAAAGGGCTTATGCGTTTTTTCCTGAATATATTCAGGAAAAAACGCATACGCCCTTTTTGGCCAAGTGCATCATTGTGGACGTTCTGCCTCTTTTCCTATGCTTTACATGCAATTCCAGTCTACCTCCTGAAATCGGTTTACTGCAATTCTGCCCTGTTTTCAAGTCCTCTTGGCAGCCTTACTTCAATATATTTTTGGACGATAGCTGTCATTTATAACTCTGAAGGTTTGTGAATTACAGTGCCCCTGAGCTCCTTTCTTCAACTGGCTTTCTTGTGAGCTGGCCGCAACACCGCAGGATTGCTTCAGGCCCTAGTGTGGTTCCGGCATGGCTCGCTGAGCCTTTGGTTAATTCCTCTTCCTGGTGGGAAATGAGAGTTAAATTTGCCCGTCCAGACACCTCCAGCTAGTCTCTCATTGGTTCTCCCTATTCCTCTTCATTTTCCACAGAAATTGCAAACTGGGCCAAACAGGAGGTTAAAGGCACTGACTCTCCAAGTGGGGAGAGTGTTAGTAAAGCATCTGGAATGTTGCACCCGAGTACCAGGGGACGAAAACTGAGACACATTTGAACACGTTTCCCGATCACACGGTGGATCATACTCTGGGTTCCACATGCATGTTTTAGCTGAAGGAAGAATCCCTTAAACCTGGAGAGTTGAGACCCATGGAATGGGTACCATGCAATATGACTTCAAAGGGTCTGCATTTGCTCACCAAACCTCACCAATCCTATCACTGCTGCGTTTATGCCGCTGTACACACGCTGGATTCTCTTTCGGAGACATATAAATCCATAGGTTTTAAGATTCTTACTAGTCAGGTATATTCTTAGGCGTTTAATATGTGGTGTTGAGTCCACTTCGTTGAGCAAGCAGTAGCTCTTGTCTATTACATATTTGGCTTATGGAAAGGTATCTGTGCTAATTTCAATCTCTGGTTTTATGCAGCACCCCAGCTCACCTTTCCCCTTAAGCAAGCATAAGTTGGTTTTCTACATTTGAGACCCTATTCTGTTTTGTAATTCAGTTCCTGTGTAGCCAAGTTTACATTCCGTGTATTAGTGATACCTTATGATGTTTCTTTTTCTGTGTGACTTATTTCACTTAGAATCATCGTACCTGAATCCACTCATTATGCTGCTACTGGCCTGATGACATAGATTTCATTGCTGAGTGATATTGCATTGTACGTAAGTTCCACAACTTCTTTATCCATTTTTCGCTTTCTGCGATATTGAACTTGTACCATAAACGAGGTTCTTGTAAACAGAGCCGACCCAAACTTTGGGGTGGCTGTGTCTTTTTGATTTTAATTTCCCTAAGCTATAGGACCATAAGTGGAAGTGCCCTAGGCTCTGTTGCTTTGTTTTTTAGATGTTTAAGGAAACACCATACACTTCTCCAGAGTGGCTGTTGGCAATTTACATCCCGCCCATCAGCATAAGAAGGCTCCCAGTTCTCCATGGCCTGTCCTGCCTTTCTGGATTTTACAGGTTTTTCAGATGGCCCTTTTGACCTGGGGTCAGTGAGACTTCATTGTAGTGCAGATTTCCTTTGCAAGCTTGCTTGGTTGGCCAAAAAGGGCGTATGCGTTTTTTCCTGAATATATTCAGGAAAAAACGCATATGCCCTTTTTGGCCAAGTGCATCATTGTGGACGGTCTGCCTCTTTTCTTATGCTTTACATGCAATTCCAGTCTACCTCCTGAAAACGGTTTCCTGCAATTCTGCCCCGCTTTCAAGTCCTCTTGGCAGCCTTACTTCAATATATTTTTGGACGTTAGCTGTCATTTAGAACTCTGAAGTTTTGTGAATTACAGTGCCCCTGAGCTACTTTCTTCAACTCGCTTTCTTGTGAGCTGGCCGCAACACCGCAGGATTGATTCAGGCCCTAGTGTTGTTCCGGCACGGCTCGCTGAGCCTTTGGTTAATTCCTCTTCCTGGTGGGAAATGAGAGTAAAATTTGCCCGTCCAGACACCTCCAGCTAGTCTCTCATTGGTTCTCCCTATTCCTGTTCATTTTCCGCAGAAATTGCAAACTGGGCCAAACAGGAGTTTAAAGGCACTGACTCTCCAAGTGGGGAGAGTGTTAGTAAAGCATCTGGAATGTTGCACCCGAGTACCAGGGGACGAAAACTGAGACACATTTGAACACGTTTCCCGATCACACGGTGGATCATACTCTGGGTTCCACATGCATGTTTTAGCTGAAGGAAGAATCCCTTAAACCTGGAGAGTTGAGAACCTTGGAATGGGTACCATGCAATATAACTTCAAAGGGTCTGCATTTGCTCACCGAACCTCACCAATCCTATCACTGCTGCGTTTATGCCGCTGTACACACGCTGGATTCTCTTTCGGAGACATATAAATCCATAGGTTTTAAGATTCTTACTAGTCAGGTATATTCTTAGGCGTTTAATATGGGGTGTTGAGTCCACTTCGTTGAGCAAGCAGTAGCTCTTGTCTATTACATATTTGGCTTATGGAAAGGTATCTGTGCTAATTTCAATCTCTGGTTTTATGCAGCACCCCAACTCACCTTTCCCCTTAAGCAAGCATAAGTTGGTTTTCTACATTTGAGACCCTATTCTGTTTTGTAATTCAGTTCCTGTGTAGCCAAGTTTACATTCCGTGTATTAGTGATATCTTATGATGTTTCTTTTTCTGTGTGACATATTTCACTTAGAATCATCGTACCTGAATCCACTCATTATGCTGCTACTGGCCTGATGACATAGATTTCATTGCTGAGTGATATTGCATTGTACGTAAGTACCACAACTTCTTTATCCATTTTTCGCTTTCTGCGATATTGAACTTGTACCGTAAACGAGGTTCTTGTAAACAGAGCCGTCCCAAACTTGGGGTGGCTGTGTCTTTTTGATTTTAATTTCCCTAAGCTATAGGACCATAAGTGGAAGTGCCCTAGGCTCTGTTGCTTTGTTTTTTAGATATTTCAGGAAACACCATACACTTCTCCAGAGTGGCTGTTTGCAATTTACATCCCACCCATCAGCACAAGAAGGCTCCCAGTTCTCCATGGCCTGTCCTGCCTTTCTGGATTTTACACTTTTTTCAGATGGCCCTTTTGACCGGGGGGCAGTGAGACTTCATTGTAGTGCAGATTTCCTTTGCAAGCTTGCTTGGTTGGCCAAAAAGGGCGTATGCGTTTTTTCCTGAATATATTCAGGAATATATTCAGGAAAAAATGCATACGCCCTTTTTGGCCAAGTGCATCATTGTGGACGTTCTGCCTCTTTTCCTATGCTTTACATGCAATTCCAGTCTACCTCCTGAATTCGGTTTCCTGCAATTCTTTCCCGCTTTAAAGTCCTCTTGGCAGCCTTACTTCAATATATTTTTGGACGATAGCTGTCATTTATAACTCTGCAGGTTTGTGAATTACAGTGCCCCTGAGCTCCTTTCTTCAACTCGCTTTCTTGTGAGCTGGCCACAACACCGCAGGATTGCTTCAGGCCCTAGTGTGGTTCCAGCATGGCTCGCTGAGCCTTTGGTTAATTCCTCTTCCTGGTGGGAAATGAGAGTTAAATTTGCCCGTCCAGACACCTCCAGCTAGTCTCTCATTGGTTCTCCCTATTCCTGTTCATTTTCCACAAAAATTGCAAACTGGGCCAAACAGGAGGTTAAAGGCACTGACTCTCCAAGTGGGGAGAGTGTTAGTAAAGCGTCTGGAATGTTGCATCCGAGTACCAGGGGACGAAAACTGAGACACATTTGAACACGTTTCCCGATCACACGGTGGATCATACTCTGGGTTCCACATGCATGTTTTAGCTGAAGGAAGAATCCCTTAAACCTGGAGAGTTGAGACCCATGGAATGGGTACCATGCAATATGACTTCAAAGGGTCTGCATTTGCTCACCGAACCTCACCAATCCTATCACTGCTGCGTTTATGCCGCTGTACACACGCTGGATTCTCTTTCGGAGACATATAAATCCATAGGTTTTAAGATTCTTACTAGTCAGGTATATTCTTAGGCGTTTAATATGGGGTGTTGAGTCCACTTCGTTGAGCAAGCAGTAGCTCTTGTCTATTACATATTTGGCTTATGGAAAGGTATCTGTGCTAATTTCAATCTCTGGTTTTATGCAGCACCCCAGCTCACCTTTCCCCTTAAGCAAGCATAAGTTGGTTTTCTACATTTGAGACCCTATTCTGTTTTGTAATTCAGTTCCTGTGTAGCCAAGTTTACATTCCGTGTATTAGTGATACCTTATGATGTTTCTTTTTCTGTGTGACTTATTTCACTTAGAATCATCGTACCTGAATCCACTCATTATGCTGCTACTGGCCTGATGACATAGATTTCATTGCTGAGTGATATTGCATTGTACGTAAGTTCCACAACTTCTTTATCCATTTTTCGCTTTCTGCGATATTGAACTTGTACCATAAACGAGGTTCTTGTAAACAGAGCCGACCCAAACTTTGGGGTGGCTGTGTCTTTTTGATTTTAATTTCCCTAAGCTATAGGACCATAAGTGGAAGTGCCCTAGGCTCTGTTGCTTTGTTTTTTAGATGTTTAAGGAAACACCATACACTTCTCCAGAGTGGCTGTTGGCAATTTACATCCCGCCCATCAGCATAAGAAGGCTCCCAGTTCTCCATGGCCTGTCCTGCCTTTCTGGATTTTACAGGTTTTTCAGATGGCCCTTTTGACCTGGGGTCAGTGAGACTTCATTGTAGTGCAGATTTCCTTTGCAAGCTTGCTTGGTTGGCCAAAAAGGGCTTATGCGTTTTTTCCTGAATATATTCAGGAAAAAACGCATACGCCCTTTTTGGCCAAGTGCATCATTGTGGACGTTCTGCCTCTTTTCCTATGCTTTACATGCAATTCCAGTCTACCTCCTGAAATCGGTTTACTGCAATTCTGCCCTGCTTTCAAGTCCTCTTGGCAGCCTTACTTCAATATATTTTTGGACGATAGCTGTCATTTATAACTCTGAAGGTTTGTGAATTACAGTGCCCCTGAGCTCCTTTCTTCAACTGGCTTTCTTGTGAGCTGGCCGCAACACCGCAGGATTGCTTCAGGCCCTAGTGTGGTTCCGGCATGGCTCGCTGAGCCTTTGGTTAATTCCTCTTCCTGGTGGGAAATGAGAGTTAAATTTGCCCGTCCAGACACCTCCAGCTAGTCTCTCATTGGTTCTCCCTATTCCTGTTCATTTTCCACAGAAA
Organism: Pseudorca crassidens; assembly: GCF_039906515.1. Classification (NCBI taxonomy): domain Eukaryota; kingdom Metazoa; phylum Chordata; class Mammalia; order Artiodactyla; family Delphinidae; genus Pseudorca; species Pseudorca crassidens. Next base: position 20,311 of record NW_027135945.1, on the reverse strand, counting down.
TTGCAAACTGGGCCAAACAGGAGGTTAAAGGCACTGACTCTCCAAGTGGGGAGAGTGTTAGTAAAGCGTCTGGAATGTTGCACCCGAGTACCAGGGGACGAAAACTGAGACACATTTGAACACGTTTCCCGATCACACGGTGGATCATACTCTGGGTTCCACATGCATGTTTTAGCTGAAGGAAGAATCCCTTAAACCTGGAGAGTTGAGAACCATGGAATGGGTTCCATACAATATGACTTCAAAGGGTCTGCATTTGCTCACCGAACCTCACCAATCCTATCACTGCTGCGTTTATGCCGCTGTACACACACTGGATTCTCTTTCGGAGACATATAAATCCATAGGTTTTAAGATTCTTACTAGTCAGGTATATTCTTAGGCGTTTAATATGGGGTGTTGAGTCCACTTCGTTGAGCAAGCAGTAGCTCTTGTCTATTACATATTTGGCTTATGGAAAGGTATCTGTGCTAATTTCAATCTCTGGTTTTATGCAGCACCCCAACTCACCTTTCCCCTTAAGCAAGCATAAGTTGGTTTTCTACATTTGAGACCCTATTCTGTTTTGTAATTCAGTTCCTGTGTAGCCAAGTTTACATTCCGTGTATTAGTGATATCTTATGATGTTTCTTTTTCTGTGTGACATATTTCACTTAGAATCATCGTACGTGAATCCACTCATTATGCTGCTACTGGCCTGATGACATAGATTTCATTGCTGAGTGATATTGCATTGTACGTAAGTACCACAACTTCTTTATCCATTTTTCGCTTTCTGCAATATTGAACTTGTACCGTAAATGAGGTTCTTGTAAACAGAGCCGTCCCAAACTCTGGGGTGGCTGTGTCTTTTTGATTTTAATTTCCCTAATCTATAGGACCATAAGTGGAAGTGCCCTAGGCTGTGTTGCTTTGTTTTTTAGATGTTTCAGGAAACACCATACACTTCTCCAGAGTGGCTGTTGGCAATTTACATCCCGCCCATCAGCATAAGAAGGCTCCCAGTTCTCCATGGCCTGTCCTGCCTTTCTGGATTTTACACTTTTTTCAGATGGCCCTTTTGACCGGGGGGCAGTGAGACTTCATTGTAGTGCAGATTTCCTTTGCAAGCTTGCTTGGTTGGCCAAAAAGGGCGTATGCGTTTTTTCCTGAATATATTCAGGAAACAACGCATACGCCCTTTTTGGCCAAGTGCATCATTGTGGAAATTCTGCCTCTTTTCCTATGCTTTTCATGCAATTCCAGTCTACCTCCTGAAATCGGTTTCCTGCAATTCTGCCCCACTTTCAAGTCCTCTTGGCAGCCTTACTTCAATATATTTTTGGATGATAGCTGTCATTTATAACTCTGCAGGCTTGTGAATTACAGTGCCCCTGAGCTTCTTTCTTCAACTCGCTTTCTTGTGAGCTGGCCGCAACACCGCAGGATTGCTTCAGGCCCTAGTGTGGTTTCGGCATGGCTCGCTGAGCCTTTGGTTAATTCCTCTTCCTGGTGGGAAATGAGAGTTAAATTTGCCCGTCCAGACACCTCCAGCTAGTCTGTCATTGGTTCTCCCTATTCCTGTTAATTTTCCACAGAAATTGCAAACTGGGCCAAACAGGAGGTTAAAGGCACTGACTCTCCAAGTGGGGAGAGTGTTAGTAAAGCGTCTGGAATGTTGCACCCGAGTACCAGGGGACGAAAACTGAGACACATTTGAACACGTTTCCCGATCACACGGTGGATCATACTCTGGGTTCCACATGCATGTTTTAGCTGAAGGAAGAATCCATTACCTGGAGAGTTGAGACACATGGAATGGGTACCATGCAATATGACTTCAAAGGGTCTGCATTTGCTCACCGAACCTCACCAATCCTATCACTGCTGCGTTTATGCCGCTGTACACACGCTTGATTCTCTTTCGGAGACATATAAATCCATAGGCTTTAAGATTCTTACTAGTCAGGTATATTCTTAGGCGTTTAATATGGGGTGTTGAGTCCACTTCGTTGAACAAGCAGTAGCTCTTGTCTATTACATATTTGGCTTATGGAAAGGTATCTGTGCTAATTTCAATCTCTGGTTTTATGCAGCACCCCAACTCACCTTTCCCCTTAAGCAAGCATAAGTTGGTTTTCCACATTTGAGACCCTATTCTGTTTTGTAATTCAGTTCCTGTGTAGCCAAGTTTACATTCCGTGTATTAGTGATACCTTATGATGTTTCTTTTTCTGTGTGACTTATTTCACTTAGAATCATCGTACCTGAATCCACTCATTATGCTGCTACTGGCCTGATGACATAGATTTCATTGCTGAGTGATATTGCATTGTACGTAAGTACCACAACTTCTTTATCCATTTTTCGCTTTCTGCGATATTGAACTTGTACCATAAACGAGGTTCTTGTAAACAGAGCCGACCCAAACTTTGGGGTGGCTGTGTCTTTTTGATTTTAATTTCCCTAAGCTATAGGACCATAAGTGGAAGTGCCCTAGGCTCTGTTGCTTTGTTTTTTAGATGTTTAAGGAAACACCATACACTTCTCCAGAGTGGCTGTTGGCAATTTACATCCCGCCCATCAGCATAAGAAGGCTCCCAGTTCTCCATGGCCTGTCCTGCCTTTCTGGATTTTACAGGTTTTTCAGATGGCCCTTTTGACCTGGGGGCAGTGAGACTTCATTGTAGTGCAGATTTCCTTTGCAAGCTTGCTTGGTTGGCCAAAAAGGGCTTATGCGTTTTTTCCTGAATATATTCAGGAAAAAACGCATACGCCCTTTTTGGCCAAGTGCATCATTGTGGACGTTCTGCCTCTTTTCCTATGCTTTACATGCAATTCCAGTCTACCTCCTGAAATCGGTTTACTGCAATTCTGCCCTGCTTTCAAGTCCTCTTGGCAGCCTTACTTCAATATATTTTTGGACGATAGCTGTCATTTATAACTCTGAAGGTTTGTGAATTACAGTGCCCCTGAGCTCCTTTCTTCAACTGGCTTTCTTGTGAGCTGGCCGCAACACCGCAGGATTGCTTCAGGCCCTAGTGTGGTTCCGGCATGGCTCGCTGAGCCTTTGGTTAATTCCTCTTCCTGGTGGGAAATGAGAGTTAAATTTGCCCGTCCAGACACCTCCAGCTAGTCTCTCATTGGTTCTCCCTATTCCTGTTCATTTTCCACAGAAATTGCAAACTGGGCCAAACAGGAGGTTAAAGGCACTGACTCTCCAAGTGGGGAGAGTGTTAGTAAAGCGTCTGGAATGTTGCACCCGAGTACCAGGGGACGAAAATTGAGACACATTTGAACACGTTTCCCGATCACACGGTGGATCATACTCTGGGTTCCACATGCATGTTTTAGCTGAAGGAAGAATCCCTTAAACCTGGAGAGTTGAGCACCATGGAATGGGTACCATGCAATATGACTTCAAAGGGTCAGCATTTGCTCACCAAACCTCACCAATCCTATCACTGCTGCGTTTATGCCGCTGTAAACACGCTTGATTCTCTTTCGGAGACATATAAATCCATAGGTTTTAAGATTCTTACTAGTCAGGTATATTCTTAGGCGTTTAATATGGGGTGTTGAGTCCACTTCGTTGAGCAAGCAGTAGCTCTTGTCTATTACATATTTGGCTTATGGAAATGTATCTGTGTTAATTTCAATCTCTGGTTTTATGCAGCACCCCAACTCACCTTTCCTCTTAAGCAAGCGTAAGTTCGTTTTCTTCATTTGAGACCCTATTCTGTTTTGTAATTCAGTTCCTGTGTAGCCATGTTTACATTCCGTGTATTAGTGATACCTTATGATGTTTCTTTTTCTGTGTGATTTATTTCACTTAGAATCATCGTACCTGAATCCACTCATTATGCTGCTACTGGCCTGATGACATACATTTCATTGCTGAGTGATATTGCATTGTACGTAAGTACCACAACTTCTTTATCCATTTTTCGCTTTCTGTGATATTGAACTTGTACCGTAAACGAGGTTCTTGTAAACAGAGCCGTCCCAAACTTTGGGGTGGCTGTGTCTTTTTGATTTTAATTTCCCTAATCTATAGGACTAAAAATGGAAGTGCCCTAGGCTCTGTTGCTTTGTTTTTCAGATGTTTCAGGAAACACCATACACTTCTCCAGAGTGGCTGTTGGCAATTTACATCCCGCCCATCAGCCTAAGTAGGCTCCCAGTTCTCCATGGTCTGTCCTGCCTTTCTGGATTTTACACTTTTTTCAGATGGCCCTTTTGACCGGGGGGCAGTGAGACTTCATTGTAGTGCAGATTTCCTTTGCAAGCTTGCTTCCTTGGGCAAAAAGGGCGTATGCGTTTTTTCCTGAATGTATTCAGGAAAAAACGCATACGCCCTTTTTGGCCAAGTGCATCATTGTGGACGTTCTGCCTCTTTTCCTATGCTTTACATGCAATTCCAGTCTACCTCCTGAAATCGGTTTCCTGCAATTCTGCCCCGCTTTCAAGTCCTCTTGGCAGCCTTACTTCAATATATTTTTGGACGATAGCTGTCATGTGTAACTCTGCAGGTTTGTGAATGACAGTGCCCCTGAGCTCCTTTTTTCAACTCGCTTTCTTGTGAGCTGGCCGCAACACCGCAGGATTGCTTCAGGCCCTAGTGTGGTTTCGGCATGGCTCGCTGAGCCTTTGGTTAATTCCTCTTCCTGGTGGGAAATGAGAGTTAAATTTGCCCGTCCAGACACCTCCAGCTAGTCTCTCATTGGTTCTCCCTATTCCTGTTCATTTTCCGCAGAAATTGCAAACTGGGCCAAACAGGAGGTTAAAGGCACTGACTCTCCAAGTGGGGAGAGTGTTAGTAAAGCGTCTGGAATGTTGCACCCAAGTACCAGGGGACGAAAACTGAGACACATTTGAACACGTTTCCCAATCACACGGTGGATCATACTCTGGGTTCCACATGCATGTTTTAACTGAAGGAAGAATCCCTTAAACCTGGAGAGTTGAGAACCATGGAATGGGTACCATGCAATATGAATTCAAAGGGTCTGCATTTGCTCACCGAACCTCACCAATCCTATCACTGCTGCTTTTATGTCACTGTACACACGCTGGATTCTCTTTTGGAGACATATAAATCCATAGGTTTTAAGATTCTTACTAGTCAGGTATATTCTTAGGCGTTTAATATGGGGTGTTGAGTCCACTTCGTTGAGCAAGCAGTAGCTCTTGTCTATTACATATTTGGCTTATGGAAAGGTATCTGTGTTAATTTCAATCTCTGGTTTTATGCAGCACCCCAACTCACCTTTCCCCTTAAGCAAGCATAAGTTGGTTTTCTACATTTGAGACCCTATTCTGTTTTGTAATTCAGTTCCTGTGTAGCCAAGTTTACATTCCGTGTATTAGTGATATCTTATGATGTTTCTTTTTCTGTGTGACTTATTTCACTTAGAATCATCGTACCTGAATCCACTCATTATGCTGCTACTGGCCTGATGACATAGATTTCATTGCTGAGTGATATTGCATTGTACATAAGTTCCACAACTTCTTTATCCATTTTTCGCTTACTGCGATATTGAACTTGTACCGTAAACGAGGTTCTTGTAAACAGTGCCGTCCCAAACTTTGGGGTGGCTGTGTCTTTTTGATTTTAATTTCCCTAATCTATAGGACCATAAGTGGAAGTGCCCTAGGCTCTGTTGCTTTGTTTTTTAGATGTTTCAGGAAACACCATACACTTCTCCAGAGTGGCTGTTGGCAATTTACATCCCGCCCATCAGTCTAACTAGGCTCCCAGTTCTCCATGGCCTGTCCTGCCTTTCTGGATTTTACACTTTTTTCAGATGGCCCTTTTGACCGGGGGGCAGTGAGACTTCATTGTAGTGCAGATTTCCTTTGCAAGCTTGCTTGGTTGGCCAAAAAGGGCGTATGCGTTTTTTCCTGAATATATTCAGGAAAAAACGCATACGCCCTTTTTGGCCAAGTGCATCATTGTGGACGTTCTGCCTCTTTTCCTATGCTTTACATGAAATTCCAGTCTACCTCCTGAAATCGGTTTCCTGCAATTCTGCCCCACTTTCAAGTCCTCTTGGCAGCCTTACTTCAATATATTTTTGGATGATAGCTGTCATTTATAACTCTGCAGGTGTGTGAATTACAGGGCCCCTGAGCTCCTTTCTTCAACTCGCTTTCTTGTGAGCTGGCCGCAACACCGCAGGATTGCTTCAGGCCCTAGTGTGGTTCCGGCATGGCTCGCTGAGCCTTTGGTTAATTCCTCTTCTTGGTGGGAAATGAGAGTTAAATTTACCTGTCCAAACACCTCCAGCTAGTCTCTCATTGGTTCTCCCTATTCCTGTTCATTTTCCGCAGAAATTGCAAACTGGGCCAAACAGGAGGTTAAAGGCACTGACTCTCCAAGTGGGGAGAGTGTTAGTAAAGCGTCTGGAATGTTGCACCCGAGTACCAGGGGACGAAAACTGAGACACATTTGAACACGTTTCCCGATCACACGGTGGATCATCCTCTGGGTTCCACATGCATGTTTTAGCTGAAGGAAGAATCCCTTAAACCTGGAGAGTTGAGACCCATGGAATGGGTACCATGCAATATGACTTCAAAGGGTCTGCATTTGCTCACCGAACCTCACCAATCCTATCACTGCTGAGTTTATGCCGCTGTACACACGCTGGTTTCTCTTTCGGAGACATATAAATCCATAGGTTTTAAGATTCTTACTAGTCAGGTATATTCTTAGGCGTTTAATATGGGGTGTTGGGTCCACTTCGTTGAGCAAGGAGTAGCTCTTGTTTATTACATATTTGGCTTATGGAACGGTATCTGTGCTAATTTCAATCTCTGGTTTTATGCAGCACCCCAACTAACCTTTCCCCTTAAGCAAGCATAAGTTGGTTTTCTACATTTGAGACCCTGTTCTGTTTTGTAATTCAGTTCCTGTGTAGCCAAGTTTACATTCCATGTATTAGTGATATCTTATGATGTTTCTTTTTCTGTGTGACTTATTTCACTTAGAATCATCGTAGGTGAATCCACTCATTATGCTGCTACTGGCCTGATGACATAGATTTCATTGCTGAGTGATATTGCAGTGTACGTAAGTACCACAACTTCTTTATCCATTTTTCGCTTTCTGTGATATTGAACTTGTACCGTAAACAAGGTTCTTGTAAACAGAGCCGACCCAAACTTTGGGGTGGCTTGTCTTTTTGATTTCAATTTCCCTAAGCTATAGGATCATAAGTGGAAGTGCCCTAGGCTCTGTTGCTTTGTTTTTTAGATGTTTCAGGAAACACCATACACTTCTCCAGAGTGGCTGTTGGCAATTTACATCCCGCCCATCAGCATAACAAGGTTCCCAGTTCTCCATGGCCTGTCCTGCCTTTCTGGATTTTACACTTTTTTCAGATGGCCCTTTTGACCGGGGGGCAGTGAGACTTCATTGTAGTGCAGATTTCCTTTGCAAGCTTGCTTGGTTGGCCAAAAAGGTCGTATGGGTTTTTTCCTGAATATATTCAGGAAAAAATGCATACGCCCTTTTTGGCCAAGTGCATCATTGTGGACGGTCTGCCTCTTTTCCTATGCTTTACATGAAATTCCAGTCTACCTCCTGAAATCGGTTTCCTGCAATTCTGCCCAACTTTCAAGTCCTCTTGGCTGCCTTACTTCAATATATTTTTTGACGATAGCTGTCATTTATAACTCTGCAGGTTTGTGAAATACAGAGCCCCTGAGCTCCTTTCTTCAACTCGCTTTCTTGTGAGCTGGCCGCAACACTGCAGGATTGCTTCAGGCCCTAGTGTGGTTCCGGCACGGCACGCTGAGCCTTTGGTTAATTCCTCTTCCGGGTGGGCAATGAGAGTTAAATTTGCCCATCCAGACACCTCCAGCTAGTCTCTCATTGGTTCTCCCTATTCCTATTCATCTTACGCAGAAATTGCAAACTGGGCCAAACAGGAGGTTAAAGGCACTGACTCTCCAAGTGGGGAGAGTGTTAGGAAAGCGTCTGGAATGTTGCACCCGAGTACCAGGGGACGAAAACTGAGACACATATGAACACGTTTCCCAATCACACGTTGGATCATACTCGGGGTTCCACATACATATTTTAGCTGAAGGAAGAATACCTTAAACCTGGAGAGTTGAGACCCATGGAATGGGTACCATGCAATATGACTTCAAAGGGTCTGCATTTGCTCACCGAACCTCACCAATCCTATCACTGCTGCGTTTATGCCGCTGTGCACACGCTTCATTCTCTTTCGGAGACATATAAATCCATAGGTTTTAAGATTCTTACTAGTCAGGTATATTCTTAGGCGTTTAATATGGGGTGTTGAGTCCACTTCGTTGAGCAAGCAGTAGCTCTTGTCTATTACATATTTGGCTTATGGAAAGGTATCTGTGCTAATTTCAATCTCTGGTTTTATGCAGCACCCCAACTCACCTTTCCCCTTAAGCAAGCATAAGTTGGTTTTCTACATTTGAGAACCTATCCTGTTTTGTACTTCAGTTCCTGTGTAGCCAAGTTTACATTCCGTTTATTAGTGATACCTTATGATGTTTCTTTTTCTGTTTGACTTATTTCTCTTAGAATCATCGCACCTAAATCCACTCATTATGCTGCTACTGGCCTGATGACATAGATTTCATTGCTGAGTGATATTGCATTGTACGTAAGTACCACAACTTCTTTATCCATTTTTCGCTTTCTGCGATATTGAACTTGTACCGGAAACGAGGTTCTTGTAAACAGAGCCGTCCCAAACTTTGGGGTGGCTGTGTCTTTTTGATTTTAATTTCCCTAATCTATAGGACCATAAGTGGAATTGCCCTAGGCTCTGTTGCTTTGTTTTTTAGATGTTTCAGGAAACACCATACACTTCTCCAGAGTGGCTGTTGGCAATTTACATCCCGCCCATCAGCATAAGAAGGCTCCCAGTTCTCCATGGCCTGTCCTGCCTTTCTGGATTTTACACTTTTTTCAGATGGCCCTTTTGACCGGGGGGCAGTGAGACTTCATTGTAGTGCAGATTTCCTTTGCAAGCTTGCTTGGTTGGCCAAAAAGGGCGTATGCGTTTTTTCCTGAATATATTCAGGAAAAAACGCATACGCCCTTTTTGGCCAAGTGCATCATTGTGGACGTTCTGCCTCTTTTCCTAGGCTTTACATGCAATTCCAGTCTACCTCCTGAAATCGGTTTCCTGCAATTCTTCCCCGCTTTCAAGTCCTCTTGGCAGCCTTGCTTCAATATATTTTTGGACGATAGCTGTCATTTATAACTCTGAAGGTTTGTGAATTACAGTGCCCCTGAGCTCCTTTTTTCAACTGGCTTTCTTGTGAGCTGGCCGCAACACCGCAGGATTGCTTCAGGCCCTAGTGTGGTTCCGGCATGGCTCGCTGAGCCTTTGGTTAATTCCTCTTCCTGGTGGGAAATGAGAGTTAAATTTGCCCGTCCAGACACCTCCAGCTAGTCTCTCATTGGTTCTCCCTATTCCTGTTCATTTTCCGCAGAAATTGCAAACTGGGCCAAACAGGAGTTTAAAGGCACTGACTCTCCAAGTGGGGAGAGTGTTAGTAAAGCATCTGGAATGTTGCACCCGAGTACCAGGGGACGAAAACTGAGACACATTTGAACACGTTTCCCGATCACACGGTGGATCATACTCTGGGTTCCACATGCATGTTTTAGCTGAAGGAAGAATCCCTTAAACCTGGAGAGTTGAGAACCTTGGAATGGGTACCATGCAATATGACTTCAAAGGGTCTGCATTTGCTCACCGAACCTCACCAATCCTATCACTGCTGCGTTTATGCCGCTGTACACACGCTGGATTCTCTTTCGGAGACATATAAATCCATAGGTTTTAAGATTCTTACTAGTCAGGTATATTCTTAGGCGTTTAATATGGGGTGTTGAGTCCACTTCGTTGAGCAAGCAGTAGCTCTTGTCTATTACATATTTGGCTTATGGAAAGGTATCTGTGCTAATTTCAATCTCTGGTTTTATGCAGCACCCCAACTCACCTTTCCCCTTAAGCAAGCATAAGTTGGTTTTCTACATTTGAGACCCTATTCTGTTTTGTAATTCAGTTCCTGTGTAGCCAAGTTTACATTCCGTGTATTAGTGATACCTTATGATGTTTCTTTTTCTGTGTGACATATTTCACTTAGAATCATCGTACCTGAATCCACTCATTATGCTGCTACTGGCCTGATGACATAGATTTCCTTGCTGAGTGGTATTGCATTGTACGTACGTACCACAACTTCTTTATCCATTTTTCGCTTTCTGCAATATTGAACTTGTATCGTAAATGAGGTTCTTGTAAACAGAGCCGTCCCAAACTCTGGGGTGGCTGTGTCTTTTTGATTTTAATTTCCCTAATCTATAGGACCATAAGTGGAAGTGCCCTAGGCTGTGTTGCTTTGTTTTTTAGATGTTTCAGGAAACACCAAACACTTCTCCAGAGTGGCTGTTGGCAATTTACATCCCGCCCATCAGCATAAGAAGGCTCCCAGTTCTCCATGGCCTGTCCTGCCTTTCTGGATTTTACACTTTTTTCAGATGGCCCTTTTGACCGGGGGGCAGTGAGACTTCATTGTAGTGCAGATTTCCTTTGCAAGCTTGCTTGGTTGGCCAAAAAGGGCGTATGCGTTTTTTCCTGAATATATTCAGGAAAAAACGCATACGTCCTTTTTGGCCAAGTGCATCATTGTGGACGTTCTGCCTCTTTTCCTATGCTTTTCATGCAATTCCAGTCTACCTCCTGAAATCGGTTTCCTGCAATTCTGCCCCGCTTTCAAGTCCTCTTGGCAGCCTTACTTCTATATATTTTTGGACGATAGCTGTCATTTATAACTCTGAAGCTTTGTGAATTACAGTGCCCCTGAGCTTCTTTCTTCAACTCGCTTTCTTGTGAGCTGGCCGCAACACCGCAGGATTGCTTCAGGCCCTAGTGTGGTTTCGGCATGGCTCGCTGAGCCTTTGGTTAATTCCTCTTCCTGGTGGGAAATGAGAGTTTAATTTGCCCGTCGAGACACCTCCAGCTAGTCTGTCAATGGTTCTCCCTATTCTTGTTAATTTTCCACAGAAATTGCAAACTGGGCCAAACAGGAGGTTAAAGGCACTGACTCTCCAAGTGGGGAGAGTGTTAGTAAAGCATCTGGAATGTTGCACCCGAGTACCAGGGGACGAAAACTGAGACACATTTGAACACGTTTCCCGATCACACGGTGGATCATACTCTGGGTTCCACATGCATGTTTTAGCTGAAGGAAGAATCCCTTACCTGGAGAGTTGAGACGCATGGAATGGGTACCATGCAATATGACTTCAAAGGGTCTGCATTTGCTCACCGAACCTCACCAATCCTATCACTGCTGCGTTTATGCCGCTGTACACACGCTTGATTCTCTTTCGGAGACATATAAATCCATAGGTTTTAAGATTCTTACTAGTCAGGTATATTCTTAGGCGTTTAATATGTGGTGTTGAGTCCACTTCGTTGAGCAAGCAGTAGCTCTTGTCTATTACATATTTGGCTTATGGAAATGTATCTGTGTTAATTTCAATCTTTGGTTTTATGCAGCACCCCAACTAACCTTTCCTCTTAAGCAAGCGTAAGTTGGTTTTCTTCATTTGAGACCCTATTCTGTTTTGTAATTCAGTTCCTGTGTAGCCATGTTTACATTCCGTGTATTAGTGATACCTTATGATGTTTCTTTTTCTGTGTGATTTATTTCACTTAGAATCATCGTACCTGAATCCACTCATTATGCTGCTACTGGCCTGATGACATAGATTTCATTGCTGAGTGATATTGCATTTTACGTAAGTACCACAACTTCTTTATCCATTTTTCACTTTCTGCGATATTGAACTTGTACCGTAAACGAGGTTCTTGTAAACAGAGCCGTCCCAAACTTTGGGGTGGCTGTGTCTTTTTGATTTTAATTTCCCTAAGCTATAGGACCATAAGTGGAAGTGCCCTAGGCTCTGTTGCTTTGTTTTTAGATATTTCAGGAAACACCATACACTTCTCCAGAGTGCCTGTTTGCAATTTACATCCCACCCATCAGCATAAGAAGGCTCCCAGTTCTCCATGGCCTGTCCTGCCTTTCTGGATTTTACACTTTTTTCAGATGGCCCTTTTGACCGGGGGGCAGTGAGACTTCATTGTAGTGCAGATTTCCTTTGCAAGCTTGCTTGGTTGGCCAAAAAGGGCGTATGCGTTTTTTCCTGAATATATTCAGGAAAAAACGCATATGCCCTTATTGGCCAAGTGCATCATTGTGGACATTCTGCCTCTTTTCCTATGCTTTACATGCAATTCCAGTCTACCTCCTGAAATCGGTTTCCTGCAATTCTTCCCCGCTTTCAAGTCCTATTGGCAGCCTTGCTTCAATATATTTTTGGACGATAGCTGTCATTTATAACTCTGCAGGTTTGTGAATTACAGTGCCCCTGAGCTGCTTTTTTCAACTGGCTTTCTTGTGAGCTGGCCGCAACACCGCAGGATTGCTTCAGGCCCTAGTGTGGTTCCGGCATGGCTCGCTGAGCCTTTGGTTAATTCCTCTTCCTGGTGGGAAATGAGAGTTAAATTTGCCCGTCCAGACACCTCCAGCTAGTCTCTCATTGGTTCTCCCTATTCCTGTTCATTTTCCGCAGAAATTGCACACTGGGCCAAACAGGAGGTTAAAGGCGCTGACTCTCCAAGTGGGGAGAGTGTTAGTAAAGCGTCTGGAATGTTGCACCCGAGTACCAGGGGACGAAAACTGAGACACATTTGAACACGTTTCCCGATCACATGGTGGATCATACTCTGGGTTCCACATGCATGTTTTAGCTGAAGGAAGAATCCCTTAAACCTGGAGAGTTGAGAACCATGGAATGGGTACCATGCAATATGACTTCAAAGGGTCTGCATTTGCTCACCAAACCTCACCAATCCTATCACTGCTGCGTTTATGCCGCTGTACACACGCTGGATTCTCTTTCGGAGACATATAAATCCATAGGTTTTAAGATTCTTACTAGTCAGGTATATTCTTAGCCGTTTAATATGGGGTGTTGAGTCCTCTTCGTTGCGCAAGCAGTAGCTCTTGTCTATTACATATTTGGCTTATGGAAAGGTATCTGTGTTAATTTCAATCTCTGGTTTTATGCAGCACCCCAACTCACCTTTCCCCTTAAGCAAGCATAAGTTGGTTTTCTACATTTGAGACCCTATTCTGTTTTGTAATTCAGTTCCTGTGTAGCCAAGTTTACATTCCGTGTATTAGTGATACCTTATGATGTTTCTTTTTCTGTGTGACTTATTTTACTTAGAATCATCGTACCTGAATCCACTCATTATGCTGCTACTGGCCTGATGACATAGATTTCATTGCTGAGTGATATTTCATTGTACATAAGTACCACAACTTCTTTATCCATTTTTCGATTTCTGCGATATTGAACTTGTATCGTAAATGAGGTTCTTGTAAACAGAGCTGTCCCAAACTTTGGGGTGGCTGTGTCTTTTTGATTTTAATTTCCCTAATCTATAGGACCAAAAATGGAAGTGCCCTAGGCTCTGTTGCTTTGTTTTTCAGATGTTTCAGGAAACACCATACACTTCTCCAGAGTGGCTGTTGGCAATTTACATCCCGCCCATCAGCCTAAGTAGGCTCCCAGTTCTCCATGGTCTGTCCTGACTTTCTGGATTTTACACTTTTTTCAGATGGCCCTTTTGACCGGGGGGCAGTGAGACTTCATTGTAGTGCAGATTTCCTTTGCAAGCTTGCTTGGTTGGCCAAAAAGGGCGTATGCGTTTTTTCCTGAATATATTCAGGAAAAAACGCATACGCCCTTTTTGGCCAAGTGCATCATTGTGGACGGTCTGCCTCTTTTCTTATGCTTTACATGCAATTCCAGTCTACCTCCTGAAAACGGTTTCCTGCAATTCTGCCCCGCTTTCAAGTCCTCTTGGCAGCCTTACTTCAATATATTTTTGGACGTTAGCTGTCATTTAGAACTCTGAAGTTTTGTGAATTACAGTGCCCCTGAGCTACTTTCTTCAACTCGCTTTCTTGTGAGCTGGCCGCAACACCGCAGGATTGATTCAGGCCCTAGTGTGGTTCCGGCACGGCTCGCTGAGCCTTTGGTTAATTCCTCTTCCTGGTGGGAAATGAGAGTAAAATTTGCCCGTCCAGACACCTCCAGCTAGTCTCTCATTGGTTCTCCCTATTCCTGTTCATTTTCCGCAGAAATTGCAAACTGGGCCAAACAGGAGTTTAAAGGCACTGACTCTCCAAGTGGGGAGAGTGTTAGTAAAGCATCTGGAATGTTGCACCCGAGTACCAGGGGACGAAAACTGAGACACATTTGAACACGTTTCCCGATCACACGGTGGATCATACTCTGGGTTCCACATGCATGTTTTAGCTGAAGGAAGAATCCCTTAAACCTGGAGAGTTGAGAACCTTGGAATGGGTAGCATGCAATATGACTTCAAAGGGTCTGCATTTGCTCACCGAACTTCACCAATCCTATCACTGCTGCGTTTATGCCGCTGTAAACACGCTTGATTCTCTTTCGGAGACATATAAATCCATAGGTTTTAAGATTCTTACTAGTCAGGCATATTCTTAGGCGTTTAATATGGGGTGTTGAGTCCACTTCGTTGAGCAAGCAGTAGCTCTTGTCTATTACATATTTGGCTTATGGAAAGGTATCTGTGCTAATTTCAATCTCTGGTTTTATGCAGCACCCCAACTCACCTTTCCCCTTAAGCAAGCATAAGTTGGTTTTCTACATTTGAGACCCTATTCTGTTTTGTAATTCAGTTCCTGTGTAGCCAAGTTTACATTCCGTGTATTAGTGATACCTTATGATGTTTCTTTTTCTGTGTGACATATTTCACTTAGAATCATCGTACCTGAATCCACTCATTATGCTGCTACTGGCCTGATGACATAGATTTCATTGCTGAGTGGTATTGCATTGTACGTAAGTACCACAACTTCTTTATCCATTTTTCACTTTCTGCAATATTGAACTTGTACCGTAAATGAGGTTCTTGTAAACAGAGCCGTCCCAAACTCTGGGGTGGCTGTGTCTTTTTGATTTTAATTTCCCTAATCTATAGGACCATAAGTGGAAGTGCCCTAGGCTGTGTTGCTTTGTTTTTTAGATGTTTCAGGAAACACCAAACACTTCTCCAGAGTGGCTGTTGGCAATTTACATCCCGCCCATCAGCATAAGAAGGCTCCCAGTTCTCCATGGCCTGTCCTGCCTTTCTGGATTTTACACTTTTTTCAGATGGCCCTTTTGACCGGGGGGCAGTGAGACTTCATTGTAGTGCAGATTTCCTTTGCAAGCTTGCTTGGTTGGCCAAAAAGGGCGTATGCGTTTTTTCCTGAATATATTCAGGAAAAAACGCATACGTCCTTTTTGGCCAAGTGCATCATTGTGGACGTTCTGCCTCTTTTCCTATGCTTTTCATGCAATTCCAGTCTACCTCCTGAAATCGGTTTCCTGCAATTCTGCCCCGCTTTCAAGTCCTCTTGGCAGCCTTACTTCTATATATTTTTGGACGATAGCTGTCATTTATAACTCTGAAGCTTTGTGAATTACAGTGCCCCTGAGCTTCTTTCTTCAACTCGCTTTCTTGTGAGCTGGCCGCAACACCGCAGGATTGCTTCAGGCCCTAGTGTGGTTTCGGCATGGCTCGCTGAGCCTTTGGTTAATTCCTCTTCCTGGTGGGAAATGAGAGTTTAATTTGCCCGTCGAGACACCTCCAGCTAGTCTGTCAATGGTTCTCCCTATTCTTGTTAATTTTCCACAGAAATTGCAAACTGGGCCAAACAGGAGGTTAAAGGCACTGACTCTCCAAGTGGGGAGAGTGTTAGTAAAG
Source organism: Pseudorca crassidens (assembly GCF_039906515.1). Classification (NCBI taxonomy): domain Eukaryota; kingdom Metazoa; phylum Chordata; class Mammalia; order Artiodactyla; family Delphinidae; genus Pseudorca; species Pseudorca crassidens. Next base: position 4,451 of record NW_027135945.1, on the reverse strand, counting down.
CATCTGGAATGTTGCACCCGAGTACCAGGGGACGAAAACTGAGACACATTTGAACACGTTTCCCGATCACACGGTGGATCATACTCTGGGTTCCACATGCATGTTTTAGCTGAAGGAAGAATCCCTTACCTGGAGAGTTGAGACGCATGGAATGGGTACCATGCAATATGACTTCAAAGGGTCTGCATTTGCTCACCGAACCTCACCAATCCTATCACTGCTGCGTTTATGCCGCTGTACACACGCTTGATTCTCTTTCGGAGACATATAAATCCATAGGTTTTAAGATTCTTACTAGTCAGGTATATTCTTAGGCGTTTAATATGTGGTGTTGAGTCCACTTCGTTGAGCAAGCAGTAGCTCTTGTCTATTACATATTTGGCTTATGGAAATGTATCTGTGTTAATTTCAATCTTTGGTTTTATGCAGCACCCCAACTAACCTTTCCTCTTAAGCAAGCGTAAGTTGGTTTTCTTCATTTGAGACCCTATTCTGTTTTGTAATTCAGTTCCTGTGTAGCCATGTTTACATTCCGTGTATTAGTGATACCTTATGATGTTTCTTTTTCTGTGTGATTTATTTCACTTAGAATCATCGTACCTGAATCCACTCATTATGCTGCTACTGGCCTGATGACATAGATTTCATTGCTGAGTGATATTGCATTTTACGTAAGTACCACAACTTCTTTATCCATTTTTCACTTTCTGCGATATTGAACTTGTACCGTAAACGAGGTTCTTGTAAACAGAGCCGTCCCAAACTTTGGGGTGGCTGTGTCTTTTTGATTTTAATTTCCCTAAGCTATAGGACCATAAGTGGAAGTGCCCTAGGCTCTGTTGCTTTGTTTTTAGATATTTCAGGAAACACCATACACTTCTCCAGAGTGCCTGTTTGCAATTTACATGCCACCCATCAGCATAAGAAGGCTCCCAGTTCTCCATGGCCTGTCCTGCCTTTCTGGATTTTACACTTTTTTCAGATGGCCCTTTTGACCGGGGGGCAGTGAGACTTCATTGTAGTGCAGATTTCCTTTGCAAGCTTGCTTGGTTGGCCAAAAAGGGCGTATGCGTTTTTTCCTGAATATATTCAGGAAAAAACGCATACGCCCTTTTTGGCCAAGTGCATCATTGTGGACGTTCTGCCTCTTTTCCTAGGCTTTACATGCAATTCCAGTCTACCTCCTGAAATCGGTTTCCTGCAATTCTTCCCCGCTTTCAAGTCCTCTTGGCAGCCTTGCTTCAATATATTTTTGGACGATAGCTGTCATTTATAACTCTGAAGGTTTGTGAATTACAGTGCCCCTGAGCTCCTTTTTTCAACTGGCTTTCTTGTGAGCTGGCCGCAACACCGCAGGATTGCTTCAGGCCCTAGTGTGGTTCCGGCATGGCTCGCTGAGCCTTTGGTTAATTCCTCTTCCTGGTGGGAAATGAGAGTTAAATTTGCCCGTCCAGACACCTCCAGCTAGTCTCTCATTGGTTCTCCCTATTCCTGTTCATTTTCCGCAGAAATTGCAAACTGGGCCAAACAGGAGTTTAAAGGCACTGACTCTCCAAGTGGGGAGAGTGTTAGTAAAGCATCTGGAATGTTGCACCCGAGTACCAGGGGACGAAAACTGAGACACATTTGAACACGTTTCCCGATCACACGGTGGATCATACTCTGGGTTCCACATGCATGTTTTAGCTGAAGGAAGAATCCCTTAAACCTGGAGAGTTGAGAACCTTGGAATGGGTACCATGCAATATGACTTCAAAGGGTCTGCATTTGCTCACCGAACCTCACCAATCCTATCACTGCTGCGTTTATGCCGCTGTACACACGCTGGATTCTCTTTCGGAGACATATAAATCCATAGGTTTTAAGATTCTTACTAGTCAGGTATATTCTTAGGCGTTTAATATGGGGTGTTGAGTCCACTTCGTTGAGCAAGCAGTAGCTCTTGTCTATTACATATTTGGCTTATGGAAAGGTATCTGTGCTAATTTCAATCTCTGGTTTTATGCAGCACCCCAACTCACCTTTCCCCTTAAGCAAGCATAAGTTGGTTTTCTACATTTGAGACCCTATTCTGTTTTGTAATTCAGTTCCTGTGTAGCCAAGTTTACATTCCGTGTATTAGTGATATCTTATGATGTTTCTTTTTCTGTGTGACATATTTCACTTAGAATCATCGTACCTGAATCCACTCATTATGCTGCTACTGGCCTGATGACATAGATTTCATTGCTGAGTGGTATTGCATTGTACGTACGTACCACAACTTCTTTATCCATTTTTCGCTTTCTGCAATATTGAACTTGTATCGTAAATGAGGTTCTTGTAAACAGAGCCGTCCCAAACTCTGGGGTGGCTGTGTCTTTTTGATTTTAATTTCCCTAATCTATAGGACCATAAGTGGAAGTGCCCTAGGCTGTGTTGCTTTGTTTTTTAGATGTTTCAGGAAACACCAAACACTTCTCCAGAGTGGCTGTTGGCAATTTACATCCCGCCCATCAGCATAAGAAGGCTCCCAGTTCTCCATGGCCTGTCCTGCCTTTCTGGATTTTACACTTTTTTCAGATGGCCCTTTTGACCGGGGGGCAGTGAGACTTCATTGTAGTGCAGATTTCCTTTGCAAGCTTGCTTGGTTGGCCAAAAAGGGCGTATGCGTTTTTTCCTGAATATATTCAGGAAAAAACGCATACGTCCTTTTTGGCCAAGTGCATCATTGTGGACGTTCTGCCTCTTTTCCTATGCTTTTCATGCAATTCCAGTCTACCTCCTGAAATCGGTTTCCTGCAATTCTGCCCCGCTTTCAAGTCCTCTTGGCAGCCTTACTTCTATATATTTTTGGACGATAGCTGTCATTTATAACTCTGAAGCTTTGTGAATTACAGTGCCCCTGAGCTTCTTTCTTCAACTCGCTTTCTTGTGAGCTGGCCGCAACACCGCAGGATTGCTTCAGGCCCTAGTGTGGTTTCGGCATGGCTCGCTGAGCCTTTGGTTAATTCCTCTTCCTGGTGGGAAATGAGAGTTTAATTTGCCCGTCGAGACACCTCCAGCTAGTCTGTCAATGGTTCTCCCTATTCTTGTTAATTTTCCACAGAAATTGCAAACTGGGCCAAACAGGAGGTTAAAGGCACTGACTCTCCAAGTGGGGAGAGTGTTAGTAAAGCATCTGGAATGTTGCACCCGAGTACCAGGGGACGAAAACTGAGACACATTTGAACACGTTTCCCGATCACACGGTGGATCATACTCTGGGTTCCACATGCATGTTTTAGCTGAAGGAAGAATCCCTTACCTGGAGAGTTGAGACGCATGGAATGGGTACCATGCAATATGACTTCAAAGGGTCTGCATTTGCTCACCGAACCTCACCAATCCTATCACTGCTGCGTTTATGCCGCTGTACACACGCTTGATTCTCTTTCGGAGACATATAAATCCATAGGTTTTAAGATTCTTACTAGTCATGTATATTCTTAGGCGTTTAATATGTGGTGTTGAGTCCACTTCGTTGAGCAAGCAGTAGCTCTTGTCTATTACATATTTGGCTTATGGAAATGTATCTGTGTTAATTTCAATCTTTGGTTTTATGCAGCACCCCAACTAACCTTTCCTCTTAAGCAAGCGTAAGTTGGTTTTCTTCATTTGAGACCCTATTCTGTTTTGTAATTCAGTTCCTGTGTAGCCATGTTTACATTCCGTGTATTAGTGATACCTTATGATGTTTCTTTTTCTGTGTGATTTATTTCACTTAGAATCATCGTACCTGAATCCACTCATTATGCTGCTACTGGCCTGATGACATAGATTTCATTGCTGAGTGATATTGCATTTTACGTAAGTACCACAACTTCTTTATCCATTTTTCACTTTCTGCGATATTGAACTTGTACCGTAAACGAGGTTCTTGTAAACAGAGCCGTCCCAAACTTTGGGGTGGCTGTGTCTTTTTGATTTTAATTTCCCTAAGCTATAGGACCATAAGTGGAAGTGCCCTAGGCTCTGTTGCTTTGTTTTTAGATATTTCAGGAAACACCATACACTTCTCCAGAGTGCCTGTTTGCAATTTACATCCCACCCATCAGCATAAGAAGGCTCCCAGTTCTCCATGGCCTGTCCTGCCTTTCTGGATTTTACACTTTTTTCAGATGGCCCTTTTGACCGGGGGGCAGTGAGACTTCATTGTAGTGCAGATTTCCTTTGCAAGCTTGCTTGGTTGGCCAAAAAGGGCGTATGCGTTTTTTCCTGAATATATTCAGGAAAAAACGCATATGCCCTTATTGGCCAAGTGCATCATTGTGGACATTCTGCCTCTTTTCCTATGCTTTACATGCAATTCCAGTCTACCTCCTGAAATCGGTTTCCTGCAATTCTTCCCCGCTTTCAAGTCCTATTGGCAGCCTTGCTTCAATATATTTTTGGACGATAGCTGTCATTTATAACTCTGCAGGTTTGTGAAT